>NC_031995.1:29975810-30038324 GCF_001879085.1 Nicotiana attenuata
GTCATTTGAGCTCAGAGTTTGGGTAGTTCGTTGGTAGTGTATGAACTCGTGGCGAGATGAGGAATCCGGTAATGTGAATTTCGTAATTTTCGAGAGCGGCCGGGCTCGGGTTTTGCTAGTTTCGAGATTCTTGCTAATTTTCGATTGTTTTCGATTGGGTATTGTCCCCCTAACATATTGTGATGTATTCGCTCTGATTTTGGTTAGATTCGACGCGCGTGGAGGCCGATTCGAGGGGCAAAGGCGTCGCGGGCTAGAGTTTTCGCCGGTTCGAGGTGAGTAATACTTGTAAATGATATCCTGAGGGTTTGAAACCCCGAATTTGCACATCATAGTGCTGTATTGTGGTGACTTGCACGCCAGGTATGAGCGTGGGGTAGAGCACCGTTGGGGATTGTGACTTAGTTCGTCCCGGTAGATGAATATACTGCGTATTTGACTGAAACTACTTGTTATCATCATTATTTGGGTTGATTGCTATATTTGGGCTTCGTGCCAATTATTTGAATCTTTTAGGGATCATTATCACTGTTTTCATGACACTTTGCATATTAAATGATTTCAGTCCTGAGTTAAACCCTGTTTTAAAATGTGTAGTCATATTGCTAAATCTTAAAGACTTAAATTGCATTTTTATGATGTTTTGAGTTAAAAGCTATTACTTGACATTGCCCAAGTGGCTCATTTGCATGTTCTGGACTGAGGATGGATCGGGCTGCACGCCGCAACGATACTATGATGATATTGCGCTTGGGCTGTAGGAGCCCCTCCGGAGTCTGAACCCCCATAGTGAGCGCGGGTACCCAAATGGATCGGGCTGCGCCGCAGCGGTCATGTGCATTGCATTGCATTCATGCATCGGTTCCTGTTTGTACTACGTGTCATGACATTCAGCACTCTCATTTCATTGGCACTCATACTACTTCTTGCACTGTTTACCAGACGCCCTGGTGATAATTGTTAGTGGAGTGCTGTGCCCGAGGGGCTGACTTATGTGCGGACTTGCACTATCTGATTACGCATTCATTTGCTTGACTGTTGGAAAAGGATATTTTCAAAAGAGGTTTTTAAACTGAGCCAGATATTTTCTAAAGGATTTTCACGGTTTTACTGTTTTTTCAAAGAGTGGTACTGTCCTATATAGCATGATGGAGTGCTCTTACGTTATTTCTTGCCTCTCAGTTATTATTTACTCTTATTACCACTGAGTTGGAAGTACTCACTTTACTCCCTGCACCTCGCGTGCAGTTGCAGGTATTGTTCACCCGGTAGCGGGTTATTAGCTGATTGAAGGTATGGCTATTGTAGCTGAGAAAGGTGACCGCCAGCGTTCGCGGCACCGGATGTTGTCTTTTGATTTCCAGGATTTTTCCTTATATATTATTATTGGCCCTGTAGTTGTGTTCAGGTTTTTTTAGATGCTCGTGACTTGTGACACCCCGGTCGGGTTGTGTTGGGTTGTACATACTGGTTATTATTGTCGTTAAGCTATATTTATCTATACATTTATGTTTAATAATTGTTAAAGAAACGGATTGGATTAGTTGGCTGGCCTTATCTTCACGAGAGGCGCCATCACGACCGGGTATGGAAATTGGGTCGTGACATTTGCGCTGTTGGAGTTGAAGTGCGCTTATATGATAAAGCAGAATAAACATAAAAGAGAGATATTAAGAAGCTTATTTGTGTTATGGACTATGGTAGAACTGAGTATCTAATAATGGGTTAAATGATGAAAAGATTCTTTCAGGTTATGTACAACCCGGGCCAAATAGTATAAGGACTTTAAACCTGGGCCATTTTCAGTTAGGCTGTTGGGTAGGGCTGGGCATAATTTGGTAAATTCCGAATTACCGTACTGAAACCGAAAATTTTGGTATTTGGTATACGGTATTTTGGTATTTGGTATGGTATTTGGTTTAAGTTTTTAAAAAACTTGGTATTAGGTATGGTATTTGGTATTTTAAGATAAAATACCGAAATACCGATACCGTACCGAAATATATATTATATTACACAAAACACATATTATCAATTATAACATAAATATAAAAAGTCTAAAATTTTACTTTCCTTTATTCTCAAAGTTCATCAATTAACTCTAAACAAGTAACAAGACATTTCTAATGATCAAATATTCTTTTATGTACAAGTTTCTCTATTTGGGTCGATATTTGCTAGTTTTGGACAAAATTTTTGTCAACAAACATTTTTAGTTTTGTATTTTTGAGTACTTTAATTAAGAATATTAAATTGTATGGCTCTATGCACTAGTTAGTATTCAAACCGAAGAAACCGAAGTTACCGAACCGAATAAAACGAAACCGAAAGGAGAAAAACCGAACCATACCGAATTTAATTAGGTACGGTATTGGTATAGGATTTTAAGAAACCGAATACCGAAAATACCGAACCGAAATGCCTAAATACCGTACCGTACCGACCGACGAACACCCTTACTGTTGGGCCAAGTGACATTGGACGTAATACTTGAAAAAAAAAAGGAAACTCTCTGAGTGTAATTTATAAGTGCAGAATATTAGTTGTAACAAAATTTTTCTAAAAGTAATAAGTTTTTTTTATGTCAGCCTGTCTTGAATTGGTTTTTTTTTTTGAGTAAAAAGATAGTTATATTATAGCTAAGCTCGTATAAGAGAGCCGTTTACAAGATGCCTGAGAGACATCATACTTACAGTAGAAGTAGAAAGTACTACGGTCCCTGCATAAGAACCAACACTACTAGAGTTACTAAGGATATTACTAGAGTTACTAAGTACAGAAGTAGACATAGAGCTAGTACTATACATAACAGACTGATTTTTAACCATTCTTTTTCTAAGCATCACTGCTTGATCTTGTTCATGGTAGGTTGTAGCAAAAAGGTGGTGGATTTTCAAAAAGTAGACAGCTTTCCGTTGCATGTAGAGCTCCATAGTTGGCCAAGCAATCAGTCACACTATTTTGCTCCCCGTAGATGTCAAGAAGAATATGTTATAGTACTATATAAGGGATTTTTTTCCTTTCATTTATTCTTTCGAAAGCTTGAAAATGTGAAATAATAACTTCAGATTTTGGAATAAAAAGATTATTAATTCCAAATGCCATGGCCATTAAGGAAATAATAATTTTATTTTTATTTTTATTAATTTAAAAAGTCAAACAATGAACATAAGAAAATATAAAGTTTTTAAAAAGTAAATGATTTTAACATAAATGGTATTTTTCTTGTGGTAAATAATTTTTTATGAAAATTTCAAATAATAAGTACAAGAAAATAATGGAGTTTTTTATGATAAGTTGTAGATACAATTTTATCTAACATTTAATACACTTATGAAGGATAGAATTGCTGATTGACATATTATGTTGAAGCCTCGTGTTTTCTAATAAATGATCAAATAAGTGAGTAAATTAAGTTAAGTTAAGTTTATATCTCTCATTAATCAGCAATGCCTATATCGTTGGTTCTAGTTTTTCCTTCTTCGCATTCGTTCATTCTTTTCTTTTTTTAATGATGATCTTATTTTCCTAGTTTAACTCAAATTTTCTAAATCAACAGTTTCTGTTTTTTATTTAAAAAAAATATTCAAATGAATTAAATTTATAGCTTTGCATCTCAAAAAGTTAAAAATATGAACATTAAATAAATATCTTATTAGATTTTGGTTTTAAGTCACCGATATTATTAAGCGGTCTCTGCTCAATATGCAGTTGGCATGATAGAGACTTGGAGCCATTCTGTTGCTCCGTTTAATAGCTAAGTAGAAGTCGTAAGTGGCAATTTACCCTTTCAAAGAATTACCAAAACTGCAGTAAGTTGAATTACTTCATTTGGCCAAATGAACAATTCACCACTCTTTTAGCTTGATGATTAGTTCAACTTATATAGAATGGAACAGCAAGTGTTAGGTGTTTGTCATAATTTTCTTATCATATTTGCTTTTCCGATTTGTTGAAGGAAAGGGCAACATGTTTACCTTAATTGGGTTTTCCTTTTTGTAAAAGGAAATTATAAATCTCCAATATTTGGCTAGTCCTTTATTTTTTGTAGGAAAAAGGTTTGGACTTCTATAAATTGAGGATCCTTCCTTCTCATTCAGTAGCATCCACGATGTAGCCATAGGGGGCTTGAGAGTCTTGTTTAGGGGGAGAACTTTACGGGACAAGTGTTAGTGTGCCACTTGTGTTTGCCTTATCGTGAGGTTGTTCTCTCGATATTTTGTACTCTCTTTTTATTATAGTGGATTGCTCATCTCCGCCGTGGACGTAGGTCAGTTGACTGAACCACGTTAAATGTTTGTGTCTCTTTTGGTAAATTTCTCCTTTGTTTTTCCGATTTATCGTCGTTGAAGGTTTGTTTTGCTAGCTTCCGCATGACACCTGACTTTTTCGGTCCTAACAGCAACTTCGGGTAAACTTAGTGGAATACTATAGCTAATATTTTGTTTTTGTTAAACACGGAACGTAGGATATATAAAAGCTCAAACCTTGCAGAAATGAATGGGAAGAAAAGCCATGGCAGAGGTCTTCAGAATGACTTGCTAGGTGTGTCTACTGCATATGGCTTGAAAGGAATACAAAATTGTTCTAGAACAAGAAGAAGACTGTTGATGGGATTCTTCGTCTGATGGTACAAGACATATTCTATTGAGGAAACAAGAAATCAAAAGTAGCAAGCAAATTAAAAGAACTGGACTATTATCCATAAGCAGCGAAGTAGAGAATGATAGATAGGCAGTACCTAGCAGTTGGAGCGTTAGGCTCAACTAGCGGGTGTTAGCTGTTTCTGTTTTGTAGTTTTTGAAACTCTATTCGTAACATTAGTTGGTAATAGAATTCTTTTTTTACCCAAAAAAAAAAAAAATAAGCGCAAACCTTCAACACGCCTCCTCCACCGTCCTCAAGAATAGTCCTCTTGTTTAATGGTGTATAACTGTCACGACCAAAATTCCATTATAGATCGTGATGGCGCCCAACACCATTGTCAGGCAAGTCAATCCTAATCAACTAGTGAATTCCATTTATGTTACCAAAACATTCCCGACATTTACTTAAGATATAATTTAACCGATCGAAAATCAACAATCTTCTTAACAATAGAAATGCAACCGAAAATGATAGTCTACAGAGTGTGCCAGGAACTAGTGTCACAAGTACTAAGGCTACTAGTAGAATATACAAAATACTACTATCTTACTGCCTGAAATAGAATAGACAGTACATCATCAACGACAAAAAGAAGAGAACTCCGGTATGCTGCAGAACGGCTCAGAAGGGGCAGCTCACCGTGGGATCTCGAACAGAAATCAGGAAAACGCGCTGGAGGAGTAACCAGATGTACCTGCCTCAGATCCTGTACAGTTAAGTACAGAAGCGTAGTATGAGTACATAAACAACATGTACCCAGCAAGTATCCAGTCTAACCTCGAAGAAGTAGTGACGAGGGGTCGACTTGACACTTACTAAGGTCAATATCAATAATAATATATAAGGCTTACTCTAAGCATGATTAGAATGAATATAATAACAACCTTAGAATTTAGGAGAAAATGATATATCAATCTGAGTCATGTCATATAATAATTTACACTTCAAAGCAGTTAAACAGGGTATATAGTAGATTATTTCCACATAAGTATCATGCGCACATTATGCCGAGGTTGTACGGCCCGATCCAACATAATAATAACTGTGCACTGCCAGAGGGTCGAATGGCGCGAACCATAGATGCATCTATTTCTACCGAGGCGATCGGCTCGATCCATAAATAGCAATTATTTTCAAGAAGGCACGTAAAGGTGCATTTATAACCAAATAATTCATACAAGTTCTCAAGTAAATGTGTACATTCGTTTATATATATTTTCAATCCCTAACATATCCTAAGTAATCTCATTAGCAAGTAAAAACACAGGCATTTGCAAGTATGGCATGAAACGGGTCCTAAACTACCCGGACAATTAGCATAATAGTAGCTACGTACGGACTCTCGTCACCATGTACGTACGTAGCCCCACGTTTGATTAATTCACTTAGGGGTTCATTTTCCTCTTACGAGGTTAGAAAGGAGACTCAACTTGCTCCAAAGCTCACTTCCAAACTCAAGAATAACGTGCCCAAAACCCTCAATTTGGCGCCAAACACTCCAAAACTATTCAAATAGCATAAAAACTAATCAATATAGGCTTAAAAGTCCATATCCCAACCATTAGAGTGATCCCCTAACCCAAATTACAAGATTCCTAAAATTCATCCCCGGGCCCACGTGCCCGGATTCCGGAAATTTTTTAAGAAAGTTATTACCCATAACCTAAGAATCAGGAATATATGATTTTTACTCCATCCCATAACAAATTTCGTGGTTAAATCTTGTTTTTATCAAAACCCTAGGTTTTACTCTAATCCCATGATTTCCACTAATTTCTATGTGTTAATCTACCCAAAATCCAAGTATTAAACTCAAGTTAAGTGGAAATAACTTACCTCACAATGCTAGGTTGAAATCTCGTCTTTGGAAGCTCCCAAATCGCCCAAATGTAGAAGTGAAATGAAATAAATGGCCTAAGTCCCATTTTTAAAAGTTGTGTCCAGGCTTCTGATGTCGCATTTGCGACATTAGGTTCGCAAATGCGAAGTCGCAATTGCGACAAAATGATCGCAAATGCGAACTGGGCCTCCCTGTGCCTTGATCGCAAATACGACAGAGGGGTCGCAAATGCGGACCCTGCTGGGTTCGCAAATGCAAGAAAAATGTCGCAAACGCGACCACTGCCCCAGCCAGGCCTCATCGCAAATGCGATGCTTTTCTCGCAAATGCAGGGTTCATAAATGCGAACATTTCCTCGTATTTGCGAGACCTGCAACTTTGCCCAGAAACACCAGAAAACTAGGGTGTTTTTCACTCCCAACCCACGTCCGAAACTTACCCGAGCCCTCGGGGATCCACTCCGAATACTCACACAAGTCTATCAACATCATAGAAACTTGCTCGTGCGATCAAATCGCCGAAATAATATCTAAAACCTCAGATTTAACACCAAAACGCATGAAATCCTTAAGAACATTTGAAATTCCTATTTTTATAACCGGACGTCCGAATCACGTCAAATCAGTCCCGTTTCTCACCAAATTTCACAGACATGACTTAAATGTTATATTGGACCTGTACCGGGCTCTGGAACCAACATACGTGCTCGATACCAACAAGATCAAGCATTATTCATTTCTTTAAATCCGTAGATTTTCCGTTTAACAATTTTTAACAAAAAATTATTACTCGGGCTAGGGACCTCGGAATTCGATTCTGGGCATACGCATAAGTTCAAATTTTACTACGAACCCTCCGGGACCGTCAAAATACGAGTCCGGGTCTGTTTACTAAAAATATTGACCTAAGTCAAACTTGGCCTTTTAAGCCAACCTTAAGGAACCAAGTGTTCCGATTTCAACCCAAACTCTTTCAAATCCAAAATCAACCATCCTTGCAAGTCATAAATTAGCTAAAGCAAGTACGAGAGGTCTTATTTAGGGGAACGCGATTCTAGAAAGCAAAACGACCAGGCAGGTCGTTACAATAACCAAAGAAAGTCATTTTACTTGCGTATGACACCTGATTATTTCGATCCTAATAAGTGGTATTAGAGCGAGGTTCAAGACAGATTCATCTAAGCGGGTTCGTTTCTAGCAGCGGCCTATTTATGGTAGTCGTGAATTTCGTTTGAGAAATTTGACCCGAGTGCTACTCACGTTTAGACAAACTTTGTGGTGGAGATTTGGAGAAGTGACCTATTGAAGATTTCCCTTTTGGCTATTACTACATATCTTGTATTGTATTTACTTATTATCAGTGTTTCTTTACTTTTTTATTTGTTATCGTAGTCTCAGTTTTCTAAATAAATTGTACTGTTATTACTTGCTATCAGTGCTTCTTTCCACTTTTCTTTAGCTCAGGATCTATCGGAAAAGTCACTCCGCCCGTCCAGACTAAGGGTAAGGCTATGTATATCTTACCCTCCCCAAACATCAATTGTGGGAATATACTGTGTCGTTGTTGACATGACTAGATTGAAGGCATTCTGCCAATAACGTTTGAATAAGTGAGACGAGGGCTATTCCCCACTCCATGGCATTGTTTTAGACGATGCATATGTAGAAAGCCTATTTGGTTCTAGTAGTTATTTTACTAGATTTTTCTTTTTTTTTTTTTTTTATAGTGGATGTTGTGTTGGTTTTCCTATTCTTTGAAGGAAGGTCAACATATTTACCATAATTAAGTTTTTCTTTTTTTCGTAGAAGGAAATTATAATTCTTACAAAAAGAGACACAAATGTTTAACATGGTTCGGTCAATTGACCTACATTCACAGATGGAGATGAGCAATCCACTATATAAAAGAGAGTACAAAATATCGAGAGAATAACCTCACAAAGAGGCAAACACAACTAATATTTGTCCTGAAAAGTTCTCCCCCTAACAAGACTCTCAAATGCCTTATGACTACATTGTGGATGCTGTCGAATGAGAAGGAAGGATCTTCAATTTATAGAAGTCTAAAACCTTTTCTTCCAAGAAAAAGGACTAGCCATGAAAGTATTATATATAATTTCCTTTTAGGAAAAGAAAAACCCAATTATGATAAATATATTGTCCTTCATTCATGGAATAGGAAAAGCAAATATGATAAAAAAATCTAAGGCAAACACTTAACCGTGGTTAGGTGGTCGACACCGGATGTTATAATGCTGATGCAAATTGCCCACAAAAAATAATGAATGAAACTTCCCATTATGAAAGCAACCATGAATAAATATCATTTGTGTATCTAACTAGTAACTACTATAGGCCAATAACATGGAGTGGTAGGAGACAAATCTTAAAACCTGAAATAAGTGAGCAGCACATGCATTTTCATAAGAAAACACATGGTGTGGTGATGACGATCAGGACCGCACACAATTGACAACACCACCACATGAGGTTGCCAGAAATCTATGGTTAAATATTGGTGCTTGACATTATTTAATTAAAAAATTTGATGGTTAAGAAGCTAAGGAACTCTCTATAGAAATGGAAATATTAAGTGCGAAAATGCTATTACGAGTAATTTGTTTGCTGCTGTTTGACTAAAATAATTGATGTGTGGTTTGGAAGCGAGATGTGGCTACTTCAATGAATTCTTATTAGAAGTGCACGTACATTTGTGGTGGACATGCAATTGGAAATTCCTTCTGGATTGTGCCCTCTCCACTTCTATCAAAATTTCTTACATTTAGTGAGTGGCCCTAAGTAGCGGAAGCAAAATTTTCATCAAAGGAATTTAAAAAATAAAAAAATAAACACACAAAAAAGCTAACGAGATTTAACATCAGATATATATACATGGGATTTTTTTTAACTTTACATACGAAGTCTAATTTTCGATGAAGGAAATTTGGTTGAACCCCTTCCACCTATCTAGCTCCGCCTTTGTTGGCACTGGTAATGTAAATGAAAACAGCAGGTGCAGATACATCATATTTATTGTTTGTTTTTTTTTGTACTTGAAAGATAGAGAGGCAGGGGGGATATGATTCACTTGTTAGCCGGAGCATAGTAGTACTATTGTTATAGTAATCTTTAATTATATAAACTTTACATCAAATATTAGTTGAGAAATCATTATTTCAATTCGCAAGAAGAATTGAAAGTTTCACGATAAACCGATACAAATACTTGTTGATTTCTATACAACTTGGTTCCATATATTTATTTATTTGTTATGAAACTAAGCTCAAATGGAACAATAAGATAGACAAAAGAGGTAGAGAGGAAGAGAGAACTTTCTTATTTCATTAAGTGTTCTCTAGGTGTGTTTTCAAGCATATACAATATTACTTTTCATCCTTTATTTATAGTAACTAGTCTTAGAGTACGCGCTTTGCGCGTGTAACCAATTCTCAATACTATATTATAATTAATCTTGCTTTAATTATTTATTTATTTCATATATTGAGCAATTATTTGTTTGGTTAGAGCTTTTGTTGTTAAAATATAGATTTCATATCACTAATGAATTCACACTCATACTACCAATTAGAAGGCTCTTGATTATCAATAAATAAAAGTTATTTCTCTTATATTTATCATATATTGACTTATTTTAATTCTTATTCCTCGTCTAGTTTCACTTTTAGAATAATCAATAGTATTGGATCCAAAAATAAAAAGAAGAATAAATAGTAGTAGTTCTTTTCGTTCAAAAAAAAAAAAAAATAGTAATAGTACTTCAATTTTTAGGGTTCATAATAAAATAACTATTTTATTCAACGTGAGCTCTAATTTAAAGGGGTAATAGCACGTGTATCCCATATATACACAACTTTAAAAATTATGTAAATATTATTAAATTATATATATGAGTTATAAATAATTAAAAAAAGAACACAAATTCGTAAAAATTAGGAATGTTAATCTAATTTAGCTAGCTTAATAAGACAGATATCATATGCCTTATTGTGATTCCATGCCTTGCCTCCAATTACTAAAGTTATTTAATTCTCTTCTTTTTTATGGGATCAATTAGCAGAATATACTTGATATAAAGAAATTAATGATAAAATTATTATAATAATTTATTCATTGTCTCTAAAATTATATTTTGAACTTGGCATGAAATTGTTATGTGTCATTTCGTAGTCATTTTTATAAGATTTTTTTTTTTAAAAAAAGAAATTAATTCCGGTAATCATAACAAGTTGGCATATGTTATATACGAATTCAATGGTTGAGTTATTATTTTTGATTGAGATGTATTTACTTGAACCTGTTTTTTGTACAAACATATAATAAAATTACTAACCGTAAAAGAAAAGAAATAGTACGCGTGGAAAAATAGAATTCAAAAAGCATATATCTTTTACAATAATTCTAGTAAGGCAAACTTCATAATTAAAAATCTTATCATCTTCGGAAGAAAAAAAAATTCTTCATAATTCAATCATGTAGTAATAGTTTAGCATCCTGTCACTTCTATCTCGTTGAAGAAAGCTTCAAAAACAAAGTCTAGGAACTATTTTACCTAAAAAGGAAGGAAAAGATTCTATATGGTTTTAAAGTCTTAAATATTAAGATTTTTTATATAATTGAAATAAGGAAAGATTTAATAAGTAACATTTTAGTTGGTTTTAAATTAATGTCCTAAATCTTAAAAAAAACAATTAAATTACAGGTTTATTCAATGTTAAATCTATTTTTAGAGGGCAAAAAAGGCGAACGACATTTCGCTAAGGGCCTTCGTGCTTTAATATAATATAGATTTAGATAGATACATAGAGGTATACCAAAGAATACCATAAACATGTCATTAAGCATTTGAGATCATGGAGGAAGATCATGGGGGAGATTATGGAGTTACAATTATAATTCCATAAGTATTAGAGTAGTGGAGTTATAGAGATAATGGAGAAGGGTAGTGAGCATTGCTCCTTTGGTGGTTATGGACATCCACCATAGTTTAATATTTTATAACACTCCCCATTGGATATCTATAGTTAATGTGCCTCGTTAAAATCTTACTAGGAAAAATCCTATGGGAAAAGACCTTGGTGAAGGAAAAAGCGTACACATATCATGTAATACGCATTGCTTGTCGCGTAATAAAAAACCTTTTGTAACGATCCGATCGGTCGTTTTGAGCATTTGCACTTTGCTCAGTAGTTTGAGGTATGAGTAGCTCCATATGATGTGTTAGGCCTTGTGTAAATCTGTCACGATCCAAAATCCACTAGTCGTGATGGCACCTAACCCAACCCGCTAGGTAAGCCAACTAATAACTATCCTAATTCAATATTGCTATTAAGTCAATTAAACAATCTAAATTATGTGGCTCTATTACATTTCCCAAGGACTCGTAGTACAAATCGTGAGCTTCTAAGAATAGAGATTACAAAGCAGATATGAAGAAAATACATCTTCTGTTTGAAAGTACATAAACAGAATTTTATAATCCAAGGCTACTGTGAACAAGAGGCAGCCACAGCAGGAAGACAAGTACGCCTTCCAATCCATCAACCATCGATCGCAGCAACATCAGCATCCGGGATCTGCACGCAATGTGCATGAAGTGCAGTATGAGTACAACCGACCCCATGCACTCAAAAAGTAACAAACCTAACCTTAGGTTGAAAGCAGTGACGAGCTGGTACATAGGTCGGGTCCAACACAAATAACCAACAACAGTTCATACAGTGTACAACAAATAAAGAAAGAAATAGCTCAGAAATAAAGTGCTCAACCTTTTCATAGTTTTCCGAAAACAGTTTCACTTTTCAAGTATGCCAATGAAGCATGAATCCTCAACCGAAATCATTAAAAATATCAGTTAGTTTTGAAAACTGTAACTTTTCCCCGAAAATCCTTTCCACAATAAGTAAACATATTTCATTTCCTTTTTCAAATAACAAGTGTGAAATACCTCTCTATAACCACATATCAATGTATGTAAAAAGGCGTCTCTTTGCATGTATGTCATATATACATGCCAATGCCATGTACCTCAGAGATGAATCATGTACTCATGACACTCTCAGAATACTCAACCTCACTGTATCACACCTTCCACTCATCATAATCAACCACTCGGTACTGTATATGGCCCTTACGGCATAGGGAAGATCCTTCCCGGAATATATACATCACTGACTATAAGTCACCCAATACCGAGGAACAGGCCAATCCAGCCTCATGGAGAAGATCCATCTCCATACTAAGGGAAGATTCATCCCTGAATATAATCAACCGCGCTCACTGGGGGTATGCAGACTCCGAAGGGGCTCCTAGCCCAAGCGCTATAATCCGCACGAACAACACACGTGCTGCATGGATAACTCACATGCTATATATCAATATCAGAATCCGCACGGACAACTCACGTGCTATAGTCTTAACATCTCACAATCAGGCCCTCGGCCTCACTCAGTCATCACTCTCCAGTCTCACCTACGGGCTCACAATATCATGAAAACTAACCCGGAACAATGATATGATGTATCAATAAGAAACAACTGAGACTGAGATATGATATGAATGCATGAATGCCACTGAGTACGATATATCAATGAAATCAATGATATGGCAGCAAGAAACGACCACTATGAGTCCCTACAATATATGCATAAAGACTAAACATGATATTTAGCATGATGTGCAGCTCAATTATTTTATCACATGGTGGAAAAACACAAATATCAACAAAGTGGGCCACTAAATAGTGCCCTAAAAATAACAGAGTCACTACTCACAGGCTGCATGCCCACACGCCCGTCACCTAGTATGTGCGTCACCTAAACACCAATCACATAACACATAATTCGGGGTTTTATACCCTCAGCACTAAGTTTAGAAGAGTTACTTATCTTAAACAAGCCGATCCCGACACCGAGCAAGCCAAACAGTGCTCCAAGAATGCCATCACGCCTGTAGCGACCTCCGAACGACTCAACACTAGCCAAAAGCAACTCAAATACATCAGATAAAACCCAAGGAAGCAATTATAAATGATACAGATCGAATCCAAAGTCAAATCCCTAATCCGGCCAAAAATCACACCCAGGCCCACGCCTCGAAACTCCAAAAAACTTACAAAATCCGACAACCCATTCAATTACGAATCCAACCATACTAGTTTCGCTCAAATCCGACTTCAAATCGGTGTTCAAAACTCAAAAATTTATGTTATGAAACTTTTGGCCAAAACCCCCAATTTCCTCTTTCAATTCATCAACCAAAAGCTAAAATCAAAGATAGATTCATGAAATATAACCAAGACCAAGTATAGAACACTTACCCCAATTCATATGGTGAGAATTGCTCCAAAAATCGCCTCAATCCGAGCTTGGAAATGTTAAAATGAAGCCAAAATTGCGAACCCTTGTATTTAACATTCTGTCCAGCACTTCTGCATCTGCGGTCATATTAGCCGTTTCTGCGGCGTCGCTTCTGCAACAAAACCTCCACTTCTACGGAACCCACTTAAATCCGCATCTCTACACCTGCGCTCTTTATCCGCTTCTGCGACTTCGCAAGTGCGGAAAAGAATTCGCACCTACGGTCTTCCCCAATCTAACACACATCCGCACCTGCGCCAAACCCACCGCACCTGCGGCGCCGCACCTGCGGCAATACCCTCGCGGGTGCGATTACACCAGCAACAGGCCAACTTCAACATATTCTCCAAATTTCAAACTTGATCCGTTAACCACCCGAAACACGCCTCAGGCCCCCGGGACCTGAACCAAACATGCCAACAAGTCATATAACTCCATACAAACTTAGTAGAACCTTCGAATCACTCAAAACAACATCAAAACGACAAATCACACCTCAATTCGGAATCATTGAACTTTGAAACTTTAACTTCCCCGACCGATGCCGAAACCTATCAAATCACGTCCGATTGACCTCAAATTTTGCACACAGGTAATATCTGACATTACGGACCTGCTCCAGCTTCCGAAATCAGAATCCGAACCCGATATCAAAAAGTCCACTCCTGGTCAAACTTTCCAAAGTTCCAACTTTCGCCATTTTAAGCCAAATTCCATTACGGACTTCCAAATCACGATCCGAACGTGCTCTTAAGTCTAATATCACCCAACGGAGCTAACGGAACCATCATAAATCCAATCCGAGGTCAAATACTAAAAAGTCAAAAAATTGGTCAAATCTTTCAAATTTAAAGCTTCTAGTTGAGGATCATTCTACCAAATCAATTCCGGATAACCTGAAAACCAAAACCGACAATTCACATAAGTCATAATACATCATACGAAGCTACTCATTCCCTCAAACAACCGAGCGAAGTGAAATTGCTCCAAAAGACCGATCGGGTCGTTACATCCTCCCCCACTTAACTATACGTTCATCCTCGAATGTGCCAAGAGTTGTTCCAAAAGCCATCAAATTGCTGAATAATCTTGCTACGCACATACCCAGGGGTGATGCCACATCACCCTATCCCATATAGGTCCAATAACACAACATGACTGAAATTTCTTAATCCACTAGCCCATAAGCCTTAGAATCCAATTTCCACATCCAAAATTTTCTATAAGACCAGAATCTCGCATCTTCACACTGTATAAGTCTGAACAAGCTGTGACAAGCCATAGTCATAACCCAATATGGAATCACATGATATACCACATAACTCAAACACTCATAGCGATAATTTCTAATCACGGTAGCAGCTGAAAAGAACCCAATACTGGTAATAAACCTCTTATCAAACAAAGCCTCATTCTAACACCTTCATATACTGCCAATGATGAACGAAACACGCCGAAACTCATAACCATTCGTCAGATCAACAAGTTGTGAAACTCCCTCTCCTTCGATAGGAACTTTAGCAAATTTCTAAGCCGACTTATGATATTATTCTTCTAACCATGCTGTAATCAATTCCGATAGTATTCATTCTAGGTGCAATGACCCCATCCCATCCAACACGACCACTCTAGCGACAAGACACATCAATACAATCTGAAGCCAAAACACGTGTAATCCGCGCACCAATAAGTAACAGTCTTAATGTACTCAGACATGGAAAATGACATCCAATAAGAGAACCGTCCTGCAAGCTCAACGGCTATCCCTACAACTCAATACTAAGAACCCATCACCCACCGCAAAACCAAAACACACGAATCTCACGCAATGGATCATACCTCAATGCAACTCTGCTATAATGTGTGACCCCATCCAAACGCTGGTCCATATTATACACCTCGAGCCGCCTTGCTCAAAATCAATAACTCCGCAAAATTTTACATCAAGCACCCAAAGTGCATTACCATAACCACGGAGAGCAAATAACACAATGCCACCATCCAGAAAGAACATAGCCAACGCGCAATCAATCACGCAATACCTAAATACTCATCTGGCTCGAATTTCCACTACAAAGCCCCAATAGAACCGCACCATGTGTGCATATAACCAACGATTCACAACTCCTCGTAACATAGAAGGGAACTCACAGATCATTTCAGAAAACGAATAAGCTCAACAATAAGTGAATGGCACGTCCCACAATAATAGCAGTTCGGAGTCAACAAATCTGACCCGGTGTAGAACACACACCCATATTGGCCTACTAATGAATCCCAAATCAACTCTGGTCACCCACAATAAATAAAAATCCTCCGAAAGTCCACAATGACTGAATCACAACACATACTATCCCTTGCCCAACCTTGGCTACATTTTCACAATTCACAACCACAAAACAATCTACTCATGAGAACTCTCAGTCTCCAATTCCCTAGAACACACGAATCATCATATCTGATCTCAACTCCACTGCCTGAATGCCTAACACTTCTCCACTATACGATCATCCCACGAGGAGTACTTCTATAATTCTTCTGTGCCACAAAGCAAAATTTAAACACCAGCAGTCGATCAAACAAGAGAATGCTGCAATACCAATGACGTATCCATAAATCAAACACATTGCTCCTTCTGAAATGTATACTCTCCTCACGCCATACCAAATAGTAATGTCATTTACCTATTCATCTGAAACCGTCCATGCTGCCTAAGAATTTATGACCTTCCTTTCAAAATTGAACCGTGACCTTGCACATGCCAAATCTCGATCCTACACAACACACCGCATATACCATGCCATCCTATAATAGCTACGAGAACTTCATAATCCACTCCGAGTCACAAGCAACTGCATACTTAATTAGCTAAGAACTTTCCATTTAATCCCATCAAAGAGGAAATCACTATACATCACATGCTCCTCGCGCCAGTAGGAAATATATGTCTCTAACTGTGGTAGAAACCATCAAGAGCTCTCCGAATCCCATTTGCACAAAAACCAAACCGACAGGACTGACCCCTTCTAACTCAGCCAAGCTACGCAAGCCATCAAAACCCACGAGCATTACCACGAAACACTTGTAGAAACCCACCACATCATAAGCACCCAAAGAACCGATCATATCCATTACCATGTCGATCCAACCTACTACCAAGTTGTCCTAATTCTTTGAGTTCCTTCCGAATTACCTTCAAATTGATACTTTTCCTTGCTAGTGCACTACTATCCTTAACTAAAACTTTCCCCACAAAATTTAGCATAAAACCACACCGCCCTTAGGCTCATAAACCGTTGTATTCCTTCTTAAGCACCCCCAAAAGTACCACAACCGAGATACCCGCTCTGAAGAGACCTTCTGCGAATCTAAAGCCATTACCTTCGCCTTCCTGATACTGATATGTAGAATCCATAATGATATAGAAATGCCACAAGTCCTGATATCCTCCAATATAAATCTCAGTTTCTAGCCAAATACACATCCTAAAGATTCCCAATTGCCACATATAAATCTTGAATTCATTGGAACCATTATCGAGAGTCATCCACTCTGCTCAAATCTCAATTAGACTGACCAAACAGACCGAACGACTTGTGCCCCATTAGCACTCCAACACCCAAGGAAGTAACTCCACTTTAATGCAACCAAATAAATTCCTGCCCCATGCACATTACATCCTTCACCAATAACAACTCAAATCGTTCTGTGATTCTCATATACTCATAAAGCTAATACAACTCGTACCCAGAAATTCCTTTACTCAAGTCATCCTCGATCTCACCATCTACAGAACATAACTCATTCACAAGTATGCCTCAACCCGAAACCAATACAACACATAATCGTGAAATCAACTTATCAATAGCGGACTCCCCAAATTGGCTCAGAGCTATAGATCAAAACACCCCATAACTCCCAATGCCCACACTTTATTACAGCCATAATACCGTAGTGAGATTCGACTAAATCCTCCCTAAGCTCGTATAACATAAACCATCTAGCATCTCGAATCATCTACAATCTCGCATTCGCCCTGGTAACAGTCAAGCCAACTCTCATAAGCGATCCAAACTCAAAATTGCAGCACATATAACTCACTAGTAAAAGAGAACTCGCTACAAAACAACATTGGGATCACGCAACTTCAGGACACCCCATGGGAGATAGCCCACCTGCTTTGCCTCAAACTAACCTCTCTCTATACCCTTCCATAGTCATAAACATTACGCAATCACTTAATCTCCCAGAGTCTGAACTCATATCACGACATGAAATCTACTTCACTCCTCAACTACTCAACATGAAAAGACCCTTCAACACACCCATAACTCGGGACTATACATCAAATCAAGATGGAAATCAAGCACCAAATAGTTCTTTCTACACTTCAAGCAGACCCTTCGTCACATTCAACTATATGAACACATTTCGCAGTCACATCATACTCATCACGTAGCCATCCAATCACAAATTCTACTAATAGGGACACTACCGGACATATAAATCCAAAAGCACGTGCTCACACAATCAACACCTATGTGCTCAAACCGCAGTCAAAACCCGGCCTCAAGTCCTCCAGACTGGCCCATCATCAGCATACCGAAATCACATCTCGCACCTCTTCCATGGAATCACAAGCCATCGATGTACAACTGATACCGAGCGCTCACATATGCATACGAATGCGTGGAAGGAATTCAAAGAGTTACGCTTCAAGCTAAATCAATGCCGCACGATAAGGAAAGAAAGATGCAAAATATATCCTAAATGTCCTGTAGCCTCTCGAAGATAGATATGGACGTCATCATACTGATCCGCAAGACTCTACTAGACATTTGCTCATGACTTGTAGAACTATGAACCTAGAGCTCTGATACCAATCTGTCACGATCCAAAATCCACTATCCGTGATGGCACCTAACCCAACCCGCTAGGTAAGATAACTAATAACTATCCAAATTCAATATTGCTAATAAGTCAATTAAACAATCTAAATTATCTGGATCTATTACATTTCCCAAGGACTCGTAGTACAAATCATGAGCTTATAAGAATATAGTTTACAAAGCAGATATGAAGAAAATACATCTTCTATTTGAAAGTACATAAACGGAATTTTAAAATCTAAGGCTACCGTGAACAAGAGGCAGTCGCAGCAGGAGCACAAGTATGCCTTCAAATCCACTAACCATCGATCGCAGCAACATCAGCATCCGGGATCTACACGCAATGTGCATGAAGTACAATATGAGTACAACCGACCCCATGCACTCAAAAAGTAACAAACCTAACCTTAGTTTGAAAGCAGTGACGAGCTGGTACATAGGTCGGGTCCAACACAAATAACCAACAACACTTCATACAGTGTACAACAAATAAAGAAAGAAATAGCTTAGAAATAAAGTGCTCAGCCTTTTCATAGTTTTTCGAAAACAGTTTCACTTTTCAAGTATGCCAATGAAGCATGAATCATCAACCGAAATTGTTAAAAATATCAGTAAGTTTTGAAAACTGTAACTTTTCCCTTGAAAATCCTTTCCACAATAAGTAAACATATTTCATTTCCTTCTTCAAATAACAAGTGTGAAATACCTCTCTATAACTACATATCAATGTATGTAAAAAGTCATGAATGATGTGATACCGCACAACATAAGGAAAAAGGCGTCTCTATGCATGTATGTCATATATGCATGCCAAAGCCATGTGCCTCAGAGATGAATCATGTACTCACACTCTCAGAGTACTCAACCACACTGCATCACACCTTCCACTCATCTTAATCAACCACTCGGTACTGTATATGGCCCATACGGCCCAGGGAACATCCTTCCCGGAATATATATATCACTGACTACAAGTCACCCAGTACCGAGGAACAGGCTAATCCATCCTCATGGAGAAGATCCACCTCCATACCAAGGGAAGATCCATCCTTGAATATAATCAACCGCGCTCACTAGGGGTGTGCAGACTTCAGACAGGCTCCTACAACCCAAGCGCTATAATCCGCACGGATAACTCACTTGCTGCACGGACAACTCACGTGCTACAATATCAATATCAGAATCTGCACGGATAACTCACGTGCTATAGTCTCAACATCTCACAATCAAGCCCTCGGCCTCATTCAGTCATCACTCTCCAGTCTCACCTACGGGCTCACAATATCATGAAAACTGACCCGGAACGATGATATGATTTATCAATAAGCAAAAACTGTGACTGAGATATGATATGAAGGCATGAATGTGACTTAGTACGATTTATCATGAAATAAATGAGATGACAGCAAGAAACGACCACTATGGGTCCCAACAATATCTGCATAAAGCCTAAACATGATATTTAGCATGATGTGCAGCTCAATTATTTTATCACATGGTGGAAAAACACAAATATCAATAAAGTGGGCCACTAAACAGTGCCCTGGAAATAACACAGTCATAACTCACAGGGTGCATGCCCACACGCCCGTCACCTAGCATGTGCGTCACCTCAATACCATCACATAACACATAATTTGGGGTTTTATACCCGCAGCACTAAGTTTAGAAGAGTTACTTATCTTAAATAAGCCAATCCCGACACCAAGCAAGACAAGCGGTGCTCCAAGAATGCCATCGGGCGCGTAGCGACCTCCGAATGGATCAAAACTAGCCAAAAGCAACTCAAATACATCCGATAAAACCCAAGGAAGCAATTACAAATGATACAGATCGAATCCGAAGTCAAATCCCAAATCCGGCCAAAAATCACACCCGAGACCACGCATCGAAACTCCAGAAAACTTACAAAATCCGACAACCCATTCAATTACGAATCCAACCATACTAGTTTCACTCAAATCCGACTCCAAATCGGTGTTCAAAACTCAAAAATTTAAGTTATGAAACTTTAGGCCAAAACCCCCAATTTCCTCTTTCAATTCATCAACCAAAAGCTAAAATCAAAGTTAGATTCATGAAATATAACCAAGACTGAGTAGAGAACACTTACCCCAATTCATATGGTGAGAATTGCTCTAAAAATCGCCTCAATCCGAGCTTGGAAATGTTAAAATGAAGCCAAAATTGCGAACCCTTGTATTTAACATTCTGTCCAGCACTTCCGCATCTGCGGTCATATTAGCCGCTTCTACAGCGTCGCTTCTGCGACAAAACCTCCGCTTCTGTCGAACCCACTTAAATCCGCATCTCCGCACCTGCACTCCTTATCCGCTTCTGCGATCTCGCAGGTGCGGAAAAGACCTCGCACATGAGGTCCTCCCCAATCCAACACACATCCGCACCTGCGCCAAACCCACTGCACCTGCGGCGTCGCACCTGCGGCAATACCCTCGCAGGTGCGATTACACCAGCAACAGGCCAACTTCAGCATATTCTCCAAATTTCAAACTTGATCCGTTAACCACCTGAAACACGCCCGAGGCACCCGGGACCTGAACCAAACATGCCAACAAGTCATATAACTCCATAAAAACTTAGTCGAACCTTTGAATCACTCAAAACAACATCAATACGATGAATCACACCTCAATTCGGAATCATTGGACTTTGAAACTTCAACTTCCCCAACCGATGCTCGAAACCTATCAAATCATGTCTGATTGACCTTAAATTTTTTACACAGATCATATTTGATATTACGGACCTGCTCCAACTTCCAAAATCAGAATCCGACCCTGATATCAAAAAGTC
Organism: Nicotiana attenuata; assembly: GCF_001879085.1. NCBI lineage: Eukaryota > Viridiplantae > Streptophyta > Magnoliopsida > Solanales > Solanaceae > Nicotiana > Nicotiana attenuata. The sequence goes on from NC_031995.1 coordinate 29,997,376, forward strand.
CACTCCCGGTCAAACTTTCCAAAAAGTCCAACTTTCCCCATTTCAAGCCAAATTCCATTACCGACTTCCAAATCACGATTCAGACGCGCTCCTAAGTCCAAAATCACCCAACGGATCTAACAGAACCATCAGAAATCCAATCCGAGGTCAAATACTAAAAAGTCAAAAACTTGGTGAAACCTTTCAAAATTAAAGCTTCTAGTTGAGGATCATTCTTCCAAATCAATTCCGGATAACCTGAAAACCAACCGATCACATAAGTCATAATACGTCATACGGAGCTACTCATGCCCTCAAACAATCGGGCAAGGTGCAATTTCTCAAAACGACTGGTCGGGTCGTTACAAAATCGTCGATTTTGAACATCGATTCGGAGTCTGATTTAAGAGAAACTAGTATGGTTGGACTCATAATCGAATGAGTTTGCCGGATTTTGTAAGTTTTGTCGGATGCTGAAGCACGAGCCTGTTTTTGACCTTTTAGTTGACTTTAGGCTTTTGATTAAAGATTTCACCTTTATCGATTGGATTCGTTTCCTTTGGAATTACTTGATGTTCTTGAGTTGCTTTTGGCTAGTTTTGAGCTGTTCGGAGGTCGGTACGCGCGGGATGATATTTTGGAGCATCGTTTGGCTTGTTCGGTATTGGATTTGGCTTGTTCGAGGTAAGTAACACTTTTAAACTTGGTGCTGAGGGTATAAACCCCTGAATATACGTGATAAGTGTTTGGTATTGAGATGACGCACATGCTAGGTGAAGGACGTGTGGGCGTGCTTCATGTGAATTGTGACTCGATTATTTCTGTGGTACTATGTAGTTAGCTAATCTTATTTGTATCTATGAAATCTCTACGTGCTAGAGTAATTGAGCTGTGGTCCATGTTAGAAACCATGTCTAGGCTATATGATAATCTTGTTGGGACCTACTAAGGTCATTTTTGTTATTGAGTTATTGTGCTTACATTGCAATTACATACTCTGTCATATGCATTCATTTTCATATCATATACAGTCTCTGTTACCATTTATTGATACATCACATCATCATTTTTAAGGCTGATTTTCATGACATTGTGAGTTTGTAACGACCCGACAGGTCGTTTTGAGCATTTGTAGTCCACTTGGTTATTTGATGGCATGAATAGCTTCGTATGATGTATTATGATTTATGTGAATCGTTGGTTTTTGTTTTCAGGTTATTCGGAATTGATTTGGAAGAATGATTCTGAGCTAGAAGCTTTAAATTTGAAAGGGTTGATCAAGTTTTACTTTTTTGTATTTGATCTCGGATTGGATTTTCGGAAGTTGGAGTAGGTTTGTGGTGTCATTTATGACACGTGTGCAAAATTTGAGGTCAATCGGACGTGATTTGATAGGTTTTGACGTCGTTTGTAGAAGTTGTAAATTTCAAAGTTCATTAGGCTTGAATCCGGGTGTAATTCGTGTTTTTGATGTTGTTCGAGGTGATTTGAGGGTACGACCAAGTTCGTATGGTGTTTTAGGACTTGATGGTATCTTTGGTTGAGGTCCTGGGGGCCTCGGGTGATTTTCGGGGTGAGTTTTGAGCAAGTCCGGCATTTCGACACTCTAATGTTGTTCCGGAACGTTGGAAGTGCAGACCACACAATTCCATGTGCTGAGGCACATTTTTGAGTGCTATAGCAGATGAAAGAGTGCTGCAGCAGACGAAAATGTGTGGACCGCAGAGGAAAAGTGCGGACCGCACAATTTTATCTGCGGCCACATTTCAGGGTGTTCTGCAGGTTCGTTGGTCCGACTTCGGAAGCTTATATCTTTTGATCCACAAGGAATTTGGAGATGGCTCAAAAACAAAAGTTATAGCCCTTTGTGTCTAGTCAGCAGAAAGATACAGAAATCATAATTTGTACATTAATAAAGAAAGTTATGGCCATTTTACTAAATCTGGGTAGGGCAGAATTTGCTGAAGTGCGGCCGCAGAACCTGGGATGTGCGACCACACTTGAAAATGTGCGGTCAGCACTTTGGAAGGCAGCTTTGGTACTATATAAACGAGGGTTAGGGTATTATTCACATTTTGGACTTTGGGAGCTCGGTTTGTGACGATTTTTTGTGGGTTTTTTAAGAAAATCATCGAGGTAAGTGATTCTAACTTGGATTTGGTTAATGTACATGAATATATCATTGTATTCATCATTTAGTTAGCATTTTGAGATGAAAATTGGGGGTTTTAGCCTAAAGTTTCATAATATGAATTTTTGAGTTTTGAACATCGATTCGGAGTCGCAATTGAGTGAAACTAGTTTGGTTGGACTCGTAATTGAATGGGTTGTCGGATTTTGTGACTTTTTTTCAGATTACGAGGTGAGGGCCCGAGTATGATTTTTTGAGCGGTTTTGGGTTTTGAATAAGGATTTGATCTTTATCATTTGGAATTGTTTCCTTGGGCTTTATTTGATGTATTTGAGTTACTTTTGGCTAGTTTTGATCCGTTCGGAGGTCGGTACGCGCGAGATGGCATTTTTCGGAGCATCGCTTTGCTTGCTCGGTGTGGGAATTGGCTTTCTCGAGGTAAGTAACTCTTCCAAACTTAGTGCTGAGGGTATGAAACCCCGAATTACGTGCTATATGATTGATGAAGAGGTGACGCACATGCTAGGTGACGGGCGTGTGAGCGTGCACCCGGTGAATTGTGGCTCTGTTGTTTTCATGGCACTGTTTAGTGGCCCTATTTTGATGATATCTGTGTTTTCACCATGTGATCAAGTAACTGAGCTGTCAATCATGCTAGATATCCTGTTTAGGCTTTATGCTAATATTGTTAGGACCCATAGTGGTCGTCTCTTACTGTCATCTCACTGATTTCATTGATATTTCGTACTCATTCATATTCATGCATTCATATCATATCTCAGTCTCAGTTATCATTTATTGACACATCATATCATTGTTCCGGGTTAGTTTTCATGACGTTGTGAGCCCGTGGGTAAGACTGGAGAGATTGATGACTGAGTAAGATTGAGAGCCTGATTATGAGTGATAGTTATGGGATCGGGCTGCACGCCGCAACATTTTTTATTGATTTATGCCTGGATTTCGCTTATGATAGCGCTTGAGCTGTAGGATCCCCTCCGGAGTCTATACACACCCCCAATGAGTGCAGTTGATTATATTGAGGGATGGATTTTCCCTGGATATGGATCTTGTCCGAAGCATTTATATACCTGGAGATGGATCTTCTCCATGGGGCCGGATTGGCCTTTCTCGATACTGAGTGACTGATGATCAGTGATGTATATATTTCGGGATGGATCTTCCCTGGGTCGTATGGGCCATATACAGTACCGAGTGGTTGAGCATTGATGAGTGGAAAGTGTGAGACAGTGAGATTGAGTACTCTGAGAGTATGAGTACATGATTCATCTCTGAGATACATGGCATTGGCATGCACACATGACTTACAGGTATAGAGATGTACGGTATCACGTCATTCACGATTTTTTTTACTCACATTGATATGTGGGCATAGAGAGGTATTTCACACGTGCTATCTGGAAAGAAAATGAAACATCTTAGTTATTGTGGAAAGGATTTTTGGGAAAATTTACAGCTTTCAAACTATCTAATATTTTTCGACGATTTCGGTAAAGGATCGGGTTTACTGATATTCTTAACAAGCGGAACTATTTTTAAAAAACTGTGGAAATGCTGAGCATTTTATCTCTGAGTTACTTCCTTATTTATATGCTCTATGTTGTTATGAATTGTTGTTGGCTACTGGTGTTGGACCCGACCATGTTCCAGCTCGTCACCTGTCGCGCCCCCTTTTTCCTTCGCGAAATCGGGTTTATGACATTTTGGTTGGGACTCTCTTTCCTTTTGGGAAAGGGGTTTTGCAAATTTTGAAGAGTCGCCACCTAACGTTTTTAAGGTGCGTTAGGGAACCTATAGGGTTCAACTACAACTACGTTTAATAACCAGAGATAGGGTAAGGGGTTGAAATTATCCCAAGGGGAAGGTGTTAGGCACCTCTCAGGATCCACTAATGTGGTTCCCGGCCAGATAGTTCTTTGTGAATTTGTGAAATTAACAAGTAAACAAACAAGGCTCAAATAAGAGGGGATTTTAAATACACAAGTGTTTGAAAATGATTAAATAAAACAAAGTTTTGAAAGAGTTATAACTAAGCATGCTGATGAATGTAAAGGGGGTCCTAGGTTTGTTTGTAAAATGGATCACATCAATGCAATACCCGATAATCACTCCTCAAAGAGGGGCTACACGTGGCATTAGTGCACCGGTCCATATCTACCCTTCCTACCCCGTAAAGGTATTAAAGTGCGGAGTGGTCTCGACCTCTATTGCGTGCTATTACCCGTCCCATTCCTATCAATCCCGGAGGAATTTTAGGACTACTATTCCTATAAGAGGGAGGATTTTAGGCCGACTCTTAGGTTTAAAGGTAAAAAGTTTAAGGCGACATACAAAAACACGTAGGACTGCATTTAAAGGGGAAGCATGTAGGCAATTAGAAGGCTCATATAAACCTCCACAAATAATGCACATAAATAGCACGACTCAAACACACTTAAAGTCTGAATTTTAAAAGTCCTAAAGCAGGGGATTTGAGTCAGAACCAGATTCATTATATAGCTCAAATAAGAAGTCCGAATCAGGCCTGCCTGTTGGTTGTAGCAGTTGCTAATTAAATAGAGGCGGATTAAATTTTATATTATTATTACCTAAGGCTTGCCTAGGCGTAATGGTGATGTCCTAGGAGCATGATATCTATTGCTGATTAGGAGTGTAGTAAACAGTAAACAATTCTAAACGAGCAATTTGGATCCTATAGGCATGCTTTCTAAACCGTATTGCTAAAAGGAGTAGGTTGTTTTAACTGATTCAGAACAGTACGAGTCAAACTGATTTAACTAAACTGGTTTTAGGTCCTATAGGCATGCTCTCTATTATAGCTGATTTTAATCTTATAGGCATGGTGTCTAAGTTTTAAAGGTTTATTTGGTCCTATAGGCATGGTATCTAATTGATCATGAAGCGGAGTAGGCAGGATTTATTTGATCACAGTGAAATTCCTATAGGCATGATTTCTATAAAAATCTTATAGGCATGATATCTAATTCCGAAGTTGATTTTAACCTTGGGGGAGGGGGGGGCATGATGTCTGATTATAGCCATTAGATCCTATAGGCATGATGTCTACGTGTGGAAGTAAAACATGCAGAATTTATTAAATAGATCCTATAGGCATGTAATCTAAGTGTGGAAGTAAAACATGCAGAATTTATTAAACAAATCCTATAGGCAGGATATCTACCCTTAAAACATGCATAATTGCCCCATCCCTTTTTATTAGCCAACCCCAATGTTTGTTACAAATTATTACAGACCAAATACTTAAATTACAAAAGAAGCGCAGAAATAAGAAATTACAACCAAAAGAAGCCTGATCTTGACTTCCTATCTGAGTTATATAATTAATCGCTTTAGATGCCCATGATGTTCAAAGCCTTTCTCATACCTGGGTGTGTCAAAGTTCCCTAAGGGTCTCAAGGGATCCCGGGCAGTGCTTACGCCCAAGTTTGCATAACCAGACAGAAATGAGTGCAGTGTGGAAGGGCCAGCCCTTATGCGTCCAAGTTCAGAGGGAGCTCAAGGGTCCCAAGGCAAGGCTCACACAAGAGGGGCAGAACCTAGGTTCTAAGAATATAGTGGAAGTGCAGGCAGAGAATGATTACAACTGAGTTGGAAATAGTAAGTATTAAAGGGTGATTTGAAAACAGTATTAGTAGAGCTCAAAATACCCAGAATCAGTAGTTACACAAAGGGTCGAGGGGTTTTGAGAATACATTGTATGAAGCATATGACCCTAGAAAGGGGCAGGTTTGGTCATGCATAAAAATAGATGATGCTGGCCTGCCTACAAACCAACCAAAGGAACACAAACACATAGAGGGGATATGGGGTTAGGGATTCATAAGTCAGCAAATCACATAACAAACGACTGACAGAGTACATACATAGGGAAACATTAATCTAAAAGGGGAAGGGAGCATATTTCAGCATGCTAGTAATGTAAATAGATTGCAGAAATATTGGCAGAAGTGAGCATGAATGAGAAACTGAAGCAACTTAAAGAAACATATTGTTGTTCAGACTTAAAGAGTTAACTAGGACATACCAGTAGAGAAGCAAAGTGCAGAAAGGTAAGCAAACAAGAGTCCACAGTCTAGCCTTGGCTTTCAGCCGGCTAGACAAAGCAATAGCATAAGTAGCAGTAAAGAGAGAGAGTTTTAAGTGCAAGTGTGTGTTTTGAACTCAAGTTGTTCCCCTTATTTGAAAGAAGAGGGGGTGGGTATTTATAGCTTTTGAAAACGAGTGATAAGTAAGGTAATAAGTAAAGTCTTAACACAAACATGGAAACAATCACAAGTCAGAATCAATTAACACAAATGATTCCCTTTAGTTAAGGAATCACTGTTTAACGGGTAGTAGCATGTTTAATTAAGGAAAGAAATCAGTTTGGGGACAGATTGATTATTGCCATATAAGGGGCAGTAAAAGCATGAAGTAAACAATCAAGTCTAAGTACAAAATAGGCTTATTTTGGGAAAGGATTCAGCAAGGTAAAATATCACAATAAAGGAAAAGGAATCAATTAATTTTAAACAGGCGAGTGAAATTAGGGTTCATAAAGAAAAGCTTTTACAATCAGTCACCAGATCAAGATCAATCAAGGAAGAACTTCAGTATATAAATAGAGTGAACAGAAGCATCAGACATGCGAGGCCAAACACATTGGCAAAAGAGATAACACGAACATACAGTAGTGGCAGAAATAAGCTAGGATTCAGTAGTAAGGAAAATATTCGAGGCACAGTAGTCAAGTAGGTCAAGTAGTCACATAGAATCAACAGTGAAGAAGAACATAGTATCAGATAAGAGAAATCAGAAACAGGTAAAGGTCTCACAGTAGTAATAAGTGAGAAAAACTTCTAAGAAATTTAGGGCTTCAGCAGTAGTCGAGTTTAAGATATGGTAAGAACTCAAAATCAAACAAGTCAAACAAGGAAAAGAGAGTCAAAAACAAAGAACAAGCACGCATTTAAACAAAGAGTTTCAGAATTCGGATAAGACTAAAAGGAACTAGGGTTTTTAACATGCTGAAATAGATAGAAGAAAAATATGAGCAATCGTTTTAAATATAGCAAAATCACAAACATTATTAAGATCAGAGAAGAGAACTTTTGAAAAACTTAAAGGAAACCCTAATCGTCGAAAAATGAAGAGTCGTTTTGAAAGAAAAGTTGAAGAACCTTCGAGAAAACACTTAAGAAATTCATAGTAAGTACAGATCTAAGAGAGATCTGAAAGAAAATTGAAAGGTCTTAGAGCTAGGGTTTCAGAAAACCCAAAAAAAGTGAGAAAGACTTTGAAAATTAATGATCTAACCAGAAAAAGTCAAGGATCGGCCTTGAAAGGACATGAATGGCCAGAGAAAGGTCATGGATGGCCGGAAAAAGGCCATGAACAATAGTCGAGCAAGGACTGGACCAGATTCCTTCGAGGACTGGCCATGAAACCACAAAAACAAATACCCAAGAGCCATAGGAGGCTGATACACGTCTCAAATGACCACGAGGGGCCATGGATTAGGAAAGTATTAGGGTGGGATTAGATGGCGGCGGCTAGGGATCAGGTGAGGTTTCAGAGAGAATTGAGAGAAAAGGGATTCAAGGCTGTGTTTGGTGATGAATGAAGTAGGGTAAGGGGTCGCTTAAGGTTAAAAATGGAAAGGGCGAATAGTGGCCGTTGATCTAAATGATCAACGGCCAGGATTGAAATGGTTAGGTAGGGTGTCGGGGTTAGGTCGTTTAATTGGGTTAGGGGTCGGGTTTGAATGGGAATTGGGCCGGGAAATCGGGTTTAGTTTGGGATCAGATTTAGGCTAAAATTGAAATGTAATTGAGCTATTATTTAAATGGCCAATTTTTCCCTTTTAAAACTATAAAAGATAGGAAATTAACTTCTGGAAATAAATTGAAAGCACTAAAATGATTTATAGCATATAACTAACAATTTAAGAAATACAAGACTTAATTTTATGAATATAAAACACAATTAAATCTTAAAAGGCTAATATTGCAATTATGTGCAATTAGCTTTTAAAAATACTAAACAAAATTGTAAAAACATGTAAAAATTACCTTAGCCATATCTTGGCATAAAGATGAAAATCTAATAGATGAATTACCAAAAATAATAATTTTGGAAATGATTATTGGGTTTTATGGATAAAAAAAGAGAAATAAATTGATTTAAAAAACCTTAAAAATTATGGAAAAATAATAAAACACTTGAATATGCTTACACATACATATATTTGCCATTTTGAAGTTATTTTGCATATTGAAAATATATAGGGAATAATTGGGTGTCAACATCACCACTTTCAATCTAAGGTTAGGTTTGTTACTTACCAGTATATGGGGTCGGTTGTACTGATACAACACTTCTGCACATTGCGTGCAGATGTTGGCTGGTGAGGTTGCTGTGTTCGATGGGAGCTGGATTTGAAGATGTACCTGCGTTCCTGTTGTAACTGCCTCTTGTTTACGGTAGCCTTAGATTTATAAAACTCTGATTATGTACCTTTCAAACGGAAGATGTATTTTCTTCATATCAGCTTTGTAAACTCTATTCTTTCTCATGATTTGTACTACCAGTCCTTGGAAAATGTATAAGATTGAGATAATTCTTTTGTTTAATCGTCTTTTAATATTATTAAAATTGGATAGTTATTAGTTGGCTTACCTAGCGGATAGGGTTAAGTGCCATCACGACTTGTGGATTTTGGGTCGTGACAGAGCCAGAGAGATTAGAGAGATTGATGACTGCGTGAGGTCGAGGTCCTGTTTGTGAGGATGTTTATGGGATTGGGCTGCACGTCGCAGCAGGTATTATTGATTCATGATGTGATCGGGCTACACGCCGCATCAGGTATTATTAATTCATAATGGGATCGGGTTGCACGCCGCAACAGGTATTATTAGTTCATGCCATGATTGGCTTATTATAGCGCTTGGGCTGGATCTGCCTCTCCGAAGTCTGCACACCCACAGTGAGCACAGTTGCCATTGATTTTGGGCTAGATCAGCCTGTTCTATACTGAGTACGGGTGCTAGCGCGAATGCTGAGAGAGAGTACTAAGTGACTGTGAGGAATGAGTGATTGTGAAGACCGAGTGACTGGGTGGACTGAGTAAATTGATACTCTGAGAGTATGCATATGGTTTTTACTACTAAGTTGCATTGCATTTAACATGCACACTAACATACATGTATAAAGACGTATTTCCTGTTGTTGTACGTTTTGCGTCATTCATGACTTCACATACACATTGACATGTAGGCATTGAGATGTATTTTTCCTCATGACATTTGAAAATGAAAGATTTACCTGTTGAAAGTTATGAGAAAAATCACAATTTTACAAACTTGCTCATATTTTGGTGATGTCGGTAAAAGATTTGGGTTTTCATTGATATACTTGAAAAGCATGCCTATTTTCCAGAACTGTAAACGAGCTTAGCATCATATCTCTGAGTTATTTCTTGTACCGTTGTTATTATATTGTCATGAATTCTTACTGGTTGTTGGTGTTGGACTTAGAACTTTGTCCAAGCTTGTCACTACTTTCAACCTAAGGTTAGGTTTGTTGCTTATTGAGTATATGGGGTCGGTTGTACTCATACTATACTTCCGCACCTTGCGTGCAGATATTGGATGCTGATGTTGTTGTGTATGGAGGGAGCTGGATTTAAAGATGTACCTGCGTTCCGGTCATAGCTGCATCTTGACCTTGGTAGCTTTAGTATTTCAAATTTGTTCATGTATATTCCAAACAGATGATGTATTTTATTTCATACCAGCGTTGTAAATTCTAAATTTTAGAAACTCATGATTTGTACTAACAGTACTTTGGAATTGTATAAAGGTTCAGTAATTTGATCATTCATTTGTCTAGTTAAATCTTATTATTTTGGATTGTTGTTAATTGGCTTACCTAGCGGGTTGAGTTAGGTGGTATCACGACTAGTTGAATTTTGGGTCGTGACAAGTTGGTATTAGAGACCTAGGTTCATACGTTATACGAGTCATGAGCAAATGTCTAGTAGATTCTTGCGAATCGGTATGATGACGTCCATACCTATGTTCAAGAGGCTACAGGGCATTTAGGATAAACTTCCCATCTTTCTTTCCTTATCGTGCGACATTAATTCAGCTTAAGTTTTACTTTTTGAATTCCTTCCACGCACTTGTATTTGTATGTGAGTGCTCGGTATCAGCTGTGCGTCGACGGCTTGTGATTCTATGGATGAGGTATGAGATGTGATTTTTATGTACTGATGATGGGCCAGTATGGAGGACTTGAGGCCAGGTTTTGACTGCAACTGGAGCATGGGGATTTCGATTGTGTGAGCACGTACGTTTGGACTTATAAGTTCGGTAATGTCCCTATGAGTTGAATTTGTGGCTCGATTAGTGCTTGGATGGCTATATGATGAGTATGATGTGATTGCGAGATGTGTTCGAATTGTTTGAATGTGATGAGAAGAGTTTGCTTGAGATGTAGAAAGGACTATTGGGTGCTTGATTTCTGTCTGGATGTGACGTATAGTCTCGAATTATGAGTGCATTGAAGGATCTTTCATGTTGTTTATTTGTGGAGCAAAGTAGATTCTCAGGGCTTGTTGATGAGTTCAAACTCAAGAATATTAGGTGATTACGTAGTAGTTGTGGCCGTGAAAGGGTATAGAGAGATGTCAGTTTGAGGCTAAGCATGTGGGTTATAACCCGCGGGGTAATCTACGGATGTGCGGTCCTTATGATGTTGTGTGGAGGCTTTCTTTTCTACCAATAGGTTATATTTGTGCGATTTTAGTTTGGATCGGTTGTAGTAGTCGACCTGACCATCACGAGAATGAATGCGAGCTTAGCAGATGGTTTGAGGTATTATATGGTTTGTCATACATGAGCTTATGAAGGATTGAGTTGAATTTTGGTGCAGGATTATGGCAGTAATATAGTATGGGCATTGAGAGTTATCAAGTGTTTTGATCTATGGCTTTGAGCCAAGTGAGGGAGTTTGCTATCGACGATTTGATTGCATGATTACGTGGTGAGCTTTGTGTAAAGGTCATGGTATTCTGTCAAGGAGAAGTGTCAACTTGAGGATAATTCGGAAGGAGCTCAGAGAAATGGGACATCTTGGTAGTAGATTGGATCAGCACGGCAAGATATGATTAATTCTTTGGGTACCTATGATGTGGTGAGTGTCTACAGGTGTTTTGTGGTAATGCTCTTGGGTTTTGGTGACTTGTGTGGCTTGGTTGAGTTAGTGGGATTCGGTTCTCATAGATTGGTTATGTGAAAATGGATTCCAAAGTGTTCTCGATGATTTCTACCACGATTCGAGATGAGTATTTCATACTAGCGTGAGGAACATGTTGCGTATTGGGTTTTCTCCCCCGGGTATGTATTTAGCTTGTGACTCATAGTTAATTATGAAATTCTTGTACTTTTTATATGATGGTATGATATATGCTGTGTGCTGTGTGGGATCAAGATTTGCACGTGCAAGGTCACGATTCAGTTTTGGAAGGGACGGCCATGAATAGGCAACATGGATGGTGTTGATACCCAATTTTTCCCTCATATATTTGTAAATATGCATAAACACTTCCAAAATATTATACGTGCATTTACAAACATGCACAAGTATTTTACAATTTTTCTACAATTTTTCAAGGCCCTAAATCCATTTATTTCTTTATTTTTTTAATTACATAAATGTTCAAAACTATCCCTCATATTATTTTACGATGATTTAATCATCTAAATTCATCATTTATGTTCATATGAGTGTTCAAATATTTTAATCGCATTTTTTATAATTACATTTGCATTTTTAAGACTATAATTGCATATTTTGCAAAAAATAGCCTATGTATGCATTACTACAATCTTACCAGAAAATATTTTTTTGCATTTTTAAAATATCAAGTGATTGTCTTAAAATATTTTCATGCACAAAAAACCATTTTTTATTATTTGTTAATTATTTTTACAAATTATTTTATTAATTAATTGGGTATTTAACAAATATCCTCTTCAATTTCTTTAATTTTTCGGACCTAACCCCTAAATATTAGCCCAAATCTTTTTAAAACCAGTCCAATTCACCCCCCAGGCCCAACATATACCTGCCCGACCCAATAACCACGCTTAATCGTGGCCGTTGATCTTTTAGATCAACGGTCCACTATTAACCTTACCATATTAATCCCAAATGACCCCCTAACCCCCCTTCAATCTTTCATTTCCGCCGCCTTCGATCCCTAACCTCTCCGACTCTCTCTCAACTTGCCCTAACCCTAATCGACGTCACCGGCGGGGACCTCCCTTCCATGGAGTTTCTGTGTGTTCTCCGACCCTTGCCGGCCTTCTACCTCTTCTGGTGGTTGGATTATGTCGATTTATGAAGGAATCTCGAAGAGATTCAACTTGGATTTTTTGTTCGAAACCTTTCATAGGCATGTCTATGGCCATCTCCGTTTGTGAGTATTATTTTCCTCCTGTTTATGGCTCGAACCTATGATTTTTAAACCAGGTTTCTTCCATCTCTGTCATTTTTCTTAAAACCTAATCTTATGCTATCTGGGTCTGTTCAGATCCTTGTAGATTTGAAACGTTTAAGTGTTATTTGGTATTTTCTTCGAAACGTTTAGTGTTATTTAAATCAGTTTTCTGCATGTCATAAGGTTTCAAAACTAATTGCTGCATTTAGATTCCATGCCTATAGGATCTTTAAAACCAATTTCTGCATTTAGCTACTAGTATCTATAAATCTAAAATCAGTCATTACACCTAGACAACATGCCTATAGGATCCAAACTGCCTGCTTAAAAATTGTCTTGCTGGTTTACTGTACTTTTGATTAATGACTAGATACCATGTTCATAGTACATCACTGTTACACGCCTAGGCAAGCCTGTAGAGCGAGTAAAATCCTGCAAAATTATGCTTTATTATTTGTGAATGGTCCAGATTCAGCAAGCCCTAAAATCAGTAGGCAAACTGATTAGGTCTTTATCGCCTCGCTTTTAATACAATGTTGCATATTCTGTTTGTCATGCTCACCTAGATATTCTGCTCTAGGATCCTTTGAAATATCTGAAATTCTGTTGTTTGAGACGTGCTATTCTCTGCTTATGTGAGGAGCTAAAAGTGAGCCTTTAATTGCCTTTATGTGAATGTCCTATTTGTTCTTGCTTGTCGCCTAGATTTTTCTCCTTTAAGCACCTTAGGAAAGTCTAGAACTGCCTAAATTAGAGGTCCTAAACACCTCCAGGGCCATAAAAAGTGACGGGTAATGCACGCATAGAGTTCGTTTAATTAAAATTGCTTATATAACCACTAAGGGGAGGCTAATGGGGTAGTAAAAGGATATGATGACCTGTGCGCTAATGCCACGTGTAACCCCTCTAGTTGAGGAAGGTTTAAGAGGGTATTGTACAGATGTGATCCTGTAGGCTTAAAAACCAGGACCCCTTTTACCCCTTGTTTTAAATATAATACCAATTTGTCCAATTTGCTTTTTCTATTTATAAGACTAATTCACATAATTTGAGTTCGGCCGGGACCCACCGTTGTGGAGCGCGAGGGGTGCCTAACACCTTCCCCTCGAGGTTATTTCGAGCCCTTACCCAATCTCTGGTAATGCAAACCGGTTTTCTGAGTTACTTGCTTTAGGTGCCCTAACGCACCTTAAATCCGTTAGGTGGTGACTCTTCAAATTCCATACCCAATTCCCAAAAGGAAGTGGGTTGTTCCCAATGAATGTCGAAACCCGGACTCCGGGAGGAAGAAAGGGGGCGCGACAACATGGCAACTCTGCTTGGGATATATTTTAGGCTCTTACCATAATGAACTTGTTTTTATGAATTAGTCTTAAGCATGCTTTATTCTGTTAGTACATGTGCACCCTTTCCCTTTCCCCTTTACTTGGATTTAATTGCTTATTTCTCAAGCATTTACGATTTCCTTTATTTCCCGAAACTGACTTGTCTCCGTGTTTTCTTTTTGTAACTGTCTTTCAATTATTTAAATACCGCATTTATCATTTTTAACATGCAAATACTTGACAACATGCTATTTATTGTTGCATAAATCATGCTCAACAACATATTCCACTCGTGCGTAAACAATCCTATAGCAACGTTTGATGAGTGTTTGCGCTCTTCCTATATATATCACCCACCAAATGTGGAAAGGCGTATTTACGATAAAACTAGTCGATCAGCGGTGCAGTCGACGGTTCCGTGCCTTTCCCCCTCAAGTTGTCCGCTTGAGGGTCCCAGTCTAGACTTCTATATCAACCTTACTCTGATTAATTGTGCAAGCATCATAGTCAAACCTAGCCGGGTTAATATGTTGTCCACATAATAACTCTTTAAGACAAGCCTCGTCCAAAAGTCCATCGGGTTTTCCATAATCCCAACGGACGCAACCATGATTGTGTGCATTAATTTGGAGAAATAAGTGCCAATATGCTAATCATTGTTGTATAAATAGTCGGATCTGTAGGGGGGAAAAGGCCTAACCATATTTTGTTTTGCAGAAAATGAGGCACGAAATCCCCCGATTCGGCATGGTTAGTAACATACCACCACTGATTGCCAGAACACCGAAGGAAGTGAAGGAGGACATTTAGCAAGGGCCTACCTACTGTTGAACCTGCGCCAACTGGGGGATGTGATCAACAAGTGGATCCAGCCTGGAGAAGGTCCTTTTGGGACCAAGTAGATTAGGTTTACTTGCTTTCCAAATGTAATAAGGCCAAGTGCCATTAGTGGCTTATCTCATTTAGTGTCGTTTTGGGTCGTCTATCTTTACATTAATGAAATGAGGCAATTATTGGCACTAAATTTCTCCATCTATTTGTCGCTAGGCCTACCTCGGGCACAACGGGTCTCCCAAATTAGGACACGAATTTACATTCCCGCAATATGTGTTTAAATACTGCAAAATTTTCAGAACCCTTACTGACTTGTTTACCTTTTTTTTCTTTACTCTTATTATTCCCATCCCCTAAGGTTGGTTCGCACATACTGGTATCATCACATATCACACCAGACCTAAAGGTCTTCCACATCCTCCTCTTCCAAGTAATCCTAAAAGCAAAGGAAAAGTCAGAATAGATGATACAATGCAGTGCAATAGTTGAGGAGGAGGAGGAAGAATGCCTCACCATTCAGACTGTGGGGAAGGGAGCTGTTCTCAGGAATTGGACTGCCACACCATCCCGGGCCCGCCGAGTCCCTGGGTAGCTTGGCATTTAGCATAAATTTATTTCTATAGCCATGCTAGGCATTTCAGATGTTTTCAGTAATTTTGTTTTAAAGACGCGTTTTGTTTCAAAATAATTGCTCGATTCATCGAGCCGTACTTGTTTTGGATATTTTTAATCAATGCATTGCTATTTATCATTTATTATTATCTTTCACATTTTTGTTTCTACAACATTATTATTACTTTTCCTGATGAACCGATGACTGTGACATGTAATGAAACAATGCAACATAAGGATAGCGACTCAGAAGAAGAGGACGAAATACCTGAGGAAATTGTCAGGGAAGTTGAGAGTTTTTAGAACAAACCTAAGTCCAACCTGGACGAAACCAAAACAGTAAATTTGGGAGACGCCGAAACCGTCAAGGAGACTTGCATAAGAATTCACTTATCACCGACAGAGAAGGAAGAGTACATCCTTTTCCTGAAGGAATATGAGGATATCTTTACATGGCCATATGATGACATGACCGGTTTGAGCACATCCATAGTGGCTCACAAATTGCCTACCAATCCAATGTGTCCTCCAGTGAAGCAAAAACTCAGAAAATTCAAACCAGACATGAGCCTGAAAATCAAGGAGGAGGTCACTAAGCAGATCAAATCCAAAGTCCTCAGGGTAGTTGAGTACCCAACCTGGTTAGCCAATATTGTACTAGTTCCGAAGAAAGATGGGAAAGTTAGAGTATGTGTTGACTATCGAGACTTAAACAGAGCAAGTCCCAAGGACGACTTTCCACTGCCAAACATACACATCCTGATTGACAATTGCGCCAAGCATGAACTCCAATCCTTTGTAGATTGCTTCGCAAATTATCACTAGATCTGGATGGATGAAGAAGACGCGGAGAAAACAGCTTTCATCACACCGTGGGGAGTGTACTGCTACAAGATGATTCCATTGGTTTAACGAATGCTGGGGCTACTTACATAAGAGCCATGATAACCATCTTTCATGATATGATACACAAGGAAATAGAGGTGTATGTCGACGACATCATCATCAAGTCAAAGAGGGTCGCATATCACATAGCAGACTTGAGAAAGTTCTTCGACACGCTAAGGAGGTACAATCTTAAACTGAACCCCGCAAAATGTGCATTCGAGATTCCCGCAGGGAAGCTGTTGGGATTCATAGTTAGCCGCCGAGGGATCTAGTTGGACCCGTCCAAAGTTAAGGCTATTCAAGAGTTACCTCCACCAAAGAGCAAGAAGGACGTAATGAGCTTCCTAGGACGTCTCAACTATATCAGTCGCTTCATAGCACACTCCACAGTTATATGTGAACCCATCTTAAAATGTTGAGGAAAGATGCTGAAACGAGTTGGACCGAAGATTGTCAAAAGGCTTTTAACAAAATCAAAGAATACTTATCCATACCGCCAGTCCTAGTCCCGCCAGAACCTGGGAGACCTTGCTACTCTATCTATCTGTATTAGATGGAGCGTTCAGATGTGTTTTGGGACAACATGACGAGACAGGGAGAAAGGAGCAAGCCATATACTACTTGAGTAAGAAGTTCACACCTTACGAAGCACGATACTCTTTGTTGGAACGCACTTGCTGTGCTTTGACCTGGACGACTCAAAAATTGAGGCATTACTTCTGTGCCTATACCACGTACCTCATATCCAGGATGGACCCTCTGATTAGCCAAGTGGCAGATACTGTTAAGTGAGTTCGATATCGTCTATGTAACTCAGAAGGCAGTCAAAGGAAAAGCATTCGCAGACCATCTTGCTGAAAACCCTATGGGAGGAGAATACGAACCCTTAAAAACATATTTTCCGGATGAAGAAGTATCGTTCGTAGGAGAAGACATTGCTGAAGCTTACAGTTGGAGGATGTTCTTCGACGGAGCTGCAAACTTCAAAGGAGTGGGCATTGGACTGGTTTTGGTATCAGAAACAGGTCAACACTACCCTGTATCTACGAAGCTTAGGTTTCCATGCACCAACAACATGGCGGAATATGAGGCTTGCATCATGGGGCTCAATCTGGCCATCGATATGAATATACAAGAACTGTTGGTAATCGATGATTCGGATCTTCTGGTACATAAGGTTCAAGGAGAATGGGCTACGAAGAACACCAAGATACTGCAATACTTGTATTATGTGCAGGAGTTAATGAAGAGATTCACAAAGATAGAATTCAAACATGTGCCCAGAATTCAAAATGAGTACGCAGATGCACTGGCCACTTTGTCATCAATGATACAATATCCAGACAATAATTTCATTGATCCTGTCCCAGTGAGGATCCACAATCAACCGGCTTACTGTGCTCATGTCGAAGAGGAAACAGATGGAAAACCTTAGTTCCACAACATCAAAGAATATTTGGCAAGAGGAGAATATCCAGAGCAGGCAAACCACACTCAGAAACGCACGTTGCGGAGGCTATCCAATCACTTCTTCCAAAGCAGAGAGACCCTGTATAGAAGAACTCCTGATCTAGGGTTGTTAAGGTGTGTTGATGCAAAGGAAGCTTCCAGATTGCTCGAAGAAATACATGCCGGAACTTGCGGACCATATAGGAATGGTTTTGTTCTAGCCAAGAAAATACTCAGAGGTGGATATTTTTGGATGACCATGGAGACGGATTGCATCTGATATGTACAGAAATGCCACCAATGTCAGGTACATGCAGACATGATAAGGGTACCACCCAATGAGCTCAACGCAACAAGTGCACCTTGGCCTTTTGCTGCCTGGGGAATGGATGTTATCAGTCCGATCGAGCCCACTGCTTCAAACGAGCACAAGTTCATTTTAGTGGCCATTGATTATTTCACAAAATGGGTAGAGGCTGCATCCTACAAAGTCGTAACCAAGAAAGTCGTCGCAGACTTTGTCAAGGATCGTATTATTTACCGATTCGGAGTTCCCGAGTCCATTATCACTGATAATGCCGCCAATCTCAATAGTGACCTGATGAAAGCCATGTGTGAAACTTTCAAAATCAAGCACAAAAACTCTACATCATACAGACCTCAAATGAATGGAGTTGTGGAAGCTGCTAACAAGAACATCAAGAAGATACTAAGGAAGATGGTAGAAAACCACAAACAATGGCACGAGAAGCTACCCTTTGCCCTATTGGGGTACCGCACCACAGTCCGCACATCAACTAGGGCAACTCCCTGTTTATTGGTTTATGGTACCGAAGCCGTCATTCCAGCCGAGGTAGAAATTCCTTCTTTAAGGATCATACAAGAAGCTGAACTCAATGATGTAGAATGGATAAGGAGCCGCTACGAGCAACTGGCCCTTATAGACAGAAAAAGAATGAACGCAGTATGTCACGGTCAGCTCTATCAGAATAGAATGTCCAAAGCTTTCAACAAAAGGGTCAAACCAAGGCAGTTCGCACCAAGACAATTGGTGCTAAAGAAGATCTTCCCGCATCAAGATGAAGCCAAAGGGAAATTCTCTCCCAATTGGAAAGGTCCCTACATGGTTCACAGGGTACTAACAGGAGGAGCACTCATACCAGCAGAAATGGACGGGGAAGTTTGGCCGAAGCCAATCAATTCAGACGCAGTCAAGAGATACTATGTTTAAATTGTTCACATTCCCTCATCCAATGTAATTGAACTACGCTTGACCTGATTCCCGTTTAAGAGGGGATACGTAGGCAGCCCTGTGGGTTCGGTCATATCTTAATAAAATCTTTATTTTCCCCGGTGCCAGAAATTGGGGCAGAATTTTGAGGAGGACCCTAAAAATTCCGGAGCAAGTCCAGCCGGCACCATCGTATGCAAGACAGTCAGAGATCGGCTAAGAAACTGGGGCAGAATTTTGAGAAGGATTCTCAAAATTCCGGAGAAGGTTCAGCAAATTTCGTCGCACGCAAAACGGCCGAAGATCATTTACAAAACTGGGGCAAAATTTTGAGGAGGACCCTCAAAATTCTAATGCAAGAAAGCTGCAATGTCTCTAAAATGTGTTACAGTCATTAGTTAATCTAAATTACTTGATATTACACATCACTATGTTTTCTAAAATAACTCTATTTCATCAATAAGTGCGTATTTTCGAAACTTTATTCCCGTGACAGCCAGGTGTTACCCAGGGCAACTCAAACAGGGCCTCCAGAACGGAGCAAAGCGAAGCCAACAGACAAAGGCACGAACCAACCTCCCCTTACAGAACTTAAAATTTTTCTTTGGGTGCAGGCACGGTGAACATAACAGGAGTATCCGCAAATATACACTCATCAGAATCACTGTCAATCGGGCCACCGGACGCAAATATTTCTCTCCATCTAAGAAACATTCTACTCCTATATGCTACTCGTTCAGTGCATCGCCTTCTCTTATGCATGAGACTAAGCCCTGTCTCAAGTCTTGCATGAGGCTAAGCCATGCCTCCACATTTGCATAAGGCTAAGCATTGCCTTCTATTTGCATGAGACTAAGCCCTGTCTCAAGTCTTGCATGAGGCTAAGCCCTGCCTCCATATTTGCATAAGGCTAAGCATTACCTTCTCCTTGCATGAGACTAAGTCGTGTCTCCAATCTTGCATGAGGCTAAGCCCTACCTCTCATCTGCATAAGGCTAAGCATTGCCTTCTCTTTGCATGAGACTAAGCCCTATCTCCAATCTTGCATGAGGCTAAGCCCTGCCTCTCATCTGCAAAAGGCTAAGCATTGCCTTCTCTTTGCATGAGACTAAGCTCTGTCTCAAATCTTGCATGAGGCTAAGCCCTGCCTCCATATTTGTATAAGGCTAAGCATTTCCTTCTCTTTGCATGAGACTAAGCTCTGTCCCAAATCTTGCATGAGGCTAAGCCCTGCCTCCATATTTGCATATAGCTAAGCATTGCCTTCTCCTTGCATGAGACTAAGCCCTGTCTCCAATCTTGCATGAGGCTAAGCCCTGCCTCTCCTTTGCATAAGGCTAAGCATTTCCTTCTCCTTGCATGAGACTAAGCTCTGTCTCAAATCTTGCATGAGGCTAAGCCTTGCCTCCATATTTGTATAAGGCTAAGCATTGCCTTCTCTTTGCATGAGACTAAGCTCTGTCTCTATCTTGCATGAGGCTAAGCCCTACCTCCGTATTTGCATAAGTCTAAGCACCGCCTTCTCATGGGACTAAGCATTGTCCCTCCCTGCATAAATGTTGCTCTATTCTTGGCACTATCTTCTTCTCTCGGGCTAAACTCTGCCCCAAACTCCGCGCAAGACTAAGCCTTGTCTCGCTATCACTTTCAGTATCATATATCTGCACTTCATGGGCTGACATATAGCCAGCATGTCCAAAGGTGTCATAGTCCAAAGGCATCATCCTCATAGCCTGAAGACACCATGTCATGGCCTGAGGATCTCTCAATGCTTGCACATCATTATTCAAAGGCGTCATGGTTCGAAGGCACCATCCCCATGGCCCGAGAACATCATTTCATGGCCGGCAAATCTCCTATCTCACAATTCATGGCCCAAGACATCATGGTCTAAGGACGTCATCCGCACTGTCCAAAGGCAATCTTTCATGGTTCAAAGGGAATTTGCATCATCTATATACTGGCATGCATTGTGTTTTAAGTTTTGCAGATAATCCAGGAGGTAACCGTTCTTCAAACAGGAGCAGCTTTAGCTCCGGTTTCCGCTCATACCATTTTCACTTTGCCATTATAACTGATTCCCATCAATTACCCACCTTACTCCGTGGTATCTAGATATCTGCCCTGCAATCCCTTCGTTACACTCCAGACCCATAATCATAACTCTATCCGACATCACCCTTCACAAAAAGAACCTTTTGATGAAACTGGCTACCATTCCTATAACAACTCCATCGGTTTCATTTACCATTGGGTCCAGAACTACACATGGCCTGATTCCTGTAAAACCAGGGATATGTAGGCAACTCGGAGACCAGGGTTTGGCTGCTATTTTTTCAAAACATCCATTCGGTCAAAATCTGTCATCATTTCTTTACCCGAAAACTCTTCCATCCTTCCCGGGTAAATAGGGGCAGCTGTTGATACCCAATTTTCCCTCAAATATTTGTAAATAAACACTTTCAAAATATTATACGTGCATTTACAAACATGCACAAGTATTTTACAATTTTTTAAATATTTTTCAAGGCCCTAAATCCATTTATTTCTGCATTTTTTAATTACATAAATGTTCAAAACTATCCCTCATATTATTTTACGATGATTTAATCATCTAAATTCATCATTTAGGTTCATATGAGTGTTCAAATATTTTAATCGCATTTTTTATAATTACAGTTGCATTTTTAAGACTATAATTGCATATTTTGCAAAAAATAGCCTATGTATGCATTACTACAATCTTACCATAAAATAGCATTTTGCATTTTTAAAATATCGAGTGATTGTCTTAAAATATTTTCATGCACAAAAAATTATTTTTTATTATCTGTTAATTATTTTATTAATTAATTGGGTATTTAACAAATAGCCTCTTCAATTTCTTTAATTTTTCGGACCTAACCCCTAAATATTAGCCCAAATCTTTTTAAAACCAACCCAATTCACCCCCCAGGCCCAACATATACCTGCCCGACCCAATAACCCCGTTTAATCGTGGCCGTTGATCTTTTTGATCAACGGCACACAATTAACCTTACCATATTAATCCCAAATGACCCCCTAACCCCCTTCAATCTTTCATTTCCGCCGCCTTCGTTCCCTAACCTCTCTGACTCTCTCTCAACTCGCCCTAACCCTAATCGACGTCACCGGCGAGGACCTCCCTTCCATGGAGTTTCTATGTGTTCTCCGACCCTTGCCGGCCTTCTACCTCTTCTGGTGGTTCGCTTATGTCGATTTATGAAGGAATCTCGAAGAGATTCAACTTGGATTTTTTGTTCGAAACCTTTCATAGGCCTGTCTATGGCCATCTCCGTTTGTGAATATTATTTTCCTTCTATTTATGGCTCGAATCTATGGTTTTAAACTAGGTCTCTTCCATCTCTGTCATTTTTCTTAAAACCTAATCTTATGCTATCTGGGTCTGTTCAGATCCTTGTAGATCTGAAACGTTTAAGTGTTATTTGGTATTTTCTTCGAAAAAACCTTCTATTTTCATTATTATTATTCGATTCTGGTGTTTTCTAAGAACTAGGGTTTCGTCCTAAGTTCTCTTCAAAGGGTTTTTAACTTCCAAGTGTTTGAATCTGATTATCTTTACTCGTTTCACTAATTTTGTGTATGTGCTTTAAACCCAAGGTCTTTCTATTTGTTGCACTGATTACTTCAATCTTTTTCCCGTTATTTGTTTATCTCTGTCAATCAAATATATTGGCTAATTTTATTTAAGGTTCGAATTATATTTTTCTGTTAAAATCAGTACTTCTCTTTGGTTTACCTATTTTCCTTATTTGTAACTTTAATTAGTACTACTTGTCTTAATTAGGCTATTAGTCTGATTTAGGGATTTAATTGACTCATATATGGTATATGATTGATTTGTTTACCTTATTTGAATCCCAATCTGAATCTTTAAGGGATTCTCCCCAAGTTAAGGGGTTCCTTTCCGGATTCTTCTGTGGGAATTGATCGAGTTAAGTCCCCAATTAATTGATTGATTGATTTGATTACCCTGTTTTATGAAATTTGATTTATTCTTTACCTTATTTGTCCTACCTTACTAAGTGCTATATAAACTCTCATTCTGACTTCCTTACACAACTAACAAGAGTTCAAACACACACACACATAAACTTCCTCTCATCTCTCTCTCTGCTACTTGTGTTCATTGCTTGTTTAGTCGGCTGAAAGCCAAGGCTAGGCTGTTGAATCCTGCCTATTTTACCTTCTGTATTTGCTTCCTTTAACTAGTATGTCTCTATTCCTAATGTTGTTTATTATACTATGAAGCTTGAACTTATGTGCTTCCTCACATGTTTCGTTACCTCAGCCTAATCCATGCCTCTTAGGTATTCTAATCAGCATGCCTATTACTGTGTTTAACTTTGTCTCTTTCCTGTTTATCACCTTAATCAGCATGTTTACCTTCTGTTTAAGTTTCAAGCTCTCCTGTTCATTTCTTTAGACCAACATTTTTACTTCTGTGTTACGATTTCAATCTTTCCTATTGTCAACAAGCTTACTTATGTGCTTAAGTTTCAACGTTTCCTATCTATTGCTTTAAGTCAGCGTAATTATTTCTGGCCTTAAGTATGGCTGTTAGACTTAGGCGTCTCCTATTAACTAGCATGCTTTCCTACCACCCTATTTCTATGTGCTCCTGATTCAAGATTCCTGTGTTCCCAACCCCTGATCCCCTCTCTGTGAAATTTTTTGTCCACAGCATGCCATATGATCACTGAAGGTTAACTAATAAACTAAGTTGAATGTGAGTCTTTGCTTTGAGGTTTTATGACTATATTCTGTGTGCTTTTGGTTTGCTGAACCTTTGTTCAGAATGTTTCCTAAACTGTTTTTCACTCCTGATATGTCTTCACCTCTAAACGGTTTCACACTTCTAACAAGTTTTCACTTCTAAAACTATTTTCACTCCTAAAATATTTTCCCCTGCTAAACTATGCTCACTTCTGAACTGTTTTACTTCTGGACTGTTTCTTAAAGCTATTTTTCACTCTTTCAAGCACTATCCCCCACTCTTACTCTTAGAATACTTAGGATCCTGCCCCTCCAGTGTGTACTGCCTAGGAACCCATGAGATTCCACCGAACTCTGGCACACTGGGGCTGGCCTCTCCACACTGCACAAATAACTACTTCTCTTTAAAAGGATCTTGGTGTGAGCATTGCCCGGGGCACCTGAGGCCCGGAACTTTGACACACCAGGATACCCCCTTTTGGACACTATGAGATTATGGCATTTTTGGACTAGTTGAAGGCCTGGTTTGCCAGGTTTATCCTTTGGGCCTATATTCAGGCTCCCTATAGCATAGTTTATTCCTTCTGTAGTTCATATGGTCTGTAATAATAATTCTTGTAAACAGATATTGGGGAAATTAGTAAAAAGGGAAGGATTCTTATATAATTTTCGTGGGGAAATTGGGGTAGAAATCATGTCCTTAGATTTAACTATTTGCTTGCATTAGAGACCATGTTCTTAGGATTAGTTACTCGCATTAGATACCATGCCTATAGGTTGTTACAATGTTTGTTTAGATACCATGCCTATAGGGTTTAAAAATCGATCCTACATTCTAGATAACATGCCTGTAAGTTTGCTGCGATGTTTGCTTATATACATTCAGGTACCATGCCTATGAATCAGTCCTGCATTCTAGATACCATGCCTATAGGGGGTTTTAAAATCAATCTCGCATTTTAGACGCCATGCATGTAAATCAGTCTCCATATACCAACAAGGTTTAAATCAGTTTTCTGCATGTCATAAGGTTTCAAAACTAATTGCTGCATTTAGATGCCATGCCTATAGGATCTTTAAAACCAATTTCTGTTAGCTACTAGTATCTATAAATCTAAAATCAGTCATTACACCTAGACAGCATGCCTATAGGATCCAAACTGCCAGCTTAAAAATTGTCTTACTGGTTTATTGCACTTTTGAATAATGACTAGATACCATGTTCATAGGACATCACTGTTACATGCCTAGGCAAGCCTATAGGGCGACTAAAATCCTGCAAAATTATGCTTTTATTATTTGTGAATGGTCCAGATTCAGCAAGCCCTAAAATCAGTAGGCAAACTGGTTAGGTCTTTATCGTCTCGCTTTAACACAATGCTGCATATTCTGTTTGTCATGCTCACCTTGATATTCTGCTCTAGGATCCTTTGAAATATCCAAAATTCTGCTGTTTAAGACGTGCTATTCTTTACTTATGTGAGGAGGTAAAAGTGAGCCTTTAATTGCCTTTATGTGAATGTCCTATTTGTTCTTGCTTGTCGCCTAGATTTTTCTCCTTTAAGAACCTTAGGAATGTCTAAAACTGCCTAAATTAGAGTACATAAACACCTCCAGGGCCATAAGGAAGGGATGGGTAATGCACGCATAGAGTTCGTTTAATTAAAATCGCTTATATAACCACTAAGGGGAGGGTAATGGGGTAGTAAAATGATATGATGACATGTGCGCTAATGCCACGTGTAACCCTTCTAGTTGAGGAAGGTTTACTGGGTATGTACAGATGTGATCCTGTAGGCTAAATAACCTAGGACCCCTTTTACCCCTTGTTTTAAATATAATATCAATTTGTCCAATTTGCTTTATCTGTTTATAAGACTAACTCACATAATTCGAGTTCGATCGGTACCCACCGTTGTGGACCTCGAGGGGTGCCTAACACCTTCCCCTCGAGGTTATTTTGAGCCCTTACCCAATCTCCGGTAATGCAAACCGATTTTCTGAGTTACTTGCTTTAGGTGCCCTAACGCACCTTAAAATCCGTTAGGTGGCGACTCTTCAAATTCCATACCCAATTCCCAAAAGGAAATGAGTTGTTGCCAATGTCGAAACCCGAACTTCGCGAGGAAGAAAGGGGGCGCGACAGATGGTTTCAGATGACTAGATGAATGTTGTTACTACTTGGTATTGCCTGAGAAGGGTGCGCATTTCAGAAGGCGCACTGTGTTTTGACTTACAGATGCTTCATTGGTGTTGCGGTATTCGTCTGGTTGCTCGACTTCTAATGTTCAGATTTTGCTATGTGGCACGGAATAATTATAGAAGTATTCCTCGTGGGATGATCGTGTATGAGTGATGTGTTAGACATTTAGGCAGTGGAGTTGGGATCATTTATGGTGATTTGTTTGTTCTGTGGATTTGGAGACTGGGAGTTTTCAGAAGCAGATTGTTTTGTAGCTGGACTGTGAAGATATGGCCAAAGTTAGCCAGGCGGTGGTACGTGTTATGGTTTGATCATTGTGGATTTTCGGAGGGATTATTTATCTATTTGTGGATGACCATGGTTGATTTGAGGACTCATTGGTAGGCCCAATGAGGATGTGTATTCTACACCGGGTCGGATTGGTTGACTCCACACTGCTATTGTTGAGGGATGTGCCATTCGGTTAGTGTTGAGCTTATTCGTATTCTGATATAATCTATGTGTTACTCCTCTATGCTACAAAGGGTTGTGATTTGTTGGTTATTTGCACATATTGTGCGGTTCCGTTTGGGCCTTATAGCGGAATTCGAGTGAGATGGTTATCGTGGTGTGGAATGGTTGATTGCGCCTTGGTTATGGCCTTTCCCGATTGTGGTATATTGTGTTATTTTCTTCTTCATAATTATGGCTATGCACTTTGTGTACTTGATGTCGAATTGCGTGTGGTTGATGATTTTGGGCATTGTGGCTTGAGGTATTTCATAGGACCGGTGTTGGATGGGGTCACACAGCGCAGCAGAGTTATGTTGGGATATGATCCTTTGTGTTAGATTAGCATGTCTTGGTTCTACTATGTATGATGGGTTCATAGCATTGCGGTTGTGGTGGTACTTGTTGAGTTTGCGGACAATCCTCTCATTTGAGTCATCTCCTATTTTTGGATGCATATGAGTTTTTGCTTATTGGTGCACGGATTACATAGTTTGTGATTCTAGGTAGTATTGGCGTGGCGTGTCAGTAGAGTAGCTTTTATTTGATGAGATGGAGTATTTACGCCTGAAGTGCTTGCTATCGAAATTGATTACAATATGTTTGGGAGGATAATATCGGAAGTTAGCTTAGAATTTGGACTATGATTCTGGTCAGGCGGGAGAGCTCCGTGACTTGTGGATCTGATGAGTGGTTATGAGTTTCTGAGTGTTTCTTTCATCAGCGGCAGCGTACGAAGGTTTTAGAACGAGGTTTTGTTTGATATGAGGTTTATTACCGGTATTGGCTTTGTTTTGAGTAGTTATTGTGGTTGGAAATTATTGCTACGAGTACGCGTATTATGCGGTATATCATGTGATTACCTCTTGAGTTATGGTTATGGCTTGATGCAGCTTGTTCAGACTTATACAGTGTGTATATGCGAGATTTGGGTCATTAGGAAATTCCAGATGTTGGAAACTAGATTTTAAGGTTTACGGGCTAAGGTTTAAGTAAAGATCTTCAGATATCTTGTGTTGTAAGGCCTATATAGAATAGGGCAACGTGGGATCACCACAGGGTATGTGCACGGTAAGGTTACACGACAGTTTGATGGCTTCGGAACGACTCTTGGCACATTCGAGGACGAACGTATTTTTAAGTGGGGGAGAATGTAATGACCCGGCCGGTCGTTTTGAGCATTTGCACTTTGCTCGGTAGTTCGAGGGCATGAGTAGCTCCGTATGATATATTATGACTTGTCTGAATTGTCGGTTTTTTTTCCAGGTTATTCGGAATTGATTTGGAAGAATGAATTTCATGATTTAATCTTAAAGTTGGAAGTATTGACCAAGTTTGGCTTTTTAGTATTTGACCTCGGATTGGAGTTCCAATGGTTCTATTAGGTCCGGAAGGTGATTTTGAACTCAGAGTAGTCCCGGATTTGCATTTGGATATTTCTAGAAGGTTTCGGCGCTAATTGGCGAAAGTTAGAAATTTGAAGGTTTGGAAAGTTCATAAGTTTGATCGAGAATTGACTTTGAGGATATCGAACTTGGATTGTAGTTCCGGGAATTAGAATAGCTTCGTTATGTCATTAGGGACTTGTGTGCAAAATTTGAGTTCATTCCGGGTTGATTTGATATGTTTTGACACGAATTTTGGAAGTTCGAAGTTCAAATTTATGTTTTGGGTCTTGTTGGTATATTAGGACGGGGTCCCGAGGGGCTCAGATGAGTCTCGGACGAGGTTCGGAACATTTTTGTCGCATGTTGCATTTGCTGAAGGAGGTTGGTTCTGATGTAACGACCCGACCGGTCATTTTGAGCATTTGCACTTCGCTCAGTAGTTTACGAGCATGAGTAGCTTCACAGATGAGTAGCATTCGCTTGTGTGAATCGTCGGTTTTTTGTTTTCAGGTTATTCAGAATTGATTCGGAAGGATGATTCTTAACTAGGAAGCTTTAAATTGGAAGAGTTGACCAAGTTTGACTTTTTAGTATTTGACCTCGAATTGGAGTTGTTATGGTTCCGTTAGTGCCATTTGGGTGATTTTGGACTTAGGAACGTGTTTGCATTATGATTTGGAGGTCCGTAGTTGAGTTTGGCTTGAAATGGCAAAAGTTGAATTTTTGGAAAGTTTGACCAGGAGTGAACTTTTTGATATCAGATTCGGATTGTGGTTCCGGGAATTAGAATAGCTTCATTATGTCATTTGGGACTTGTGTGCAAAAATTTGGGATCATTCCGGGTTGGTTTGCTATGTTTCGGCACGAGCTATGGAAGTTGAAAGTTCATCAAGTTTAAATTGAGGTGCGATTCATCGTTTCGATGTTGTTATATGTGATTTGAGGCCTCGAGCTGGTCCGTATTATGTTATGGGACTTATTGGTATGTTTGGATGGGGTCCTGAGTCTCGGGTGAGTTTCGGACGAGGTTCAAATTTTAATTTCGTGTTGAATTGCTGAGGCAGCTGGTTCTGGAGTGAAGGCGCCTGCGGAGTATTGGGCGCAGGTGCGGAGCCGCAAAAGCGGCAGTGTCATCGCAGAAGCGTAAAGGGGAGCTGGACGTGAGGATCGTAGGTGCGAGTGCTTGGGCGCACCTGTGCAACCGCAGATGCGGTTCAAGTGTGCAGAAGCGCAATCACAGAAGCGATGGTTGCTGGTCAAGGATTCTTCGCAAAAGCGAAATATTTACCGCAGAAGCGGTGGTCGCATATGCGACGATATGTCCGCAAATGCGGAAAGTGCTGGGCAGAAGCTATAAAATCGAGGTTTTGTTTCTTTTATCATATTTTGAGATGTGGGACTCGGATTGAGGTGATTTTTGGAGCAATTTTCATCACAAGGATTAGGGTAAGTATTCCACACTTGGTTTTGATCTTATTTCACGAATCTATCTTCATTTTTGGCAATTGGTTGATGAATTTAAAAGAGAAATGGGGGGTTTTAGCCTAAAGTTTCATAATGTAAATTTTTGAGTTTTGAACATCGATTTGGAGTCGGATTTGAGTGAAACTAGTATGGTTGGCCTCGTAATTGAATAGGTTATCAAATTTTGTGAGTTTTGTCGGGTTTCAAGGTGCGGGCCCGGGTTGGACATTTTGGATGATTTTGGGCTTTTGATTAAATATTCAACATATATAGATGGGTTTGTTTCCTTTGGCATTATTTGATGTATTTGAGTTGCTTTTTGCTAGTTTTGAGTCATTCGAAGGTCAGTATGCGCGAGATGGCATTTTTGGAGCATCGCTTGGCTTGCTCGGTATTGGAATTGGCTTGTTTGAGGTAAGTAACACTTCTAAACATGGTGTTGAGGGTATGAAACCCCGAATTATGTGCTATGTGATTGGTCTTGAGGTGACGCACATGCTAGGTCACGGGCGTGTGGGCGTGCACCGTGTGAATTATGACTCCGTTATTTCTGTGGTACTGTGTAGTTACCTGATCTTACCTGTAACCATGAAATTTCTACGTACTTGAGCTATTGAGTTGTGATCCATGTTAGAAACCATGTCTAGGCTACATGTTTATCCTGTTGGGACCCACTGAGGTCATTTCTACTATTGAGTTATCTGCTTTCATTGCATTATATACTCAGTCATACGCATTCATATGTGTATCATATCTCAGTATCTGTTACCATTTATTGACACATTATATCATCATTTTGGGTTAGTTTCATGGCATTGTGAGCCCGAGAGACTAGAGAGATTGATGATTGAGTAAGGCTGAGGGACTGATTATGAGTGACATTCATGAGATCGGGCTGCACGCCGCAGTGGTTATACTGATTTATGATAGTGCTTGGGCTGAAGGAGCCCATATGGAGTGTGCACACCCCCAGTGAGTGCGGTTGATTATATTGAGGGATGGATCTTCCCTGGACATGGATCTTGTCCAAAGCATTTATATACCTGGGGATGGATCTTCCCCACGGGCTGGATTTGGCCCTACTCAGTGCTGAGTGACTGATGGTTAGTTGATGTATATATTCCGGGATGGATCTTCCCTGGGCCGGATTGGCCATATACAGTACTGAGTGATTGAGCATGATGAGTGAAAAGTGTGACACTGTGAGATTGAGTACTCTGATAGTGTGAGTACATGAGTTCATCTCTGAGGTGCATAGAGATGCATTTTTCCTCATGTTGTACGGTATCATGTCATTCATGACTTATCACACATATTGAAATATAGGCATAGAGATGTATTTTCCTCATGCATTTGAAAATGAAACATTTACCATGGAAATTTTTTGGGAAAAATTACAGTTTTCAAACTTACTCATATTTTTGGCAATTTTGGTAAAAGACACGGGTTTTCACTGATATACTTGAAAAGCGGAACTATTATCGGGAACCATGATTAAGTTGAACATTTTTTTTGAGTTACTTCATTTATTACTTGCTTTACGTTGTTATGAACCGTTGTTGGCTATCGGATGTTGGACCCGACCTTTGTTCTAGCTCGTCACTACTCTCAACCTAAGGTTATGTTTGTTACTTATTGAGTACATGTGATCAGTTGTACTCACACTACACTTCTGCACCTTGCGTGCAGATGTTGGCTGTTGATGTTGCTGTGTTCGATGGGAGCTGAATTTGAAGATGTACCTGTGTTTCGGTTGTAGCTGCCTCTTGTTCATGGTAGCCTTAGATAAATAAAAATCTGTTTATGTACCTTTCGAATAGATGATGTATTTATTTCATACCAGCTTTGTAAACTCTAATCTTAGAAACTCGTGATTTGTATTACCAGTCCTTGGAAAATTTATGAAATTCAGATATTTTCTTTTACTTTTGTCGTATTAAATTTCATTGGAATTGGATAGAGGTTAATTTGCTTTTACCTAGCGGGTTGGGTTACGTGCCATCACGACTAGTTGAATTTTGGGTTGTGACATCTGGGAAAAGTTTGGTGTGGTCGCACCTGCGGACCACTGGGCGCAGGTGCGAGAGTTGCGGGTGCGAGAAATAAGGCGCAGAAGAGGAACTGGAGGGCTGGCACTGTGGTCGCAGAAGCGAGAAAATTGATGCACCTACAACATCGCAGGTGCGATGAATTGGAGCGCAGTCGCGAAGAGCTTCGCAGAAGCGGAATTTGTTTACCGCAGGTGCGAGGGGTACTAGGCCAAGTTGTTTTTGCATAAGCGAAGAATTTTGCCCCAGATGCGACAATATGGACGCAAATGCGGAAATGCTGGGCAGAGTTTATATATTTCGAGGTTTTGGTTCTTTTAACATATTTTGAGATTTGGGGCTCGGATTGAGGTGATTTTGAAGCGATTTTCATCACATGGACTGGGGTAAGTGTTCTACATTCGATTTTGATTATATTTCGTGAATCTATCTTCGTTTTTGATAATTGGATTAGGAATTTTAAAGAGAAAATTGGGGTGGTTTAGCCTAACTGAATTTTTGAGTTTTGAACATCGATTCGGAGTCTGATTTAAGAGAAACTAGTATGGTTGGACTCATAATCGAATGAGTTTGCCGGATTTTGTATGTTTTGTCGGATTCTGAAGCACGGGCCTGGTTTTGACTTTTTAGTTGACTTTAGGCTTTTGATTAAAGATTTCACCTTTATCAATTGGATTCGTTTCCTTTGGAATTACTTGATGTTCTTGAGTTGCTTTTGGCTAGTTTTGAGTTGTTCGGAGGTCGGTACGCGCGGGATGATATTTTGGAGCATCGTTTGGCTTGTTCGGTATTGGATTTGGCTTGTTCGAGGTAAGTAACACTTCTAAACTTGGTGCTGAGGGTATGAACCCCTGAATATACGTGATATGTGTTTTATGTTGAGGTGACGCACATGCTAGGTGACAGGCGTGTAGGCGTGCACCGTGTGAGTTGTGACTCGATTATTTCTGTGGTACTGTATAGTTACCTAATGTTATTTGTATCAATGAAATCTCTACGTGCTAGAGTAATTGAGATGTGATCCATGTTAGAAACCATATCTAAGCTATATGCTTATCATGTTGGGACCTACTGAGTCATTTCTGTTGTTTAGTTATTTGCTTACATTGCAATTACATACTTAGTCATGCGCATTCATTTGCATATCATATCTGTCTTCATTACCATTTATTGATACATCACATCATCATTTTTGGGGTTAATTTTCATGACATTGTGAGCCCGAGAGACTCGAGAGATTGATGACTAAGTGAGGATGAGGGCCTATTTCTGAGGATGTTAATGGGATCAGGCTGCACGCCACAGTAGGTATTATTGATTCATCATGGGATCGGGATGCACGACACAACAGGTTTTATTGATTGATGATGAGATCGGGCTGCACGTCGCAGCAGGTATTATTGGTTCATGCCATGATTGGCTTATTATAGCGCTTGGGTTGGATCTGCCCCTCCAGAGTCGCACACCCACAGCGAGCGTAGTTGCTATTGATTTTTAGCTGGATGTGCCATGTTCTATACTGAGTGCGAGCGCGAGTACCGAGAGTGTGTGCTGAGTGACTGTGAGGAATGAGCGACTGTGAGGAATGAGTGATTGTGAGGACATAGTGAATTGGTACTCTAAGAGTATGCATCTGGTTTTTACTACTGAGCTACATTGCATTTGACATGCACACTGACATACATGCATAGAGATGCATTTCCTCATGTTGTACGGTATTACATCATTCATGACTTCACATACACATTGATATAGAGGCATAGAGATGTATTTTTCCATTTGAAAATGAAACATTTACCTGTTGAAAGTTTTGGAAAAAATCACAGTTTTACAAACTTACTCATATTTTGGTGATGTCGGTAAAAGATTTGGGTTTTCACTGATATACTTGAAAAGCATGCCTATTTTTCGGAACTATGAACGAGCTGAGCATCATATCTCTGAGTTATTTGTTGTATTATTGTTATTATATTGTTACGAATTGTTACTGGCTGTTGGTGTTGGACTCTAACCTTTGTCCAAGCTCGTCACTACTTTCAACCTAAGATTAGGTTTGTTACTTATTGAGTACATGGGGTCGGTTGTACTCATAATACACTTCTGCACTGGATGCTGATGTTGATGTGTATGGCGGGAGCTGGATTTGAAGATGTACTTGAGTTCCGGTCATGGCTGCCTCTTTATCTTGGTAGCTTTACTATTTCAAATTTGTTCATGTATATTTCAAACAGATGATGTATTTTATTTCACACAAGCTTTGTAAATTCTAAATCTTAGAAGCTCCTTACTTGTACTACCAGTCCTTGGAAAATGTATAAACATTCAGTAATTTTATCATTCATTTTTCTCAATAAATCTCATTAATTTGGAAAGTTGTTAATTGGCTTACCTAGCGGGTAGGGTTAGGCGCCATCAGAACTAGTTGGATTTTGGGTTATGACACCTTTGCAAGGAAAATCCAGTGGGATAAAATCGTAGCTAAGAGAAAAAGAGTACAGCGCATATTTGCCTCCTCTAATGAAAACATCACTTTATTTTTCGAAAATGACTTTACTTTTCGGAAATGACGCATTCTAATCCCCTATACCAGCTTCTCAAATGTTGAGGTTGGTAATAATTCATTGAACAAATCCACCAAAGTATCAATCAAATAAATTTGTTGAACATCTACATTACCAATATGCCGAAGATCATGTGTGAAAAAAACTTTGGTGAAATATGTTTTATTTTGTCCCCTTCAACAAATTCTTCTTCCAATTGAGATAAGCGAGCAGCATTGTCTTCAATAATATTGAAATCGTCTTTTTCAAAGAAAAGCCACACATCTATTGTGTATTGAGATAAATGCTTTATCAGTTGACACTATCTTGGCATGACTTGAATTAATAATTGACAGTTTTGTGAAAGTATAATATGGTAGTACCCTCACATACAAATAGATAACTTGAAGAACGAACTTTAGAAAATGCTTGCTTTTGCATAACCAACAAAAGCTTGACAATATTTATTAGAATAAATAAATCTATATCAAGGATTCCTTTTGCAATGTAACACAAATAGCATTTCAATATCTCCATATAGGAGTAAAACTATATCTCGCTAGCATATTGTTATACTTATTATTTTAGCAAGATACATTAGTACACCAATTGCACTAGACACAAAAATAAATCATGTACGCCATAATTATTCTAATCCACATAAGGATCTGCTGAAGCTTTATTTAATAAATTTCTTAGGAACCTTCATATGCTTCAGAATAATTTAAATGCTTTATGATTTTCATTATATGCATATCAAGTGTATTGTCAGAGCAAAACCTAAAATGCCTGCATCTACCATAAGAGAACATGTCTCCATATAATCAATGCGAGGATATTTATAAATCTTCTTCTGCCACAAGTAGTCTTTATGTCTATCGACTTTCTTTATTTTTTATTTAACTTTTCGCACAAGAACATATTTATACCTCCACTGGTTTTATACTTTCAGGTGTTGGGACTATATGTCCAACTTTACATTTTTCAGGTGAAGTCAATTTTCATTGCATATTTTTTATTTGGCCAATAATTTATCTGTCCAAATTTCATGATAGATTTGAGCACAAAATCCTCCTCAACATCAATGATATTGAGCTCTACATTATATCAACAATATCGTCAACGATCATTTTATATCGGTTCCATCGTTACCCAAATAAGACATAACTTATTGAGATCTATTTATCTTATTACTTTCAGGTAATTGAGCCTCTCCCATGAGGTCTTATGACGTGTTATGTTGTGGTCCTCTTCTAGAGCACTTGCCTTCTTATTATGACCACCTTGATCATTTGCTCATCTCCTTCTTCAAGAAGTTTTATCTTTGGAACAGATTGGTTTATTATGCTTCCTGCGTGCTGTAGACTCTGTCCCTCATGGACTTTATTCTATTTGGAGTATTAGTAGCTGAAATATAACATTTAGCTTTGGGTCAGCAAATGCACCTGGCAATATAAATGAATTATTAGTTAAACAACTTAAACTTCAAGTACATATTTTCTTGTACGAGAATATAGGTTCATTCCATGTATTAATTTTTCAGCTGCCCATTTTCTCTCTCTAATGTTGGGATCACCAACACATATCCCCAACCTTATTTGGAGACCCATCTTTGTACATTGTGGTGGAACAACTAAATCATATAGAACATTCATATTTCTAGATGAAAATTATTTGGTTCCTGACCCTGAAGCAATTGTGATAGAGAGAACGTATCATAACTTGGCTAGATGCGTACAAGTGTTGTGGTATATTAAATAATACATCACATACCAAATTTTATTTTGGGAGTTTTGTTCTCATAACCAATGATTTTGCTATATTGGAGGCATACAATTTCTACTAAACCAACTTGGATTTAAACCAGTATTATCAAGATAAATCATCATAATTTATATTCTGGAACTGTGCTCTAATAATTTGTGCAAGCAACCTTGCAAAAGCCAAACGACAAGTTGATGACAAATACACATGTGACCATAGAATAGATGCATCTACTAATAATCATATAATAGTAAACGGTCCAAATGGCAGGTGACTGGGCCCATATATTTATCACCTTTTATTCGTTCCAGAAATCAAGGAATTCAATCCCAACCTTAACTGATATATCATGAGATTAAGCAGCAAAGAGAATTCTTGAAGAATCTTCTATTTCTTCAATATATGCCAATGTAACTCTCAATTAATTTTCGCATCATAATTGAACCGGGATGGCCAACCGGTCATGCTAACTAATATATATGTCAGTAAGCCTCTAGTTTACTTGTGGCATGTGATTGCATCATCATGCTTATACTTGTGTAGTACAATAGAAGTAAAGTCGGGTAACCTTTTATATTTACCCGGTATGATTATAGTAATATGAAGATATTCAATCTTCCATTCATTTATAGTCTCAATATGCCAACCACTTTGGCTAATACATTTGAAACCCAAAAAGTTTCTTTTGAGACTTTGTCACGACCCGGATTTCCCACCCCCGAGAGTCGTGATAGCTAGGCAAACCAACTATTAAAGTTCTACACATTAACAATCAACCCAAACAATTATAAACAGTAACTATAGATAAACAAATGAAAATCGTGGAAGAGTTAAAATAAATCCACATACTCCAATATATGTCTACCCACGAATCTGGTGTCACAAATTCACGAACGACTAAGATTTTTACTACAAATATAAGTCTGGAAAGAAAAGTACAATTGTTCTTTGAATGAAAAGAGACAGTAGAAAAGCTAAACAGGGAAGGGGGACTTTAGGCTCTGCGAATGCCAGCAGATCTACCTTGGTCTCCCTGGACTGAAGGCAGCTACCTTAGCTACTCACTGGGTCTAGTACTGAAATCTGCACAAGAGTGCAGAGTGTAGTATCAGTACAACCGACCCCATGTACTGAGTAAGTGTCGAGCCTAACCTCGGCGAAGTAGTGACGAGGCTAGGACACGACAATCATATATACCTGTGCAGTTAAATCATATACAAACAGAAACATAATAACATAAATCAACAGAAAAAGGTGGGAAGGGGACATGTTGCGGGAAATGTCAGATTCTAACAATAAACCAATAAGGAAGCATTATGAACATCATATCGAAATCATCAAGAATAATGAAACGGTAACACGTGCACGACATCACCCTTCGTTCTTTTACTCTCGTCCTCACTATATGAATCAACAGAAATGGCACGGCATCACCCTTCGTGCATTACCTCTCATAATCATGGCACGGCATCACCCTTCGTGCATTACCTCTCATAATCATGGCACGGTATCACCCTTCATGCATTATTCCTCACAATATCGGACGACATCACCCTTCGTGCATTAACTCTCAAATCATGGCACGGCATCACCCTTCGTGCATTAACACTCATAATATCAGCACGGCATCACCCTTCGTCCATTACACTCACTCACAATATCATGCATGGCATCACCCTCCGTGCTTTACACTCTTCCTCACCCAAACAATAGAAACAGTAAGTCCCGGCAAGGGAATCAATAGTATCAACAACAACATCCCGGCAAGGGAATCAACAATGTCAACAATAACATCCCAGCAAGGGATTCAGCTATAACCAATCTCGTTTTCAACAATTACTTTACAAAATGAAACTCAACTTGAGTCAATACTCAACTATAGTCAATTACCAAGAAACTTTCATAAGCTTTGTTCCATATTAATGATCATCAATTTGACCAAGATCGATACATAATAAAACCACAAACATCATGATATATAAGACTCACGGCATGATTGACACCAATGTATAGATACTCGTCACCATACCTATACGTCGTACTCATACTAACACATAGCAAATAAGACCACAACTCCTAATCCCTCAAGCTAAGTTTAAGCCAAACACTTACCTCGAATCCACAGACAAGATTAAGCCTCAAGTACTGATAATAGGTGAATTTGACTATAATCACACCTTAAATAATTACCTTCTTGTGTAGTTTTAATGCTAAAAGTGATAACAAAATGCTCTTATTAGTGCTTTTCATGATTTGCAGGTGATATATGTATAAGGAAGGCTAAGGAGCAGTTTTGGAGTCAAAATTGGAGAAAAGAGGCCAAATGTGTAAATTCCCAATGAAGCTACGCCCTGCCAGCCCTTAGGATTCAGAAAAATGGTTTGGCCGCGGTTCTACCGTGACCGCAGCAGAACCGCAGTGGAAGGCAGCTTTAGAACTTTAGAGATTCAGAGAGGGTGATTGGCCGCGGTTCTACCGCGACCGCGGCAGAACCGCGGCAGGCGCAGAAAAGTTCAGGGGTCAAAGTGTCAAATACGGGAT
Source organism: Nicotiana attenuata (assembly GCF_001879085.1). Lineage (NCBI taxonomy): Eukaryota > Viridiplantae > Streptophyta > Magnoliopsida > Solanales > Solanaceae > Nicotiana > Nicotiana attenuata. The sequence continues at coordinate 30,035,545 of NC_031995.1, forward strand.
TTTTGGACCTAAACCCTATTTAAAACATTAGACTTCGCCCAAGAGAGGATGTATTGATTTTTAGGGTTTCTAAGCAAGGAAAACCATGTGAGAGAATACTCCAAACATCTTTCTTCTTTACTATTGATTTTTATGATGAATTCTATCTTAGTTTATTTTCCCATAGCCATGAGTAGCTAAATTCCTTGTCTAAGGTTTTGATGGAACTTATTGGGGGATGAACATCTTGTTTATGTGAATACAAATTGCTAGTTTCAATCTCTATTTGTTCAACTTTGTTCTTGTTGTAGTTAATTGACAGGATTCTCAATTAGTTGTGCCTATTTAGTGTGCATAACTTGGAAAAGAGTGCATATTTAGGTTATTGTTGAATAACACCACTCCTAGATTATTAGAGAAATCTATCATTGCGGGTTTAAAGGCGGGATTAGGGATAACGAAGCCTTGGGTGTAATCTAAAGTGAATCGTGCTAAATAAAGTAAGCTAGTGTATCCCGGGAGAGTGCAATAGTAAATTACTGTGATTACTCGGGAGAGATTTACGGTAAGATTAGCGTTCATGATTGATAGAGATGTGTTGGTAAATTTGTATGAGCATAAACCGAAGGGATTCCATCAATAGGGGAAATCATTGCCTTAGCTTTTTATCATAATTGTTTACAACCTTATTAGTTTAGTTTACAGCTATTTAGTTACTTGCAAGCGTAGTTGTTAAAGAACATTCAACTGAGATTTGAATATTTGGGAAGCTGGTTCTGAAGAATTAGTGGGTCTGAAGATAGTGGTTGATAGGTTAACTCTCTGTGGATTCGACCCTGGGCGTAATACTCGGGTTATATTTGCAACGTCCGCAGAGTCCTTTTTATAAGGCATAGTTGGGCGTGATCAAATTTTGGCGCCGTTGCCGGGGAGTTAATGGAATTATCAATTACCATTGATAGAAATACAAAAAATCTTAGTGTGGTCAGTTTTCTCTATACCCAACTTGTGAATATTTGTTTAATTAATTTTTCTTACCTTGATCTATTTTTATTGTTATTCGTATTTATTTTCTTAGTTTTGAAAAATGGCATCATATAATGAAAATTGGTCGGATGGTAGTTGTTCATACTTTGATGACCCTTGTCCTTATTGTGGAGGACCACACTCGTGGCAAAGTTGTTTAAATTTTCCCAGGGGTGGATTGTGCGCATAATCTCAAACCCACGAGTGGAGTATTTGTGATAAGTGTGGTTTTCAAAATGGTCATTGGGATGTTTGTGCTTATTTGTCCTTCCCTTCCCAGAGCCCCCACTATGATGATTCTACTTTTTGTGATAAAAATTATAGGGCCATGGGAGTTGAAGAAGTTGAGCATGGCCGAAATGGAGAGTTCAAGCTCATGTTGGAATGTTTACTTGAAGGAGGAAACAAAGAACAAAGTGCCTCGGAAGAGCTTTTGGAAAATAGTCTCCGAAATGACTTGGCACTTGAAAGGTGTCACTCACAAATGGGAGAAATGCTTGAAGCTTTAGAGGTCCAAAAAGCCTCGAAAGTTAATGAGAGCCAAGAACTTTCCTTAGATGTGGAAGCCGAAAATCTTTCCTTGGCACTTGATCAAAACCAAGAAGAATCCAATTTCGAGGAAGAAAGTGAGCGTTACTTTGAGGATTCAAGAATTGAACATCCGCCAACCGACTCCATGAGTGTTAATGGTGCCGAGAAAAAAATAGGATTAGAGTCAATCGGTGTAAATAAAAATTTGGTTGAGATTGACTCTAACCCGAGGGAAAAAGAGGATGTCAAAATCCGAGAAAAATTGCAAAATGAAGGTTTGAAGTCGCATTTCAAGCATTTTTCAACATTGGACTTGTGTGGTGATATGGGAATTGATCTACACGACTCAATGAGGGATTGCAAGGAGGAAAGGCAACAACCATTCATCTTACAATTTGAGGGAACAAGGAGGCAAAATGACATTCCTCACATGAAAGCCAAGAAGTGCAAAATGAAGTACTTAAAGCTTGGCTCGATCATCAACGTACCACCCCCGATCGCTCGAGGTCACAAGCTTGATTCCAAGCTAGGTGCCCAGTTCATATCATCCAAGTGGCGAGAAAAGTGTGTCAATTTTTTTTCTTCTTCTAGGAGCATGGAAAGCAAAGGTAGTGGAAGGATGCAACAGCAAACCAAATGGTTGGAACTAAGTGTGAGGTACCCGCACGAAGGACCAAGCTTGGGAAAAGCCTGAGTACCGCATGAGCTGCTAGTGCTTCGGCCTTTGGCCTACCAGGGAGTTTTGTTTACCCTCTTATTTTTGATATGACATGGGGACATGCCATAATTTTAAGTGTGGGGTGGGAGACTTGCTCTGGTAGTGCATTGTAGTGTATATAGACATTGAGTATGTTGTAATATTAGATTGATGTTGTTGTGTATAATTGACTGTACTCACATTAGAAGTAACTGACTTGGCCCAACGACGGACACTTGTCGACAGGTCTCTTGAGGGTCATAGTCGAATCTAAAAAAAAAAATGTAGAGGACTCTTCCTGAGGACGGACCACTTGGACAGTACTCCTAAGGGAAGTAGTCCATGTAGTTTCTTTATTTTATTTTTTTTAGGTAGTGTAGTAATTCTCCCTTGGTATTTTTTTTTACCACGGTTCTTTTCCAAGGTTTTTTTTCTTGAACCGGGTTAGGTAGATTTTTCTTTTTGTAATTTTAGGATTAGATGGGTGAAGGTCAGAATGTAACCCCAAATGTGCAAACTTGCAAAAAAAAAAAAAAAAACGAGAACT
>NC_031995.1:30041310-30042186 GCF_001879085.1 Nicotiana attenuata
GAGAAAAATTGCAAAATGAAGGTTTGAAGTCGCATTTCAAGCATTTTTCAACATTGGACTTGTGTGGTGATATGGGAATTGATCTACACGACTCAATGAGGGATTGCAAGGAGGAAAGCCAACAACCATTCATCTTACAATTTGAGGGAACAAGGAGGCAAAATGATATTCCTCACATGAAAGCCAAGAAGTGCAAAATGAAGTACTTAAAGCTTGGCTCGATCATCAACGTACCACCCCCGATCGCTCGAGGTCACAAGCTTGATTCCAAGCTAGGTGCCCAGTTCATATCATCCAAGTGGTGAGAAAAGTGTGTCAATTTTTTTTTTTCTTCTAGAAGCATGGAAAGCAAAGGTAGTGGAAGGATGCAACAGCAAACCAAATGGTTGGAACTAAGTGTGAGGTACCCGCACGAAGGACCAAGCTTAGGAAAAGCCTGAGTACCCCATGAGCTTCTAGTACCGCACAGGGGGATCTCCCGGGATGTCGTCCCGTAGTCCCAATTTAAAACACACAATAACAACCAACACATTAGGATAAATGCTAAACTCAGAACAAGTAATAGAAATTCTAGCCTAACATGCTCCACGGAATTCAACAAGACAGTTTAAGCACTTAAGCAAGTAAGTCAACTAAACATGCTTCTCTAAACTAGCATAGGACAAACTTACAATTCAAAATAAACAGGTAAGCAAGAAAAACTCAATTTAAATACTTTAAGTAAAAACGGATTTCCAATAATTAGCTCAAGTACGCGCTCGTCACCTCACGTACGAGGCTTTCAAATATCAAATATCATGTCCTAAGGGGAAGAGGTCCCCCGACACAAGGTTAGACAAGCCACTTACCTCGAACCGGCTCAAAATCAACTAGAAA
>NC_031995.1:30046387-30047224 GCF_001879085.1 Nicotiana attenuata
ATCACAACCTCCATACTTGGTTTAAGTCTTTAATCAACCCAGTGACTACCTGCCACACTTATACAATCTTCTCATATATCCTACCATAACAAATAACTGGGTCGTACCTCCAAACCACCGGCCGCACTAACGCTGAAAAGCGGTCAAGAATCATTAACCAGGATGCAAAGCCCTTTTTACCAAACACCGATGACGCTGATGACAAAACCAACTTACCTCAAACATCGAAACTCCTTTCCTGCTCATCCGAGCTCGTGACATCTGTCCATGCCGAGCTGTTACCTTGACCTTTACTTTTAATTCCATACCACTCACCGCACCTAACATGCCAACATACGATAGAACACGCTTTTCATCATAGCTTCGGAATCGCTATTAGGCTAACACTTCATCACATAAAAGCTTTTCACTTAAATCACTTCAGGAGAACCGTTGCAACACTTAGGTGAATTCTCATAACCGTAGAATATGCAAATCTCCAAGTGGTGGCCTAAGCCACCATGGCCATTCCAGGATCCGCCTACACATAACAGGCCATGTCAGAAGAATGCTTCTGAACAACATTAATTCGGCGACCGACAAGCCTCACACGTACCGCCACAAATCACACGCATAACTTGATCACGCTGAAGGAACTGACCTCTACCACCAATACGCCAACTCAACTATGGTTAACCAATATATCTTCCTTCGGTTTACCCCGATTGCCTTAATAATAACAATAACTCCTTTCAACACATAACACACTCCATCCGCACTAACCCCGAGTGACCTGGAACCGCGAGACCATGTTGTCTCAAATCCCATGAACCATTTCATCCTTCCTTGTGCGCACAT
>NC_031995.1:30047324-30049795 GCF_001879085.1 Nicotiana attenuata
CAGGCAATGCGATTATTTGACAATGTATAGGCTTGGAGGTTTGCCGCTTGCTTTACAGGTTTGGTTTTTTGAGTGTTGCTCAATGGTTGATAAGATATTTCTCAGAGTTATTATATATTCCTCAATTCTTCCCAAAATACAAATCTAAATTGAAAACTTTCAACCTTACAATCCCTAATCTCAGCTCTATTTAAGGCAATTAATATGCATAATAAACATAACAATACAATCAAAGCATGATGTAATCTAAGACTACCCCGACATCTTATGAAATATAGCTTCACACGGACTCCCGTCACCTAGTGCGTACGTAGCTCCACACACAAGTAATTCACAATAAAAATTCACCTAAGGGGATGAGTTCCCTATTACAAGGTTAGGCAAGAGACTTACCTCGTTCTCAAGCTCACTTCCGGTCCACAAATCCGCTCTAAGCCCTCAACTTGGTACCAAACAATCCGAAACTAGTCAAATGTTATATAAATAAGTCAATATATACTCAAAATTTCATAAGTTAACTATTAGGGTAACTACCCACCCTAATTGGAAGATTCCTAAAATTCACACCCAGGCCCACGTGCCCAAATTCTAGAAAATTTTGAAGATAATTGTTACCCATAACCTCACAAACTCAAATATATCACTTTTACCCAATTTCATAACTATTTTCGTAGTTAAATCACATTTTTATCAAAACCCAGGTTTTTCAACAAAATGCATAATTTTTATAATCTTACATGTTAAAATCTACCTATAATCTATGTATTTAATTTACATTGGATATAAATTACTTACCTTTAACAGCTAGGTGAAAACCCATCTATAAGAAGCTCCAAATTCACCCAAGAAGTGAAATATATGAACCAAAATGGCCTAAGTACCGTCTTAAATGAACCTCACTGCCAGCGATTTTTGCTTCTGCGGAGAATTGGCCGCTTCTGCGGCTCCGCATCTATGGATGCATTGCAGATGCGGCCCTCCCTCAGCTGGCCTACTTCCGCTTCTGCGGACAACGACTCACTTCTGCGGCGCCTGCCTCGCACCTGCGAAACCTTGCCTCACTTCTGCGATCACTGGGCAGTCCACGCCAGGCCGCTTCTGCAGTCAAATGCTCGCGCCTGCGAGCTCGCACCTGCGGCCAATATGTCGCAGGTGCGGACGCACAAAAACTGGAGCAGCAACAATTCTACCATGCGAAAATCCGAGCCCGATTCCAATCTATTTCACACCCGGGTCCTCCGAGACCCCATCCAATCACACTCACATATCAAACAACGTAATACGGACCCGCTCGTACGATCGAAACACCAAAATAACATCTAGAATTACGAATTGGACACCAAAACGCATGAATTCGACATGAAACTCAAAACTTCTAAAAATACTTTCGCGTGCCCGATTCCTATCAAATCAACTCAGAATGACGTTAAATTTTGTGTGCAAGTCTTAAATCACCATACGGAGCTATTCCCAGGCTCGGAATCCTAAAAAGACCTCGATAACACCAAAACCTACTTCAAACCAAATTTAAAGAATTATAAAACCTTCAATGCGCCAACTTTCAACTTTATGTGCCGAAACGCTACCGGGTCATCCATAACCCGATCCGAACATACGTCCAAGTCCAAAATTATCATACGAACCCATTAAGATCATTAAATCCCAATTTCAAGGTCGTTTAATAAAAATGTTGACCCAAGTCAAACTTAAATCCTTTTAAGCCAATAATAAGGAACTAAGTGTTTCGATTTCAACCCGAACCCTTCGAAACCTAAACTAACCATCCCCGTAAGTCATAAAATAGTAAAATCTCATAAGGGGAGTCTTATTTAGGGGAAAGAGGATATAAAAAGCAAAACGATCGGTTGGGTCGTTACATTCTCCACCTCTTAAACAAATGTTCGTCCTCGACCGGGTCTGGAATCGTACCTGGAGTGCTGAATAAGTGTGGATATCTGCTCTGCGTGTCCTCATCGGTCTCCCAAGTCACCTCCTCGACTGGTTGGACCCTCTACTAAACCTTTATTACTAAAATCCAGACCTCAACTGGCGAACCTGCCTGTCAACAATAGCAACTGGCTCCTCCTCATAACCCAAGCTCTCATCTAGTTGAACCATGCAGTAGTCTAACGCATGTGACCTGTCAGCATGATACTTCCGGAGCATAGACACATGGAAGACCGGATGAACTCCCAATAGGCTGGGAGGCAAAAAACTCATAAGCAACCTCCCTAACTCGTCTCAATACCTCAAATGGACCTATAAACCTTGGGCTCAACTTGCCCTTTTTCCCGAACCTCATGATTCCCTTCATCGGCGTGACTTTCAAGAGAGCCTTCTCGCCCACCATAAATGATAAATCATGCGCTTTCTGATCCGTGTAACTCTTTTGTCTGGATTGTGCTGTGCGCAGTCGCTCTTGAATCAACTTTACCTTTTCCAAGACATCCTTCACCAAATCAGTACCATAT
>NC_031995.1:30051496-30054040 GCF_001879085.1 Nicotiana attenuata
GGAGTTTTGTAGTAAACGACCTCGGAAGTTGGAGTTTAAAGGTTCTAGCAGGTTCGTATGATAATAAGTGCACGAGTCATATTATAAGTGATGTGGGGTCTAAGGAGAGCCCTATATATATATATATATATATATGGTAGACAACCTATGAAATGAAAGATCTTCGTGTCTAGTTTCTAAGTTCTCAAACCGTTCGTCATTTGGATATTTCTACAAGGAGTTATGGACGTTTTAGTAAAAGGTGTCCAGCAGGGGAAAACTTGTAATACGAGGTACAACCTGCACAGCGCAAGGTACAACTCACTGAAGCACCTGTGCCTATATAAGGCAGTCACGGGCAGCATCCATTTTTTGGGGTTTTCTTGAGCTAGGGATTGGTTCTTTCATGGTGGACTCGACCTTGGGGACTACTTAAGAATACAAGGTGAGTTTTTTGGATATTTTAAGTTAATAGCATCCTATTAACACTAGTATTGACATGATTCAATCTTTGAAATCCCTAGAAATCTTCCAAGTTGTTCAAGAATACCAAATTTCCCAAACATTGGATTTTTAAGGAAAAGCTTCAAGAAGGTAATACTAATGCTTCAAGCTCATTTCATATGAGTCGGTGAGAGTATCTAATATTTATTTCAAGTTGTTATGGTCGGATAATTGATTTCATAAACCCTAGTTCATGGCATGAATAGTGTTCTTGAGAAAACGAGGGAAAGATAAATAGTGTTCTTAGAAATTAAATTAAAGGATGCAATGAACCTATGGAATCATTTTCTAGCTTTGTCGGAAGTGTTCAACTAAGTAATCACCAAATTGAATGTTTTGGATGTTGGTTAAGGAAGACAAAGAATAGTAATTTGGCGGTATTGAAGAATTAATGTAGTATCATTGATAACTTCAAATGAATATTAAATGATTAGAGTGGAGTTGAATGTGCTAGTAAGTGAAACTATTACACGATTTGAGTTGGAGGCTTGTAGCCAACCATTATGAGCCATAAATGGATATTGATAAATATTTTTGAGTCATATTTTGATTGTGATGGGCTTAAGGTTTTTTAATCTATGTTTTGTTGATCTAACAAACTTTCTGTATGGAACCAGATAAAAGACCAAGAATGATAGTAAAAAGTCGGGGGGAACATATTGGGAAACATGTGTAAGTAAGGGCATAAAGTCAGGGGGAACCCATGGTCTCCTGTTATTCAATCTGGTTCTCTGACCTCTAACTCCTCGTTTTCTATGCTAAGTTTGTCATCATCAAAAAGGGGGAAATTTATAGGTTTTCAATATCTTTGCCTTGTGTTTTGATGATCTAACAAACTTAATTTCAAGAACCAGATAGGGAACCTGACTCACTTAGATTACACTGCATCTAACGGATTCCAGCCAAATGTGAACTTGCTACAGCTTCAAGAGGTAGGAACCCAAACAAGGACCTGATACTTTTGTGGGTTCCTCACGGCAGTACAAAGTCAATTGGACACAACTGGAAACGAAGATTCTGCCGCACTGCACTGTTTCCAGCGCCTACTCATTCTCTGACCAACTAAAGTACTCACATCACTTCAAGTGAGGTGATCAAGGTGTACCTACAATGAGTTTATACAAAACATCATTCAAGTTACTCAACTCAAGACAATCTGGGCAGTGTGCACAAGAACCAGATTAGGAACCTGATCCCTTGGTGCTCCCCTAACAGAAGTACAAGTCAACTATACAGCTGGAACGCAACTGCAGAAAGTGACCGTCCGCAACTGCACAAGGAGGAACGCAACAGGGACCTTCCCCTTAGGGTTCTCTAACAGAAGTACAAGTCAACTATAGCTGGAAAGCAAATGCAGAAAGTGACTGCCTGCAACAGTGTAGTAGACAGTGCAACAGTCAATTTCCATTGAGATTGGACATCACCATTGTGAATTGACATCACTAAGGTAATGTCTTGTGTAGTATAAACCTCATGCAAGGTACAAGATTCAGGTTCAACACTTGCAAATACAGAAAACAAAAATTCTCTCAAGTGCTCAAGAACCTCTCTCAAGAACAAAGCTGCTGCAACCTCAAGGACCTGATCCAAGATTGATGATATCTTAAGTCCTTAGTGTTGTTGAGTCTTTGTTATGTGTTCTTCATTGTAACTCCTATCCGTCTTTCTTAGAAGCGTTGATTAGGAAACCTTTGTAAAACCGTAAACTCTCCCTGAGTTTATGTTGTGTCTAGGATTAGTCATAAGCAAAAGCCTTTGTAACCGTAGTGTGACAAAGTGGCTTGTGGTGGAAACATCACAAGTTAGTCAAAAGTCTTTGCAACTAGGATAGTTATAGAGTGGCTTATGGTGGGTGCATCACAAGTTAGTTGAAGTCTTTGCAATAGGATTTTGCAAAGTGGCTTGTAATAGGGTTTTTACAAGTTAGTGAAGTCTTTGCAATAGGATTTTGCAAAGTGGCTTGTAATAGGGAGACTGCAAGTTAGTGGAGTTAAAAGCCTACAAGAGTAGGTCGTGGTTTTTTGATCCCCTTGTGTGGGATTTTTCCACGTAAAAATCCTC
>NC_031995.1:30055568-30185237 GCF_001879085.1 Nicotiana attenuata
GGATGTACCCTTTGGAAAATGGAAAGAAGGGGTACATTCTAGGTGTGGGGAAGAAAACAAGGTAGAAGTTCGTGTCTAAGCTGGTGATATGAGCTGCTTGAATGCAGTTGATAATGATTCGAAGACTTGGCATAAAGGATTGGGGGGATACAAGTTTCTCACTTCTGGATATATTGATGAAGAAGGACCTGGTCTATGGTCTGTCAAATTCAAAGTTCAAAGAACACGGAGTATGCAATTCCTATAGGAATACTGAGCAGGAGTGAAAAGAGGTGCATGATCAGACTTCTCCTGAACAAAACCTCCTATGAGTTGCTGACCGGAAGGAAACACAAGCTGACTCACCTAAGAACATTTGGGTACAAATTCTATGTTCTCAACAATAGAAAGGATCAGTCCGGTAAATTTGATGCCAAGAGTGATGAAAGAATCTTTCTGGGATATTCCTCTTAAAGTAAAGTCTACAAGGCTGCAACAAAAGGACACAATGTGTGGTAGAAAGTTTTCATAAGCTATTCAACAAGACTCCCTCTTCTGACAAAGGAGGAAACAATGATGATCAAGATAATGAACCACTTTTAGCTCCTGGGGAATTATCTAATGTTTCAAATAGCAAGGCTGATATGATGAGTAAGATGAAGGAGACGGGTGAAGACAATGCAACATCTTCTTTCACTTCTCAAGAGAAACCTGGTACTTCAATTACTACCACTGAAGCTGAAGAAAGAGTTGGAGATGTAGTGCAAGGCACTCCACAAGTAACAGAACACGAAGTGCAGGGTAATCCAATTAACTTACTCAGTTCCTCTACCAATCAAACTTCAATCCCAAATTGGAAACACAAAAGCTCCCATCCACTTGATAATATAATCATCCCCTTTGATTCTAGAGTTCAGACAAGATCAAAAATCAGAAATTCCCTAGCATTCTCAGCATTTCTATCCCAAATAGAACCCAAAAATATCAAGGAGGCCTTGAAGGATGCAGACTGGATTACTGAAATGCAAGAGGAATTACATCAATTTGAAAGAAATAAGGTATGGTACCTGGTACCTAGACCCTCAGACAGAACCATCATAGGGACCAGGTGGGTATTCAGGAATAAGCTGGACGAACATGGAAATACTACAAGGAACAAAGCAAGGCTTGTTGTCCAAGGATACAATCAGGAGGAAGGGATCGATTATGATGAGACTTTTGCCCCAATAGCTCGCATGGAAGCTATTAGGATCCTTATTACCTTTGCATCACATATGGAATTCACCTTATTCCAAATGGATGTGAAGAATGCCTTCCTGAATGGTTTTCTCAAGGAAGAAGTCTATGTCAAGCAACCTCCAGGTTTTGAACGACATGTACATCCTGAACATGTATTCAAATTGGATAAAGCACTGTACGGATTGAAGCAGACCCCTAGAGCCTGGTACGAGAGACTATCCAAGTTTCTCGTGGAAAATGGCTTCACAAGAGGAAAGATTGTCAATACATTGTCTTTGAAGAAACGGGGAAGGAACCTGCTCATTGTTCAGATTTATGTGGATGACATCATATTTGGAGCTACAACTAACTGATTATGTGAAGAATTTGCTAAACTTATGGGAAGTGAGTTTGAAATGAGTATGAAGGATGTCTTCCTGGGTCTTCAAGTGAAGCAGTCCATAAAGGGAACATGTATCAGTCAGCAGAAATGCATCAAAGAACTCTTGAAAAGGTTTGATATGGAAGCATGGGAATCATTGGATCTCTACTCTACCTTACTGCCAGCAGGCCAGACATTGTATTTAGTGTGGGATTATGTGCAAGGTTCCAATCAAATTCTAAGGAATCTCATCTGAAGGCTGCTAAGAGAATTCTGAGATATTTTAAGGGCACACAAAACCTAGTTCTGTACTATCCTTTAGGGGACAATTTCAACCTTATTGGTTATGCTGACGCTGATTATACAGGCTATCTGGTGTACAGGAAAAGCACATCTGGAATGGCTCATTTCCTTAGATCATGCTTTATCTCATGGGGTACAAGGAAACAAAACTCAGTAGCTCTCTCAACAACTGAAGCAGAATATGTTGCAACTGCCTCGTGATGTGCTCATTCACTGTGGATCAAGCAACAATTGGAAGATTTTGGTGTATACATTGATAGTGTACCACTTCTATGGGTCAACACCAGTGCTCGCAACATGGCAAAGAACACGAATTAACATAAGAAAACCAAGCACATTGATGTCAGACACCATTTTCTCAGGGACAATGTGGAAAATGGTCTTATTTGTATAAGATTTTGTTGCACAGAAGATCAAATTGCAGATATCTTCACCAAAGCTTTGAGCAGGGAACACTTTGAGAAACAAGATGGCACTGGGATTACTTAAACCTAATTGAGAACCTGGTTGTGATGACATGACTATGATAGTCATACTAAGGGAAAATTGGCTAAAGTGTTTTCTGACTTGGCCTAACTCACATCTATACCGTTGCAGGTAAACACGCATGACGATCATAGAAGCTAAAGGTACAATGTTGAACTTCGGAGGAGAGCTGCAAAAACCCTTTTACAAAAACTGGTCAGGAACCTGGTTCCTGCACCACAGGTTAGTAGTAATGTGTTTTTCGCATGCTTGTTCAAAAAAAAAGGGATAGCAAAATTAATTCAACTGCCACATCATCCGACTTTTCAGACTAGCAGTTCTAAACCATTGTCTCCCTTTGCATCTTTCTAATTTTTCCTTCAGAACTCTCTACCACTTCTCTCACTATGGCCAACGAATAATCGTCTTTTTTTCTCTTGCCATCAACATCACTCCCACATCTCCTCCTCCCTTAACACCATCACCAGAAACCCACTTCTTCATTATCCCTGATACTACTGTACCCATACCGGTTTCCTCCTCATCTCCAATCACCTCTACACATCCATCAAACCCTGTCTCACTTCCATGTGTTGCAAACCCTACTTCTCCTCTGTTCCTGAATCTCAGGGGGAAGAAACTCCATTCTTAGCGGATGGAAGGACTCTGGTGCTTTTTGAGTCTCCGGTTCATGACATCATCACAGAAGAACCTGTTGAAGAACCTGATTCTCTTTTAGCTGAAACAAACCAGGTGGTTGTAGAAGAAAGAGGCTTTTGAGTCTGCCTTGCAGAAGAGTAAGCAGAGTATTAAGAAAAAGAAAAAGAGGTTGATGAAATATGGGGAAACTGTGGCTGATAAACACATTCTAGTGGTTGAGGTTGATAAAGATGCTGTGAAGGAACCTAGTTCCTTAGTAAAAGGATCTACAAAAGTTTATGGTTGAGAAAGATTTGTTTTGAAAAAGTTCCATTGTGGCTGTTGCAAGCAGGAACGGGAAGTTTGTTGAAATGTTTAGAAAACAAAAGTGGGAAACTGTGGGATGACCTGGTTCAATAAAGACCATTCCAAGTGACAGTGGCCCTGGGCAGGAGAGTCTGAGCACTCAGAAAAGTCTTGAGGGGTTGCACGCTCGCCCAACAATCTAGGAGATGGCCGGTATGAGGCAAGTTCTGGACTTAGGCAACTGGTGGAGAACCTGCGGGAGAAACTGCTTGACTAACAGTTGTCTGCAACTGCCCGCATGGACCTAGCTATCAAAACCATTGCTGCCTCCTCTTCCAAGCCTCCCTCTTCTAGTGCCCCCTAGGATCATCTCCGTCGCCAGTTATCTTTTGCTATGATGATTTTGTGGCTGTTTTTTTTCTTTTTTTTGTTTATCTTTTTGTGATGGCATGATGGATTTAACCGTTGCTGCTCCTGTTGAAACAGTCAAACTTCTTATCACTAAACCAACTCTTCTTTTGCTTGTACAATGCTTATTTTCCCTTTTCTATCATGATTGTGTGCACAATGTGGCATGAGTTAGATTTGTTAGACTTCTTTATGCCTTATTGTCTGAGTGTGCCTTTTTGTTGATGCCAAAAGGGGGAAGAATAGAGTCAGGGGGAACATGCAGACATATGTCATGGGGAAGAATAGAGTCAGGGGAACATATGCAGTTGTTGGTACCTTATCTGGTTAAGTCAAATAGTCATCAATGTTAAAAGTTTGTGATCATCAAAAAGGGGAAATTGATGGGCTTAAGGTCTTTCAATCTATGTTTTGATGATCTAACAAACTTTCTGTATGGAACCAGATAAAAGACCAAGAATGATAGTAAAAAGTTAGGGGGAACATATTGGGAAACATGTGTAAGTAAGGGCATAAAGTCAGGGGGAACCTGTGGTCTCCTGTTATTCAATCTGGTTCTCTGAACTCTAACTCCTCATTTTCAATGCTAAGTTTGTCATCATCAAAAAGGGGCAAATTGATAGGTTTTCAATATCTTTGCCTTATGTTTTCATGATCTAACAAACTTAATGTCAAGAACCAGATAGGGAACCTGACTCACTTGGATTACACTGCATCTAACGGATTCCATCCAAATGTGAACTTGCTACAGCTTTAGGAGGTAGGAAACCAAACAGCGACCTGATACTCTTGTGGGTTCTTCATGGCAGCACAAAGTCAATTGGACACAGCTGTAAACGAAGATTCTGCCGTGCTGCACTGTTTCCAGCGCCTACTCATTCTCTGACCAATTAAAGTGCTCACATCACTTCAAGTGATGTGATCAAGGTGGAAGGCCTCGTGAAATTTTTTGCTCAAAACCCGAGATCTCGTAGTGCCAAGTTAGGAATATGTGTTAAAGATTCGTAAAATTCTTCTCTTTTGGACTAAGCTATGCATTAAAAAGTCAAGAAATTATGTTTTCCAGAAAAATGCTATTCTACGGTCAATAATGCGGTCGCATGTCAAGTATGCGGACCGCATATCTGCCGCAGAGTGAGTCAATGTGTGGGGCAATTGAAGTCAACTATGCGGTCCAATATGCGATCGCATAATCAAAATGCGGACCGCATAGCATAATTTCCTTAGGATTTTGTGAAGGTCAGTTCTGCGGTGCACTTTGCGACCGCAGAACGTGAATGCGGACCGCATTCTTGTCGCAAACCAAGTCAGTGTGTTCAGTTGTTGGGACCATTTTTGCGGTCCATTTTGTGGACCGCATGTCCAGTATGCGATTGCAAATGCGGTCGCAGATCTATTCCGGGGCTCCAAATTTCTAATTTTCTTACCTGACCCCATGTCAATATATTACACACCACCCTTCATTTTAGGCGTATTTTCTGATGCATTTAGAGAGAGAGAGAGAGAGAGAGAGAGAGAGAGAGGGTCCTAGAGGGAGAAGGGTTTTTTCATCAACATTTATCCAAAAATCTTGTTTAAGCTTTGAAGATTTGTCAAGAAAGGAACCTAGGTCTTTTTCCTAAAAGGTAAAGTTCTATAACCCAAGCTCTTGATTACTTGATATAACTAGGGTAGACCATTAGAAGGGTAATTGATGAGGATGAAAGTGGATATCTTGCATGCATGAGTTATTAAAAGTATTTGGTTAGGTCTTGAGCCAAGGATGGGATGAGGCATGGTAGGATCTTTCACAAAATGGTTTTAAAAGCATAATGCACACTTAGTGTTTGAGTATATGCTCAAGTGAGCTAGAACTATGATCACCTCTCTAATTCGTGGTTCAATTTGTCATGTTCCCGAAAGATGGACGTTGCTAAGAGTCTCGGAGTATAGTAGGACTTAAGGAAAGCTCAATCGAGGTATGTAGGCTAAACTTTCTCTCTCGGAAGTGAATTCCATATTGTTTTCGTAAGCTTAAGTGTGGTTTGCCTACCAAAAATGGTATAGCCTTGAGTCACTTTAAATGAAGGTTAGTATCTTAATTGGCTGAGAAAAATTCAATTGTTTAATGCCCCTAGTTGCTCTTATGTGTACTAAATGCCTTGATTGAATATGTCTATTTTCATAAACTGTAAAGATGTTTGGAAATGAATCGATTGGGAAAATGTGAAACAAATTATGAGATAAGCCTCGAGCCAATTGTTATGAACTATCTTCAAAAATGGAATGACCTAAAGGTCTTGTACCCGAACTAAGCCCATAAATGGTTGTTCTAGATATTACCTTACCTCTTTAAAAACATACATTACAATGCGAGTCCTTATACATTCCGATGTTGAAATTGTACAATTGTTAAAATGGAAAGGAACAATTTAAGGATAACTGAGGTGATTGCTTGCTTATAATGCCAATGTGTATTCCAATTGTTGGTTGACATGTCCCTCTTTGGGAAGGATCCTTTGTGCTTGATGATTCTATTACTATTGAACTCAAACATATAAAATTTCCGGAATATTTGGTACATTGATATTGGTTAGCGATCCTTGGAAATAAAGGAGATAAAAATATGGAAAATCATATGCGGCCTTCGTGCCATGAGAAAGATGAACCTTGTGAAAGGCCCAAAGTGCCAAAGAGATACTGTTATTGAGAAAGATTGAGAACATTAATAAAAACTATAAAATATGAAAGGTATTGAGGTAAGCATGGTTGCATTTATGCTATATTTGTATACTTGTATTTATACCACAATTGTGTGCAATATTAAGTCAAATCAAAATGTTTTTG
Organism: Nicotiana attenuata; assembly: GCF_001879085.1. Classification (NCBI taxonomy): domain Eukaryota; kingdom Viridiplantae; phylum Streptophyta; class Magnoliopsida; order Solanales; family Solanaceae; genus Nicotiana; species Nicotiana attenuata. Next base: position 30,062,095 of record NC_031995.1, read on the forward strand.
GGAGTATCATTAGCAATACCGAGGAAGGGTGGGACACAAGGCCCACACCTGAAACTACACGTGCCGGTGTAGGGGTGGAGTGTGACTTGGGATGAAACTGAAATATTGGTGAAACTGCGACTATTCCCCCAAAGTGGGATGAAACTAATACCTGTGAATCGGAAAAGAAAAAGCCAACCCACACGGCATACGTGGGAAGGCAGCTTAGCCGATCGGACCGTGATCGGACGCCATGCCGCACACATGGTGGTATTGTGCTGGGAATCATAAAAACTGGAAATTCAAAAATTGGAAAATTTGTTGTTGTGGTACATGTCTCTAAAGGGACGACCTAGCCGATCGGGTCGTGATCGGACTCCGTGCTAACAAAGGTGGTGGTATAACTTATATCGGTGCTAGTGATCTCCCAACCAAAAATTTTATGTATTATTTTCATAAACTAGAAGATTTACATGTTTCAAGTTGGATGCTAGTATATTGTTGACTTTGGCTCGCTGTTTTGTGTTTTCTTTGCTTGTATGGTTATTCTATTCTGAAAGAGGACTTTTAGCCTTACATACTAGTGCTATTCGACGGCACTAACGTCCCTTTTTTCGGGGGCGCTGTATCGTTTTATGATACAGGTTGTTCTACAGCGAGAGACATCGGCCAGTGATAGCAGCATTCTCTTCCCAGCAGACTTGGTGAGCCCCACTCTATCCCGGGGTCATGTCATATATCTTTTGTTCATTTCTTATCATGTTTTGAGGTATAGCCGGAGCCTTGTTGCCGGCATTTCCCTATTTCTCTTCTATTGTACATAGAGGCTCCGTAGACTGTTTGTGGGTGGTGGTCAATGTTGGGGGTCCGGACTAGAAACGTTTGTACTTGATAAACATGTTTTCATTAAGCTTGTAAACTTGTAATATTTTGTTAACTATGAATGAAGTCATTAACGGAAATAAAATGAAAGTTGCTAATGGATGAGGGTTTTGTGTTTTGATTAAATGGGATAACATTCCCTCATTATTCATGAACTAGTTTAGGTAGAATGAAATCTAGCAGGCTTGCTCAGTCGGGTTTACTCGGTTGAGCGTCGGTCGCGCCCCTCGATTTTGGGGCGTGACAAACATGGTATCAGAGCCTCAAGTTTTAAAGTGTCCTAGGATGTGTCAGAGCCGTGTCTAGTAGAGTCCTTCTTATCGGTGTGTTGTCGACCACATCTATAAGTTGGAGGCTATTTGGACATTTAGGAATTTCACCCTTCTTTGATATTCTGGATCGTGCTATAGAGCTCAAGATAGAGATCTAATTTCCTTGTTATGTCCCATTTCCCAGATGAGTAATCCACGGGTCCGAAGCAGCGAGGAAGGAATGGCCCCGCCATTGAATTTGGGGGAAATTGCGCATTTGTAGGGAGGATGCGCCAAGCCGTGGAAGGATTAGAAGAACTTGTTGCTAAGGGAAGTGTCCTTGTCCCTGCAAATATCGCCGCACCACCAGAGCGTGTAGTGAGAGCATCTAAGAAACGAAAGAGGGTTGTTGGTGCTAATGAGCCGGATTGTTCCGTTTGCAAGAAGCGTCACTTGGGGAGATGTTGGATGACTCTCGAGATATGTTACAGTTGTGGAAAGAGGGGGCACAAGAAGAATAAATGCCCTAGGTTGGTTACACCTATCCGGACCTGCCCGGTGTGTGGGAAGGAACATTTGACGACGTGTTGTGAGTATGCCCAGCAACGTGTTTGGGGTGGTAGATCAGGGCAATTCCAATGGCCCGCGCAGCAAACCAATACTAGAATTGGTACTCCCGCATTGGAAGCTTGTAGAAAAGGTAAGGGGGATGTTTATAATGTATACAAAGATGGTGAGTATCAGGTCGGTGGGGCGAGTCAGTTTAGTGGACCTCATTCCCGTTGTGTGAAATGTAGGAAATGTCATCCGGGAGTATGTCGCTATGGTACCAATGTATGCAACAAGTGTGGTATGTCAGGTCACCTTCAAAGAGATTGTCATTCATCTCGTCAGATCATGGGCATGGGTGTGGCGCAGCCAGCCAGTTCTACAGCCATTTCATCTATAGAGCCTCCAGGATGTGGAGCAGTCGGGGGTAGTATTCAGAGCTCAGGAAGGCCCAACAGGTTCTATGCTAGGAGGAGGTATCAAAGGTCGGAGGCTTTTCCGGGTATGGTTACAAGTATATTGACTTTTCAATCTCGTGGTGTATATGCTCTTATTGATTCCGGTTTCGCTTTGTCATACGTCAATCCTTATATTGCTACAGAATTTGGGGTAGAGTCAGAACAACCTTATGATCCATTCTATGTACCTACTCCTTGAACGAGATGAATTATTCGTGGAGCCTCCCTATTGCATCATCTTACTTGCAACCTCTTGAGGAATTGAGTCCTATGATGATTTCCTGAATTGAGTCAGAATCCGAGGATAACTATTTCCACTTGCTTACCTAGAACCTCACTAAGGAACTATATCTGATAAATTCCTAACAAGTTGTTTTATTCAAATAGATAATATCTACTCACTTGTGCTTATGCATAAACGGTCATAAAATTTGCCTATGTGGTGCCAAATCAACGAAAAGCAGCCCGGTGTTGTAATCCTTCTCGAGTCACTCTTTCCTCCTTGGTGTAGATGGCTTCTATGGTTCAAACAATCACTTGCTCCTTCAACAATATTATCATAAAGTAATTTCACTATCTTGTAACATGAGAGCCTATCTCAACTCCAATCATATGCGTGCTTATCAGTTGAAGTAGATCGTTTATCCAGATAAGTTTCTAAGAGATTTGAGGTTTCCAAAATTCGCCACAAGAAGATCATTTCCTTACCCATTGTAGTATGACCTTCGTGCACACTTAAACCATTCCACAATAAGTAACTCACCTTATTCTTAATATTTCCCGTGAAGTGGCCCAGTATCGTTGCGGAGAATTTTGATGACAGAACCATGTCAATCCCATAGAAAAAAGTTTATTCCCTCTCCAGCCAGCACATAACCCCCCCCCCCCCATTATTTTTAATAAGTCCTAGAAATGTGGATTCATCGTGAATGGCTCATATTAGACGTCTCGGATTTAGCAGAAATCGTATTAATTTGAAAGACAAGTTGTCGTATCCTTAGTGCTCTCGTATAGGATCACCTATCGGGGAAGGCTGAGCGGTTTGAATCATAGTACTCTCACAAGTGTCTAACTACTATTTCATTCTCATGGGCTTGTGGCGCAGATTCCTTGTGTCAACTAATATTAAGAATGTAATTCGACATCATATTTTGAAACCCCTATCTCATTCAAGGTGCCAGAGTATTCCCATTCTTGATAAATTGATCTTCCCTACACTCCAGCAGTCGACTGGTGGCACGTACCTGAATAGCCCTCCGTGAATGATTTCTATTGCTGATACGCTATCTAAACTCCATGCCTCATTGCTTCAAACTAATGATTTCGTCTCAATGATTAATCGTGTCATCATAATTCGTAGTAGTTTTATGTTTCCCAAAATAAAATACAACCTCATGAAATACCCCGCTTAACACATCTACATTGATGGATTCTTGAAATACTTCCAGTCCAGTCTTGAACCTTGTTGTTCCTAATTGTGGTAAATCTATTAAGGGTATGGGTTCAAGCATGTCGAAAGGGTAGCGTCATTCCATGGTTAATCATATTGGGTAGGAACTCTATGGTCGTATCTATTCTAGCCTCTCACAGAATAATGGTTAAAAGTCACCAAGTGGTCAACCCAGGTGCCCAACATAAAGATTTAGAGTTAAAGAAAGTAAGAAAGTTGTCCCCAAGGTTACCTCTAGGGAGATGCTAGGCGAATTGTTCCTAAAGGTAAAGTAGGTGTAGTGCACTGCAGAATTTAGGGAACCTTGAAAGAGATGGGTCGAGTTGTGAAGTATGATATTCCCCTATCGTATCATTGCCCTCCATGGTTCCGGTGTTCCAGGTATCTATGTCTAAGGAAGTGATTGGGAATCATTGGTATATCATTCTGATGGAAATTATTGAAGGAGAAGTGAATGGATATTTAGCTTATGCGAAGTATCTAGCCGTCATCCTTGTTAGATGAGACTTGTGGCTGGGTTTGTTTCCGTAAATGTGTATGGCAAAGCTTGTAAGTCGAGGAGGCCACCTTGAAGGCCAGAAGCATCGTGGAAAGAAAGCTTGATTGTATAACAATTGGTTTTGATTTGAACGGTACCTTATAGGTGTTGTGATTTAAAAGTGTGCAGCCCATTCAGGTATCATTATGATAACGTGGTGCTTGTAATTGTGAGATTGGTATTCTTGATATATACAGGGTGATGCTTAGTCTCATTGTGGATGGATTGTTAGGATGTTTTGGTGGTTCTCTGGCAGGTAGATAGGCCTAGTTACAAAGGAGATGCTGCCGAAATTTTTGAAAAATGTAGGGAGTTATAGTCGAATTGGAAATTTCTGGGGTATGAATGAAGAATTGAGTCCTACATAAAGGGACACCGCCAAGGTGGAGAGTCAATTGTTGTTGTTGATGTTGTTGGTAGAAGGAAGAGTAGTGTTGAGGCTATGGCAAGGATTTTTGTGTCGATACACCAATTGCGCTGGTGGTGACGGGTTATAAGTCTGGTGCGGAAGAGGAAGAGGACGATAATGTATTAGGCTTTTCTTAGAAGATGGCTTCTACTCTTGGGCTTCAAGATTCATTTTTATTGTCGCCATTGATGATGTCTAGTGCGTATTCTGGTCCGAAGGTTTAATATGAGCAAGTTAGTTCTCAGTCCTTGGTAGGATACTGTAAGTAGTTGAATGTATTGGTTAGGGTAGAACAGGAGAATTCCTTGATAAGTATGTCGCTACGCATAATTGAGGGGCATGTGAAATTTGGGAGTTGAGGTAGGTAAGGGAAGAAATGAGTCCTGCTGGGTGTTTGGGGAGAGCCATGATCCTCATTCGAGGACGAATGATCTTAAGTGGGGGAGGATGTAAGACCCCGTGAAAATTTTTGCTCAAAACCCGAGATCTCGTAGTGCCAAGTTAGGAATATGTGTTAGAGATTCGTAAAATTCTTCGGCGGTTTGGACCCTTTTGGACTAAGCTATGCATTAAAAAGTCAAGAAATTATGTTTTCCAGAAAAATACAATTCTGCGGTCAATAATGCGGTCGCATGTCAAGTATGCGGACCGCATATCTGCCGCAGAGTGAGTCAGTGTGTTGGCCAATTGAAGTCAACTATGCGGTCCAATATGCGATCGCATAATCAAAATGCGGACCGCATAGTCGTCGCATAATTTCCTTAGGATTTTGTGAAGGTCAGTTCTGCGGTGCACTTTGCGACCGCAGAACGTGAATGCGGACCACATTCTTGCCGCAAACCAAGTTAGTGTATTCAGTTGTTGGGACCATTTTTGCGGTCCATTTTGCGGACCGCATGTCCAGTATGCGATCGCAGATCTGTTCCGGGGCTCCAAATTTCTAATTTTCTTACCCAACCCCATGTCAATATATTACACACCACCCTTCATTTTAGGCGTAGTTTCTGATGCATTTAGAGAGAGAGAGAGAGAGGGTCCTAGAGGGAGAAGGGTTTCTTCATCAACATTTATCCAAAAATCTTGTTTAAGCTTTGAAGATTTATCAAGAAAGGCACCTAGGTCTTCTTCCTAAAAGGTAAAGTTCTATAACCCAAGCTCTTGATTACTAGATATAACTAGGGTAGACCATTAGAAGGGTAATTGATGAGGATGAAAGTGGATATCTTGCATGCATGAGTTCTTAAAAGTATTTGGTTAGGTCTTGAGCCAAGGATGGGATGAGGGATGGTAGGATCTTTCACAAAATGGTTTTAAAAGCATAATGCACACTTAGTGTTTGAGTATATGCTCAAGTGAGCTAGAACTATGATCACCTCTCTAATTCGTGGTTCAATTTGTCATGTTCCCGAAAGATGGACGTTGCTAAGAGTCTCGGAGTATAGTAGGACTTAAGGAAAGCTCAATCGAGGTATGTAGGCTAAACTTTCTCTCTCGGAAGTGAATTCCATATTGTTTTCGTAAGCTTAAGTGTGGTTTGCCAACCAAAAATGGTATAGCCTTGAGAAACTTTAAATGAAGGTTAGTATCTTAATTGGCTGAGAAGAATTCAATTTGTTTAATGCCCCTAGTTGCTCTTATGTGTACTAAATGCCTTGATTGAATATGTCTATTTGCTGATAAACTGTAAAGATGTTTGGAAATGAATCGATTGGGAAAATGTGAAACAAATTATGAGATAAGCCTCGACCCAACTGTTATGAACTAGCTTCAAAAATGGAATGACCTAAAGGTCTTGTACCCGAACTAAGCCCATAAGTGGCTGTTCTAGATATTACCTTGCCTCTTTAAAAACATACATTACAATGCGAGTCCTTATACATTCCGATGTTGAAATTGTACAATTGTTAAAATGGAAAGGAACAATTTAAGGATAACTGAGGTGATTGCTTGCTTATAATGCCAATGTGTATTCCAGTTGTTGGTTGACATGTCCCTCTTTGGGAAGGATCCTTTGTGCTTGATGATTCTATTACTATTGAACTCGAATATATAAAATTTTCGGATTATTTGGTACGTTGATATTGGTTAGCGATCCTTGGAAATAAAGGAGATAAAAATGTGGAAAATCATATGCGGCCTTCGTGCCATGAGAAAGATGAACCTTGTGAAAGGCCCAAAGTGCCAAAGAGATACTGTTATTGAGAAAGATTGAGAACATTAATAAAAACTATAAAATATGAAAGGTATTGAGGTAAGCATGGTTGCATTTATGCTATATTTGTATACTTGTATTTATACCACAATTGTGTGCAATATTAAGTAAAATCAAAATGTTTTTGGGAGTATCATTAGCAATACCGAGGAAGGGTGGGACACAAGGCCCACACCTGAAACTACACGTGCCGGTGTAGGGGTGGAGTGTGACTTGGGATGAAACTGAAATATTGGTGAAACTGCGACTATTCCCCCAAAGTGGGATGAAACTAATACCTGTGAATCAGAAAAGAAAAAGCCAACCACACAGCATACGTGGGAAGGCAGCTTAGCCGATTGGGCCGTGATCGGACGTCATGCCGCACACATGGTGGTATTGTGCTGGGAATCATAAAAACTGGAAATTCAAAAATTGGAAAATTTATTGTTGTGGTACATGTCTCTAAAGGGACGACCTAGCCGATCGGGTCGTGATTGGACTCCGTGCTAACAAAGGCGGTGGTATAACTTATATCGGTGCTAGTGATCTCCCAACCAAAAATTTTATATATTATTTTCATAAACTAGAAGATTTACATGTTTCAAGTTGGATACTAGTATATTGTTGACTTTGGCTCGCTGTTTTGTGTTTTCATTGCTTGTATGGTTATTCTATTCTGAAAGAGGACTTTTAGCCTTACATACTAGTGCTATTCGACGGCACTAACGTCTTTTTTGCCGGGGGCGCTGTATCGTTTTATCATATAGGGTGTTCTACAGCGAGAGGCATCGGCTAGTGATAGCAGCATTCTCTTCCCAGTAGACTTGGTGAGCCCCACTCTATCCCGAGGTCATGTCATATATCTTTTGTTCATTTCTTATCATGTTTTGAGGTATAGTCGGAGCCTTGTTGCCGGCATTTCCCTATTTCTCTTCTATTGTACATAGAGGCTCTGTAGACTGTTTGTGGGTGGTGGTCAATGTTGGTGGCCGGAATAGAAAAGTTTGTACAAGATAAACATGTTTTCATTAAGCTTGTAAACTTGTAATATTTTGTAAACTATGAATGAAGTCATTAACGGAAATGAAATGAAAGTTGCTAATGGATGAGGGTTTTGTGTTTTGATTAAATGGGATAACATTCCCTCATTATTCATGAACTAGTTTGGGTAGAATGAAATCTAGCAGGCTTGCTCAGTCGATTTTACTCGATTGAGCGTCGGTTGCGCCCCTCGGTTTTGGGGCGTGACACAAGGTGTACGTACAATGAGTTTATACAAAACATCATTCAAGTTACTCAACTCAAGACAATCTGGGCAGTGTGCACAAGAACCAGATTAGGAACCTGATCCCTTGGTGCTCCCCTGACAGATGTACAAGTCAACTATACAGCTGGAATGCAACTGCAGAAAGTGACTGTCCGCAACTGTACAAGGAGGAACACAACAGGGACCTGGTCCCTTAGGGTTCTCTGACAGAAGTACAAGTCAACTACAGCTGGAAAGCAACTGCAGAAAGTGATTGCCTGCAACAGTGCAGCAGACAGTGCAGCAGTCACTTTCCATTGAGATTGGACATCACCATTGTGAATTGACATAACTAAGGTAATGTCTTGTGTAGTATAAACCTCATGCAAGGTACAAGATTTAGGTTCAACACTTGCAAATACAGAAAACGAAAATTCTCTCAAGTGCTCAAGAACCTCTCTCAAGAACAAAGCTACTGCAACCTCAAGGACCTGATCCAAGATTGATGATATCTTAAGTCCTTAGGGTTGTTGAGTCTTTGTTATGTGTTCTTCATTGTAACTCCTATCCGGCTTTCTTAGAAGCGTTGATTAGGAAACCTTTGTAAAACCGTAAACTCACCTGAGTTTATGTTATGGCTAGGATTAGTCATAAGAAAAAGCCTTTGTGACCGTAGTGTGACAAAGTGGCTTGTGGTGGAAACATCACAAGTTTGTCAAAAGTCTTTGTAACTAGGATAGTTATAGAGTGGCTTGTGGTGGGTGCATCACAAGTTAGTTGAAGTCTTTGCAATAGGATTTTGCAAAGTGGCTTGTAATAGGGTTTTACAAGTTAGTGAAGTCTTTGCAATAGGATTTTGCAAAGTGGCTTGCAATAGGGAGATTGCAAGTTAGTGGAGTTAAAAGCCTACAAGAGTAGGTCGTGGTTTTTTGATCCCCTTGTGTGGGATTTTTCCACGTAAAAATCCTCTGCCTTATTTACCTACAGCTTTACCGACATTCACAGTAGAACCGCATAAAGGACTAGGTACTCTACTAATTGGTGGACTCACACAAGCTTAGCACTGTACCAAATTGATATAGAACCAGATCGCTATACAGTTTGGTTCATCAGTATTTTCAGAGGAAACACTAGAGAACCCGGTTCTCTATACAGTCTGGTGGACGCACAGTTTCTAACAGATTGTAATTGGGATTGTAATTGTAGATATCAATTTGATTGGTGGCGTATAAGCATTTTACTCAATGTTACAATGTCGGTGGAGGATTAAAAGCTTGTTAATGTTAATAAAGCAAAAGTGAGTTTTAGAGCGTTGGGCATCGTTCGAGTTGTTTGAAAGGCTTGGGAGCCGGCAATGGAACTTCGAAGCGAGGTAAGTCTCTTTTCTAACCTTGTAAGAGGGAATTAACCCCATAGGTGAACTAAATTAATATGTGCCTCTATTTGTGGGGGCTACGTATGCACGAGGTGATGAGAGTTCGTACGTAGGTACTAGCTATGCCTATGTCCGGGTAGTTTTAGGTTTACACCATGCCTTGTTGATATTGTTGTTGATTTATGTTTGTTGTTTGCCTTGAGAAGAAGCGAGATTGATTTTGGTTAGTAAATGTCTTGAAAAGAGTTGAAATTGAGGAATTTGAGATCTTAAAAGTTTTCATTTGAACTTCGTATTTTTGAAAAAAATTGAAGAAATATTATAATAGCTTAAGAAATCTATGTGTAACCGCATCGCATGTATGTTTTGCGGGCGGGGTAATTTCCTTAAAAAGCTACAAGCTGAATTTCCGTTATTTTGAAAAGAATCAAGAAAGAGATATGATTTTAGTGTTAAATTTATATTTGACCGCGTCACAAGTATGATCCGCGAGCGGGGTGATTCCTTAAATTTATATTTTACCGCGTCGCACGTATGATTCGCGAGCGGGGTATTTCCTTCTACTACTCTTATGGGATCGGGCCGTTCACCTCGGCAGGTTAATAGATGCATCTATGGTTCGCGCCATCCGACCGTCAGCAGTGCACACATTTCCTATATATATTATCCTCATGGAATCGTGCATAATATTTGGCAACAAGCCAGTGTATCCGAGGTTTTTCCCTGATTTGAATTATGACAACCTCTTTGGTGAAATCCACTATCTCTCTATATATATAAGCTCCGGTTACGGAGGAAACTTGCTGGTTGAGAACTTGAGTAAAATTGTAAAGAGGGGAATTATACCACGTATTATATACATGTTTATTTCATATATTTACTCAGTTTCATATTTATTAAATTCTTTATTGTACTTGATATTGTTGGACCACTAGTAAGTGTCGAAGTCGACGCCTCGTCACTAGTTAGACTGGATACTTACTGGGTACGCGTTGTTTTTGTACTCATACTATACTTGTTGTACATTTTGTTGTACATGCATATATACATTTAGTGGCCTTGTGGACGCAGCGGAGTGGTTGACACGAGGACTTAGACGAGCTGCATCTTATGTGCGGTCCGCAACCAGCAGAGTCTCCTTCAGAGTATTGATATTTCCCTTTCTGTCCAAATTGTATTCCGGATAGTTATTGCATTTTATTTTATTCTTAGTAAACGCTCATGCACTTGTGACACCGGGTTTTGGGAAGATTATGGGTTATTCAGTATTGAAATTATTAAAAATATTATTATTAATTCTCTCATGCACTCGTGACATGTTCCTGCAACGTCTGAAGCACCACTCTCAAATGTTGCTCGTGCTCCTCCATGCTACGTTAGTAGATCCAAATGTCATCAATGAAGACAATGACAAACGAGTTAATATATGGCCTGAACAACCGATTCTCAAAATCCATAAACGCCACCGGGGCGTTAGTCAAACTGAAGGACATCACTAGAAACTCATAGTGGCCATATCTAGTCGGCCGTCTTCGGAACATACGAATCACGAATCTTCAACTGATGGTACCCCGATCATAAGTCAATCTTAGAGAACACCCTGGCACCCTGCAACTGGTCAAATAAATCATCAATACGCGGCAACGGGTACTTGTTCTTAATGGTAACTTTGATCAACCGATGGTAATCATTGCACATCCGCATAGTCCCATCTTTCTTCTTCGCGAATAACATCGGTACACCCCAAGGCGATATACTCGGTCTGACGAACCCCTTTGCTAGCAACTCCTCAATTTGTTCCTTCAACTCTTTCGGAGACATGCAATACTGTGGAATAGAGATAGGCTGGGTGCCTGGAGCCAAATCAATACATAAATCGATATCACGATCTGGTTGCATGCCTGGTAGATCAGAAGAAAATACATCGGAAAACTACCGAACCACGGGCACTAAATCAATCGCTGGGGTCTCTGTAGTAGTATCCTGAACATAAGCTAGATAAGACAAACAGCCCTTCTTGACCATGTGTTGAGCCTTCAGAAAAGAGATAACCCGACTAGATGCATTGATAGACGAACCCTTCCACTCCAATCTAGGAAACTCTGGCGTCGCCAAGGTAACAATCTTGGCATGGGAATCAAGGATAGCGTGATAAGGAAATAATCAGTCCATGCCCAAGATGATCTCAAAGTCGGTCATATCGAGCAACAGAAGATCAGCTCTAGTCTCATAACCACAGAAAGTCACAATACAGGTACCGGTAGATCTGATCCACAATAACAGAATCGTCCACTAGTGTGGACATATAATCAGGAGCACCCAAGGACTCACGAGGAACACCCAGGAAATAAGTAAACAGAGATGAAACATATGAATATGTAGACCTCGGATCAAATAGTACCAAAGTATCCCTACCGCAGACCGAAATAATACCTGTGATCATAGCATCTGAAGCCATTGCATCTGGTCTGGCCGGAAAAGCATAGAACCTAGCTGGAGCGCCACCTGATTGGCCTCTTCCTCTAGGACGGCCCCTGCCCACCTGCCCTCCGCCTCTGGGTGGCCGGACCGCTGGTGCGACAGATGGTGCTGTAATCATAGGCTGATGACCCTATTGTACTGCCTTGCCCTGAAGTCCGAGACAAAACCTCTTCATGTGGCCAAGATCCCTGCACTCGTAACAACCCCGCGGAACGGAGGACTGCTGACCTGAAGTCAGACCCTGATGGCATAAATACTTGCTGGATAAACCCTGAATTGCTGGCGGGTGGTAGGAACTCTCTGGCATGGTGTTGAAATAGGGCCGCACTAGAGCACCCCGAGAAGGCAGAGGTGTTGGATATGTGGGCCTGCTAGGCTGACATCTCACAAACTGACCTCTGCTCCCAGACAGAGCACCACTGAATCCTCCGGAATAACGGAATCGCTTGTCCCTCGGCACCTGCTCTCGGCTTCGCTGATGAACTCCCTTGATCCTCTAAGCTATCTCCACAACTAGCTCGTAAGAAGTCCCCATCTCAACCTCTCGGGCCATAGTAGCCTGTATACCAGAGTGCAAGCCCGCAAAAACCTCCGCACTCTCTCTGTATCGGTAGGGAGCATCATAAGTGCATGGCGAGACAACTCAGAGAACCTCACCTCATAGTCGATCACTGGCATCTGACCCTGCTGGAGCTGCTCGAACTGAAACCGCAACTCTTCCCTCTGAGAGGGTGGAATATACATATCCAAAAAGATACTGTGATCTGGTCCCAAGTCAAGGAAGGAGAACCCGCTGGTCTGCCGAGAAGATATGACTACCACCACCAACGGGCCCTGCCCTCCAGCTAAAAAGTGGTAAAGTCCACCCCGTAGGACTCCAATATCCTCATGTTGTGCAGTCTGTCCTTGCAACGATGGTCCTCATGTCGCTCTCCTCCAAAGACAAGTGGGTGCAGCCTGGTCTATCTGTCCAATAGCTTCTGCGGATCACCGGTCGCAGTTGGTCTGGGCTCACGTATAGCCGCTGCAATTGGCTGAGCTCCGCCCACGAGTAGTGTACCCGGGGTCTGATATACGGCAGCTGCATGCCCTGGAGCCTAGACGGTAGGGGTCTGTGCTCCCCCTTCCGCCTGAGATGTGGCTAGGTCTGCTGGAAATAAACCAGCCTGAATCATATAATCCATGAACCAGAGCATACGGCCCATGACCTTCTAGAATCCCTGTGCGAACATGAAATCCACCAGGGCTGGCTCTGCTGTAGGCACCTCGCCCTGCTTCTAAATAATAGGATCCTCTACTGGATCCACCGGTGTCATAACTGGAGCAACTCTTGGATGCCCTAGTCCTTTACCACGAGCTGGAGCCCTCCCTCAGCCTTTGCCTCGGCCCCTAGCAAAAGGGGGAACGGCTCCTCCACGGTCGGGTAAATCTGCAGCGCGCGTTCTCATCATCTGTGAGAGAATAAGAGAAAGATACTTAGCACAACATCAACTGCATGATAGGAGACGAAGAAAGAGTAGTTCCCTAACGTCCTATAGCCTCTCAAAGATAAGTACAGACGTCTCTGCACCGATCCGCAAGACCCTATTAGGCCCGCTCATAAATCGTGAGACCTACGTGAACCTAGTTCTCTGATACTAGTTGTCATGACCCAATTTCCCTATAGGCCGTAATGACGCCCAGCGTCGCCGTTAGGCAAGCCAACAGTGAACTAGCCATGTATTTATTCTTTTTAACAGTTTCGAAATAGTTGATTTTTATTTATTAAGTAAGTAAGAGGTGAAAATATTCAATAAAATAAAATGTAAATAAATATAAGAATAGGTGTGGTGAAATAAATTCTCAAAAAGTCATCAAATAGAGAAGTTTACCTCGCTCGCATAAGTACTTGCGACGCTAGTGGACATGGATTTCTTAGAGTTATTATATATTTCTCAATTCTTCCCAAAATAAGAAATCTAAATTGGAAAATTTCAACCTTACAATCCCTAATCTCATCTCTATTTAAGATAATTAATATGCATAATAAACATAACAATACAATCAAAGCATGATATAAATCTAAGATTACCCAGACATCTTATGGAATATAGCTACGCACGGACTCTCGTCACCTAGTGCGTATGTATCCCCCCACACAAGTAATTCACAAAACAATATACCTAAGGGGATGAGTTCCCTCTTACAATATTAGGCAAGAGACTTACTTCGTTCTCAAGCTCACTTCCGGTCCACAAATCCGCTCTAAGCCATCAACTTGGTGCCAAACAACCCGAAACTAGCCAAATATTGTATAAATAAGTCAATTTATACTCAAAAGTTCATAATTTAACTATTAGGGTAATTACCCACCCCTAATTGGAAGATTCTTAAAATTCACCCCCGGGCCCACGTGCCCTGATTCCGGAAATTTTTGAAGATAATTTTTACCCATAACTGCACGAACATAAATATATCATTTGCACCTAATTTCATAATCATTTTCGTGGTTAAATCCGTTTTTTTAATCAAAACCTAGGTTTTCCAACTAAACCCATAATTTTCACAATTTTATATGTTAAAGTCTACCCATAATCTATGTATTTAACTTACATTGGATAGAAATTACTTACCTTCAATAGCTAGGGTAAAGCCCCTCTCTAAAAAGCTCCAAAATCGCCCAAGTGAAATAAATGAACCAAAATGGCCTAAGTTCCGTCTTAAATGAACCTCACTGCCTAGCGATTTCCGCTTCTACGGAGAATTGGCCGCTTCTGCGGCTCTGCATCTGCGGATAATGCATCACAGATGCAGCCCTCCCCAACTGGCCTACTTCCACTTCTGCGGACAACGTCTCGCTTCCACGGCGCATGCCTCGCACCTGCGCTTTTGAGGGTGCGGTCCCTACCTTGCTTCTACGATCACCGAGCAGTCCACGCCAGGCCGCTTCTGCGGTCAAATGCTCGCGCCTGATGTTGCGCAACCTTTTTCCTTACGGAGTCTGGGTTTCGACATTTTTGGGACAACTCATTTCCTTTTTGGAAGGGGTATGGGATTGGAGGAGTCGCCACCTAACGGATTTAAGGTGCGTTAGGGCACCTAAAGCAAATGACTCATAAACCGGTTTGCATAACCAGAGATTGGGTAGGGCTCGAAATAACCTTGAGGGGAAGGTACTAGGCACCCTCGAGGTCCACAACGGTGGGTCCCGGCCAAACTTGAATTAGGTGAACTAGTCTTATAAGAAAATAAAACAATTTAGACAAATATAGATTATTTAAACGGGAATAAAGGGGGTCCTAGGTTTATTAGCCTATAGGATCACTTTTGTGCACTACTCGGTAAACCTTCCTCAAATAGAGGTGTTACGCGTAGCATTAGCGCACAGGTCATCATATCCTTGACTACCCAATTACCCTCCCCTTAATTATTACCTAAGCGTTCTAACAGCATCGAATACGTATCCTATGCTTGCGCTACCCGTCCCTTGCCTGTGGCCCTGGAGGTATTTATGAACTCTATTTAAAGAAGTCCTAGACTCACCTATATTGTTTTAAAAGGAGAAAACTAGGCGACAAACAAAAAGCCAAATAGGACTATCATATAAAGATGCAATTAAGGGGGCTCATATTTACCTCCACAAATAGAAAAAAAAAAGCACGCCTCAAACAAACAGTTTTAAACGATTTAAAGTCCTACAGCAGGATATCTAGGTGATCAAAATATGTAGCAGTTTCGTTAAGGCGAGGCAGTAAACACCTAATCAGTTTGCCTACTGATTTTATTATTTCCTGAACCTGGGCAGTTTATAAGTAGTCAAACAAACACAATTTTTGCAACTTCAGGGTTTTAATTATCCTACAGGCTTGCCTAGGCGATAACCGGCAGGATCCTATAGGCATGGTATCTAAACGTATTATAAACCAGTGACTAGTTTAAACAGGCAGATTTTATCCTTTTAGACCCTATAGGCATGCTGTCTACGTGCTGAAAATGATCATAAGCATTACAGAACTGATTTTACGTGTTTATCCCTATGAGCATGATATCTAAGTGCGGAAATTAATTTTTTGAAACCTTATAGGCATGGTATCTAAATGCAGGATTAACTTTTGAAACCTTATAGGCATGGTATCTAAATGCAGAAATTAATTTTGAAACCCTATAGGCATGGAATCTAGATGACTTCAGTTCCTATAGGTAGGATCTCTATTATTCATACATAGGCAGAATTCTTGGAGCGTATTGACAGGGAAAAGGGCTATTCAAACAGTCAATAGCCTATAGACATGGTTGCTAATGCACATTGGATTGAAAAAATACGTGCAGGTCCTATAAACAGGATGTCTAATGTACAGAAATAACGTAAAGCCCTATAACAGGATTTCTAATATGTAGAGGTGCAGCACAGAGTCAAAACAATAATACACAGTCAAGTCCTATAGGCATGTTCTCTACCCGATTCCAACAGAGATATATAAAAAAATCCCTCCCAGCTTTTACTAATAACCCCGATATCTGTTTTTTTACAAGAATTATTATACAGACCAATATAAATGAATTACATAATGAAAATCACTATACTATAGAGAGCCTTCATATGCCCAACATCAACTTGGAACCAAGCCTCCAAACATAGCACATCTGAGCATAGTGGTAGTCCATCCATAACGCATAAAACTGGTTCCCGGTGTGTCAAAGTTCCCAAGGGCCTCAGGGAACCCGGGCAGTGTTCACACCAGAATTAGATGTTCAACACACAGTTCATAAAGGATTGGAAACCAGCCCCAATGTGTCAAGAGTTCAGAGGAGTCTCATGGACCCTAAGCAGTGCTCACACTGGGGGTGGCAGGACCCTAGTTAACTAAGTGTAGGGGTCGAAAATAATATAAGAGTAGGAAGTAGTTTTAAGAAAGAAAGCAGTTTGGACTTTTAGGAGTGAATAGAAACAGATTACCAGATTACAAGAACCACAAGCAGCACACATTTAGTAGAAGGAGTTCAGCCATGAACTCCAGCAATCAAACAACAGACAGAACAGAGTGACAATTAATTTGAATAAGGTTTCACATGGCCCTAATCCATTAGCTATTACTAGGTGAAAAATATAGGCATATATTAATCAGAGAACAACATGCTGGGATTAAGTTACTGATCAGACGATCATATAGAAAGGTAGCAGAAGTTGAGAGCACAGAAATCATGAATTAATACGGAGTTTGTTAAGGGTGAATACTTAAAATAGGACAAAAATCATGCTAGTTGAGAAACAAATAGACATAGGTCTAATTACATAAAGGCAGACATGCTAAAAACAAGAAGCACATAGGTCTAATTTCATGGAAGTAGGCATGTTGGTTAAGATCCATGAACAGGGAGTACATAGGCTTGATTACATAGAAGTGGACATGCTGATTAAGAGTAATAAACATGAAGCACATAGGTTACACAGAAGTGACATGCTGATTAAGATCAATAAGCATGAAGCACATAGGTTTAATTACATAGAAGTAGACATGCTGATTAAGAGTAATAAACATGAAGCACATAGGTTTAATTACATAGAAGTAGACATGCTGATTAAGATCAACAAGGATGAAGCACATAGGTCTAATTACGTAGCATATTGAATAATGGAAGAAGTGGAGACATACCAGTTAAGAAATAGCAAATAGGAAGTTGAAAGTATGCAGAATCCAATAGTCTAGCCTTGGCTTTCAGCCGGCTAGACAATGTAGCAAGCACAAGTAATAGAAAGGTTTGAATGAGAGCAAGAGTTTGTGTGTGTGTGTGTGTTTCTTTCTGAGTGTGTTCGTGTTTGAAAGAAATCAGACTGGAGTTTATATAGCATTCAGCAGAGAAGACAATTAAGGCAAGAAAATTAGAGTACACAAATAAGGTAAGCAAATATAATTAATCAGTAAATGCGGCTAAACCCAAGCTAATTGATATAAACAGAATCCGGAAAAGTCACCTTAAAATAAGGAGAATCAGTTACCAGCACGGATTGGGATTCAAACAAGGTAAATAAATCAATTATTGACCATAAATTAGACTAATTAATCTAAATAAGGCAAGTAGCACCAATCAAAAATCATAAATAAGGAAAATAGGCAAAATCACGGGGAAGTACTGATTTTAACAGGAAAAAATAATTCAAACCCTAAATGAAATCAGTCAATCTATTACTATTGACAGCGATAAACAGTAATGGAAAAAATTGAAGTAATCAGTGAAATACGCAGAAACCCTAGGGTTTAGAACATAGTCATGAGAATCAGTCGAACGAGTAAAGAAAATTAGGGTTAAACACTTAAAAAATTAGTATTTTTTTCCCAGAAACTTTAAGGGATGAAACCCTAGCTTTAGGGAAGACAAAAATCGGTTAATAATAAGAAAACACAGAAAGTTTTTAAAGAGAAATAACAAATAAACTTAAAATTATCTCAGATCTACAAGGATCTGAACAGATTCGAGTAGCAAGAGACTAGGGTTTTAAAAGAATGACAGAGATGAAAGAAAATCTAGTTTGGAACCATAGATTCGAGCCATAAACACGAAGATAATAGTACTCACAAACGGAGATGACCATAGGTAGGTTCATAAAAAGGTTTTGAACAAATCTGAGTTGAATCTCTTTGAGATTCCTTCATATAACAACAAAATCGAACAACCAGAAGAGGTAAGAGGCCGGTAGGGGCCTGAAATCACAGAGGAACCCCATGGAACGGGTACTTCTTCGGTGACGGTGGCTAAGGTTAAGATTTTATCTGAGAGAGAATAGAGGAGGAGAGAATTCAGAGGCGGCGATGTTTGAGAGAATGGGTAGGGTTTGGGGGGTCATTGGATTAAAAAAGGATAGGGATAACGTGGACCGTTGATCTCAAAGATCAACGGCCACGATTAGAAGAGGTTCTGGGTCGGGCAAGGGTTAACAATTGGGCTAGGTAATTGGGTTAGATATTTTAGGTGTTGGGCTGCGTAATTAGGTCCAAAAAATTAATTGAAAGAGGCTATATTTTAAATACCCAATTAACTTAAATAAAATAATTTAGAAATGATAAAAAATCATTTGTGCATGAAAATGACTTAATATAATTACTTAGTATTATAAAAATATAAAAGGTTATTTTCTTGTGAAATAAGGTACTTATGCACACATGGGCCATTACTGCAAAATTATTGCAATTATAACCTAATATGTACATATGGCTATTCCTGAAATAATTGAAGCTCAATATAAATATAAAAGGATAAAATTAAGCAATAAAATTATCATAAAACGTTTGTGATGCAATCAGTAATAATTTTATATAATAAAATGCTAGAATAATTTAATTAAAATCCTTTTAAAAAATACAGAAAATTATGGGAAAATACTAGTTGATGCTCATGCACTATTTTGAAAGTATATATGCATTTTGAAATATATGAGGAAAAAAATGGGTATCAACACCTGTGAGCTCGCACCTGCGTCCAAAATGTCACAGGTGCGGACGTACCAGAACTGGTGCACCAGCAGTTCTACCATGCAAAAATCCGAGCCCGATTCCAATACGTTTCACACCCAAGGCCCCCGGGACCCCATCCAGTCACACTCACGCATCAAACAATATAATACGGACCCGCTCGCGCGGTCGGAACACCAAAATAAACTCTAGAATAACGAATTGGAACTCAATAACTTCTAAAAACACTTTCGCGCGTCCGATTCCTATCAAATCAACTCGGAATGACGCTAAATTTTGCGTACAAATCTTAAATTATACGGAGCTATTTCCGTGCTCAAAATCCCAAATGGACCTCGATAACATCACAACCTATTTTCAAACCAAATTTAAAGAACTTTAAAACCTTCATGCGCCAACTTTTAACTTTATGCACCGAAACGCTCTTGGGTCATCCATAACCCGATACGAATATACGCCCAAGTCCAAAATTATTATATGAACCTATTGGGATCATCGAATCCCGGTTTCGAGGTCGTTTACTAAAAATATTGAACCAAATCAAACTTAAATCCCTTTAAGCCAATAATAAGGAACTAAGTGTTCCAATTTTAACCCGAACCCTTCCAAACCCGAGCTAACCATCCCCGCAAGTCATAAAACAGTAAAAGCTCTTACGGGGAGTCTTATTTAGGGGAACGTGGATCTAAAAAATAAAACGACCGGTCGGATCGTTACAATAGCGACCTTTGTCTCTTTTTTTTCTTTTTACTTTTTTAAACTCAGGAAATTTTTCTTTCGTTTTAAAATTTGTATAATAAAAGTACATGTAGAAAGCAGAAAATTTATTTCTAAGACCAAAAAAAAGAGCGAGAAATAGTAATTTAAATAATACATTCTATAGCAAAACAAATGAGTAGAATAAAAATAATTTAATTTTATTTATAGCAATCAAAGCTCTAATATATATTTATAAAGTGACAATAAAAAGGTGTAAAAACTTTATAAACATATTTGAACGTAAGTAATACAAAAATAATTAATAAAAATATAGATACATTTATAATAGAATTCTGTATAGATAAATGAGTTTTGATCTTTATTAATGAAATAAAAATAGAGATAAATTTTATAGCATAATTATAAAAGATTATCTGTTTATTTTGTAAATGCATAAAAAATATTTTATTAAAGACATTCAAACCTCATTCATCTATCATCTATATATAGATGATAGAGAATAAGAGAGCAAAACATACATACATACACATACACATACATACGTACATATATGCATCCATACATGCATGCATGAATGCACGTACGTAATATTTAAATAATAATTATAAAAAAATAGTGTGAGATTTTGTAATAAAATTATAAGAAGATTATTTTACTTATAATATTAATGAACTTAAGTAAATCTACACTAAGATAGAAAAATATTTAAACTATAGGTAAAATGTCTAGGTTAAAAAAAATATATTATCCTATATAATATAAAAAGGCATTACATAGATGAGATTTAAAAATGTCAAGGGCAAAATTGGTATTGCATAGGATAAGAGGGAGAGAATGACTATTATGCAAAGTTAAGGGGTGAGGGGGGGGGGGGGGTTGTTTTTTACACAAAGTTGGAGGGGGTAAATAATTTTTACCCTAAATAAAATATAATTGGTATAAACTACAACTAGAGTTTAATTGGTGAAACAAATAATTTAATTGTGATACAAAAAAAAATGAGAAAAAAATAAATAGTATGTAGTTTAGTGTACCCAAAGTTGATAATCTGGTGGAGCTCAATCTTCGCTGTATCATAAAAAAGGAAACATTCGAACTTAGATGCTAAAAGAATTGTAATTGAAGTTATCATTTAAAGATGTAGTACTTCTAACCTTGATGGTGACGAGCCAATAAAATGACGCTGCATTTGGTTTAATATTTCCTCTTGGCGTGCCCGTACAGTACCCAACTCAAAAGTTAATGTTTGTATCTGTATCTGCTAATTTGCTACCACGGCTTTAGCTGCATTCAAACGTTCTTGTAAATCATGTTGGGCAATAGCAGCATCCTCTTTTTCCCTCCTAAGAGAGTCCTCTAATTTTGTTGTTCTCCTTTTTATTGATGTAGTTGTACTAGGCTTCCAGGACCTTTAATATATCCCGACCTTGTACCAAGTACATTATCAGCAATTTCATCAATAGTCATTGGATTCTCTTCAGAGACTCACCGTGCTCTCAAATCTCTCATTTTGTTCTACAATAAAATATTACTTCGGTTAAATTAGTTATAAGATAGAACAGATACATTTGACATGTTACTAAAATATCACATACGTAGTTAGTCTCAGCCTTTGGAGATGACCATCCCTTTTTACTCAAGTAATGGGTGCTTTTGTAGAACTCAATCATATCTAGCTCTACTCCTCCATGTTCCTTCACACCCTACACAATTTGAAAATAATATGAAATAATACTAAATATCATCTTTACAAAAAGTAAAAATAGTAAAACTTACCATTTCAGCACGAGCAGCTACAAAAGCTTTTAACCCCATGAAATAATTAAATTTCAGCTTTGTTCAATTGAATTTGTTTATCTCGCATCGTCTCTACAAAGAATATATAAATATAAGTATATTTATTATAATGATAGAAATATGATGCTAAAGCTTATTATCATTTCGCACTATAAGTTGTAACGATCCGACCGGTCGTTTTGAGCTCTAGCGCGTCATTCGGTGGTGTGAGGCCTTGAGCAGCTTCACTTCAGGTATTATGATTTGTATGCGTGGTCGGAACTGGAATTTTAGAAGTTCAGAGTTGATTTTGGAAAGAGAATTCTCATTTCAGAAGCTTTAAGTTGGAAGAATTGACTAAGGTTGGATTTTTGAGTAAACGACCTCGGAATCAGGATTTGAAGGTTCCAACAGGTTCGTATGATGATTTCAGACTTAGGCGTATGTTCGGATCGGGTTTTGGATGACCTTGGAGCGTTTCGACGTCTATTGTGGAAGTTAGCATTTTGGAAAGAATTTCATAAATTTGGGTTGCACAGTATTTTAGTGTTATCGATGTCCGTTTGGGATTTTGAGTCTGGAAATAGCTCCGTATGGTGATTCTGGTATTAAGGGTACGTCCGAAAGTGGATTCGGAGGTCCGTAGGTCATTTTGGAGTTATTTGGCTAAAGTTAGAAATTCGAAGGTTTTGAGAAGTTTGACCGGAAGTGGACTTTTTGATACCGAGGTCGGATTCCAATTTCGGAAGTTGGAATAGGTCCCTAATGTCGAATGTGACTTGTGTGCAAAATTTGAGGTCAATCGGACGTGATTTGATAGGTTTTGGCATCGGATGTAGAAGTTTGAAATTCTCAAGTTCATTAAGCTCGAATTGGAGTGCGATTCATGGTTTTAGCGTTGTTTGATGTGACTAGACGGGGTCCCAGGGGCTCTGGGTGTGTTTCGGGATGGTTTCGACCAAATTTTGCTGAATTGGTGCTGCTGATATCTGGTTCTTGTTTTGTTCTTCGCAAACGTGAAGCAGTTCACGCGTTTGCGAAGAAGGTTTTGGTTGGCTGGCAATTTGTGCTTCGCGTTCGCGATTGGGTCATCGCGTTCGTGAAAGGGAACTGGGGCCATGTGGGTTTAGGCCTTCGCGTTCGCGAAGGGTGTAACGGGTTCGTGAAGGGTTCGCCTGGTTAAGCAACGCGTTCGTGAAAAGTAATTTTGAAGTGGAAGCTGGTTGTGCTTCGCGAACGCGAGGGCAATGCCGCGTTCGTGAAGAAGGGCGGACCTGGGCTGGGGAGTGTTTTAAAAGCGCGGTTTGAGTTCATTTCACCCATTTTTCACATGGCTTGGGGGTTTTTGGGGCTTTTGAAGAGGGGATTTCTTCATCAATCATGAGGTAAGTTAATCACACCTCTTGTAAGTTAAATACATGGTTTTATTGTGGATTCAAGCATGAAAATTGGTAGATATTCGGAATTTTGAAGAAAAACCTAGAAATTGGTATTCTTGCATTTTGACCACGATTTTGGACATGAAATTTAGAATAAATTATATATTTGAGTTCGTGGGGTTTTGGGTAAAGTTTATTTTCGAATATTTTTGGAATCCGGGCACGTTGGCCCGAGGGTGATTTTATCGACTTTTCAAGCGGAGTTGGAAATTAGTGTAAATAGGATTATAATGAGTATTTGAGTATATATTAATGGGTTTGCATAATCATTGACTAGTTTTGGAGCGTTGGGCATCGATTTGATTCGTTGGAAGGGCTTCGGAGCCGGTTATGGAACTTCGGAGCGGGTAAGTCTCCTTTCTAACCTTGTAAGAGGGAATTAACCCCATAGGTGAACTAAAATTATTATGTGCTTCTATTTGTGGGGGCTATGTACGCACGAGGTGATGAGAGTCCGTACGTAGCTACTAGATATGCCTATGATCGGGTAGTTTTAGGCTTACATCATGGCTTGTTGATATTGTTGTTAATTTATGTTTATTGTTTATCTTGAGAAGAAGCGAGACTTAGTTAGCTTATTAAATGTTTTGAAAGGAGTTGAAATTGAGGTAAAAAAATTAGGAACTAAAAGTTTCCATTTGAAATCTTTAATTTAAAAAGAATTGAGTAATACTTTAATAACTCAAGAAATCTTGTGTAACCGCGTCGCATGTATGTTTCGCGAGCGGGAAAAGTTTCCTTAAAAGCTTCACGTTGAATTGTCTTTATTTGAAAAGAATCAAGAAAAGGATTTGATTTATTAATAAATTATTATTTCACCGCGTCGATGTATGATTCGCGAGCGGGGTACTTCCTTCTCCTACTCTCATAGGAGCAGGCCGATTGCCTCGGCAGGTTAATAGATGCATCTATGGTTCGTGCCATTCGGCCCTCGGCAGTGCACAATTTACTTTTATGTTGGATCGAGCGGTACACCTCGGCATTTCCTATATATATTATCCTCATGGAATCGTGCATATTATTTGGCAAGAAGCCAGTGTATCTGAGGGATATTTCCCTGATTTGAATCATGACAACTTCTTTGATGAAATCCACTATATCTATATATATGCTCCGGTTACGGAGGGAACTTGCTAGTTAGAGCTTGAGTAAATTTATAAAGAGTGGAATTGTACCACGTATTCTATACTTGTTTATTCCATATATTTACTCTGTTTCATATTTATTCACTTCTTTACTGTACTTGATATTGTTGGACCACTAGTAAGTGTCGAAGTCGACCCCTCGTCACTACTTCTTCGAGGTTAGACTGGATACCACTGGGTACGCGTTGTTTTCGTACTCGTACTACACTTGCTGTACATTTTGTTGTACAGGCACATGCATGGCTAGTGGCCTAGTGGGCGCAGTGGCATGGTTGACACTGGGACCTAGGTGAGCTGGATCTTATGTACGATCCGCAGCCAGTAGAGTCTCCTTCAGAGTATTTGTATTTCTTTTTCTGTCCAAATTTGGATTCCGAATAGTTATTGTATTTTATTTTATTTCCCTGTAAATGCTCATGCACTTGTGACACCAGGTTCTGGGATGATTATGGGATATTTAGAATTGAAATTGGAAAATGTTATTATTATTCTTTAACGTTCATCCTTTACTAGTTAAAATGAGGAAAATTTATGATTTCAGAAATATGAAAAATGACAATTCAGTTAATTGTTTAGTGTTGGCTTGGTCGACAATAGTGTCCGATGCTATCACGACCTTTAATGGATTTTGGATCGTGACAACATGTTGCTAGGATGCTCACCTATGTGTTGGGGCAGTGAATGACTTGAGAAGAGGGTTTCTCAGTACATGATTTAGAGATTCAGTATTTTATGTGCGGCAGAGGAAAAGGCAATTGGACTATAACTGTTCAGATTTGGGTTGATAGAGAACGAGACTTGGTATTTTCGAGCATGGTGGAATTTTCATCTGTGATGTGGTGTCATTGTACTTGCTGAATATGTTATGTTCGCCGGTGTTATGGTTTTCTTCAATTCGCCTTTAGGGAAGGGTAGCGTGAAATAGTGCCAGAGAAGCGGCTATCAGAGGTCGCGGTGTCTTGCGGTGGATAAACTTCTAGAAGGCTAAGTGTGAGAAACATGAGTCGAGTAGTTGCTTAAAGGAGTGAGTTTGACCTAAGTGGGAGAGTGGCAGAGTGGCATATTGGTTCTGTGGTAGGATGACTACACGCCTTGAAAAAGGTTAGAGTGATTTGGGATTCATGGTGGACAGTGACTAGGTCTACGGACTTAATTTAGAATATTGGCTATTATACGGGAGAGGGTGGATACGACAAAAAAGAGTTGCTTGATATGAAGAAGGGTACAACATGACTTTGGATTGAAGTGTACTGTCGCACCTTTTAGTTGATGTCCATGAGAAGTGAACGGACTTGTACGACTGGCGAATGAGCACGGGCTCAGGATGGTTACCGATTTTGTAGCAATTGTACCCAGTGCAACGACGAAGGAAGAATCTTGGCGGTTTCCAGGTTTATGCAATGGTAGCTTCAAGCTAAGTGGGAGAGTCCCAGCGCCTACGATTGGATTGTATGGTTATCTACTTGTGAGGTTTCTGGTGATCAGCATATTGATAGGTTATTACGACTAAGAAAAGAGAACATCAGTGGCGATTTGAGCAAAGGATTTGAGGAATGTGTGCTATAATTGGCCTTATTAATTTATGTTCAGGCTTTGGGAAGATTCAGGATTTATGCTTAGTGTAGAGGTGATTTACAAGGGAAGTGATTCAGCCGAGTGCCATTTTGAGAGGGTATTCATGTGCTAGAAGAGCCTTGGAGTTTGATCATATTCGTGACCAAGTCAGAGTGGGTGACTCTCAACAACGGTCCTAGTGGATTCAAAAGTTGAAGTGAGGTGCCTGGAAATTTCGAGTCCATAGCATGGTTGAGTATCGAGCTTTTGCAGCGAATTATGAAGAAGAGGCTTGGAGTGTTCTATGTTATCTTTGGCTTGTAGTGTATCATTTGTAGGAATGGGTGTACCAGTTGAAGACGCGAATATGCGCACAAGGAAGGGTATGAGATGGTTCGTGGGTTTTTAGAAACTGTGGTCTCGTGTAATAAAGTCACTCAGGATAAGTGCAGATTGGGTTCGTTGTGTTTTGAATTGAGCTATTATTATTCCTAATGCAAGTCCAAAGTAAAATTAGAAGAAGTCGAATCGGCTAGAAATGGTTGAATAGGCATGATGGTGGCAATGATCAATTCCTTCAGCGCGTTGAGTTATGCATGTGATTTGTGGCGGTACGTGCGAGGTTTGACAGCCGCCGAAATTGAATTTATTTTGTAGGCACTTGAGTATTATGGCTTGTTAAGTGTAGATGGATCCCGGGAGAGTTATGGTGGTTTAGACCACTACTAGAGGATTATATTTTCTGCAGTTGTGGGAATTCAGTCTCGTGATGCAATGATTCTTCTGAAAGGAGTTAAGCGAAAGGTTTCTATATGATTAAGTGTCTACCCTATTAGTGGTTTAAGAGTTAGGGTGAAATTATTATACTCTTGCGTATTAGCATGATTTGGTGCAGTGAGTAGCATGGGAATTGGAAGTTGAGGATTCAGGGTTGTGATTTGGTGTTGGCAAGGATGTCACGAACTCGGATGAGCAGGAAAAGGATTTAGATATTTAGAGTAATCTGGTATTGTATTCATCGTCACCTAAGATTGGTGTCTTGTGCAAGAGGCTTCGTGTATTGATTTGCAGATCCTTGATTCACTTTACAGCAATAGTACGGCCGGTGGTATGGATGTGCAGACTTGTTACCTGGTGCGGAAAGTCAAGGGAGCGTGTCCCACGGGAAGATTGTATAAGAGTGGCATGTTGTCACTTGATTAAGTGAATATTGAAACCAAGTATGAAGATTGTGGTGATTTCGCTAATTCGAGAATTTATGCCTGGAGGGCGCTCGGCTCATTTGATTGTGGACTGTGAAGTGTGTTCTGGTTATGATGGATGTTCTTGTATGTTATGGGAAAAAGGGTTATTATGGATCCTTGAAATAGCTCCTTATGGTGATTCTGGTGTTGGGGGCGCATCCGAAAGTAGATTCGAAGTTCTGTAGGTCATTTTGGAGTCATTTGGCTAAAGTTAGAAATTTGAAGGTTTTGAGAAGTTTGATCGGAGCTGGACTTTTTGATATCAGGCCGGATTCCAATTTCGGAAGTTCGAATAGGTCCGTGATGTCGAATGTGACTTGTGTGCAAAATTTGAGGTCAATCGGACGTGATTTGATAGGTTTTTCCATCGGATGTAGAAGTTTGAAATTCTAATGTTCATTAAGCTCGAATTTGAGTGCGATTCATGGTTTTAGCATTATTTGATGTGATTTGAGGCCTCAAGCAGGTCCGTGTTACGTTATGGAACTAGTTAGTGTGATTGGATGGGGTCCCGGGGGCTCCGGGTGTGTTTCGGGATGGTTTCGGACCAAGCTTGGCTAAATTGCTGGTGTTGATATTTGGTTCTGGTTTTGTTCTTCGCGAACGCGAAGGAGTTCACGCGTTCGCAAAGAAGGTTTTGGTTGGCTGGTGATTTGTGCTTCGCGTTTGCGATTGGGTCATCGCATTCGCGAAGGGGAACTGGGCCCATAGGGGTTCAGGCCTTCGCATTCGCGAAGGGGTGGCCTGGTTAAGCAACGCATTCATGAGCTGGGACTCGCGTTTGCGAAGAGTAATTTTGAAGCGGAAGCTGGTTGTGCTTCGCAAACGCGAGGGCAGTGACGTGTTCGCGAAGAAGGGCGGACCTGGGCTGGGTAGAATGTTTTAAAAGCGGGGTTTGAGTTCATTTCACCCATTTTTCACATGGCTTGGGTGATTTTTGGAGCTTTTAAAGAGGGAATTTCATCATCAAACATGAGGTAAGTTAATCCCACCTCTTGTAAGTTAAATACATGGTTTGGATTCAAGCATGAAAATTGGTAGAAAGTTGTGATTTTGAAGAAAAACTTAGAAATTGGTATTCTTGGATTTTGACCACGATTTTGGACATGAAACTAAGAATAAATTATATATTTGATTTCATGAGGTTATGGGTAAACTTTATTTTCGAAAATTTTCAGACTCCGGGCACGTGGGCTTGAGGGTGATTTTATCGACTTTTCAAGCGGAGTTGGAAATTGTTGTAAATAGGATTATAATGAGTATTTGAGTATATATTAATGGGTTTGCATAATCATTGACTAATTTTGGAGCATTGGGCATCGGTTTGAGTCGTGGGAAGGACTTGGGAGCCGGTTATGGAACTTCGGAGCAAGGTAAGTCTCCTTTCTAACCTTGTAAGAGGGAATTAGAACCATAGGTGAACTAAAATTATTATGTGCTTCTATTTGTGGGGGCTACGTGCGAACGAGGTGACGAGAGTCCGTACGTAGCTACTAGCTATGCCTATGTCCGGGTAGTTTTAGGCTTACATCATGCCTTGTTGATATTGTTGTTAATTTATGTTTATTATTTGTCTTCAGAAGAAGCGAGACTTAGTTAGCTTATTAAATATTTTGAAAGGAGTTGAAATTGAGGTAAAAAAAATATTGGGAACTAAAAGTTTTCATTTGAAATCCGTAATTTAAAAAGAATTGAGGAACACTTAAATAACTCAAGAAATCTATGTGTAACCGCGTCGCATGTATGTTTCGCGACCGAGGAAAATTTCCTTAAAGCTTCACGTTGAATTGTCTTTATTTTGAAAAGAATCAAGAAAAGGCTTTGATTTATTAATAAATTATTATTTGACCGCGTCGCACGTATGATTCGCGAGTGGGGTGATTCCTTAAATTTATATTTGACCGCGTCGCACGTATGATTCGTGAGCGGGGTATTTCCTTCTACTACTCTAATGGGAGCGGGCCGATCGCCTCGGCAGGTTAATAGATGCATGTATGGTTCGCGCCGTTCGACCCTCGGCAGTGCACATTTTACTTTTATGTTGGATCGGTCCGTACGCCTCGGCATTTCCTATGTATATTATCCTCGTGGAATCATGCGTAATATTTGGCAAGAAGTCAGTGTATCTGAGGGATTTCTTCCTGATATAAATCATGACAACTTCTTTGATGAAATCCACTATATCTATATATATGCTCCGGTTACGGAGGGAAGTTGCTAGCTGAGAGCTTGAGTAAAGAGGGGAATTAACCACGTATTCTATACTTGTTTATTCTATATATTTACTCTGTTTCGTATTTATTCACTTCTTTAGTGTATCTGATATTATTGGACCACTAGTAAGTGTCGAAGTCGACCCCTCGTCACTACTTCTTCGAGGTTAGACTGGATACATACTGGGTACGCATTATTTTCGTACTCATACTACACTTGTACATTTTGTTGTACAGGCACATGCATTGCTAGTGGCCTAGTGGGCGCAGTGGCATGGTTGACACGGGGAACTAGGTGAGTTGCATCTTATGTACGATCCGCAGCCAGCAGAGTCTCTTTCAGAGTATTTGTATTTCTTTTTTCGTCCAAATTTGGATTCCGGACAGTTATTGTATTTTATTTTATTTCCCAGTAAATGCTCATTCACTTGTGACATCGGGTTCTGGGATGATTATGGGATATTTATAATTGAAATTAGAAAATATTATTATTATTCTTTAAAGTTCATCTTTTACTAGTTAAATTGAGGAACATTTACGATTTCAGAAACATGAAAAGTGAGAATTCAATTAACTATATAGTGTTGGCTTGCCTGACAGTAGTGTCCGGCGCCATCACGACCTTTATTGGATTTTGGGTCGTGACATAAGTTCTCAGATGTTAGCATAAAAGAGTGGATAGAAAACTAAAGAACCATATCAAGCTCTTCTCAAAGCTCTTACGTCCAGTTTATTTTCTCACTCTTATTTGTATCTTCTGTAGATGCAGATTTTTAAAGGGTCTACTCATGTCAATATAACCCATATCATCCATGAATGAATGTTGCAACTACAAAGTAGAGAAAAATATGTTACAGAATATATCTTCTGTTCATTTTGTTTGTTCTTGTTTGAGTGAAAAGGAAATACACAAATAAAAGAGTATAACATATTATTACCGCATGGTTGACTTAGCTTGCTTTGATGATATCTTTGTGCAGTTGATCAGGGATAAAGGTTGGATGCATGAACGGAAGTTCTCTAAAAATTATATTGAGCGTGTTCAATCTTTTATGCAACTTGTTCGGTAAATATTTGATCGGAATTCCAAAGTTCGATGTCCATGCCAAGACTATTTAAATATAAATTTTCAAATACAAGAAGTAGTGTATGACCACTTGTTGATAAAAGGAATTACGGGAAGTTACTTGTAATGGATATACCCTGGGGAACAATCACAAGGGAGAGATAAAGATGAAGCAATTTACAACGAAGAAGAAGACGAAGATGAAGAACATGACAATAATGATGGAATTAACTCTATGTTAGAAGATGTCAGTGGAAGATCATTTGCCAAGTTTTCAGAGGAGACAACAATTGGTAATAATATATGTGGTAATATGCATGAGAAGGAAGCCAAAAAATTTGACAAATTATTGGAAGAAGCTGAACATGAATTATACCCAGGATGTCAGAAATTCTCAAAGCTTCCATTTCTTGTGAAGTTGCTACACTTGAAAGTGTACAATCATTGGAGTAATAAGTCATTTAATATGTTGCTAGAGTTACTAAGAGAGGCATTGCCTAATGGTGAGACACTTCCTAAATCATATTATGTTGCTAGAAACATGCTGCAAGATTTGGGATTAGGATACATTTCAATCCATACTTGTAAATATGATTTTGTGATTTATTGGGGTTGAGCCTAAAGATAGACAAGAATGTCCACATTGTGGTACTTCGAGGTGGAAAATTAATAACAAAAAAGATAAAAAGATTCTTCATAAAGTCTTGCGATATTTTTCATTAAAGCCAAGACTTCAAAGATTATTTATGTCTAGAAAAACAAGTGAGGACATGAGGTAGCATAAACAAAAACGTCTTGATGAGCCAAAACTATTAAGGCATCCCGCTGATTCTGAAGACTGGAAAGAATTTGACAAGAATCAGTGGTCTGCACAAGAACCTCAGAATATTAGACTCGGACTTGTAAACGAGGATTTTAATCCATTTGGTAACATGAGCACAACTTATAGTATGTGGCCTGTCATTCTAGTTCCATATAATTGTAACAATCTGATCGGTCGTTTTGAGCTCTAGAATGTCGTTCAGCGGTTTGAGGTCTTGAGTAGCTTCACTTCAGGTATTATGACTTGTACATGTGATCGGAATTGAATTTCGGGAAGTTCGGAGTTGACTTGGGAAGAGAATTCTAATTTCGGCAGCTTTAAGTTAAAAGAATTGACTAAGGTTTGACTTTTTAGTAAACGACCTCGAAATTGTGATTTGAAGGTTCCAATAGGTTCGTATAGTGATTTCGCACTTGGTGTATGTTCGGGTTGAGTATCGAGTGGCCCGGAAGAATTTCGGCACTTATTATGGAATGTTGGCTTTCTGAAGATTTAAGAATTTCATAAGTGTGGTTTGAAGTAGATTTTAATGTTATTAATATCCATTTGAGGTTCTGAGCCTTGGAGTAGGTTTGTATCGTAATTTGTGACTTGCACGCAAAGTTTGGCGTCATTCCAGAATGTTAAGTATAATTCGGTCGCGTTCGGCAAAGTTTGAAGGTTTGAGAGTTGGAAGAAAGGTTTTGATTGTCGATTCATAATTTTGATGTTGTTTGACATAATTCGAGGATTCGATTAAGTTCGTATTGTATTTTGGAATGTGTTGGTATGCTTGCATGGGGTCTCGGGGGCCTCGGGTGCGAATCGGCTTGGAAACAGATCGAGTTTGGGCTTGGAAGAATTGCTGAGGCAGCTGAGATCTGGTGCAATTGTACCTGCGTGGAAAGGGTCACATATGCAAGATCGCACAAGTGGACAAAAAGGTCACAGAAGTGGAGGGGAGTGAGATTGGCTGGATTCACAGGCGCGAGGGATCCACCGCACCTGCAAGCTCGCAGGTGCAGGCTATTGGTCGCAGAAGCGAAATGGGGGAAGGGGAGGTATCTTTGCTAAAGTGGAGGAACGGGCGCATGTACTCCTTCGCAGGAATGAAAGCTTGCCCGCAGATGCGGAGGAGGAAGGGCATGAAGGGAACCGCAAAAGCGGAATTTTTGGCCGCAGGTGCAATGAACACTGGGCAGAAGACTTGTTTACGTACGTGGGTTTGGCTCATTTTCATTCATTTCTTCCATGGGAGCCGGCCTTGGAGCGATTTTGGAGCGCCATTTTGTCAATCATGAGGTAAGTAATTTCTACAAGTTGTGAGTTAAATATACGAATTTGGGTTGTAAATACATGAAAAATTGTGAAACTTGTGGGATTTGAAGAGAAAACCTAAAAATTAGTATTTTTGGACTTCTACCACAAAATTGGACATGGAATTAGAAATAAATTATATATTTGAGTTTGTGGTATTATGAGTAAAGTTTATCTTCAAAATATTTCGAAATTCGGGCACGTGGGTCCGAGGGTTGACTTTTTTGACTTTTCGAGCGGAGTTGAGAAGTGGTATGAATTAATCAATTATGATGTTGGAGTATATTGTTATTGGCTACCGTCATTGTTTGACTAGTTTCGGAATGTTTGGCTTGGAGTTAAGTGTTAGAGTGGCGTTGGAGCCGGTTATGAATCTTTCGGAGCGAGGTAAGTCTCCTGTCTAACTTTGTGAGGGAAAACTACCCCCTAGGTGATTAATTATTATGTGCAATTAGTTGCGGGTGCTACGTATGCACGAGGTGATGAGAGTCCATACGTAGCTAAATCATGTTTATGTCGGGGTAGACTTAGGACTTTACCATGTAACATATGAAATATTTGAATTCATTCTACTGGCTTAATTAATTGAAATTATAATTGAACATGATTTAGCAATATATATACATAAATATTAGGCCGAGCTTTATTACCTTGAGTCGTTGGCAAGTTATTTGAGAAACGGTAAAGGTTATACTCATTTCGTGTTCATATACTGTATCGTAAGCTCGTGTCTCGTAATTTGATAATTCCTTTCCTTTCTTGTGGAGCGGGCCGAACGCCTCGACAGGATTATGTACCACGTGGGCCCGGGGTAAATTTTAGGAATCTTGCCTTTGGGGTTGGTAATCACATTAATTGTTAGAATATGAACTTTTGAACCTATAATGATTGGTTACACTATTTGAATAGTTTTGGATTGGTCGGCTCCGGTTTGAGGGTTTGAGCACATTCTTATGTTGAAGTAGGCTTTTAGATGAGGTAACTCTCTTTTCTAACCTTGTAAGAGGGAAATTTCCGCATAGGTGAACTTAATTAATATGTGGTTATTTATGGGGGGCAACATACGCACGAAGTGACGAGAGTCCCTACGTAGCTACTATTCCTGTTATGTCCGGGTAGTTTAGGCTTACACCATTCTTTGTGGACACCATTAACTGATCATATTTGTTGATTGTATTGGATAAGAACTAAGTTGAAGATTTTAAGAATTTCAAAGGTTTCAAGTAAATTATTATTTTGAAAAGAATTGAGGAAAATTATGTTATAATTATATTAAACCGCGTCGCAAGTATATTCCGCGAGCGAGGTGCCTATTTCCACTACTCTCATGGGAGCCGGCCGTTCGCCTCGGCAGGCAATAGATGCATCTATGGTTTGCGCCGTTCGACCCTCGGCGGTGCACAATTTACATTTTTATGTTGGATCGGGCCGAACGTCCTCGGTGGAATTTGTGTGTGATAATAGAACTGGAAGCCCTTTTATAATTGGTATAAATTTACTGTTTTAGAGATATTTGTTTTAAATGAAGGAAGTGTTTTGGGTTCTTAAATATGATGGAAGAACTGTTCAGTTATTTCTTGTTCTGAGTTTATTGTTAGTTCTGTATATCATGTTTTTTTGGAATTCACACATTATTATATTGTTGACCCTAGTAAGTGTCGAAGTCGACCCCTCGTCACTACTTCTTCGAGGTTAGACTAGATACTTACTGGGTACATATTTTTATGTACTCACACTACACTTCTGTACTTGATTGTACAGGATCTGAGGCAGGTGCATCTGGCCACCAGTCCAGCGCGTAGATTGATTCCCCAGCTCGAGACGTCCCGGTGAGCTGCCCTTTTGAGCCGTTCTGCAGTAGTTGGAGTCTCTCTTATGCTTTATTTTCTTCTATTTCCTTTCAGACACTAGGATAGCATTTGTCTTGTATATTCTACTAGATTGCCCACATACTTGTGACACCAGGTCTTGGCACACACATTAGTAGACTTATGACTTTGGTTTTGCTTACATGACTTCGACTTGTATTCGTTGCTTCCACTTATTTAAGTTAAAATGGCAACCTTCTAGATTTTCTTAACAAACAGGAAAAAGTCACAACGTACTAATTTATTTAAAACGGGAATTCACTAGTTGATCAGTGTTGGCTTGCCTAACAACGGTGTTGGTCGCCATCACGGCCTATAATGGAATTGGGTCGTGACAAGCGATGCTGGTGCTTCGCAGATGCGAAGTTGAGTCCGTATCTGCGACCCTGCAAGTGCAAAAAATGATCCGCAAATGCGGAAATTACAGTTGGAAATGCGCAGGTGCGGATTATTTTGTCGCAAAAGCGAAAATCTCTGAGAATAATAAAATCAGACCGCATTATTTTGGTATTTTGAGCATATCTTGAGTTCTAGAGCTCTGATTGAGGTGATTTTTGAGGCGTTCTTCTCGTCTTTTCATGGGGGTTAGTATCTAACAATAATTTTTGTATTTTAATATTATTACAGAAGTTTATGTTTTGAATTAATCCATGTTTTGATTGGTGAATTGGGGGTTTTTATCAAAAACCTTTCTAAAGAGAATAATTGGATTTTGAACATCGATTCGGAGTCGAAATTGGATGAAACTAGTATAGTTGGACTCTTAATTGTATGGGTGTTCGGGTTTTGTGAATTGTATTGGGTTTCAAGGTGCGAGCTTTTGGGTTGACTTTTTAGTGTTCGTTCAAGATTGAAGCTTTATTATCCGGAATGGTTTCTTATGAGTTTTATTTATGATTTGAAGTTATTTTGGATAGATTTGAGCCGTCCGAATGGTGTTTCACTCGAGACATTCATTTTAGCCTAATGTTCTATCTTCTTTGAGGTAAGTATCTGGCTTAAACTTTGTGTGGGGGAATTACCCCTTAAGATTTGAGTCTTTGGTGCTAATTGTGTCATGTGAAATCCGTGTACGCGAGGTGACGAGTGTGAGCTCGGGCTTATTTGTGGAAATTTGACCGTTTTGGGCTCTTAGGATCTTATGTCCATTAAATACAAAGTTGTGTTATCATGTTAAATTTCTCATTTACTAAATCCACCCTTACGTGTCTTAATTGGAACTAATTGCTCCATGTTTTACCCGTATTGCTGATTAAACCCTTATGTGCCTTCACTGAAGTTGTAGCCTCTCTTTTGTTTATTGCTATGTTATCCTTCCCGTAATTGTTTATCCTTGATTGAATTTATTATCATCTTTCCATAATCTTCTTATCATTAATTATTGACCATTACGTGTATCATTGACTACTTGCCTTCTGTGTGAGTGTTAATTTCCTTGGCACGTGAATCGTCCGTGCGTTATAAATTGACATGTGGGCACAAGATGCCAAATGATTAGGGTTCAAGAATTGGGACCCGTGAGCTATGATTATGAGGTTTGGTACCTCGCGGAAATGCGTGAACAGATCAGGTGTGAAAGCGGTTGTTCTTATTGAGTTGTTATTGGTTTTCCCTTTATTTGGTTTTTCCTCGGTCTTAGACTGCGATTAGTTACTCTATAGCATTATTACCTGAGTTGTTCTTGTTGCCTATTGTTGTTACTAGTGTATCATTGCAAGTATTATTTTGTAGTCCTTATCATGTCTGGATTTATATTAATATTGTTCACTGTTAGTTCATCTACATACTTGTTTAGGTTGTTTAGTCCAATAGGTGTCTTGACTGCCCCTCATTACTACTCCATCGATGTTAGTCTTGATACATACTGGATACCGTTGTAGTGTACTCATACTACACTTCTCCACATTTTTGTGCAGATCCAGGTGCCATGATTGTTGTTGATTATTAGCTGGCTGGTCGAGCTGTGGAGACTCAAGGTAAACCTGCCGCCGCGTTCGCAGGCCTCAGAGTCACCTTCTGATTTTGTTTTTGTACTGTTTGATTTCCATTCTGAACAGTTGTACTTAAGGATTTTCTTAACGAACTCAGTTGATCTTATGACTTGTACTACCAGTTTTGGGAATTGTAAGTTGTGTCTAAAGGTTTCTATTTCATATTTAGTAGTTAATGGTGAAATTCTTCTAATAATTCAGTAAGTGTTAGGCTTACCTAGTCTTAGAGACTAGGTACCGTCACGATATCCTACGGAGGGAAATTGGTTCGTGACAAGTTGGTATTGGAGTTCTAGGTTCATAGGTGCTACGAGTCATAAGCGAGTTTATTAGAGTCTTGCGGATCGGTGCGGAGGCGTCTGTACTTATCTTTGAGAGGCTACATAATTATAAGGACAGTTTCACTTCTTTTATTTCTGTCGTGCGAGTTTGTTAATCTAGGAATTGAGCCTTTGCCATCTTATTCTCTCACAGATGGTGAGGACACGAGCTTCAGTTACCGAAGACGCTTCCCCTAGAGCCGGTATTGCTTGTGGTCAGGGAATAGGCAGAGGTAGGGGGCTGGGGAGGAGCATGTGCTACAGCTAGAGCACCTGTCAGAGCAGACTTTGAGGAGCCGCCAATAGCTTATTGTTGGGGGACAGGCACCGGAGGCGCCTGTTGTTGCTCCCGGACTTCAGGAGACCTTAGCATATTTCATGAGCATGTTCAGAACATTGGCTCAAGCGGGATTGATCCCAATTGCATCAACTACTTCACAGATCGAGGGAGGAGCTCAGACTCCCGCCACCCGTACTCCAGAGTAGCGAGTCCACATTGGTCAAGTTTCAGGTGTCATGACGACACAGCTTGTGTTGTTCCAATTCAGCCCGTGGTTGGGGCAGCAGCATCTGAGGAAGAGCAGCTTAGACTTGCGAAGTTCACAAAGTTTTACCCTCTTACTTTCAGCGGTTTGGCTTTATAGGATGCCCATGGTTTTCTATATGAGTGCCACCATATTCTTCGCACTATGGGTATTATGGAGACGAGTGGGGTTGCTTTTACTACGGTCCAGCTTAAGGTAGCAGCATATCAGTGGTGGCGAGTGTATAAGTTGGGTAGCTGGCCGAGGCAGTTTCACTCACATGGGATCGGTTTTCAGAGTTCTTTTTGAGGGGGTATGTTCCTCATACTCTTCGAGATGCTTGGCATGCGGAGTTTGAGCACATTCGCCATGGCACTATGTCAGTGTCAAATATGCCGTTAGATTTAGTAATTTGTCCAGACATGCACCTGCTTTGTTTCTACAGTTAGAGAGCGAGTCTGTAGGTTCATTGAGGGGATTAGTCATGATATCCCGTTCAACATGGCTCGGGAATTGTCACGACCCCAAAACCAACCCAGTCGTGATGGCGCCTA
The DNA here is from genome assembly GCF_001879085.1 of Nicotiana attenuata. Lineage (NCBI taxonomy): Eukaryota > Viridiplantae > Streptophyta > Magnoliopsida > Solanales > Solanaceae > Nicotiana > Nicotiana attenuata. The sequence goes on from NC_031995.1 coordinate 30,099,888, forward strand.
TCATGGAACTAGGCCAGCCGACATATTCCCAAAATAATTCGACATTTTATTAAAGTTTAGATAATAATCCTTTTCGTATTGAAATTTCAATGAAAGAGATAAATTCGAAAACCAAATGCGGAAATAAAAGCCCGACCTGGGTGTCACTAAGTCATGAGCAAATACTACAACTGTTCCGAAATATAACAAGACTAAAATAGTCTGGATATCAACTACTAAGATCTATAGGGAGAAGGACAAGGTTGTAATCGCCAAGCAGCTAACTTGCCAACTCTAAAATATCCGCGACAGATGAAAATCAACGCTCGCTAGCACGACCAGCAACCCCTGGATCTGCCCACAAGGTGAAGGGAGTAATGTGAGTACGCCAACTCAGTAAGTAATAAAGGTAAATAAAGACTGAGCAGTAGGAAACTCAAAAGATCCACATCATGAAAACTCAGTAAGCACAACATGCTTCCAAATCAGTATATGAGTCAAATCATCTCGTTTAAAATCTAGTTTTTGGTAAAAAAAAACATTTGAAGATGCTGTTCAACAGGGACTCAACGTAAGTTAGGGTAAAAATAATGAAAATCATAAACAGCCCCTCGGCAAAACATAGTTCGTATACAGCCCCTCGGGCAACATGAATCATAAACCGTCCCTCGGGCATAACATCACTCAAAATCAGCCCCTCGGGCAAGCCTCACAGTCGCTCATATACAACCCCTCGGGCATACCTCATAATCACTCATATATAGCCCCTCGGGCACAACATGAATCAAGAATAGCCCCTCGGCTCAACATAAATCAAGAACAGCCCCTCGGGCATAACATCATATCACTCACTCAGGGTACCCGCGCTCGCTGGGGGTGTGCAGACTCCGGAGGGGCTCCGACAGCCCAAGCGCTATAACAAGCCATCTCGTGGCATAAATCAATTGGGCCCTCGACCTCATAACAAGCCACCTCATGGAATAAATCAATCAGGCCCTCGACCTCACAAAATCATGAATCAGTAACAACATGCTGCGGCATGCAGCCCGATCCCATAAATATCCTCACAAAAATAGGCCCTCGGCCTCACTCAGTCGTAAACCTCTCAAGCCACTCGGGCTATCAGTAAAATAGGGTGCTCAGCCCAAAATATCATTTTATGCATCAAAATGGAGTAATAAAGACTGAGTAATGAGATCAGTAAAACATAGCATGACTGAGTACAGATCTTAAATCAAAACAGTGAGGAAATAATAAGAAAAGGCCCCTAAGGGTCCAAACAGCTTTGGCACGAGGCCCAAATATGGCATCCAGCCCAAGTTGTAGAAATTCTTTCTAAAACACATAAGTATCATATAGTTTTCAGTCAAATACGCAACTTAATAGTTGCTACGGGACAGACCAAGTCACAATCCCCAACGGTGCACGCCCGCACACTCGTCACCTAGCATGTGCGTCACCTCACAATAGTGGAACGATGTGAAATCCGGGGCTTCATACCCTCATGACAAGATTTACAATCATTACTTACCTCCAACCGGCCAAATCCCTTCTCCGCGACGCCCTTGCCTCTGGAATCGGACTCTGAACGTCCCGAGTCTGACCAAAAGCATTACAATGCAATCAATATAGGCCAATGAACCAATTCCATACGAAAGATTATCAATTTAAACCAAAATTCCGAAATTCACCCAAACTCAGGCCCACGTCTCGAAATCTGACAAAAATAAAAAAACTAAAAACTCCTTCCACTCACGGGTCTATACATACCAAAATCATCAAAATCCGACATCAAATGGTCCCTCAAATCCTCAAATTAAACTCTCCAATTTCCAAGCCCTAACCGCTCAATTTCATCCCTAATTTCTACCAACTTCATGCTTAAACAACTGAAAATTACCATAATCACAAGTATTAGGGCTCAAAATACTTACCTCAATGAAATCCCCCTTGAATCCCTCTTCAAATTGCCCCCAAAAGCTCCAAAACCGGATAAAAATGGTGGAAAATAACTCAATTTCGCGAAGTCTCCCTTTTATACATTTTGCCCAGCATTTCCGCATCTGTGGTCCTCATGTCGCTTCTACGACGCCGCACCTGCGGAATATCCATCACAGTTGCGGTTTCCACTTAAAAACTCATAACTCTCTTCTGCGGTCAAATACCCGCATCTACGGTCTCGCAGGTGCGAACTCATATGCGCACCTGCGGCTCCTGCCCTTCTCATCTATGGCCGCTTCTGCGGTTGCCCTTTCGCTTCTGCGGGCCCGCACCTGCGGTTCCCATTCCGCAGTTGCGGTTATGACAGCTAGAACAAATCTTCAGCATTCCTCCAACTTCTATCCTTGATCCGTCAACCACCCGAAATCAACCCGAGGCCCTAGGGACCTCTACCGAACATACCAACAAGTCACGTATCAACATTCAAACTTAGTCGAACCTTCGGAACACTCAAAACAACATCCAAACACTGAATCGCCCTTGGATTCAAGCCTCAGAACTTCTAAACTTCCGAATTTCGCAAACGATGCTGAAACCTATCAAACCTCGTTCGAATGACCCGAAATTTTGCACACACGTCACAAATGACACTACGGACCTACTCCAGTTTTCGGAGTTCCATTCCAACCCCGATATCAAAATTTCCACTGCCGACCGAGAAACGCCAAATTTTTAGTTTCGCCAATTAAAGCCTAAATCTACCACGGACCTCTAAATTAAATTTTGGACGCGCTCCCAAGTCCAAAATCACCTAACGGAGCTAACCAAATCATAAAAATCCAAATCCGAGATCGAATACTAAAAAGTCAAAAGTCGGTTAAACCTTTCAAATTAAAGCTTCAAGCTGAGAATCATTCTTCCATATCTGTTCTGATTAACCTAAAAACCAGAACCGACGATTTACATAAGTCATAATACATCACACGGGGCTATTCATGCCCGAGAACTGGCGAGCGAAGTGCAAATGCTCAAAATGACCGGTTGGGTCGTTACATTCTCCCCCACTTAAACATGCATTCGTCCTCGAACGTGCCCAGAGTTGTTCCGAAAACCATCAAATCGTTGTATAACCTTACCATGCACATACCCAGGGGTGATCCCACGTCACCCTATCCCATATAGGTCCGATAGCACAACATAACTGAAATTTCGCAATCCAACCTAGCCCATAAACCTTAGAACCAAATTCCCACTTCCGAAATTATCTATAAGATTAGAATCTCACATCTATACATTGTATAAGTCCGAACAAGTTATATCAAACCATATTCGTAACCCAAGATGTAATCACATGATGTACCACATAACTCAACACTCGTAGCGATAACTTCTAATCACAGTAGCTGTCGCACACAACCAAACGCTGGTAATAACCTCTTATCAAACAATGCCTCGTTCCAATACTTTTGCATACTGCCAATGATGAAAGAAACATGTAGAAATCATAACCATTCCTCCGATCAACCAGTCATGGAGTTCTCTCTCCGTAGCAAGCATTGTAGTAATTATCTAAGCTGACTTCCGATATTATCCTTCCAACATACTGAAATCGAATCCGATAGTATTCATTCTAGGTTCAATGACCTCATCTCTCCAACACGACTACTCTGGTGACATGACACATCAATACAATCTAAAGCCACAATCCGTGCAAACCGTGCACCAAAAAGTAACAATCTAAATGTTCTCAAATCATGGAAAATGACTCAAATGAGAGAGTTGTACCGCAAGCTCACCAGCACCACCTCAATACGATGCTGAGAACCCATCACACACCAGAGAACCAGAACTCGCGAATCTACCCCGAAGGATCATATCACAACATAACTTCGCTGCAATGCGCGACCCTATCCAAACACTGATCCACATAAGACACCTCAAGTCACCATACTCAAAATCAACAACCACGCGCAATTTGATGTCTAGTACCAAAAGTGAATCACCATAACCATGGAGAGGCAAAAGACATAGCACCACATGAAACCCAAAAGGACATAACCAATACGCCATCCACCAAGCAATACCCAATATATCTCCCCTCTCAAATTCCGTTATAAGAGCCCAATAGAACCACACCAGATGTGCATATAACCAACAATCACAACTCCTCGTAACAGAGAAGGGTAACTCGTAGATCACTCCAAAACACGAATAAGCTCAATGACAATCGAATGGCACATCCCTCAACCATAGCAATTCGGAGTCAACAAATTTGACCCGGTGCAAAGCGCACATCCATACAGGCCTACCAATGAACCCTAATCAACTCTGGTCACCCACATCAGTTAAATACCCTTCGAAAGTCTACAATGAATGAATCACAACACATACTAACCTCTGGCCAACCTTGGCTACATGTTTACAGTTCACAACCACGAAACAATCTGCTCACAAGAACTCTCAGTCTCCCAATCCATAGAACATACAATGTTCCATCTCTGATCTCGACTTCATTGCTTGAATGTTCACACTTCGCCAATTATATGGTCATCCCACGAGGAATACTCCTAAAATTCTTCTGTGCCACATGGCAAAATTTGAAGTCCAGCAATCGATCAAACAAGAGAGTGCCGCAATACCAATGAAGTATCCATAACTCAAATACGTCGCCCCTTTCTGAATGTATACTCTCATCCCACCGTACCAATTTAGTAATATCATTTACCTAGTCAACTGAACTGTCCATGTTGCCTAAAAAATTATGACCTTCCTTTCAGAACTGAACTGTGACCTTACACATGCAAATCTCAATCCTACACAACATACCGCATATTTTATTTCATCCTATGATAAATGTGAGAACTTCATAATCCACTCCGAGCCACAAGCAACTACGTACTCAACTAGCCAAGAACTTTCCATTTGATCCCATCTAGAAGAAAAGCACTATACATCACATGCTCCTCACGCCAGTAGAAAATATACATCTCTAACCGTGGTAGAAACCATCAAGAATTCCCTGAATTCCATTTGCACAAAACCAAACCGTCAGGACTTAATCCTTCTAACTCGTCCAAGCTACGCAGGTCACCAAAAACCCAAGAGCATTGCTACGAAACACCTGTAGAAACTCATTACCTCATAGCACCCAAAGAACTAATCATACCCATTACCATGCTTTTCCAACCTACTACCAAGCTGTCTTATCTATCCGAGTTCCGCCTGAGTTACCTTCAAATTGATACTCCTCCTCGCCATAACACCACAAATCCTCAACCCAGACTCACCACGTGAGACCCTAGCACAAAACCACACCGCCCTTAAGTTCATAAGCCGCTGAATGTTCTCTTAAGCATCCCAAAAGTACCACAACTAATTTAGTTACTCTGAAGAGACTCCCTATGAATTTAAGTTATTCTTTCCCTTTCCTGATGCCGAAATGTAGGATCTGCTATGATATAGAAATACCACAAATCTTGATGCCTTTCAATGTAAGTCTTAGTTTCTAGCCAAATAGACATCCTGAAGATTCCCAATTGTTACATATAAACCTTGAATCCTTCAGAACCATTCTCGAGAGTCATCCACTCTACTCAGGTCTCAATCAGACTGATCAAACGGTCTGAACGACCTATGCTCCATTAGCACTCCAACACCCTAGGAAGTAACCCCACCTTAATGCAACCAAATAAATTCCTGCTCCATGCACATTCATCCTTAACCAATAATAACTCAAGTCATTCCGTGATTCTCATACACCCATAAAGCATAACACAGCCCTTATTCAAAATTTCCTTTACTCGAGTCATCCTCGAACTCAACCCCTATAAGCAACAACTGATTCACCAGTATACCTCAAATTGAACCAATACAACACATAACCGTGCGATCAACTAATCAATAGCAAACTCCCCCACTTGGCTCAAAGCCATAGATCAAAACACACAAAAACTCACAATGCCCATACTCTATTATTGTCATAATACCCTAGTGAGATTCACTAAATCCTTCATAAGCTCGTGAAACACAACCCATCTAGTATTTCAAATCATCTGCAAATCTCGCATTCACCCTTGTAACAGTCAAGCCCACTCTCATAAGCAATCCAAACTCAAATTGCAACACGTATATTTCTTTGTAAAAGAGGACTCCCAACAAACAACATAGGGATTACACAACCCTCAGAACACTCTGCAAGAGATAAGCCACCTGCTTCGCCTCAAACCAACATCTCTTTATACCCTTCCACCGTCATAAACATCACGCAATCACTTAATCTTCCCGAGTCTGAACTCATATCACGACATGAAATCTACTTCATTCCCAAACTAAACAACATGAAAAGATCCTTCAACACACCTATAACTCGGGGCTATACATCAAATCCAGATGGAAATCAAGCACCAAATAGCTCTTTTTACCCTCAAGTAGACTCTCCTCATCACATCCAAAACATATGAACACATCTCGCAGTCACACATACTCATTATGTAGCCCTCTATCCATCACTTCCACCAATAGGGACACTACCGAACATATAAATCCCAAATGCACGTGCTCACATAATCAACACCTCAGTGTTCAAGCTACAGGAGAAACCCGGCCTCAAGTCCTTCAGACTCCCCCAACATCAACACACAGAAATCACATCTCGCCCCTCGTTCAGGGAATCACAGACCATTGATGCACAGCTGATACTGAGCGCTCATGCGCGCATACGAACGCGTGGAAGGAATTCAAAGAGTTACGCTTCAAGCTGAATCAATAAGAATTCAAGAGTGTGGGATTTCCTAAAGGTTCTGCAGCCTCTCGAAGATAAGTACAGACGTCTCCATATCAATCCACGAGACTCTACTAAACCCGCTCATGACCCGTGAGACCTATGTAACCTAGGCTCTGATACCAACTTGTCGCGACCCCAAAACCAACCCGGTCGTGATGGCGCCTAACATGGAACTAGGCCAGCTGACACATTCCCAAAATAATTTGATATTTCATTAATGTTTAGATAATAATCCTTTTCATACCGAAATTTCCATAAACGAGATAAATTCGAAAACCAAATGCGAAATAAAAGCCCGACCTCGGGTGTCACTAAGTCATGAGCAAATACTACAACTGTTCCAAAATATAACAAGACAAAAATAGTTTGGATATCAACTACTAATATCTATAGGGAGATAGGAGGGAGAAGGGCAAGGCTGCGATCGCCATACAGCTACCTTGCCAACTCTAAAATATCCGCGACGGATGAAAATCAACACTCGCTAGCACGACCAGCCCCCTGGATCTGCACACAAGGTACAGGGAGTAATTTGAGTACGCCATCAGTAAGTAATAAAGGTAAATAAAGACTGAGCAGTAGGAAACACATAAAATCCACATCATGAAAACTCAGTAAGCACAACATGCTTCCGAATCAGTATATGAGTAAAATCATCTCATTTAAAATCTAGTTTTTGGTAAAAAAAACATTTGAATTTGCTTTTCAACAGGGACTCAACGTAAGTTAGAGTAAAAATGATGAAAATCATAAACAGCCCCTCGGCAAAACATAGTTCGTATACAGCCCCTCGGGCAACACGAATCATAAACCGCCCCTCGGGCAAGCCTCACAGTCGTTCATATATAGCCCCTCGGGCATACCTCACACTCACTCGTAAACAGCCCCTCCGGCACAACATGAATCAAGAACAGCCCCTCAGCTCAACATAAATCAAGAACAGCCCATCGGGCATAACATCATATCAATCACTCAGGGTACCCGCGCTCACTGGGGGTGTGCAGACTCCGGAGGGGCTCCTACAGCCCAAGAGCTATAACAAGCCACCTCTTGGCATAAATAAATCGGTCCCTCGGCCTCATAATAAGCCACCTCGTGGCATAAATCAATTAGGCTCTCAGCCTCACTAAATATTAATCAGTAGCAACATGCTGCGCCATACAGCCCGATCCCATAAATATCCTCACAAAAGTAGGCCCTCGGCCTCACTCAGTAGTAAACCTATCAAGCCACTCGGGCTATCAGTAATACAGGGTGCTCAGCCTAAAATATCATTTTATGCATCAAAACGGAGTAATAACGACTGAGTTATGAGATCAGTAAAACATAGCATGACTAAGTACAGATCTTAAATCAAAACAGTGAGGAAATAATAAAAAAAGGCCCCTAAGGGTCCAAAGAGCTTTGGCACGAGGCCCAAATATGGCACGAGGCCCAAGTTATAGATATTCTTTCTACAACACATAAGTATCATATAGTTTCAGTCAAATAAGCAACTTAATAGTTGCTACGGGACGGACCAAGTCACAATCCCAACGTCGCATGCCCGCACGCATGTCACCTAGCATGTGCGTCACCTCACAATAGTGGAACGATGTAAAATCCGGGGCTTCATACCCTCATGACAAGATTTACAATCATTACTTACCTCTAACCGGCCAAATCCCTACTCCGCGATGCCCTTGCCTCTGGAATCGGCCTCCGAATATCCCGAGTCTGACCAAAAGCATTACAATGCTATCAATATAGGCCAATGAACCAATTCCATACGAAAAATTATCAATTTAAACAAAAATCCCGAAATTCACCCAAACCCGGCACCCCGAGCCCACGTCTCGGAATCCGACAAAAATTACAAAACGAGAAACTCCTTTCACTCACGAGTCTATACATACCAAAATCATCAAAATCTGACATCAAATGGTCCCTCAAATCCTCAAATTAAACTCTCCAATTTCCAAGCCCTAACCCCTCAATTTCATTCCCGATTTCTACCAATTTCATGCTTAGACAACTAAAAATTACCATAATCACAAGTATTAGGGCTCAAAATACTTACCTCAATGAAATCCCCCTTGAATCTCTCTTCAAATTGCTCCCAAAAGCTCCAAAACCAGATAAAATTGTGCAAAATAACTCAATTTTGCGAAGTCTCCCTTTTATACATTCTGCCCAGCATTTTCGCATCTGCGGTCCCCATGTCGCTTCTGCGACTCTACACCTGCAAAAAATCCATCGCGACTGTGGTTTCCACTTAAAAACTCAGAACCCGCATCTGCGGTCTCGCAGGTGCGGTCCCATATGCGCACCTGCGGCTCCTGCCCTTCTCATATATGGCCACTTCTGTGGGTACTCTTGCGCTTCTGCGGGCCCGCACCTGCGGTCCCCATTCCGTAGGTGTGGTTATGACAGCTGAGAACAAATCTTCAGCATTCCTCCAACTTCCATCCTTGATCTGTCAACCACCCGAAATCAACCCGAGGCCCTCGAGACCTCTACCAAATATACAAACAAGTCACGTATCAATATTCAAACTTTGTCGAAGCTTCGGAACACTCAAAACAACATCCAAACACCGAATCACCCTCGGATTCAAGCCTAAGAACTTCTAAACTTTCGAATTCTGCAAACGATGCTGAAACCTATCAAACCTCGTCCGAATGACCTGAAATTTTGCACACACGTCACAAATGACACTATGGACCTACTCTAGTTTTCGGAGTTCCATTCCAACCCCGATATCAAAATTTCCACTGCCGACCGAGAAACACCAAATTTCCAATTTCGCCAATTCAAGACTAAATCTACCACGGACCTCCAAATAACATTCCGGAGGTGCTCCCAAGTCCAAAATAACCTAACGAAGCTAACCAAATCACATCCAAGATCGAATACTAAAAAGTCAGAACTCGGTCAAACCTTTCAAATTAAAGCTTCAAGTTGAGAATCATTCTTCCATATCTGTTCCGATTAACCTAAAAACCAAAACCGATGATTTACATAAGTCATAATACATCACATGGCTTGTCACGCCCGAGAACTGGCGAGCGAAGTGCAAATGCTCAAAACGACCGGTCGGGTCATTACAAGAATTGGAGTCGGATGTTCCATTTCAGCGGGTGGTACAGATCGCTCGCCGACTTGAGGGCATGCGGAGTCAGGAGAGAGAGAGGACAGGGAGGCTAAGAGGCCTCGTAGACCGGGAGGATATAATAGTCCCTATTTTAGAGGAAGGGTAAGCCACGGTAGAGGTATTGTGGGTCAGCTAGTTCAATTTGCACTTCAGGCTTCGTGATGTGCTTCATATATCTATGGGTCTAAGAGTGCCCGTACCGGACAGCTACCACAGCCACGCCAGCAGAGAGATTGCTTTGAGTGTGGAGATACCAACCACATTGTGAGTGGTTGTCCCAGACTCTAGAAAAATGTGTCACAGCGGGGTATTCAAGCTATGAGTTCTGCTCCAGTTATTGATATCCCAGCACTGCCAGCTTAGGGTGCAGGTCAGGCAAGTAAAGGGCGCCATAGATGGGGAGGCCCGACCCGTTGATGTGCTTTCTGCAGTTGGGCTGAAACTATTGCACCCGATGATATCGTACAGGTATGGGATCAATTTATTATAGAGGAGCATCATTCGTATTTTGTTTCGGTTTCGCTTATCGGGGTGAGTCCTCCTATTTTGCTTCACATATGGGTGAGTTTCGTTATTTTGTACTTTTCTTATATGTTTACCCCTGTTGGGAGATTCTATGATGGTAGCCCATGTCTATCATTTTGTTTTATTCATTATTGAGAGCCATGAAACTAGAAGTGAATTTCTGTTACTCATACGGTAGTTTGATGTGATTTCTAGATGGTTGGTTATGATTTATGGTTTTGATGCTCCACTGGTGTAGGAGTTTAGTATATGTTGTGATTTTGTTGGCGGAATTGAATCAGTGGAAGGTTTCAAATGGTTTGATGTGTATACTACTTGTGATTCAGAGCGGAGGATTGGATCCTCGCGTTCCGTGTGTTTTGAAATGTTTGAAATGGGATACGTGTCGCGGTGGAAGTTATATCAGGATGAGATCCTTGTGATTAGTTCATATGTTTTGATTCTCCCTTGTGGAATTGATTCGTGGTGTGGCACTGATAGGGAGTTGTGCCTGTCGGGCTTGTTCGGTAGTTCTCTCATCTGTTTCTCTTTGCATACTCAGTCATTTTCGCATTGTGCTTATTGGTTTTAGCGTGCGAGGTGTGTGCCCAGGTGGCGTTAGATGTGAATTGTTGATTCGGGTGAATAGTTACGAAGTCTTCACGTTTCTTGCATCGTTGTGAGTGTTGTGAAGGTTTGGAACCGGGTTCTAGCTGATATGAGGTTAATTGCCGGTACTAGCTTTGAGTATGGACGGCTATTATGATCAGAGATGTTATTAAGGACATATGCGTAGTGTGTTACGTCGCCTGTTTGTATATGGTGAGTGTAGACATAGGTTATTGTAGCTGGTTGAGGCTGATACCGTGTGTTGATGTAGGAATCGAGTCTTTTGGAAATGATCGGATGGTGAGAAATTTGTTTCTAAGGCCTATTGGTATGGGTGGAAGGAAAACCTTCAGTTGAGGTGGTGTTGTCGGGCTTACATGGATTTGGGGTGACGTGGGTTCACTCGTGAGTGTATGTATGGTAAGTTCACTCAATAATCAGGACGATTCTTGGCACGTTAGAGTACGTTGGTTTGCTTAAGAGAGGGAGAATGTAACGATCCGACCTGTTGTTTTGAGAATTAGAATTTTGTTTGGTGTCTTAAGGTCTTGATCATCTTCGTATTATGTATTATGACTAGCGTGTGTGGTCGAGTTCAAATTTCGGATGATTCGGGATCAATTTGGGAGAAGGATTCTTGTTTAAGAAGCTTAAAGGTAAGAGTTGATCGGAGTTAGATTTTTGTGTAGAAAAATCTGAAATGTCATTTGATGATTCCAATAGCTTCATATGGTGATTTTAGACTTAGGCATGCGTCCGGATTTTGATTTGGAGGGCCGTAGGATAATTTGAAGCATTTTAGTGAAAATTGGAAAGTTGAAGTTTTGAAAGGTTAAAAGGTTTGACCGGGAGTTGACTTTGTTGATATGGGGCTCGGATTGAGATTTTGAGAGTTGGATTAGCTCCATTATGTCATTTGATACTTGTATGCAAAACTTGACGTCATTCCATGTTGATTTGATATGTTTCCACGCGAATTGTAAAAGTTGAAAGTTCATTAAGTTTGATTTGAAGAGCGATTCGTAGTTTTGATGTTGTTAGATGTGATTTGAGGCGTCAAGAAGGTCCGTTTTATGTTTTGGGACATATTGGTATGTTTGGACGGGGTCACGAGGTGCTCGGGTGAGTTTCTAATAGGTTTGGGTTGTGTTGCGCTCATTTTTTATGTTTCAACTTCGTTTCTTCAAGCATAAATGGTACCACATTAATAAATGATCTCAAAATTCTGTTTTTATTGAAGTATTATATCCATATCGTAATTATAGAGTCATAGCAAAAAGAATCATCGAATTTGGACATTGTATGAGGAAGCTATTCTATTTTTAGTGTCGGAGAAGAGAACTGGTGCTGGTGCTGGTGCTTCGCACATGTGAAGTTGGGTCCGCATCTGCGACCCCGCAAGTGCGAAAAATGGTCAGCAAATGGGGAGATTACAGCTGGAAATGCGCAGGTGCGGTTTATTTTGTCGCAAAAGCGAAAATCCCTGAGTATAAAAAAAGCAGACCGCGTTATTTTGGTATTTTGAGCATATCTTGAGTTGTAGAGCTCCGATTGAGGTGATTATCACAGCGTTCTTCTAGTCTTTTCATGGGAGTCAGTTTTAACTATATTTTATGTATTTTAGTATGATTACAGAAGTTCATTTTTGAATTAATCCATGTTTTGATTGGAGAATTAGGAGTTTTTATCTAAAACTTTTCTAAAGAGAATAATTGGATTTTGAACAATGTGGAGTCGGAATTGGATGGAATTAGTATTATTGGACTCGTAATTGTATGGGTGTTCGGGTTTTGTAAATTTTATCGGGTTTCGAGGTGCGAGCCCGAGGATTGACTTTTGGGTTGACTTTTTAGTTTTTGTTCAAGATTGAAGCTTTATTATCCGGAATGGTTTCTTATGAGTTATATTTATGGTTTGAAGTTATTTTGGCTTGATTTCAGCCATCCGGAGGGTGTTTTACTCGAGACGTTCATTTTAGAGTAATGGTTATCTTCTTTGAGGTAAGTATCTTGCCTAACTTTGTGTGGGGGAACTACCCCTTAGGATTTGAATCTTTGGTGCTAATTGTGCCGTGTGAAGTCCATGTATGCGAGGTGACGAGTATGTGCTCGGGCTTATTTGTGGAAATTTGATCGTTTAGGGCTCTTAGGTTCTTATGTCCATTAAATACGAAGTTGTGTTATCATGTTAAATTCTTATTTACTAAATCCACCCTTACGTATCTTAATTGGAATTAATTGCTCCATGTTTTACCCTTATTGCCGATTAAACTCTTATGTGCCTTCACTGAACTTTCCTCTGTGTTGCATTATTTGCTCAGTTCTATGTAGCTAATCTTAATGTGTCGGTCGCTGCTTCAAACTTCGTTGTTGTCTTATTTACACTGTATATTTCATGGTGATTGTTTCTTATGTGCCATTCATTGTCTTTGCTCTTATTTGTTGACTTAGATCGTGGTAGAACACTTGCACAAGCATACACGTAGATTAATAACCCATATCAGTTTAAGAAGATGAATCCTGACGTTATTGACCATTACGTGTTTCCTTGACTACTTGCCTTCTGTGTGAGAGTTGTTTCCCTTGGCACGTGAGTTGTCCATGCGGTTATAAATTAAAATGTGGGCACAAGATGCCAAATGATTAGGGTTCAAGAATTCGGAACTGTGAGATGTGATTATGAGGTTTGGTACCTCGCAGAAATGTTTGATCAGATCTAGTGTGAAAGCGGTTGTTCTTATTTAGTTGTTACCAGTTTTTCCTTTATTTGGTTTTTCCCCGGACTTAGACTATGATTAGTTACTCTATAGCATTATTACCTAAGTGTTTCTTAATGCCTATTGTTGTTACTAGTGTATCATTGAAAGTATTGTTTTGTAGTCCTTATCATGTCTAGATTTGTATTAATATTGTTCCATGTTAGGTCATCTACATACTTGTTCAGGTTATTTAGTCCAGTAGGTGTCTTGACTGCCCCTCTTCACTACTCCACCAGTGTTAGTCTTAATACTTACTGGATACCGCTGTGGTGTACTCATACTATGCTTCTGCACATTTTTGTACAGATCCAGGTGCCACGGTTGTTGTTGGTTATTAGCTGGCTGGTCGAGCTGTGGAGACTCAATGTAAACCTGTCGTCGCGTTCGCAGGCCTCAGAATCACCTTCGGATTTCGTTTGCTCTGTTTGATTTCCATTCCAAACAGTTGTACTTAAGGATTTTCTTAGCGAACTCAGTAGAGCTCATGACTTGTATTACTGGTTTTGGGAAATGTAAGTTGTGTATAAAGGTTTCTATTTCATATTTAGTAGTTAATGGTGAAATTCTTCTAAGAATTCAATAAGTGCTAGGCTTACCTAGTCTTAGAGATTACGTGTCGTCACGACATCCTAGGGGGGGAAATGGTTCGTGACAAGTTGGCATCAGAGCTCTAGGTTCATAGGTGCTACGAGTCATAAGCGAGTTTAGTACATCTTGCGGATCGGTACGGAGACGTCTGTACTTATCTTCGAGATGCTACAGAATTATTAGGATAGTTTCACTTCTTTCATTCCTATCGTGCGAGTTTATTGATCTCGTAATTGAGCTTTTGTCATCCTATTTTCTTACAGATGGTAAGGACACAAGATTCAGTTACAGAAGATGCTGCCCTTAGAGCCGGTATTGCTAGGGGTCATGGCATAGGTAAAGATAGGGGCCGAGGAGGAGCACGTGCTACAGCTAGAGCACCTGTTAAAGCAGCAGTTGAGGAGCCGCCAATAGCTCCTGTTGGGGGACAGGCACCGGAGGCACTTGTTTGTTACCCCCAGACTTCAGGAGACTTTAGCACAATTCCTGAGCATGTTCAGAATATTGGCTCAGGCGGGGTTGATCCCAGTTGCATCAGCTACTTCACAGATCGGGGGAGGAGCTCAGACTCTCGCCGCCTATACTCCAGAGCAGTGAGTCCACATTGGTCAGGTTTCAAACATCATGACGACACAACCTGTTGTTCCAGTTCAGCCTGTCAAGAGCAGCTTAGACTTGCGACGTTCATAGAGTTTTACCCTCCTAATTTAAGTGATTTGGCTTCAGAGGATGCCCATGGTTTTCTACATGAGTGCCACCATATTCTCCGCACTATGGGTATTGTGGTGACGAGTGAGGTTGCTTTTACTACGGTCCAGCTTAAGGGAGCAGCATATTAGTGGTGGAGAGCGTATGAGTTGGGTATTCGGCCGAGGCAACTTCACTCACATGGGATCAATTTTCAGAATTCTTCTTGAGGGAGTATGTTCCTCAAACTCTACGATATGCCTGGCGTGCGGAGTTTGAGAAGCTGCACGAGGGCACTATGTCAGAGTTAGAGTATGCCATTAGATTTAGTGATTTGTCCAGACATGCACCTGCTTTGGTTTCTACAACTAGAGAGCAAGTTTGCAGGTTCATTGAGGGGCTCAGTCATGATATCCGGTTCAACATGGCTCGGGAATTGGAGTCGGATGTTCCATTTCAGGAGGTGGTACAGATCGCTCACCGACTTGAGGGTATGCGGGGTCAGGAGAGATAGGACAGGGAGGCTAAGAGGCCTCGTAGACCGGGAGGATATAATAGTCCCTATTTTGGAGGAAGGGTAAGCCATGGTAGAGGTATTGTGGGTCAATTAGTTCAATTTGCACTTCAGTCTTCATGCGGTGCTTCAGATATCCATGGGTCTTAGAGTGCCAGTGCCAGACAGCTTCCACAGCCACGCCAGCGGAGAGGTTGCTTTGAGTGTAAGATACCAGCCACATGGTGAGATATTATCCCAGATTCCAAAAAAATGTGTCCAGACGGGGTATTCAGGCTATGAGTTCTGCTCCAGTTACTGATATCCATGCACTGCCATCTTAGGGTGCATGTCAGGCGAGTAGACGGTGCCCAAAACGGGGAGGCCCGACCCGTTGATGTGCTTTCTGCGGTTGGGCTGAAGCTGCTGCACCAGATGATATCGTACAGGTATGGTTTCAAGTTGTTATAGAGGGGCATCATTCGTATTTTGTTTTGGTTCCGCTTATCAGGGTGATTCCTCTTATTTTGCTTCACATATGGGTGAGTTTCGTGATTTTATACTCTTCTTATATGTTTACCCCTATTGGGAGATTCCAAAGTGGTAGCCTATGTCTATCATTTTGTTTTATTCATTATTGAGAGCTATGAGACTAGAAGTGAATTTCTGTTACTCATTACGGTAGTTTGATGTGATTTCTGGATGGTGGGATCCTTGCATTCCATGTGGTTTGATATGTTTGAACTAGGCTACGTGTCGCGGTAGAAGTTATATGAGGATGAGATCCTTGTGATTAGTTCATTGTTTTGATTCTTCCTTGTGGAATTGATTCGTGGTGTGGTACTGATAGGGAGTTGTGCCTGTCCGTCTTGTTTGGTAGTTCTCTCATGTGTTTCTCTTTGCATACTCAGTCGTTTTGGATTTTGCATATTGGGTTTTAGCTTGTGTGTTGTGTGCCCGGGTGGCGTTAGATGTGACTTGTTGATTCGGGTGAATAGTTATGTGGTCTTCATGTTCTTGCATCGTGTTAGTGTTATGAAGATTTGGAACATGGTTCTAGCTGATATGAGGTTAATTGCCGGTACTGAGTTTGAGTATGGACGGCTATTGTGATCATAGATGTTGTTATGGACATATGTGTAGTGTGTTGCGTCATGTGTTTGTATATGGTGAGTGTAGACATAGGTTATTGCGGATGGTTGAGGTTGATACCATGTGTTGATGTGGGAATCAGGTCTTTTGGAAACGATTGGATGGTGAGAAATTTTTTTCTAAGGCCTATTGGTATGGGTGGAAGGAAAAACCTTCAGTTGAGGTGGTGTTGTCGGGCTTACATGGATTTTGGGTGATGTGGGGTCACTCGCGGGTGTATGTATGGTAAGTTCACTCAGTGATTGATGACTTCGGAACGATTCTTGGCACGTTCTAGGACGAACTTTGTTTAAAAGGGGAAGAATGTAGCGACCCGGCCGGTCATTTTGAGAATGAGCGTTCTGTTTGGTGGCTTAAGTTCTCGATCATCTTCGTATTATATATTATGACTAGCGTGTGTGGTCGAGTCCAAATTTTGGATGATTCGGGGTCAATTTGGGAGAAGGATTCTTGTTTTAGAAGCTTAAACTGTAAGAGTTGACCGGAGTTTGACTTCTGTGTAGGCGACTCTGAAATGGCATTTTGATGATTACAATAGATTGGTATGGTGATTTTCGACTTAGGCGTGCGTCCGGATTTGGATTTGGAGGGCTGTAGGATAATTTGAAGTATTTTGGCGAAAAATTTAAAGTTGAAGTTTTGGAAGGTTAAGAGGTTTGACCGGGAGTTTACTTTGTTGATATGAGGCTTGGATTGTGATTCCGAGAGTTGGATTAGCTCCATTATTTCATTGATACTTGCATGCAAAACTTAACGTCATTCCCGGTTGATTTGATATGTTTCGACGCGAATTGTAGAAGTTGAAAGTTCATAAGTTCATTAAGCTCGATTTGAGGTGTGATTCATATTTTTGATTTGGTCTGATGTGATTTGAGGCCTCGAGCAGGTCCTCTTTATGTTTTTGGACTTATTGGTATGTTCGGACGGGGTCCCGAGGGGCTCGGGTGAGTTTCGAATAGGTTTGGGTTGTGTTGTGCTCATCTTTGATGTTTTGATTTCATTTCTTCAAGCATAAATGGTACCACATTAAGCAAATGAGCTTCAATTTCTGTTTTGATTGGAGCATTTGATCCGTATCGTAATTACGGAGTCATAGCAAAAAGAATCATCAAATTTGGACATCGCAGTGAGGAAGTTATGCTCATTTTAGTGTCGGGGAAGAGAGCTGGTGTTGGTACTTCGCAGATGCGATATTGGGTCTACATTTGCGACCTTGCAAGTGACAAAAATGGTCCGCAACTAAAGAAATTATAGCTGGAAATGCGCAGGTCCGGATTATTTTGTCGCAAAAGAAAAAATCCCTAAGTATAAAAAAATCAGACCGCGTTATTTTGGTATTTTTAGCATATCTTGAGTTTAGAGCTCCAATTGAGGTAATTTTCACAGCGTTCTTCTCGTCTTTTCGTGGGGGTCAATATCAAACTATAATATTTTTATTTTAATGTGATTAGAGAAGTTCATTTTTGAATTAAACCATATTTTGATTGGAGAACTGGGGATTTTATCAAAAACATTCTAAAGAGAATAATTGGGTTTTGAATATTGATTCGGAGTCGGAACTGGATGAAATTAGTATGGTTGGAATCGTAATTTTATAGGTGTTCGAGTTTTGTAAATTTCAACGGGTTTCGAGGTGCGGGCCTGGGGTTGACTTTTTAATTTTTGTTCAAGATTGAAGCTTTATTATCCGGAATGGTTTATTATGAGTTTTATTTATGATTTGAAGTAATTTTGGCTAGATTGAGTCGTCCAGAGGGTGTTTCACTCGAGACGTTCATATTAGAGTAATGGTCTATCTTCTTTGAGGTAAGTATCTTGCCTAACTTTGTGTGGGGGAACTACGCCTTAGGTCTTGAATCTTTGGTGCTAGTTGTGTCATGTGAAGTCCACGTACGCGAGGTGACGAGTACGTGCTCGGGCTTATTTGTGGAAATTTGACGGTTTAGGGCTCTTAGGTTTTATGTCCATTAGATACAAAGTTGTGTTATCGTGTTAAATTCCTTATTTTACTAAATTCACCCTTACATGTCTTAATTGGAATTAATTGCTCCATGTTTTACCCTTACTGCCGATTAAACTCTTATGTGCCTTCACTAAAGTTGTTGCCTCTTTTTCTTTTATTGTTATGCTATTCTTTCTGTAATTTTTTATCCTTGATTGAAGTTATTATTATCTTTTCCATAATCTGCTTATCCTTGATTGAAATGTTGATTCTTTTCCGTAATTGCTCAACCCTAATTTAAGTTTTTATTATCCCTTATCATTGTTGACTTACCCTTAATTAGAGCCATTGATTCATGTCATCCCTCTTATCGTTGAATTGTACTTACGTGGAATCATTGCTACATAGTATCTCTTCCTTGCTAAGCTATTGCTATGTGGTACCATTATTTCCTATTGTGTCTTTCCTTGTGAGTTCGTTCTTCCGTCTCTTTGTGTTCTGGAGTTCCTGAGTTGATTTACTTGTCGTATTCTTGTGTTATTGTCGTTGTTGTTGTTGTATTTAGTGTTGTGTTTGCACGAGGTTTCTATTGTGCGGTTGTTGTTGTGGCACGAGGTTTCTGCCGTGCGGGTTGTTATTGTGGCACGAGATTGCTACCGTACAGATGTTATTGTGGCATGAGGTTTCCGCCGTGCGGGTGTTATTGTGGCACGAGGTTTCTGTCGTGTGGATGTTATTGTGGCAAGAGGTTCCTACCGTGCGGTCATTATTGTGGCACGAGGTTTCTATCGTGCGGTTATTATTATTGCACGAGGTTTCTGCTATTGTTTGCATGAGGTTTATGCCGCGGCGTTGTGATTCATTTTACGATTTGATACTACGAAGCGGTACCTCGGGAGGGATCTGTTGTCATTTCCCCTTTTTTGTGCACTTATATTTTATTGTTGTCTTCCTTAGCAAACTATTAATTGCTCTCCTATGTGTTGCATTATTTGCTCAGTTCTATGTAGCTAATCTTGTTGTACTGGTCGCTGCTTCAAACTTCGTTGTTGTCTTATTTACACTGTATATTTTGTGGTGATTGTTTCTTATGTGCCATTCATTGTCTTTGCTCTTATTTGTTGACTTGGATCGTGGTAGAACACTTGCACAAGCATACACGTAGATTAATCACCCATATCAGTTTAAGAATATGAATCCTAACGTTATTGACCATTACGTGTATCCTTGACTACTTGCCTTCTAAGTGAGAGTTGTTTCCCTTGGCACTTGAGTCGTCCGTGCGGTTATGAATTGAAATGTGGGCACAAGATGCCAAATGATTAGGGTTCAAGAATTGGGACCCGTGAGCTGTGATTATGAGGTTTGGTACCTCGCGGAAATGCTTGAACAAATCGTGTGTGAAAGCAGTTGTTCTTATTGAGTTGTTGCTGGTCTTCCCTTTATTTGGTTTTTCCCGGACTTAATATTAATATTACCTGAATGTTTCTTGTTGCCTGTTGTTGTTACTAGTGTATCATTGCAAGTATTATTTTGTAGTCCTTATCACATCTAGCTTTATATTAATATTGTTCCTTGTTAGTTCATCTGCATACTCATTCAGGTTGCTTAGTCCAGTAGGTATCTTGACTGCCCCTCGTTACTACTTCACTAAGGTTACTCTTGATACTTACTGGGTACCGCTGTAGTGTACTCATACTACGCTTCTGCATATTTCTGTGTAGATCCAGGTGCCACGATTGTTGTTAATTATTAGCTGGTTGGTCGAGTTGTGGAGACTCAAGGTAAACCTGTCGTCGTGTTCGCAGGCCTCAGAGTCACCTTCTGATTTCGTTTTTGTTCTGTTTGATTTCCATTTCGAACAGTTGTACTTAAGGATTTTCTTAGCAAACTCAGTAGAGCTTATGACTTGTACTACCGATTTGAGGAATTGTAAGTTGTGTATAAAGGTTTCTAACTCATATTTAGTAGTTAATGGTGAAATTCTTCTAATAATTCCGTAAGTGTTAGGCTTACCTAGTCTTAGAGATTAGGTGCCGTCACGACATCCTACGGAGGGAAATTGGGTCGTGACAGTGCCGCTCGACCCTTGGCAGTATACATGTTATGATGGGATCGGATCGATTGCTTTGGCAGTATCATACTCTTTCTGAGATCTGGCCATACTACTTCGGCATAATCGTGCGTTATATCGCTAGAAATTCGAATATCCGTGAGATTTTCCTTCCACTGATGCCTTGCATTTTATATGGTGTTTCTTATCCTTTTGTTATCCACACTTGATATTTCCGAGCTGTTGAGATAGAATACGAGATTGAGGAATTTATATTGTTAAAAGAAATTCTGGAAGATTGTGCTAGTTATAGATTTACCTCACCGCTCATGTTGTACTCTTATCTGGTTGTGACTTACCATATTGATATATTGGAGTGCCAATATCGACTACTCGTCACTACTTCTCAGGGGTTAGGCTAGATACTTACCGGGTACGCATTGATTTACATACTCATATTGCACTTCTGCACTAAATGTGTAGGATCTGACGGGTTCATTTGATGATCATTTTGGCGCGTAGGCATAGCTGTTGAGGAGACTTCATGTGAGCTACATCCCTGGCTACGCATTGCAGTCCATAGAGTCTCCATCATACTATTAATTTTATCCTGTCTTATTTACATTCTAGACAGATGTTGTATTATTATTTTACTCCTTAGTAAATGCTCATGCACTTGTGACACCGGGTTTTGGGGGTATACTAGTTGATGCTTACAGTTCTGTATATTATCCTCACCATTCATTTCTCTTATAAACTACAAATTTTGTACATTCCTCTGGATTTAAAAGTGTAAATTTCCTTTCTTACTAAAATTCATGATTTCGGAAGTAATAAAAGGAGTAATTAAATTGATCAATCGTCGTTGGCTTATCTGGCGGCAGTGTTAGGCGCCATCACGATCTATAGTGAATTTTAGATTGTGACAATAATCTTCCTCCTTGGAAATGTTTTAAAGATCCATTTATGTTAATGTCATTGCTTATTCCTGGTCCTCAAGCACCGGGAAAGGATATTGATGTTTATTTCCGTCCCTTGGTTGATGAATTGAATGAGTTATGGAGTGAAGGTGTAGATACATTTGATGCATCAACTGGGGAGTCCTTCAAGATGCATGTTGCTGTTATGTGGACCATAAACAATTTTCCAACTTATGGTAAGTTCGTAAATTCCTTACTGTCCAAGATGTCAAATAATTGTTACATAGAAGATTTTGTATAAATTTTAATAGTATACTATTTGTAAATAAGTCTAATATTGTTTAGGAATATAAACTAATGTTGAACATATATTATTTCTTATGTATTAGATGATTTATCTGGATGGAGTACTAAGGGATACATGGCATGTCCTACTTGCAATAAAAATGCACCTTCAGACAAGTTAAGAAGTAAAATTTGTTACATGGATCATCGTCGGTATCTTGAACCTAAGCACACATGGAGGAGAAGCAAAAAATTTGATGGTAAGATAGAAAAAAGATTGAAACCAAAAGTGCTCTCAGGAGATGAGGTCTTACAACAATTGAATTCTCTCGAAAAACACCCAAATAATAAGAAAAATAAACGTCTTCCCGAAGAGTTGAATTGGGTGAGGAGAAGTATTTTATTTGAGTTGCGACACAATTTAGATATCATGCACATAGAAAAGAACATTTGTGAGAATATTTTGGGGACATTACTAAATATTGAAAGGAAAACTAAGGACACATATAAAGCAAGAAAAGATCTTAAGGATATGAACATAAGAAAAGAACTATGGTTACAGGATAATGGTTCTAGTTATACAATGACAACTACTTGTTATAATATGTCAAAAAGAGAGAAAAAGGAGTTCTGTAAATTTTTAAAATCCGTTAAATTTCTTGATGGTTATGCTTCAAATATCTCACGGCGTGTAAGTGTGGATGATGATAAGATAACTGGACTCAAAAGTCATGATCATCATGTTTTGTTATAACGATTGTTGCCTATTGCTAACCGTGGATTTGTAAATAAAGATGTTTCTTCAGCACTGATTGAGTTAGGTGATTTCTTTCCACGATTATGTTGCAAGACTTTGAGAAGAGATGACTTAGAACAACTAGAAAATGATATAATTTTAATATTATGTAAGTCTAAAATGATCTTTCCGCCCGCTTTTTTCGATGTTATGGTAGCATTTACCACGAGAGGTTGTGTATGGGGGACCAATACAATATCGTTGGATATATAAAATTGAAAGGTTTTTGTGCAAGCTTAAGCGTTATGTGTGAAACAAGGCACGATCAGAAGGTTCTATTGCAGAAGGCTATCTTATTGATGAATGTTTGACATTTTTCTCTATGTATCTTTCTACCATCGAGACTAAATTTAATCGTGAAGATTTAAATGATGATGGATCTAGTAACAAAGATGAACTTGTTCTGGACATCCCTCAAAGAGTATTAGACCATTTGGAGATGGAAACTATGATACCATACCAAAGAAAGATTTAGATATGGCTCGATGGTATGTGTTGAATAATTGCGAAGAAGTCGAACCTTTTTTTCGGTAAGTCATTTTTCTCTCCATTGTTATTTTTCTGTTTTAAATAATTTATAAGTAATTTATTTTGCATACGGGGAGCATAAAGAAGAGTTGATGAAGCAAGTTGTTGCGAATGTAGAAGAGAAACATGGAGAACAATTTCCCTTATGGTTCAAAAGGAAAGTAAGTGACTTTTTAAGATAAGAATCATCTTAATGTATTTAAATTCTATTTTGTTTCTTCTTTACTAATTATAAATAATTATTTTTCATTATAGATTATGCAATTATAAAATAAGGGAAATTCAATGTCTATCAATCAGTTATATCATTTGGCAATAGGACCTGATATGCGTGGAAGAACATATGCTGGGTGTATTGTAAATGGTGTTAGGTATCATATTCCAAGATGCGATGAACTACGTAAAAGTCAAAATTGCGGTCTAGTTGTTGAAGGCTATCATGAAAATGAGGTGATTGATTTTTATGGTATTATAACTGACATGATTGAATTAGAGTATCTTAACGGCAATCGAATTCTGCTATTTAAATACAAGTGATTTGATCTTCGCAAGAAAACAGGAATGCAAAAAGATAAACATTTTACGAGCATTAATGCTAATAGATTTTGGTATGAACATGATTCTTTTGTACTAGCTACTCAAGCAAGGCAAGTATTTTATATTGATGACCTAAAATTGGGAGGAAATTGGCGAATTGTCCTAAAATTTCAAGATGGCGAATTGTATGTCACAAATGATGAAGTATATCAAGATGTGTCAGTTGAAAGTAATTTAATTGTCAATGATACGAATGATATGTTGAGTCAACTACATAGGGATGATGTTGATTCGATTACACTAGGTGCAAATGTAGTTGAATTGGAGGCTCAGACAGAACATGAAATTGGTTATGATGAAGAAGATTCTAACCAAGAGGATGACACAACGGTTGAGTACAACAGTGATCATGAGGAGAATGAGGGGAATGAAGGTAATAATAGAAGACGATGAAGCCGATAGCACAGATGATGATGACGACGACATTGGTTTTATGATGTAACCTCATAATAGTAAGGTCAGTAATATGTTGCTGGATATACATCTTTTTTTAATATGTTGCCTATGGGGCGAGTGGGAGATTTTAAATAATTAGACCATTTATAGAAATAAATTATTGAGTCTTGTTGCACAGTGTGCTTAATTTTCTTGGCAGAGTAGACTTAAGGTAAGTTGAACTTTGTGTAAAAAATATCTTCTCACGTGACTTGCCAGTCGTGTGCTGATGGTGTGTCGTTTTATTGGCAGCTCGAAGATATATCTTCTACAAATTTATGAGTTACTTAGATTCATGCTTGCCGCCATGTCAATTCAGCTTTTTTTTAAGCCATCACAAGGAGCAGGTGTATTTCGCACCAATCTTATTTGGTGGGAATCCTAGTTCTTTTTAGTAAAAAGTCTACAGAGACCACAACTTTTTTCCCTCTTTTTTTTTGTTTTCTTTTCTCCTCTTTCTGTATTTTACGTTTGATCTTATACCTAGCAAGAATGCTTTTATCGCTAGTAGATAAATCAGTGTTTATCATACTTATATTTTACTAAATTGTAATTCATACTCATTTTCTTTTTTAGATAAACCCCTTATTTGAAAGAAACTTAGCAAAATTATGAAAAGTATGTTACTATATTTATGTTAAATCACTTATTTGTGTGTTATATGTAAGGATATTTATTTCTCTGAGATTCTTTTGGTGAATAATATGGTCTGTTACATGAAAATTCTATGTTAGGGAAAAAGAAAAAGGAGCAACAACTTTGGTTTGAGTGACATTTGCAGAAAGGAGATGGAAGAGGCTTCGCTACCAAATGAGACAACATTGTTGAAATTCTTGTTCTCTATCTTATTTTGTTAGAATACATCATAGAAGTAGGCATATGACCCTTGTTAGCTCTAACTGGATCTTGTAAACTCCTTCTGGTCAGATGCCTTTTATTAGTCATGTCTATGATAAAGTATTTGCAGACTTGTTGAGAGTCTTGATGGTTTTGGCAACTTAATTTGTAACTTTTTTTTTATTTAGAGTATCATGATGTTTTTATGCATTTTATTTATTTTATCACATGATATGTCAGCAGTGTAGTCTAATAGTTCAGAGTAAATTGAGTTTGTGTTATATTGACGGATAGAACTCCAATTTTTATTGTATTTTGATATATGTGTTTTGGGATACTCAAGTTAGTTAGCCTAACAAGCATTCATGTGATAATAGACTTATTAATTGTGATTAGTGAGCTAAAGAGGTGTGCTATTTATTTTTATTTATAATAAAATGATGAGCTAGATATAAGGTTAAATTGGCAAATAAAGGAAGATCGTTTATGGGAATAACCTTCCAATCTCAAGAAATTGTGAAGTGGAAGCTAAATTTTTGTAGCAACAAGTGATCGTGTTCCTTGGTTGGTCCGGTTCTATTAAATTTTAATTTGGCCTTTTGATTTTCTATTTTCTAAAATTAGAAATGACAACTGAATCAAAATAAGTACGGTTTTAATTTGAAATTTTTTTTCAATTTTGCAGGCCATATAGACTTTATAATAGAACTTTACAAAATGAAATTCAAGTTTCTCGAACTTGATAATTTTTCAATATGGGTGCTTTAGTCATAAGGTTAATTAGTCCTAAAGTAATTTTATGTATCATGCATGAACAAAAGTATGTCTTTTAGTTTTTAACTATGAATCTTTTTCGTCTCCAATAAGTGTACTGTTCAACTACAAAATTTAAGTCGTAGTCATTTAAAATTATATTTTCCGTGACAAAATTTTTGTTGTGACTAAATTGTAGGTTAAACGGAAACAATTAAATAATTGTCACTAATTGTTTGCACTATTAGTGACAAAAACTAAGGTCATAATAAAATATAAACTTTGGTAGCTAAAGTTTACAATGTTTAACTACAGATTTTAATTTGTCACTATTTTAATACCATATTTTTTGTGACGAAACTTTTTCGTGTCCAAAGTTTTACCAATTTTAAGACAAATTATGATTTGTCACAAATTGGGTACATCATTAGTGACAAAATAATGTGTCACTGATATTATAAAATTCATGGCTAATGTTATTCAATAATCGCACCAACTTATTTTTTTGGTGGGAAACTTTAGTGGACAAAATGTTTGCTACGAAATTTTATGTTTCATCACGAAAAGTATGTGGCTAATGTATTTAAATACGAAATATAATTTTCGTCACGAAAAGTGAATAATTAGTGACGAATTTTGTCGTGGCTAAAAGTTTTGTAGCTAAATATCACATTTGTTGTAGTGATTATCTTTGTTATTGATTATTTTAGTACAATGCTATGACTCTTCTCATATTATTATGTTATTTTCTTGAAAAATATATTATATGTTTGTATCTTGCTAGGACTACAGAATATTTGGAGCATAAGTTACATATTTTGTGCTACGAAGACTTCACCATGAAAAAAAACCCAGAAAAACCGAAAAAAACTGAAAAACCTGAGGAAAATCGAGATTGGAAAACTCGACTTTGTTGGTTTGGTTTGGTTTATAGATTTAAAAACCCGACACTATTGGTTTGGTTTGGTAATTGAAAATTACGAACCAACCCGATCTATGTACATCCCTAATCAGCATATGTGGTGAAATTCTATAACTATAAATCACTTCAAGGGATTCGAGAAGAGAAAATGCACAGTACTATAAATGTAACTATTACCCATTTTCATCTAACTGATTAGGACGCCAAATTGGGAGGTCGAAGAGGTTAAAACCCCACAGGAAAATAAAGAAAATTCATTTGTACTTATACACTTATGTAATATAGGCAACACAAAAATGCCCAGAAGGAAATGAATTTCTTGGATATGAGTTCAGTTCAAGCATCAAGAGAAACCATCTGGCTAAAAAATGGATTCGTAGTAGTGAACTCAGAACCATATGTCAAATGAAATTGAGAACACTGAAGTGTAGAGGCAAAAATGATTGGATCAATATTCTGCATTCTTTCAAGCATTCTATTCCAAACACAAAACAGAAAAGTTCACGTAGCAATACATTGCAAGACTATTTGGTTGACTCACTTCTAACAGTCAATACTTGAAAAACATTGTGCAATGCTGGAGAATCTCCACACAAAGTAAAGCTTATTAAGTCATACTTCTGTGCCACAGAACCAAGGAGCAACCACCCACTACTTAGAAAATAGAATGACATTGATTTCGTATCCATTCAGAGCATCCTATCAGAGCATATTCTTCGATTTGAGATTGAGTTCCTACGCATATGGAACTGGAATTCTCTGTGTTTCTGGGCCAGCTGCCATATCTTCCCAAAGTAAATCCGAGAGTGCCATTGTCAATTCTCCAACTTCCCCTGCCACAATAAACAATGTTATTCTTCTCTCCTATGCTTGCAAGTTGCAAATTATCGATATCCATCCAACTTTAATACAAATGGGTCAGACATAAACTAGAAGAGCACACCAACATTTCCAGCTTCCATTTAGTATATTGCATATTAAGCATTTATCATAGCAACCTTGTTATAAAGGAAGTGACAAAAAAACTGGTTGAGTGGACTTACCATTTCCAATAGGCTTCTCATCCCACATAATGATAGGTAATAAAGGAAGTGTGCTTCCAACATACATCATTTCAGCAGCCTTTTTGGAATCTTCGACCGTAATGTCAGTAGTTTTGACACTTTTCAAACGTCCCTGCTCAACCAACTTGGGCGCAAGTTGAAGAAGCCTCATAGCAGTACAGCCACTTAAGATCTTATCAAAGCTAGGCAAAATCAGCTCCTTCTCAGAAGTTATGAAAGCAACATTCACATTTGGACCCTCAGCGATATAACCTTCTTCATCAACCCAAATAGAAGCGAATGCTCCCTTATCCTCGGCTTCCATTTTGGAGAGGACATTCGGCAAGTAGTTCACATTTTTCATAGTGGCAAAAAGAGGTGATTTCATGGGGATTGCAGAAGTTATCACTTTTACCCCTTCTTTGCATTGTGAGAAATCCTCATCAATCACCACAGCGTAGAATGCAGATGTTAGGCATCCAGCTGGGGAGAGTAAGAAGTCCCCAGGCCCTGCGCTCAACCAATATCTCAGAGTGCCTTTCCTCATCTTTGATGCTGCAGCAAGTTGAATTAGAATGCTTTTAAGTTCTGAAAATGTAAATGGAGACGCGACTCTGGCTTTGGATGCTGATCTAAGGAAGCGGTTAAGATGGACATCCAATTCGTACAAATAACTGCATTAGAAGACCAAAGAGAAGCTGAATCAACCACAGAACTACAGCTTAGTATCTTAACTCCATTAGAGCATCTGTTACTTTAGTAACTCTAAGAATACATGAGTGTAAAATTATTCTAGCATACACGTCCATTATATTGCCACGTATCCCGGAGTCTAACATAAAGTTGATACTTTGAGAGATCAATCCACAATTATAATATTATTGTTTTCAGGAACTAGAGTAGACTCATACCCATCCAAAATAATAGCGGTGTCAAAGACACCATGACCTCGATGAACCATGTGATCATCAATTGGAATAACCATCATTGCTGCATCAAGAATGATTCCCCCAAATATGCTAGAATACATTGCCGGATAAGGTTGCTGCTTCACTGAATTCCATTTCTCGTGCAACTTTTCAAGTAACTGTTTCAACAAAAAACATCTAACTATAGTCACGATGCACCAAAAATGTGGACGACTGTCAATGGCTAATAGTCGAAATGTTGCACATGCTGGGAACTTCTCTGATTCATTTTCTTTTGCTTTAGATCATTAACTTTTAACAATTAGACATGATCTAAGTTGCTCCGACATGGCAGTTTAGGTGTCGTACCCGTCGACACGACACTAGTATGGGTGTGGGTATGGGATCCATACCGAATCTGGTCAAACAATTTTGGATACTTTGACCACATCAGACAAAAAAATCCGAGACGAAATATAATTTGATTCCCGAAATCAGAACTAAAACTAGGGTAAATCTAAAAAAAATAACATACTTTATCTAGGAAATCAATAATTTACTTATCTACAACTTGAGAATAAAGAAATTCATACTTTACAAGCTAAGTATTCCACAAAATTTATCATAAATTTTGAGATATTTTTGTATTTTTATATTTTTGAATTATTTTTAGCCGGATCCCCCCACCCGTATCCGTACTGGAATCCATATCCCCGAATCTTTGAATTTACATCTCGAAGGATCCGACCTCTAGATCCGCACCCGTGTCAGACAACCGCACCCGTGTCCGAGCAACTTAGGACATGATTTGTGCCTAGCTTAAATTTGAGAAAAAGAGCACCCGTAAAAAGATGCCAAGAATCAAGTTCGCTGGACTTCATTCATCTTATATCACATGCTGCATTACTTTGATTTTCTCAAAATACTGAAACTCTTTTCTTTTTGAAAACCAAGAAAGCACGGTTTGAAACTCGGTGGATAATGGGCCCGTCCCTCAACCCTTCTCCATTAAAATACTGAAACTACAATATCAAGAAATATTATAGTAGCTATGAGCTAAAACTGAAGGTCTAGCTATGAGAAAAAACTGAATAATATCCACCAACTAAATACTCACTAGTAGCAGAGGAACTACTAGCAATTGAAAGAGTAGAAGTGCATATGTTTCAAACACAATCTTATTTTGGAGCACAAAGCAATATAATGGAGTTTACCATAAGAACTAGCATCTCAAGGAGGGTCCCTACAAGCAAATTAATTTTCCTTCCCTCCAGTCACAGTTATATCATAAACTATTATCTATCAACTCATTCAACATTTTTATAAATTACTATTCTTCTTTTTTACTTCCTGCTATCATAAATTTTCCAATATTGGGATTCCGGAACAAATAACTCTGTGGAACTACAAAATTGCCAAAAAAGCCAATAATGGAAATGGAACAGTATCTAGTCAAGCTAATGATAAAAAGGGATTTAACAATTTCACCTCGTCAGAGGACGAGAACACATGAACTTTGAAATCTTCCACATTCTTAGTCTCTGTTGCTATAGCTGCTTCTCGGGAAAACACCAAACAGCAAGTTATGCTTGAAAATCATCAAAACTAGTTAGAGAAAATCCAACATAATTAGATAGAGAGTACCTGATGTTTGATCAAAAGAAGAGTTGGAGGCAGCCATAGCGCAAAAGATTGAAACTTCACAAAGGAATCGGAGATGGGTATTGAACTTAAGGTGTAAGAGGAAGTTTTATAGTAGCAGAAAATAGATGAAATATGAGACAAAAGCAGTCCTTTTGGTCCCATTAAACTAGTGTAAAGAACAGAAAAGAATCAAATTTTATCTTATAGTTTGTAATTGGTACTAGATTGTATTGGATTTTGAATAATTATCTGATGCTTAAGACGGGAGCTGCCGTCCAACAATTCTATTTTACAATTTCATCATGAATTTCGCCGCAAAATTGGATTTCAAAGTGTCTTTTCTGCTTTGTACAGAACAGCCCCGGAGCTCCCTCCCACCTACAATGTACAATGATGCAGTTCGCTTTGGGCTTACAGAGCATATGAAATGATCGTCCAGTAGATGTTACAAGAAATTAAGGTCCCGTTTGGCCATGAGTTTTGCCAAAATAAGTTTGGGATTTATTTTCAAAACTCATGTTTGACCATAAATTTTGCCCATATTTTGGCCAAATCTCAAATCCCAAATTTCAAATCCCAAAATCAGCCAAAATCCCAAAACTTGGGAATTATATACATGTTTTTCCAAAATAAAGTTGGAAAATATGTTTTGAAAACATATGTCCAAACACATTTTCATTTTCAAACCAAACTCCACCCAAATCAGATTTTTCAAAACAAATTTGGAATCTATGGCCAAATGCTAGCTATGAGAAAAATAAATAGGGCTATGTTATAAAACAATAAATGAACAACAAGAGTATTGCACAGAAAAAGTAGAGAGAGAATTGTTATTGATTTTGGGATGAATTACAATAGAATAGAGCTCTCTATTTATAGAGAGAGGGTGACTTAGCCAACAAGCAATGAATCATAGAATCTCTCTAAATATAGACATTCACTATAAATACAATTCTATTTATAACACTCCCCCTTGAATGTCTATTTAACAGATAATGTGTCTCGTTAAAACCTTAACTAAAATAAAACCCAGTGGGAAAAAAATTCTAGAGAAGGAAAAAGAGTACACATATCTAACAGTACGCCTTTTGGTTGCCTCGTTAAAAACCTTGCAAGGAAAACCCAGTGGCATAAAACCTTGTAAGGGAAAAAGAGTACAACGCTCATTAACTCTCCCTGATGAGAGCATGGATTCACATCCTTAAGCATTTGCATTCCAATCTTTTGCACCATCTTCAAAAGATCGTTGGTAGATATTTGATAAACAATATCAGCCATATTAACTTCAACGAATTTGTTTCACCTTGAAATCATCATCCCTGATAGATGTATTGTCTTCATATGATCTTGTTGGAATCATCATTTCAATATCTTCACATAGAGGTGAAAACTCTTGCTATCATATTATCATGCCTATAGTTATAGCAAGATACATTTGTGCACAAATTGCACTGAGAAAGTGGTACTTCAAGATCAAGAATTGTATATGCTTTAAGCAACTTAAGTCCTTCATGGATTGTCATATAAATTAAGTCATATAAGTCATATAATAGACTTTAGATGCATATCAAGTTTCATGTCATGCTAGACATATAAGATATCGAAAACTGATTGCGCATACCATTGACTTTATACTTTCAAGTGTTTGAACTACATGTCCAACTCTTTCATATGAAACCAATTCTATTTGAATTGTGTATCTTCCATTTGGCCAATATTTTTGTGTCTGTAAGCGACAGACTTAAGATCCTCATCTATACTTAGCGCTATCATAGATGTCGTCGACAAACATTTTACATCAGTTTCAATATATTTTCATAAAGACATAACATAGAGATCTCTTCATTCATATATTCAGGTACCTGAATCTCTCATGAGATTTTATGAAGTGTTATGTCATGTGATCTTCTAGATCACTTGCCTCCTTTATTATGATCATTTTGATCATTTGCTCATCTTCTTTATCAAGAAGTTTATTTGAAACCAATTTGTCTATACGCTTTAAGCGTACCATAGACTTTGTCCTTCTAGGACTTATTCTAATAGGAGCATTTGCAGTGAGAATAAAGTTACTTTCTTTGGGTCAGCAAATGCGTCTGGCATGCTTTGCAATATATTGCAAATGAATTATCCTTTTATGAACTTCAAGTTCATATTATCTTATCGAGGATCTAAATATACAAATGATAATTCATTCCACGTAACTTTTTCTCAACTGTTTATCATGTCTCCCCCTCATGTTAGAAAAACTAACTTGTTTCCTCAACTTTGAGAACCCATCTTTGTGCGTTATGGTGTTAATCAAAATATACATCGCACATCAATAATAATAAGATGGAATTATTTGATTTCTGACCTTGAACCACTTGTGAGGGGAATATGTAATATACTTTCGTATATAACCTATATCAAACTGATATAGATAACTTTGTTCGCATAAGCAATAGTTTAGCTACTAAGTGGAGGCACTCAATAAATCATTTTGCTAAACCAACTGTGATGTAAACCAACTTATCAAGATGAACTTCTTGAATAAAAAATCTGGAAATTATGCTCGAAATTAAATTATTGAGCAAGTTACCTCGCAAAACACCATGTTACGGGTTATTAATAATCGCACATGTAACCATATCAGAGATGCATCTTATGTGGTATACATGGCAGGTGAATGGACCCATATGCACCTTTGATATTTCCAGCATTCATGAGATTCAATCCCAATTTTAGTTGGTATATTAATTAATGAGAACAAGCAGCATAAGAGAATTCGTAAAGAACTTTCAAGTTCTTTAATATTTACCCATGTGAATTCTCTTTTATTTTTGCACATCATACTTAAATTGATATGGGTAAACCAATTATGCCAACTGAATAAATTATCAATATTGATAAACTTCAAATTTACACCATGACGTGTGCAATTATCAATAAACTCCAAGTTTATTATGATATGGGTTTTTATTCATTAAACTTCTCTTTATTGTGGCATTCTTTTGTTTGTGTAGTACAAACTGGAGAATGAAGTGGGCAACTTTTCACATACATATCACCCCGCTACAAATTTAGTAATAGAATATATTAAATCTTTCCTTTATTTATAGTCTCAATATAATCAAACCGCTTTCGCGTATACTTTGGAAACTGAATAAGTTTCTTTGAGACTTACTACAACACAATACCTTATTGGTAATCAATTTTATTTCTCCAAAATAGTGATAATTGGCTCTTCCAAAGCTCTCAATTAATTTTGTGCTACCACGTATTCGTCAACATCCATATGGTCATATATCTCTTTCAATGAGAAAGTTATACCATTATGGTCATGGTCAAAATTATATGCAAGATATGTTTCTTGCATTATTGTTGTCCTTTAATAATCACAATGCCAAAATAGTTTGGCGTACGATAGGTACGTGACCAATGACCATTCATGCCATAATAATGACATTATTTTCTTATATCATCTCAAACCTCCTTCTAGAGGTGAGTGCGGTATATTCACTACCACTAGCACGTTCATATTCTTTGAAGAATGAATATGTATTCATAAATCAGATGTTGTCACATTCACATCATGAATGGACCATAATCATCTATATGTGCTTTATAAAATCTCATGTCAAATCGATGACAAATATTTTTCACATAGTGAAAGATTATTTTGAGAATCCTTATTGTTCTCATTACCACAAATGATGACGATTATAATTTCGTCTATTGCCACGTCTATATCCATTGATACATTCATAGTAATAATTTTGTCTTCTTTCAGATTTATCACATACTGCTATCACATTCTCTTAAGGGAATGAGAATGGAGCAAATTCAATGGGACGGATTTTTAATTCTTTGCCCACAATAATACATGAATTTGATCATGGCGAGGTGTAGAATTTTTACCACTTCAGGTGGTTATATAATTTCTTATAAACTCCGTTAGAGTTATAATCAAACTTTGTTGTCTTTGCTTGTATTTAAAATCAAAGTATAGAATAAAAGAGAAAAGTACGGTAAAATACTTACCTTAAATCCATAATTTAATCATGAAGGAAGTTCATGGAACAATTGACATGATTATGCTCAATCCGAAAGCTTCTACTCAATTGGTTAGAGTCTCGTGTTGATAACGTGTTATAAAATAATAAATGAAGAACAATAGTATTGCAGAAAAAAGTAGAGAGAGAGAATTGTTATTGATTTTGGGATGAATTACAATAGAATAGAACCCTCTATTTATAGGGAGGGGGTGACTTAGCCACCAAGCAATGAACCCTAGAATCTCTCTAAATATAGACATTCACCATAAATACAATTCTATTTATAACAAGCTTATCTTTTTTATTTATATAAAAGAATGTCATTGTTTATTATTTATTATTTATAAAACTACAGTATGATTTTTCAAATCCCTTTTAAATATTTTACTTTGTAAATTTTGATTTTATTGTACTTTTATACAGTCTTTCGATACGTAATTTTTTATTTCAAAATCATAGTCTCCTTATATTTACACTAAAATAGATTTGCTCCAAACCTCTTTTTTCTTCTTTTTTTTTTTTTTATGTGCGCGCATATGAAGACCCTAGTAGTGCTACCATGTTGGATCTTCCCCTAGAAAAAATGAGTTAATATGAAATTGATTAAGTCTATTCCAAACGCTACAATATCTTATTGGAATCGAGAAAAGTACTATCCAAAGTCAGATACAATAAATTTTAAACCAAAATTTCTTAAATAGCATAATATGAAGAAAGTGATGAAGATTATGAAATTTTCTGTGAGTATTTCAATTCAGCACTGTACAATATTTATACAAAATGTAAAAGAATCTATTATAACTAACTTATCCAGCTGTCCTATTTCCTATTGGCTAAAAATAAAGAATAAATAAAATCTGTATAGAATTCTTGTTATTCTAGAAGCTTATCCGACGGTCCAGATGTTGCCAAGACAATCAAGATCAATGTCTCTTATGAAATCAACACAATTAATCAAACGCTAATTAGGCCTCCACGTGTAGCTCTTTAGTCCAAATGTCTGAAGACTAATATCTTCACTTCTTTACTTTGTTTATGTCGAAGACAACTTTGTAGCTTCTCTGAATTTTCTTTGTTCTTCAGTCGTCTTCTTCAAATCATTTTGCTTCATACAAATTATCTCCATTAGTTGTGCCAATAACCCCCCCCCCCCCCCCCCCGGTCCAAGTTGGAGGGGAGAGGAGAGACGCCCAGCTTGTGAAGATTCAAAGAATGAGAAGGCCCGGAAAGGGGTTTTCTGGCGATTTGGGAGGAAGAGGAACAAAAGAGAGGGAAGTCAGGCCAGAAAGGTACTGTTGCCGTACAAAATGGCAATCGAGCTCGACATGTTTAGTATGCTCATGAAAGACGGGATTTTTAATTATGTGAATCGCTGATTAACTGTCGGAAGGGA
This sequence comes from Nicotiana attenuata, assembly GCF_001879085.1. Lineage (NCBI taxonomy): Eukaryota > Viridiplantae > Streptophyta > Magnoliopsida > Solanales > Solanaceae > Nicotiana > Nicotiana attenuata. The sequence continues at coordinate 30,135,608 of NC_031995.1, forward strand.
CTGGGATAGGAAGTGCTGGGCTTATAGAGATGTCTTCAAGAAGATGAACCATCCAATTGAGTTCAGCTACAACGCAACGCATTGATCTGTATTCATTTTCGGCCGATGACAAAGAAATTGAAGCTTGTTTTTTGCATTTCCAAGAAATTGGAGATCCGCCTAGGCTAATGAAATAGCCACTTAATGAACGAAGTGAATCCGGGAAAGAAGCCTAGTTGGAGTCACAAAAAGCAAGAAGCTTGAAAGAAGGACTGGAGGAGAAGAAGATCCCTTGTGCAAAAGCGGATCTCATATAGCGGACCACACGAAGCCTTGCAAGGAAATGAGGAAGTCGTGGAGTCTGCATGTACTGGTTGAGATGTCAGACTGGGAAAGAGAGGTTTGGTCGAGTATGGGTGAGAAAGTTCAATTTTCCCATTAAACGACGAAAAATAGTTGGATCAGAGAGCAATTCCCCTTCATCTACCCGGATCTTATGGGATGGATCAAGGGGAGAGGAGACAACTGGAAAGTCTATACAATCAAATTCTCAAGCAAATCCAAGGTAAAATTTCTCTGGCTTAATATAATTCCATGTGATTCTCTGATAACTTCCATCCCCAAAAAATAATGAACATCTCCAAGGTCCTTTATTTTAAAGTGTCACGACACAAAAATTAACCCCGTCGTGATGCCACTTATCGTGGTAATAGGCAAGCCGACACATTACCAAACAAAACGATATTTTCATTTTCAAGATAATTCCAAAGCTATTTAATATAAAAACCTTCATAAGGAGTTCAAATCAAAACAAATGTGCGTAAAGAAAGCCCGATATCGGGGTGTCACTAGTCATGAGCATCTACTACAATGTGTCTGACAATATCGACACTAAAATAGTCTGGAAAGTAACTAATGCAACTAAAGGAAGATAAGAGGGAGAAGAGAAGGGCTGCGATCGCCAGGCAGCTACCTTGCTATCTCCGAGAAAGTCTGCAGCTAGAATAGTCAATAGCCGTTACCGTGTACAGATACACCTGGATCTGCACACAAGGTGCAGGGAGTAACGTGAGTACGCCAACTCAGTAAGTAACAATAGTAAATAAAGGATGAGAAGTAGTGACGAGCAATAATGCATGTAAAGTTCATATCACAAACTCGGTAAAAATACGGTATGCCTTTAAAACCATAGTTGAATCAAATCAGCTTATTTAAATTCAGTACCAGTAAAATCAATTTCAAAACATCTTTCAAAAATTTTAGAACAAGGGTTCAGTGCAAGGGAGAGTAAAATGATGAAATCATAAATAGCCCCTCGGGCAAACATCACTCATATACGACCCCTCGAGCAAACCTCACCATCGCTCGTATACAGCCCCTCGGGTAAACCTCACCATCACTCATATACAGCCCCTCGGGCAAACCTTACCATCACTCATACCTCCCAGTCACTCAGCACTCGGCACTCGGCATTCGTACTCAGTAGGTACCTGCGCTCATTGGGAGTGTGCAGGCTTCGGAGGGGCTCCTTCAGCCCAAGTGCTATAACAAGCCAATCATGGCATAAATCAATCAGGCCCTCGGCCTCACTCAGTCATGAATCAGTAAAACATGCTGCGGCGTGCAGCCCAATCTCATAAATATCCTCACAAATCAGGCCCTCGGCCTCTCTCAATCATAAACCTCTCCAGCCTCTCGGGCTCTCAGAGTAACAAAGTTTTCATCCCAAACAACATTTATATGATGCATCAAAAATAGAGTAATAGAGACTGAGTTATGAAATCACTAAGTATAAACATGACTGAGTGTAGATTTCCAATCGAAAACAATGAGAGGATAGCAAGAAAATACCTCTAAGGGTCCAAACAACACTGGCATAAGGCCTAAACATGGCATCCAGCCTGATTTAGGGAAATTCTATCTAAAATAAGTGAGAAGCATGTAGTTTCAACAAAATATTCAACTTTACAGTAGATATAGGACGGACCAACTCACAATCCCCAACAGTGCACGCCCACACGCCTGTCACCTAGCATGTGCGTCACCTCAAAATAGTCACATGACAAAAATCTGGGGTTTCATACCCTCAGGACTAGATTTACAATCGTTACTTACCTCAAACTGATCAAATTTCTACTCCGGGATGCTCTTGCCCCTCGACTCGGTATCCAATTGCTCTGAATCTATTCACAATTTGTTCAGTACCATCAATATATGCTAAAGGAATGATTTCCATAAGAAAAACTACTAATTTAGACTAAGGACCCGAAATCCACTCAAACCCGGCCCTCGAGCCCATGTCTCAGAATTCGGCAAAAGTTGCAAAACTAGAAAACTCATTCACTCACGAGTCTACCCATATCAATTTTATCAAAATCCGACATCATTTGGTCCCTCAAATCCCCAAATTACTTCCTCAAGAACGCTTCTATTTTTCTCCCAATTTTTCACCCCAATTCCCAATTAAGATGATAGAAATCAATATACAAACATGGAATTTAACCAGAATCAAGTGAAGAACACTTACCCCAATCAACTCCCTGAAAATGCCTTCAAAAATCGCCCTAATCCGTGGCCTCTGCTCAAATATGAAAAATGGGCTCAAACCCTCGATTTTGAATATAATACTGTCTGCACAGATTTTACTCTTCGCGAACGCCGCCTCCCTCTCGCGTTAGCGTAGAACAGCTCCACTGCCTCCTCGCTTTACTCTTCGCGAACGCAATGCCTTACTAGCTCAACCTTCGCGAACGCGACAATAACCTCGCGAACGCATAGAACAAAGGACTTGGGGTCCCCAGTGCCTCTTCTCTTCTTCGCGAACGCGATACTTCTCTCGCATTGCGATGCATTCCATCCTTGAACCTTCGCGAACACATCCCCTTCTTCGCGAACGCGAAGTGAAAAACTTCTTCAGCTCACCTCAACCCTTCGCGAACGCGGTAGCCTCCTCGCGAACGCGATGAAGGGAATCTCTGCAACAAAATACCAGAAAATCTACCAACTTCTAAAGTCAAGAAATGATCCGTTCACCACCCGAAACTCACCCGAGGCCCTCCGGACCTCAACCAAACATACCAACGCGTCCCATAACATCATTCAAACTTAGTCGAACCTTCGAATCACTCAAAACAGCATCAAAACACCAAATTACCCTCGAATTCAAGCCTAAGAACATCTAAATTTCCAAATTTCACAAACGACGCCGAAACCTATCAAATCATATCCGAATGACCCCAAACTTTGCACACACATCACAAATGACACTAAAAACCTACTCCAACTTCCGGAATTCCATTCCGACCCTGATATCAAATTTTCCACTGCCGACCAAAATTGCCAAATCTCCAACTTCCGCCAATTCACTCCTAATTCTACCATAGACCTCCAAATCACATTCCGGACGCGCTCCTAAGTCCAAAATCACCTGACGGAGCTAACAGAACCATCAAAATTCAGATCCGAGATCGTTTATACATAAGTCAACATCCGGTCAACTTTCCCAACCTAAGCCTTCACAAAAGAGACTAAGTGTCTTAATTTACTCCAAAACTATTCTGGACCCGAACCAACTAACATGATACGATCAAATATAGCTGAAGAACATAAAAGGAAGCAGAAATGAGGGAAACGGGGCTATAACTCACGAAACGACCGGCCGGGTCATTACATAAACTCTGCATCCAAAAAGGCTTTAAGATTATTGAGTTCAGTAGAGTCATTCCCAGTCAACAAGATATCATCAATATAAACCGCGATAATAGAAATTGAATCATCTATATTCTTGAAAAATAGAGAATAATCATTTAGGGAAGATGTGTATCCCTTGAAATTGAGGGTTGTAGTTAATCTTGCATACCACTAACGTGATGCCTGCTTTAAACCATAAACTCTGCGTCCAAAAAGGCTTTAAGATTATTGAGTTCAGTAGAGTCATTCCCAGTCAACAAGATATCATCAATATAAACAGCTATAATAGAAATTGAATCATCTATATTCTTGAAAAATAGAGAATAATCATTTGGGGAAGATGTGTATCCCTTGAAATTGAGGGTTGCAGTTAATCTTGCATACCACTAACGTGATGCCTGCTTTAAACCATATAAGGATTTGCGCAATCTGCACACCATATTAGAATTAGGGGGCTACATCCTTGGAGAAAACTTCATATAGACCTCTTCTTGTAGGTCTCCATGTAAGAAAGTATTATTTACATCTAACTAGTAAATTCTCCAGTTCTTCTCATTGCTATTGCAAGAATACACCTAATTGTAGTAATTTTAACTACTGGTGAAAAGTCTCATTGAAATCAATTCCTTCCTTTGAGTGTCCCCTCTAACTACAAGTCTAGCTTTCAGTCTTTCCGCACTCCCATCTGGTTTATGCTTTACTTTATACACCCATTTACATGGCAAAGCTTTCTTACCAACTAGAAGCTTAACAACTTCCCATGTTTGACTGGAGATTAGGGCTTCAAACTTGTTAGTCATGGCTTACTGCCATCCTGAATGCAGTGCTGCTTGTATATAACTTAGTGGTTCTAAAATTTGGGATATAGAATTTAATAATTGCTGGTTGGTGTGGGAAAGTGCTGAAAAGGGAAAGATGGATGGATGAACGGGTGGAATGAAACAAGATGAAGTGAGGTTAGTGAGGTACACTGCATTGCACACATAGTCTTATACAATGAATTGGTTGTTGGTGTTCCCTGGTTGATCTCCTTAATTGAGGCGTATGAGGAGAAGGAAGAGGAATAGGAGAAATAGAGTGATTATGTGATCTGGAAGAAGAGATAGAAGAAAGAGGTGATGGAGTAGAAACAGGCAAGATAGGTAAGTGGGTAGAGGCTAGGAAGAAGGAGAATTGATAAATGGAGTAGGGTGAGAGGTTCTGCTGGTGCAGAATTGTCAGCTGTGGGGTTAGAGACAACATGCTCACTAGAGGTAATAAAAGGCATATGAGGAATAACTGAATTTGGAAAGATATGTTCAGTAGAGGTGACAAAAGAGAAAGGGTAAATGTTTTCATGAAAAAAACAACATCCCCAGACGTAAAAACTTTTCTAGATAGTAGATTCATGACCTTGTAACCCTTTTTTTTATTTGGATATCCCAGGAAGATACATTTTGTTGCTCTAGGATCCAACTTCTTTCTATGTCCAGAGAGAGTAGAGACATAACATAGGCAACCAAAATTTCTGATGTTTTCATAAGAAGGTGGCTTCTTGTGATGGATGTGATAAGGTGTTTTGAATTTTAGCATTTTAAAAGGTAGTTTGTTGATTTAAAAAGTAGCAGTCAGTAGGCAATCCCCCAAAATGAAACTGGAACCTTAGATTGATGCAACAATACCCTACAGGCTTCAAGAAGATACCTATGTTTTCGTTCTACAATCCCATTTTGTTGTGGAGTATTTACACAAGTAGTTTGATGGATAATTCCTTGTGACTTGAAAAATTTAGAAATAATAGCACTTATACCCAATTCTAAAGCATTATCAAATCTGATGGACTTGACTTTTGTGGAAAATTTTCTTTCAACCATGCTTATGAAAGACTTAAGTATGGTGAAAGCATTACTTTTATTTTCAAAATATAGTTCCAAGTACTCCTACTATACTCATCTACAATAGTAAGAAAATATTTATATCCATCATAGGTAGGAGTTTTTATAATGCCCCCAAGTGTCAATGTGAATTAATTCAAAAATTGCACTTGATGGGAAAGGTAATTTGGCTTGTCTTGCTAAAGGGCAAACTTCACAAGGAACATTAGTATCAAAATGAGAAAATTGTAAAGATAGACTTGATATTTCTCAAAGCCGAAAAAGGAAGATGGCCCAACCAATTGCGCCATAATATTACATCAACTTTAGAGTTTACTGCTGCAGAAACTGAACTAGTAACAGGAAATAAACTAGAATGTTGATTACAAACTGAAACATCAACACTTTTCTTAGGCTAAGGAAAAATACTAGAGTGCTGATTACAAACTGAAAGAGTAATATTGTTCTGAGAGACGATCCTAGACAAAGCTCTTAAAGGCTGAAGTAGATAAAGACCACCCTGTAAATCACCAAGAACCAGAGGCCTCTTTAGTGAAAGGGCCTGCAAAATGTAATGAGTAGAAGAGAACATTAGTAAACAGTTATATTGGTGGCACAATTTTTGAATTGAAAAAAGATTGAAGTTGAAATCTAGGATCAAAAGCACATTCCTAAGGATCAAATTGGGAAGAATTCAAACATTTCTCTTATGACTTACCTTTAACTTTTGTGAATTAGGTAGATTTACTGTTAAAGATGTAGGAAGAGGGATGATCTCAGAAAAAATAGTGATGTCAAAAGCCATATGTTCAATAGCACACGAGTCAAGAATCTAGGAATTAGACTTAATATGAGTGCAACATGAGATAGAGTTGTGTATGCATGACGTGCATTGTAAAATGGGATTAGTTATACCAGCACATGTAACAGAATTAGCAGCAGCCTCACAAGAAATAGAACCCTGTTGTCCTTGTCACGACCCAATTTCCCCTCCGTTGGGTTTCGTGATGGCACCTAGCCTTAAGGACTAGGTAAGCCTACTATTTATGGAATAACAGCAATAATAAATGACATCTAAAATTATTCTGAAATGAATTCTTTATACAATAAACATATTCCCAAAACTCGGTAGTACAAGTCATAAGCTCTACAGAGTTAGTTACCACTTCTAAATACAACTGTTTGAAAATGAGTAAAAACAGTTGAATGCAAGTAAGAAGGTGACTCCGAAGCCTGCGAATGCAATAGCAGGTTTACCTTGAGTCTCCTCGGCAGTGATCCACACCGCTACTAACGATCAATACTTGGATCTACACAAAAAAATATGCAGAACAGTATCATGAGCACACCACAGCGGTGCCCAGTAAGTATCAAGACTAACCTCGGAAGAGTAGTGACGAGGAACAGTAAAAACACCTATTAGTCCAATAAACTGTACAAATAAAAGCATAGGAACAACAAAATATGATGTATATATAAAGGCTACACGATATGGTTAACAATACAATGATCACAATATGGCAGAAATCAGCAAGTGACAACGGAAACACCGTAATAATGACATAAATGAGTGAGCAGAAACACAAACCAAGATCCTAAATCACAATTTGAAGTAAAGGCAAGTAATAACTCAGAAACTACGACAGTTTTCACATCAGGTCTTAGCCAACAACTCCGCGAAGTTCCGAACCTCAAATAGAATTTCCGCTCATGGGTCTCAATGCCTGAACACTAACACTTGGCATCCTGTGCCCTCATCACAGCTCATGATCATACTGACAACTCACTGACTAACTAGAGCCACTCTCACATATATAACAAGCAAACGTAGGTGTACATCTATACTCAATAATATCAGGAGAGCTTCTTAACCAATAGGAGTGTTTAACTATGTGTATACTTGTGCAAGTGTTCTAACATAGATCATTCCAGCTAAAAGCATAAGGAAAAAGGACGGACAGCACATAAGGCGTTTTCTCACAACTTTCACGAGGTAAAACTCATACAGGTAAATGAACCATAACACAATATCAACAACAAGAATGCCCCTAGGCCATCACAAAGCATCACAATCAATCCCTGACATAGCTCACCTTGTCTCGCCACGTGTGCAATAATAACATAATAAGTGCCCGCCTTGTTTTGCCACACGTGTATCATAATGTTCCCACCTTGTCTCGCCATATGTGCAACCCATATATAAACATATATATATCCTGCCTTATCACGCTGCATGTGCAATATATCAATACTAACAATAGCATGGCAGAAACCTTGTGCAACCCCATAACAACAACCACACGGCAGAGACCTCGTGCAACTCTATAACAATAACCGCACGACAGAAACCTCGTGCACCAACACAACCAGTACAACAACAACAACAATGAGAGTAATACAAAGTACAGCAAGTGAATCCACTCCAAAACTTTAGGTCACAAGAAAACGATAGGAACAGCTCACAAGGAATAACCACAATAAGGAAAATGAAGGGGCAAAAAGGGAACAATTCAACAAAAGCGGAAATCTAACATGTAGTAACGACCCCACAATATACTAGTCAATAACAAGGAAATCAACACGAGTCCAGTAGTCCCAAACAAAGGCAAGTCAACAAAGATATATGTTATCTAAACTCCTTTTAAGGTTGGAAAGTTACGAGGATATTCGACAATTCGGTTAAGGAAAGGTGATCTTAGCTTCACTTAAAACTAGGAAATTATAGGATGGATGATACTAAATCTCAAATAACAGAGGCAGTTATGAAAAGGTAGCATGACAATAGGAGAGACGAAACCCTTCAGATAAATCAAATAGGATGACAATTAGGCAATAAGAGTGAATCACGAAGCAATTAATTCCAATTAAGCATATACAGACGAAACTAGTAAGCAGGAATGCAGTCATATCAAGAATATGTCCATACATAGTGAACATAAGAACCTAAGAACCCTAAAAGGCTAATTCCCCACAAATAAGTCTGAGTAGGCACTCGTCACCTCGCATACACGAACTACAATCAACACAGAAGACTCAAATCCTAAGGAGAAGTCCTCCACACAAGGTTAGGCAAGATACTTACCTCAAAGACGATAGACCGATACTCTAAAATGCACTTCTCGGATGAAAAGGCCTCCGGACAACTCAAATCCAACCAAAATAACTTCAAAGCACAAATAAAACACATAAGAAACTATTGCGGATCATAAAGTCTCAATCTTTAACAAATTTCGAAAATTGGTCCAAAGGTCGACCCCTCGACCCGCACCTCAGAACCCAAAAAATTTTTCAAAATCAAAATAGCCATTCCAATATGAGTTCAACCATAGAAAAATTATCAAATTCCGATACCATTTGGTCCCTCAAATCACGATTTTTCATTCTTGAAATTTTCTTCAAAAACTCACAATTTCCTCAACCCAAAACACAATTTAAATGATAAAAACAAAGATAAAATGATGGAATATGTTAGATTCTAGGTGAAGAACACTTACCCAATCGATTTGTGTGAAAAACCCTCAAAGAATCGCTCAAAACCGAGCTCTACAAGTCAAGATATGAATAAAATGGTCTAACCCTCAATTTTGGAATATATTCTGTCAGCCCAGGCATTTGTGCATTGCGAACGCGGAAGAAGGATTGCGTTCGCGAAGAGGAAAAATGAAGGCTGCCCAGGTTGCTCATCGCAAACGCGACAATGAGCTCGCGAACGCGGAGAAGAAGAGCCATTAACCTACGCGAACGCGTAGGGAAGGATGCGAACCCGAAGAGTAAGAATGCAGGGCTTCGCGAACACGAAGTGTTGAACGCGAACACGAAGAAGGATTTCGAAGTAGTCGGCAACACACATCGCGAACGCGAAAGGCTGTTTGTGGGAAAAATGACCCGTAGCCCACCCAGAACACACCTGAGGCCCCCCGGGACCCCGTTTAAACAGACTAACGAGTCATATAACCTAACGCGGACTCGCTCGTGGCCTCAAATCACATCAAACAATGCCGAAACGACGAATCACACCATGAATCGAACTTAGGAACTTTCAAATCTTCCAACTTCCAAAACTCGCGTCGAAACCTATCAAATCAACCCGGAATGACGCCAAATTTTGCAGACAAGTCCCAAATGACAAGACGGAGCTGTTCCAACTCTCGGAACCGCATTCCGACCCCGATATCGCAAAAGTCAACTATGGGTCAAACTTCTCCATTTTCCAAACTTCAACTTTTCCAACTTTCACCGAAACGCCTCAAATTACCCTACAGACCTCCAAATCTGAATCCGGACGCGCGCCTAAGTCCAAAATCACCATACAAAGCTGTTAAGATCATCCAAAACCCATTCCGGAGCCGTTTACTCCAAAGTCCAATTCCGGTCAAATTCTCACCGTTTAAGCTTCCAAAACTAGATTCCTTCTCCCAATTCGACTCTAAATCATCAGTTAACTGAATTCAACCATGCACGTAAGTCGATACTCATATTATGAAGCTATTCCAGACCTTACGCCGCCGAACGGAGCTTGATTTCTCTAAACGACCGGCCGGGTCGTTACATCTTCCCCCTCTTAAAACCAACGTTCGTCCTCGAACGTGCCAAGATTCGCCTCGAAGCCCTCAAATTACTAAATGCATACTTCCAAAATGCACCCGCTGGTGATTCCACGTCACCCCAATCCACATAAACCTGACGACACCATCTCAACTGAAATTTAGCCTTCCTAGCAATAACAATAAGCTTTAGAGCCAGAATTCTCACCTTCCATTCATTTCCAAAAGACCCGATCCTAAATCCATATCCCATATCATTCTCAACCGGCTGCATAAACTCATGACAACGCCCATATGGTACAACCACACAACATGACACATCACATATAGGCCCACAGTAACACTTCTGATCACAATATTCGATCGAAATCAAATCCAGCACCGTCCATAAGCCTCATATTCAATAGGAACCCGTTTTAAACCTCCACAACACTGAAGATGATACAATAACCACGAAAACAACATAACTAAACACCTGAATCAACAAGCAACTAACACCAACGGGCACACACCCCACAAGCTAAAACTCAAGAAGCACAGAACGAAAATGACTGAATATGTAAAGAGAAACACATAAGAGAACTATCAAACAAGCCCAACAGGCACAACTCTCTATCAGTAGTAACCTATAGAACAATATAACAAGAAAATAATCAAAGCATATAAACGAATCACAAGGATCTCATACTGATATAACTCCCACCGCGGTACACAGCCCGGTTTCAACACATCAATTCACATGAATTCATAAGGGTCCCGCCCTCAACTCTGAATCACAAGTAGGGTATACATCAAACTAGCTGGAAACTCTCACTAGACCAATTCTGTCATAATTGTAACAAGTGCTGGCTCCCACACCGGTGGAGCACAAAAAAAAATCACAGCTCGTCGCCAAAAATACTCAAAAATCACGTCAAACCTACCGTAGATGACAATAGGAATTATTGCTAGTCTCATAACACTCAACAATGAATAAAAACAGACGATAGGCACGGCTATCACTCATAGAACCTCCCAACAGGGTAACACATAAACAGAGTGCAAATCATGAACCGCACCCATAAGTGGAGCAACAAATAGGGGAACTCATCCCGACAAGCAGAACTGTAATGAACTACGGATGGTGCTCCTCTATAACAAATCAAAATCATACCTAAATGACATCATCTGGTGCAACAGCCTTAAGCCTACTATGTGAAACACATCAACGGGTCGGGCCTCCCCCTCTTGGGCGCCCTCTACTACCCTGAATACCTCCTTGTGTCACATCAGCCCGAAGTCCGAGACAATCTCTCACCATATAGCTAGTATCTCCACGCTCAAAGCAACCCCTCTGCTGACGAGGCTGTGAGAACTGTGCGATACGGTTACTCCGAGACCCATGAACATCTCAATCACCATGCAAAGCCTGAAGTGCAAACTGAACTGGCTAACCCACAAAGCCTCTACCATGCCGTACCCTGCCTCCATGATAAGGACCAGCATACCTCCCCGGTCTACGAGGCTCCCTCGCCTTCTTGTACTCCCTCTCCCGAGCTCGCCTGTCCTCTCCCTCATAGCCACGCCTGACCTCTCTCTCCTCTCGCTCTCGAGCCAACATGCCCTCCACCCTCCTAGCAATACTCTCAGTCTGCTGATACGAACTATCTATCTCCAACTCCCTGCCCATGCTAGTCCTGATACTGGGATGGAGTCCCTCAATAAACCGGCGGACTCTCTACCGAACAGTAGAAACCAAGGTCGGTGCATGTCTAGCCATATCACAAAATCTGATGGCGTACTCTGATACTGACATAGTGCCCTGGCACTGCTGCTCAAACTCCGCGCGCCATGCATCCCGAAGGGACTCAGGTACGAACTCTCTCAGGAACATATCTAAAAACGGCACCCATGTAAGTGAAACTGACTTGGCCGGGCTACCAAACTCATATGCCCGCCACCACTGATAAGCCGCTCCCTTAAGCCGAAACGTAGTATAAGCAACCCCACTCGACTCAACAATACCCATAGTGCGGAGAATGCGATGGCACTCCTCCAGAAATCCCTATGCACTCTCTGAAGCCAAACGACTGTATGTATGAGGGTTGTATTTCTTGAACCTTGCAAGTCTAAGCTGCTCTTCTTCAGATGTTGCTTCCCTAACTACGGGCTGAACTGGAACCACAGGCGGTGCCGCCATGACGCTTGGAACCTGACCAACATGAACTCGCTGCTCTGGGCGTGGGCGGCGGGAGTCTGAGTCCCTCCCCCAGTCTGTGAAGTAGCTAGTGCAACCGGAATCAATCCCGCGTGAGCCAATGTACCAAGCATGCTCAGGAACTGTGCTAAGGTCGCCTGAAGTCCGGGGGTAACAGCAGGCGCCTCCGGTACCTGCCCCCCAACTTGAGCTACTGGCGGCTCCTCAACAGCTGCTCTGGTGGGTGCTCTAGCTGTGGCACGTACTCCTCGTCGGCCTCTGCCTCTGCCTCTAGTGGCACCCGCTTCGGGAGAAGCGTCGTCGGTAACTGCAGCGCGTGTCCTTACCATCTGTGAGAGAATGGAATGATAAAAGTTCAAACACCAAGATCAATAAGCTCGCACGGTAGGAATGAAAGAAGTGGGATTGTCCTAATAGTTCCGTAGCCTCTCGAAGATAAGTACAGACGTCTCCGTACCGATCCGCAAGACTCTACTAAACTCACTTATGACTCATAGCACCTATGAACCTAGAGCTCTGATACCAACTTGTCACGATCCAATTTCCCCTTAGTTGGGTTTCGTGATGGCACCTGGTCTTAAAGACTAGGTAAGCCTACTATTTATGGAATAACAACAATAATAAATGACATCTAAAATTCTTCTGAAATGAATTTTTTATACAATAAACATATTCCCAAAACCTGGTAGTACAAGTCATAAGATCTACAGAGTTAGCTACCACTTCTAAATATAACTGTTTGGAAATGAGTAAAAACAGTTGAATGCAAGTAAAAAGGTGACTCCGAAGCCTGCGAACGCAGCAGCAGGTTTACCTTGAGTCTCCTCGGCAACGATCCTCACCGCTAATAACGATCAATACCTGGATCTGCACAAAAACATGTGCAGAAAAGCAACATGAGCACACCACAGTGGTGCCCAGTAAGTATGAAGACTAACCTCGGTAGAGTAGTGATGAGGAACAGTCTAGACACCTACTAGTCCAATAAACTGTACAAATAAAAGCATAGGAACAACATAACATGATGTATATATAAAGGCTACACGATATGGTTAACAATACAATGATCACAATATGGAAGAAAACAGCAAGTGACAACGGAAACACCGTAATAATGACATAAAAGAGTGAGCAGAAACACAAACCAAGATCCTAAATCGCAATATGAAGTAAAGGCAAGTAATAACTCAGAAACTATGATAGTTTTCACATCAGGTCTTAGCCAACAACTCCACGAAGTTCCGAACCTCGAACAGAATTTCCGCTCATGGGTCTCAATGCCTGAACACTAACACTTGGCATCATGTGCCCTCATCATACCTCATGATTAGGGGTGTGCATTCGATTTATCGATTCGATTTTGGCCCTTATCGATAATTACTTATCGATTATTGATTTGTACATATGCTTATTGTTATCGTTTCAATAAGGTTTTGATTTTTTCAATTTCGATTTATCGATTTTTGGGGCTTATCGATTTGGTTATCGATTACACCAATAAGAAACTTTGCGGGATTCCACGGAAAGTATATCGCTATAAACACGCCTAACTAATATGGACCAAAAGAAGCTAAAATAAGACGAACACCGTTTATAACATAAAAATTGTGTCAACAAGCACATGCAACAAAACTAAAGTAAGGGATCAAATGTATGCCGCCAACACTCCAACGGTATAAAAAAAATACATCATCACGGCTAATTCTATTTTCCATTAATTTGAACTTCATTCCCTTGAGCTTTAAATATGATCATTCCTTAAATGTGGTAGATGAAATAATAGGGTTAGGGACTTAGCGTAAAGGAAAGGGTATTATAGAATAAGGGTAAAAAAGATTTTAATTTTTTTTTAAGTATTTCTTATCGGTTTATCGATAAACCGATAACCGAAGAGGACAAAATCGAAATTGAAATCGATAACTCGATAAGGAAAATTTCGAAATCGAAATTGAAATCGATAAATCGATAAACCGATAACAAATAATCAATTCGATTTATCGATAAACCGATTCGAATGCACACCCCTACTCATGATCATACTGATAACTCACTGACTAACTAGAGCCACTCTCACATATATGACAAGCAAACGAGGATGTACATCTATACTAAACAATATCAGGAGAGCTTCTTAACCAATAGGAGTGTTTAACTACATGAATACTTGTGCAAGTGTTCCAACATGGATCATTCCAGCTAAAAGCGTAGGGAAAAAGGACGGACAACACAAAGGCATTTTCTCACAACTTTCACGAGTTAAAACTCATACAGGTGAACGTATCATAACACAATATCAACAACAAGAATGCCCCCAGGCCATCACAAAGCATCACAATCAATCACTGACATAGCCCACCTTGTCTCACCACGTGTGAAATAATAACATAATAAGTGCCCGCCTTGTTTCGCCACACGTGCATCATAATGTTCCCACCTTGTCTCGCCACACATGCATCATATATATATATATATATATATATATATATATATATATATATATATATATATATATATATATATATATATATATATATATCCCGCCTTATCATGCCGCATGTGAAATATATCAATAGTAACAATAGCACGGCAGAAACCTCATGCAACCCCATAACAACAACCGCACGGCAGAGACCTCGTGCAACTCTATAACAACAACCGCATAGCAAAAACCTCGTGCACCAATACTACCAGTACAACAACATTAATGACAGTAATACAAAGTACAGCGAGTGAATCCACTCCAAAACTTTAAGTCATAAGAAAACGATAGGAACAGCTCACAAGGAATAACCACAGCAAGGAAAATGAAGGGGCATAAAGGGAACAGTTCAACAAAAGGGGAAATCTAACATGTAGTAACGACCCCACAATATACTAGTCAATAACAAGGAAATCAACACGAGTCCAGCAGTCCCAAACAAAGGCAAATCAACAAAGATATAGGTTATCTAAACTAATTTTAAGGTTGGAAAGTTACGAGGATATTCGACAATTTAGTTAAGGAAATGTGATCTTAGCTTCACTTAAAACTAGACAATTATAGGAGGGGTGATAATAAATCTCAACTAACACAGGCAGTTATGAAAAGGTAGCATGACAATAGGAGAGACGAAACCCTTCAGTTAAATCAAATAGGATGACAATTAGGCAATAAGAGTGAATCATGAAGCAATTAATTCCAACTAAGCATGTAGAGATGAAACTAGTAAGCAGGAACGCAATCATATAAAGAATAAGCCCATACATAGTGAATATAAGAACCTAAGAACTCTAAAAGGCCAATTCCCCACAAATAAGTCCGAGTACGCACTTGTCACCTCGCGTACACGAACTACAATCAACACAGAAGACTCAAATCCTAAGGGGAAGTTCCCCACACAAGGTTAGGCAAGATACTTACCTCAAAGACGACAGACCGATACTCTAAAATGCACTTCTCAGATGAAAAGGCCTCCGGACGGCTCAAATCCAACCAAAATAACTTCAAAGCTCAAACAAAACACATAAGAAACTATTCCGGATCATAAAGTCTCAATCTTTAACAAATTTCGAAAATTGGTCCAAAGGTCGACCCCCGGGCCCACACCTCGGAACCCGAAATTTTTTATAAAATCCGAATACCCATTCCAATATGAGTTCAACCATACAAAAATTATCAAATTCCGATACATTTTGGTCTCTCAAATCACAATTTTTCATTCTTGAAATTTTCTTCAAAAACTTACAATTTCCTCAACCCAAAACACAATTTAAATGATAAAAACAAAGATAAAATCATGGAATATGTTAGATTCTAGGTGAAGAACACTTACCCAATCGATTTATGTTAAAAACCGTCAAAGAATCGCTCAAAACCAAGCTCCACAAGTCATGATATGAATAAAATGGTCTAACCCTCGTTTTGGAATATATTCTGTCTGCCCAGGAATTTGTGCATCGTGAACGCGGAAGAAGGATCGCATTCGCGAAGAGGAAAAATGAAGGCTGCCCAGGTTGCTCATCGCGAACACGACAATGTGCTCGCGAACGCGGAGAAGAAGAGCCAGAAACCTACACGAACGCATAGAGAAGGACGCGAACGCGAAGAGTAAGAATGCAGGGCTTTGCGAACGCGAAGTGTTGAATGCGAATGCGAAGAAGGATTTTGAGGTAGTCAGCAACAACATATCGCGAACGCAAAAGGCTGTTCGCGATCGCGAAGGAGAACACCAGAAGCAGAAAACCAGCAGTTTCAAAAGTAGGAAAAATGACCCGTAGCCCATCCGGAACACACCCGAGGCCCCCCGGGACCCTGTCTAAACACACAAACGAGTCATATAACCTAACAAGGACTCGCTCGAGGCCTCAAATAACATCAAACAACGCCGAAATGACGATTCACACCATGAATCGAACTTAGGAACTTTCAAATCTTCCAACTTCCAAAACTCGTGCCGAAACCTATCAAATCAACCCGGAATGACGCCAAATTTTGCAAACAAGTCCCAAATGACAAGACGGAGCTGTTCCAACTCTCGGAACCGCATTCTAACCCCGATATCGCAAAAGTCAACTATGGATCAAACTTCTCCATTTTCAAAACTTCAACTTTTTCAACTTTCACCGAAACGCCTCAAATTACCCTACGGACCTCCAAATCTGAATCCGGACGCGAGTCCAAAATCACCATACGAAGCTGTTAAGATCATCCAAAACCCATTCCTGAGCCGTTTACTCCAAAGTCCAATTCTGGTCAAATTCTCACCGCTTAAGCTTCCAAAACTAGATTCCTTCTCCCAATTCGACTCTGAATCATCCGTTAACTAAATTCAACCATGCATGCAAGTCGATACTCATATTATCTAGCTGTTCCAGACCTTACGCCACCAAACGGAGCTTGATTTCTCAAAACGACCGGCCGGGTCGTTACAGTCCTCCTTTCACATCTTGGAGTTACTGAGTGAGTTGAGTGAATCGGTTTTGTGATAACTGGTGCAGGACATTCATTTCGGAATCAGTGTTAAACCCATGAACTGATCCTCCATCATTTATGGCTACATTGGCCTGGGCTCCTCCTTGAAATTTCTTAGACTTTGTGAACTTAAAATCAGCAAGAAAACCTATGATCTTGTAGCTCTTATCCATAATATGTTCATATTTCTTACAGTAGGAGCAAATCTTATTGTTTTTCTTGTAATTTCCCCTGAATTTTCCACCTCTAGAATCAGAGTTTCCAAATTTTGGAGAACCACTAAATTAGCAGTCATAAAAGAAGATGAATCACTAGGGAAATGATTGTTAACATAGATTTCTGTTTGTTTTTCATCTTGAATCAACAATGAATACGCATGATTAACACTAGGCAGAGGTGAAATCATTAGAATGTTTCCTTTTACAGCAGCATAAGAATCATTCAATCCCATAAGAAATTGAACGAGTCTTTCCTCTTGAAATGACTTAGAGAATTTGGTCTTACCTTCACATGTACAGTCATATCCACAACATATATTTGCATTGAGAGTATCTAGTTCATCCCAAGGCCTTTTACCTTTGAAAAATATCATGTTATGTCATTAGACCCTGTACTAAATTATTGAGCTCATTTTGTAGGTGATACAACTTTGCTCCATTGGACTACCCAAAGCGATCTTTCAAATCAGTCCACAGATCTTTGGTTGTCTTGGAGTAGATAACACTGCCTGCAATCTCTTTGGAAAGGGAGTTGAGGAGCCAAGACAAAACTATGTTGTTGCATCTGCTCCAAAGCTTGAAGTCTGGTCAATCAGGAGATGGAGGGGAGCAAAATCCGTTGATAAAGCTAACTTTATTTTTGGCTGATAGAGCGATGAGGATTGACCTACTCCAGCTTCCATAACCTCTGCCGTCAAAGGTGAAATTCACAAGATTCATCCCTGGAAAGTCAGAGGAATGAAGATAATATGGGTGACTGGAATCCATGACTGTGGTCTTAGGATCTACTTATGTGACTTTAGTAGATTTTCTTGCAGAAGAAGCATCAGTAACCATGGTGGAAGAAGAAAACGAGGTTGAGTAGTGCACAAGAAAGTCACTGCTCTGATACCATGAAGAAAGTGATGAAAACTATGAAATTTTTTGTGTGTATTTTCATTCATCACTGTACAATATTTATACAAACTGTAAAAGAATCTATTGTAACTAACTTATCCAGCTGTCCTATTTCCTATTGGTTAAAAATAAAGAAAAAATAAAATTTGTACATAATTCTTGTTACACAGCTGTAGCTTCTAGAAGCTTATCCAACGGTCCAGATGTTGCCAAGACAATAAAGATCAATGTCTCTGATGAAATCAACACAATTAATCCAAAGTTAATTAGGCCTCCACGTGTAGCTCTTTAGTCCAAATGTCCGAAGAATAATATTTTCACTTCTTTACTTTGTTTATGTCGAGGACAACTTTGTAGCTTCTCTGAATTTTCTTTGTTCTTCGGTCGTCTTCTTCAAATCATTTTGCTTCATACAAATTATCTCCATTATTTGTGCCAATATAATAATAGATTGGGGCACTAATTATAATTTTTATTTATTAATGATATATTTTAAATTATAATGCTAGTCTTGTTTTCAGAAGTTAAAAGTCAATAATTGAATCTATTGAATTCTGTCACTTTTATTATAGAGAAAATCTCACTTTATACCCATTAATTCCAAACTATTTACCCTTTAATACCTAGGCCCAAACTATTTACCATTCCTACCCATGCGGCCCAGACTATTTACCCGCTAATTCCAGCCGCAACCTGCAAACAAATGGAATAGTTCCCGCTAACAAGGAATCTTGAAAGAGAACCTCAAGTGGTGAAATAGAGATTCAAACAATGGCTGAAAAATCTGCCTTCGAAAAAATAGGCCAGGATTTGTGCAAAAACATGAAAAAATTTGTGCAAAAGCATGAAAAATCTGACAAATCTCGTATCATTCTCCGGCGAAGTCGATCTTCAGGTCTGTTCTCTTTTTTTTTTGTCAAAACAACTAAATTTGTGCAAAATCATGAAAAAATACAATCTTTATGTCAGGATTCGCTGTATTTGTTTTTTTAATTAAAATTCCTGAATTTCTTTTCTGGGAATTAAATAGGTATTCAGGAAAAAAGAATTGAAAAAATGGCAGAGCAGAAGAAGCAGCAAGTGGGATCTATAAAAGTGAATCAGCTTCGACCATCGAATTTTGGGGTTAATATAACTGTAAAGGTTATTAGTAAAAAGCCAATTGTACAGAGAAATCGTCTTGCTTAGTGTTTGGTGGGTGATGAAACTGGAATTATTATTTTTATTGCCTGCAATGATCAAGGTAATTTTTTTGCTAGGATTGAGAAAAAATGAATCTTTATTGTAAGAATTGGCTTGTATCATCAATTGGGAACAAATATTATTAAGATCTTGTCATTGATGGTTGAAGGGGTAACTGATTTAAATAATTTTGTTGTTTTTCATTGTTGTCATATGTCTGACTTCTGCTGTGTGTATTGCATGTTGCGTGGAAGCCGAAGAATGAGTGTATTGAGATTATTGAGTCTTCGTTGTTCAAATTGGCATATTTTAGACATGCTGGGTGAAACTTATAAATGTCTAGCTAATTAATAGTGGAAGTTGAAAGGGTTCGATGGTGTAGTTAAGGATCTAATTTTATTTGAAATTTGGAAAAGATTGTTGGTTTGTTGGAATTCAGTAGTTGCTTCAATGTTCCTTTCCCTTATTTCTTTATGCTTTATGTTCGTTTCCCCTCTATTTTTTTTGGTTTTGCCGTCTTCCTTTTCTCTTTTGTTCTTACTAACGTTTTTTGTTTGCAGGTTGCGGCTGGAATTAGCGGGAGGAAAAATTTGATAGCATTGGAGCTGATTCGAGGTGATTGAGGAAATTTCAGCTGAAAATCTAAAAAGAACACAGCTACCCAATAGTACACTGCTACGGTATACAATATGCTGTAGGAGTATATAGCTATACTGCAACAGTATACTATTATAGTTTACAATATACTGCAACGGTATATTGTAATAATCGAAGAAGAACACAGTTACCTAACAGTATACCGCTACAGCATACAATATACTATAGGAGTATATAGTTATACTGCAACAATATACTATTATAGTATATAATATATTGTTATAGTATACTGTAACAATATGCAATATACTGTAACATTAGGCTGTAATAGTATACAATATACTATAATAGTACACTTATTATCCGTAAATTCACTTGCCTTTTCCCTTTTAATTTGCTTTAAGCTTTTACCCAGCGTAAGGGGCAAATTGAAAATGCAAAAAAAAAAAAAAAAAAAAATAAAATTATAGTATGCTATATAATGTAACGGTGTACTCTTACAATTAGATCCTTTTAGAATTTTTTGAAATTTTTATTGACAAGTGATATTATTTTAGTTTAATAATTGAATTAATTTTTTTTAACTCTTTGCGTACAATTGTATACCCTGTTGGTATAGCTATATACTATACTGGTATCATATGTTAGTTAATATTTTTTGATTGTATTAGCTACATTTAATTGGTACACAATTTGATTTTTCTTTAGTAATAATATAAAAAAAAATAATAAAAAATAGTGAAAACAGTAAATGAAATTAGATTATGAAGAGAAAAAGAATATAAAAAAAAGAAGTTAAATGAAATTAGAAAAGGAAAAAAGAAAAAAATAAGAAGAAAACGAGAAAAAAAAGGAAAAGAAAAAAAAAGAAAAGAAGCATAGAAATAAAAAAGAATTGGAGAATAAAGAAAAAATTTGCCCCAAAAACTACTATGGGTAGGAAATGTAATTAGGTTATGGATAGAAAAATAAATGGATAGACAAGGATAAATAGTTTTGTTTTTGTGGGTAACTGTGTTAACATCCATTTATTATATGAATGGAGCAGAAAATGTAATTACAGATTCTTTTGACAACAACAGGTCCCCCCTCGCGTCTGAAATCCTCACCTCTCAAATTTTCACCTTCACGTCATGTGAAAATGCATCAGAGTGAATCATAAGGCAAAAATATCTTAGGGCCATTCAACTTTTCTCCTCTTTGTGATCTAGTCATTGCTCTTAAGGCTTTCTTCACTGGGAAATTGGGATATTTGGCATACTGACGCTTAAGCAAAAAACCCTGCTTCGTATATAGTCTTAACGACACTGCAAGTTTTTGGTGGAAAACTGAATTCTTGCTGCTAATTTACCAACAGCATTTACTGGGCCATGTTTTCTTCTGCAGTTTGTTTGCCAACAACAATTCTTCAAATTCACCCATCTTACTCTTCAAATAACACAAACCGCCTCAAAACCCACAAATGTAAAAGCTATACTGATGACAAAAAACTCCCTTGTTTCTCAGCTCGGTATGATATTTCTGCAAATACAGAAAGCCCATTGGGCTGCTCTAGAGACTCCGAAATAGTTACTCAATTGGAAGTGTCTTATGATGAAACTTCTTCCAGTTCTGATGCTTCAGTGAATAATTTTGTAGCTGACTCCAGTTTGCTTGGCCGTTTGCTTCAATCTAGTTCTAGTGTAAAAGAAGTTAAAATACTGCATGCTATAATTTTAAAGTGCATGAGAAGTAGTACTATATTCATTGAAAATAATTTGATTAGTGTGTTGGTGAAATTTGGGAGATTGGATGATGCTCGTAACTTGTTCGACCATATGCCTGAGAGAAATGTGGTTTCTTGGACTGCTATGCTTAATGGGTATATAAGATTTGGGTTAGATAATGAAGCTATGGATTTTTTTGGTGAATTTGTACGACGTGGTTTGCAGTGGAATTCCAAGACCTATGTGTGCGTGTTAAGCATGGCTGGGAGGAACTGTGATTTTGAGCTAGGGAAACAAGTGCATGCTGGTATTATAAAGGGTGGATATAGTAATTTGATTTTGGATAGTTCTGTTGTGTCTTTTTACGCGCAATGTGGAGATTTAGAAGGCGCTTTCCGCGTATTTGACGTGATAAAAAGGCCTGATGTAGTTTGTTGGACAACTATGATTACTGCTTGTTCACAACATGGGAGAGGAAAGGAAGCTTTACTCATGTTTTTGCAGCTGTTCTCTGATGGGTTTGATGCCAATGAATTTACTGTCTGCAGTATTTTGAATGCGTGTGGGGAGGAGAGGGAATTGATGTTCGGGAAGCAACTACATGCGGCGATTATTAAGAATAGATTTAGAATGGATGTCTTCATAGGCACTTCATTGGTAGATATGTATGCAAAGTGCAGTGAGATAGACGATGCTAGGACAGTGTTTGATGGGATGGGGAAAAGGAACACGGTGACGTGGACGTCTATTATTGCAGGATATGCTCGTAATGGTCATGCGGAAGAGGCCATAAGACTCTTCCGGATAATGAAAAGGCGAAAGATTTTTGCTAATAACTTGACTATGGTAAGCATCCTTCGAGCATGTGGCTTACTTAGAGCGTTACCAACTGGAAAGGAAGTGCACGCACAAATTATCAAGAGTGATCTCCAAGATAATATTTATTTAGGAAGTGCTTTAGTGTGGCTTTATTGCAAATGCAGTGAAAATTCAGCAGCACATAAGGTCCTTCAAGACATGCCTATTAGAGATGTAGTTTCGTGGACTGCTATGATTTCCGGTTGTGCTCATGTTGGCCATGAGTATGAGGCTCTTGAATACTTGAGGGAGATGCTAGGTGAAGGCGTGTCCCCCAATCCATTTACTTATTCATCAGCCCTGAAAGCATGTGCAAAGCTGGAAGATATTGAGAGAGGGAAGCTGATCCATTCCTCCGTAAGCAAGACACCTGCTCTGTCCAATGTGTTTGTGGGCAGTGCATTGATCAATATGTATGCAAAATGTGGACATATTCCTGAGGCAATTCAAATATTTGATAACATGCCTGAGAGGAACTTAGTTTCTTGGAAGGCAATGATTGTTGCTTATGCTAAAAACGGACTGTGTGGAGAGGCATTGAAGCTCATGTATCGCATGCAAGGAGAGGGTATTGAGGTGGATGATTATACCCTTGCGACTGTCCTCACAGCGCGTGGAGAATTTAAGGAAAATATGAAGTCCAAATCGAAGTATTTCTTGAGCCCAAAATAGTTCTATAGTTTAGACAGAAATGAGGTCGGTCTTGGAAGTTTCAGCAAAATCTTCAAATGAATTCTCATGGTTCATTCATGTAACAATGACACCTGAACACCGAATGCTGCTTCATACTTTGGAGCCAGTTACTGGAGTCTGGTTGGTAGCTGCTTGTCCATGGCTATCTTCAGGACCTTCAATGAACAAGTCTAGTACTCCCTGGCTAGCCTGTCTTGCTGAGAAAAGAATGAGGTGAAGTTTACTGGTAACTGCTGGGACTGTGCTTTTAGAGGTCCGTAATATCCAATGTTGTATCTTCTAACCTCAAGGATACTCTGTATTATAGTTGTCGTTAGGTGCCTGCAGCCATGTATTATTATATATTAAGATCATGTATACCATTATGCGATCAGAATGTTTGTAGGACTTGCACTTTTGTTCGGTGTAGTGATGGTG
This sequence comes from Nicotiana attenuata, assembly GCF_001879085.1. Classification (NCBI taxonomy): domain Eukaryota; kingdom Viridiplantae; phylum Streptophyta; class Magnoliopsida; order Solanales; family Solanaceae; genus Nicotiana; species Nicotiana attenuata. The sequence goes on from NC_031995.1 coordinate 30,159,390, forward strand.
AAAAAAATCAACAACAACAATAATATGTACTAAATTTTTTAATGTTAAAAACATATTTTTTAATAGTATTTCATCCACAGGATTGTCTTCAAGTGTTTAGTGAGAACTTCTATTGATGATTACTTGAAGCAAAAAAGACGAATTATTTTGGATCGAAGCAAGTAAGAGTTAATGGCCAGCTCCTACACACTAGTGATTGACAGTAATTACATTGTATGTGGCAGTCAATATGTATGATACAAATGAGGTAGTGTATTGGAAACTATATTGACAGTTCGTGTAATTACCATGCAACTATGCTCTGAATTCTGCAATTGCTATTGTCAATGTCGCATGTACTAAGAAAATACAATTGTAACCATTGCTCCAGGTGCATAACAGAGAAGAATCTTGATCAGGGATTGCAATTTGTTTATAGTAATGCATTTGACAGAATAACTTAAGTCTTCTCAGTTAGAAAATGGTTCATAGCGAAAGTGATTCGGAGACAATTCTCGATGCTCACAGCAAATGTTCTGTTGATGGATGTCCATATTGAGCTTCTACTTTTCCCTCTTTAAAATCATCAATTCTTTCCATTTGTTAGTACAAATTCCTCTTCAGCCAGCTTGAAAGTCGAATCCCTCTCTACTGTCACTTAGAAGTGAAGTGACAGATTCTCTCTGCAACTGCACTGCAGATGTTAGAGAAATTCAGTTTTTATAAAATAAAAAAAAGAGAGCATAAATATATATATATCAATACTCACCGCTACAGCCATTAATCCTTCAGTTTTATGTGGGCAACTAATGCAGGGAATCACCACCAGCTTTTCACACAAATATCTGAAATCCACTTTAACATATTAATGGTCTTCATTAATGAAAACTTATTCAGTTTGCTCAATATACGAGGGACAGCTGCCTACACATTCTCCCACAGATTAACTAGTCGTCTAAATTTTATTACCAACTTACCAAAATGTGAAACTGCTCTAAATAATCAAGATTAGGAGAAAAGTTGTATAATTGCTTTGATATTAAAACATTTTTCTGGAGCTAATATAGCACCACAAGAAGTGCGAAAAATTTGAATGTTACAGTAGGAAAGGAAAATCAAATAAACCATAAACAGTGAGACATTGGGGATGATTTGGAATATTTGTATTTTGATATCTTTATTGTGTCGCTATGCCTCGTTAGAAATTGATAACAAACTGGAAAGAAGTTGGACCAACTTTTGTTCCTGGATGCCTAGTCGTGTATGGATTAGGTTAGGCCCAAGTTCTACAACAAGACCATTGATGGTAGAGGAGTCTTCCTTACCCAATCTCTCTATTTTCTACAATAATAACAATTACACCTCACTAAAACTACGATTGGCTATATAAATCCTCTATAATCATTCTACTCAAATTGAGCCGTTTTCTACTACTCAATAAATTTTTATTACATAAAAATTTAGGAATTCTTCAAATCTCACACCTGTGTCGAGTACACTAACATACGCAACAACAACTATAATAACCTCTTAGTTCCAAACAAGTTGTGATCGGCTATATCTATCCTCCTCCTTTCATTTAGTTCTACTCATATGTATATATATGTGTGTGTGAGACAGGAACAACAAAACTATGCTGATAAGAAAAAGGCAGAGAACCTTTTTAATTGAGATCGTGTGAAAAGCAATAATTGTTTACCCGTAAAACGGTACAGTTGAATTTATATCATGATTTATAGACAAGCGAACCGATTTGATCCCAAAGTGATAAATAAATTTAATAAAATGCAAGACTTAGCGTCGAAATCGAGATAAAATAGTAGATAGCCTGGTTACGGGAGCAGAGCTTCCGAAGGCAGCAATATGAATCTTAATAAGTAAGAAATGAAATGTTATTGAGCTCTTGAATAGCATATGGCATAAGTTTGTCAGAAAATTCATATCTCTCTAATGGCTATTAAAGTTGCTATTTATAGTTGCACCTAGGGAACAAGGTCCTAGGATCAAGCCCCTCTTAAATGACAGTTACAGGGCCACTGAAAGATGTGTAACGGCAAGCTATGAATGCCATATTCTCTATAACAGACTATGTATTTAATACTGCAGAATATTTGTCACTGAATGTTATTAGGTGGCAGGCATTCATTTGTCTTCCTGAGCAACATTCCCTTCGGGGGTTTCCCGGTGCCAACTGAAACTGCTGCCCCTGGTCTTGATTTCCACCTATCTCACTTTTCATCTGTCTTCGTTCCACGTGTCACTTTATTATACGAGTATTTAATACGAACTAATTTTACCATATACAGATAGTCACCCTGCTTTTCGGTGGCACATCTTTGTGTCATCGGGAAGTTGGTGAAGATACCTTTCTTGGCGAAAAAATTTCTGATCCCCTCTAAAAAGTTTCTGACGCTTGATTAGACGCACGTCTCTCCGTATTTAATGCACCGAACACACGTCACTCCACGTTTTCAGCAATAGTTTTGCCGGTTCTCAAGGTAATCATGGCCACGATTTTAGCCGCTTATTCCTTTACTTATATGCCTCACTCTCCTTCTTTCACCCTTCATAATTTTTTGAAATCTGTCAACTTTTCTTACTCAACTCTCTCTTGCTTTCATCTTTCTTTAACCTTCTTCTTCAGAGAAATTCTCACTTCCTTCTGCTAACCATGGCCTCCACTTCTAAGAACTCCAGCTCTTCAAAGAACAAGGAAAGCACTGATGATGCTGCTCCTCCTATGGTGAGCATCATTATCCCCAGAAGGCTTAAAACAGCCAAGGATTTTAAAGAGAAGTTACCTTCTGCTAATTCCCGCACACGGGCTGTTGGTGTGTACCCTTCTTCCATCCGTCCTTCTAGCATTCCTGCTTTGAAGGAAGACTGTGGTTGCCATGATTTGAACATCATCGCTCCCGATCTGGCAGAGCGGGTAACCTTCCCCAAGAAGGATTTTACATACGTTTATACGTACCTCTTTACTTTGGGCCCATTCTCATTTAGCGGGGGACTTGACCGCGTAATCTTGGAGTTTTACTTTCGCTATCAGGTTTTCTTGGCACATGTGAGCCCTTCTGTGTGGTGGACGATAGTCTGTCATCAGCGGTTATGCCACAAGACGGGGGAATAGTTCTCCCTGACTTGAATAATGAACCTTTATTCCCCCAAGACTTTTAGTGGGGGGATGATAAACTTCATCAAACGTGGTCACCATGCTTTGCTCACCAGCATGGATGACAACAACGATCATGGATGGATGGAGCGGTTCATTTTAGTTGCCACCAGGCATATTATCCCAGCCACAACTCCATCCTTTCCTGAGTTATGGACTCGTACACGTAAGTTCAACGTCAGTATTTTCTTTGATTAAAGATTGTTTCATGATGTTACTTATCCTTTCTCTTTTATTATTCAGCAACTCGGTGGACACCACCAAGGGTTGTAGGCTTAGACCAGTGGGTATAGAAGATTTTGGATGTCACTATGCCTGAGACCCGCTGCTGGAAAGAACTGGCCCTCAAATACGGGTGGAAGGCCAAAAATCATGTTGAGTTTATTTTCGAACTAATCTTGTTTTTACCTTGCATATAAGAAAACTAGTTGACTTCTCTTTTTGTTGAATTCAGGTCTTCCGCAGGTTCTGTTGCCATCCCCGAGGAGGATGTTTTGGATGATCCCGTAGATGCGGTAAGGTTGCTATAGGAGTTCTTTGCCCTAACGGGGGTCATCGGACTTGCTTCCGGTGTAGGTGCTTCCTCTTGGAGTCCTCGGCCGGAGGACAAGCAACAAAAAAGGCGACGTTCCTCTACGACTGAGGGTAAAAATAAAAAAGTGAAGAGCGTCGTGCCTGATCCAGTCGCAGACGCTGTGGTGATCGATGATGATAGGGGAGCCAGTGATGAAGGGGCTTCTCTTGCAGAGGAGATGACGACCTTCATCAGCTCAACAGAATGCTCAATCTGTTGAGATAGTTACACCAAGCGAGGACAACGTCTAGGCGCTCTAGGGAGAGTGTGATATAGTGGAAGATGCCAACTTTCGCTTCCATATCCCAGTTGCTGCTCCCTGTACTGTGAGGCTGGGTACTAGGCCTTTTCCGTCTTCAGTTGATGAGAAACTAATAACTAGAACTATTTTTTCCGCAGCTTCTTCTCAACCCACAATGCCATCAGCTTCATCTCCTTCACTAACTATGCCTTCACCACCAGCAACTGCTACATCATCCCCACCGACCACAGACACCCGAGAGGAGGATCCGAGGATGTCCCTCCTCCCCAGTCCCCAGTCCATGGGAATTTGGGGCATAACTATTCGCCCCCCTCCGCAGATCCTCGGAGGAGGAGGAACGTCTACTTCTCGATTTCTACCGAGTGCCATCTGCTGTCCCGACCGGTGCAACTCACCAATTACCTGAAGCCTCTGGCTTCAGAGAAAGATAAAAATAAAATACATTCTCTCTTGGGGGAGTGTATGATAAAGAATGCCATGTATAACGCAACAGCAATACGATATTTGTTCCCTTTACTATTTCTTCTATCTTCTCTACGACAGGATTTTTGATTTGAACTTTTGCTTTGCAGGCTAACTTTCTTGCTTCCGAGGTTGATCCTTGATAAAGAGAACCTCACATCTGAGCGGGATCAACTGTTGGCCGAGCGGCAGCAAATTGTTGCTCGCCTCTCGACACTAGAAGCACAAGCTGCCGAAGCCGTTGAGTTGGAGGCTTGATTGCAGTAGAGCGAACAAGAGGTGGTGACCCTCAACCAAGAGGCCTCCCTAATAAGGGTACAATTTCAAGAGTCCAAGGCAAAGTGGTCCGAGGTCCAAAATATTGTTCCTGCTGCTACCGGGTGCGAGGCTGCCTCTACTAAAAGAGTAAATAATTTGGAGGCAGCCTTGAACTCCAAAGCTGAAGAGGTTGCTGCTGCTGAGGAGAAGTGTGACCGGATAGAAGAGAAATATAAGAAGGTAATGGAGCACAATAAATTTTATAACTCCACTCTGTGACCTTGACGTCGCCTTCAGGCCGCTAGATCCCAGCAGAATAATCTTTCGATCGAGGTTGACCAGATTAAGGAAGAGATTTAGTGTCAAGCGGCTTCTCTCATTGTTGAAAAAATATATTCTATGTATATCCTGAGGAGAAAAACCTTGGAAGAGGCCAAAGTGGGTGTCATTGACTTTGATGTCGAGATCACCAAGGCACGTGAGCTGGAGTTAACTGCCCGAAGTGGCCTCCCGGTTTATCCTAATGCAACTGACTCTTCTAGTTCTGGTTCTGTATTCTCGAGAACGGAGGAGAAACTTGAAGGGGATGATGATGAAGGCCAAGGTCCTGAGCCGGCGGCAGATCTGCCTACTTCTCCTGGGGGGCGCAGATGCTTCTCTTCCCCCAAGTTCTGGGGACACAGTAGTTTAGCTTTTGCTTTTTTTTTTGTCTTTCTTTTTCATACTTTTGTACTTGTGCTGCTTGCCACATTTGTTATATATAAAAGTATTTTTCATTTGAGCATTGCATAAATTTAACTTTTTGCGTCGAGTTATGCGGCTATGGGTGCACTTTTCCCCAATGGCATTTGGATTCCGGGCATAAGTTCTTCCGGAACCATCACTTTACTGTAAGGGTTTCATAAAGAGGGCCCTCTTATGTTTATGGTGCTCTTGAAGAGGACGTCTCTTGTTCATTCCAGCACTAGCATTTGAAGTACTTGATTAACTTTCAAATGATAAAATTAATTCATCATTTGGACGAGAAACAAGATAAAAATAAAGGACTTTACTTTATTTCTTCTATTTTCAAAAGTACATATGCATTCGTTGTGCTGAAAAGAAATTGCCATTACTTGTGACTAATTTGTACAACTGTTTCTACAGGGCGGTCGCGCAGTACCCGGTCCAGATGATACATTTTTGTTACCAGATTTTGTAGCCCCAGTTTATGTGGCAGCCATGTTGCCGTAATCTCATATGATCCCCCCCCCCCCCCAACCCCAAGGTTTGAATGCGAGAAATATGAATTTAAACACTGGAAGTCGTGTTCCTTTGATGACTCTACTAGTGAATGGTTGGATAATCTTTTGTTCTATAGCAAGCTTCACTTCTCATTAGGAATTTTGCTATAGAGCCAAAGACTATCTAACCACTCCAGTGGCTTGCACTCATGAACGGTCGAGTAACCTTTGGCCTGATAGCAAGCTTTATTTCCGGGTAGGAGCCTTGCTACCAAGCAAATGATTATCCTGTCATGTAACAGTTCATTTTTTCCACGCCTTGTCATTTAAGGTCTTATTTTTGCTGACGATGCTTCCTTCGTAGTAAGCTTTTCATTGTTGCCTTGTTAAAAACCTTTCGAGAAAAACTCAATTGGGACAAAAAGTGGACGAAGGGAAAAAGAGTGCAGCACATACTTTCAGTATAAGCGATCCCCATTAGCAATAGTACCTTTTGAGGTGTGCCATGTTCCAGTTGCTCGACAATTTTACCCCGTCATGGTTTTCTAGTTCATATGATCCTTTCTCGGCGACAGCTGAAACCCGATAGGGGCCTTCCCACGTTGGACCCAGCTTTCCTACGTTGAGCTCCCTGGTGTTTTGAGTTACTTTCCTTAAAATCAAGTCTCCTACTTTGAAATAACGGAGATTTGCCCTTCGATTGTAGTGTCTTTCCATTCTTTGTTTCTGGGACACTATCCTTATATGCGCCAAGTCCCTGTGTTCCTCGAGCAGGTCCAATCTGACCAACAATGCTTCGTTGTTTGCTTCTTCGTCTACCAAGAAGGATCTTATGGTAGGTTCTCCCACTTTCACCGGGATCAGGGCTTCTGCTCCGTACACGAGAGAGAAAGATGTCTCTCCCGTGCTTGACTTGGCCGTCGTTCGGTATGCCCATAGAACTCCTAGTAACTCTTCGGGTCATTTGCCTTTGGCTGCTTCCAATCTCTTTTTGAGATTTGAATAATCACTTTGTTCGTTGATTCCGCTTGGTCATTTGCTCTCGGGTGGTATGGCGATAATGTGATTCTTTTGATTTTCAAGTCTTCAAAGAATTTCGTGACCTTTACACTTATAAATTGTGTCCCGTTCTCGCAAACTATCTCTTTTGGTATCCTAAACCTGATGTCACGACCCCAAAATCCAACCTGGTCGTGATGGCACCTATCATGGAACTAGGCCAGCCGACACAATCCCAAAACAAATCGACATTTCATAATAAAGATGTTTAAGCTACTAATTAATAAAACTTCACAGCATAAGTCTAAATAACAAGTGCAGAAAGAACAAATCACGAGCATCTACTAAGGTCTATCCGATAACAACTAGGACTATTACAGTCTGGAAAACACTAATATCTTCTAAGGAAGATAAGAAGGAGAAGAGCAAGGCTGCGATCGCCATGCAGCTACCTTGCCGACTCCGAATATCCGCGACGGATGAAAGATCAACGCTCGCTATCACGTCCAGCAACCCCTGGATCTGCACACAAGGTGCAGAGAGTAATGTGAGTACCCCATTTCAATAAGTAATAAAGATAAATAAAGAATGAGCAGTAGGAAACACATAAATCCACATCATAAAATCACAGTAAGTACAGTATGCTTTCAAACAGTATATAAATAAAATCATCTCGTTAAAATCCAATCTCAGTAAAAAACATTTGAAGATATTTTTCCAACAATTTCAACAGAGGTTCAATGAAGTTTAGAGTAAAAGTGATGAAAATTATAAACAGCCCCTCGGGCAAAACATGTATCATAAACCGCCCCTCGGGCATAACATCTCTCAGAATCAGCCCCTCGGGAAACCTCACAATCGCTCGTAATCAGCCCCTCGTGCACAACATGAATCAAGAATAGCCCCTCGGGCAACATTATATCACTCACTCAGGGTACCCATGCTCATTGGGGTGTACATACTCTGGAGGGGCTCCTACAGCCCAAGCGCTATAACAAGCCACCTCGTGGCATAATAAATCAGGCCCTCGGCCTCTCAAGATCAGAAATCAGTAACAATATGCTGCGGCACGCAGCCCGATCCCACAATATCCTCACGACACATGCCCTCGGCCTCACTCAGTTAGAAACCTCTCAAGCCACTCGGGTAACAGTAAAACAGGGTGCTTAGCCCAAAATATCATTTTATGCATCAAAACGGAGTAAATAAGACTGAGTTATGAAATCAGTAAAACATAGCATACTGAGTACAGATCTTAAATCAAAACAGTGAGGAAACAGTAGTAAAAAGCCCCTAAGGATCCAAACAGCTTGGCACGAGGCCCAAATATGGCACGAGGCCCAAAACATAGTAATGCTTTCCTAAGCACATAAGTCTCAAATAGTTTTAAGTCAAATACGTAACTTAATTGTTGCTACGGGACGGACCAGGTCACAATCCCCAATGGTGCACGCCCTCATGCTCGTCATCTAGCATGCGCGTCACCTTAAAATAGTGAAACGATGTGAAATCCGGGGTTTCATACCCTCATGACAAGATTTACAGTCATTACTTGCCTCAAACCGGATAAAACTCTAACCCGCAATGCCCTTGCCTCTCTACTCGGCCTCCAAATGCTCCGAATCTAACCAAAATCAGTATATCATCATCAATATACGCTAAAGGAATGAATTCCACACGAAAATTATCAAATTAGACCAAAAATCCCGAATTGGACTCAAACCCGGCCCCCGGGCCCACGTCTCGAAATCCGATAAAAATTACAAAACTAGAAACTCCTTTCACTCACGAGTCTATACATACAAGAACCATCATAATCCGGCCCCAAATGGTCCCTCAAATCCTCAAATTTAACTCTCCAATTTCAAGCCCTACTTCCCCCAATTTCATCCCTAATTTCTACAAATTTCATGATTAATCAACGGGAAATCATCACATATACAAGTATTAGGGCTCAAGCCACTCACCTTGCTGATAGACCCCTAAATTCCTCCTCAAAATCGCCCTCGAAAGCTCCAGTGTCGTCCAAAAATGGTAGAAAATGAACTGGAATTCGCGAAGGAGACCTTATATACTTTCTACCCAGAACTTCCGCATCTGCGGTCCATAAGTCTCTTCTACGATGCCGCACCTGCAGAAAATCCGCCTCAGGTGTGGTTTTCACTTAAACCTCGAAACTCGCTTATGCGGTCAAAGTCTCGCGTCTGCGATCATGCAGGTGCGGTCCCATGCGCGCACCTGCGGCTCCTGCCCTTCTCCTCTATGGCCGCATCTGCGGCTGCTTATGCACTTCTGCGGGCCTCGCACCTGCGGCCCCCACTCTGCAGGTGCGGTTATGACAGCTGAAGGAAATTCTTCAGCACTTCCTCAAATCCCATCCTTGATCCGACAACCTCCCGAAATCAACCTGAGACCTTCGGGACCTCAACCAAACATGCCAACAAGTCACATATCACCATTCAAACTTATTCAAACCTTTGGAACGCTCGAAACAACATCAAAACACCAACTCACCCTCGGATTCAAACCTAAGGATTTCCAAACTTCCTAATTTCGCCAACGATGCCGAAACCTATCAAACCTCACCCGAATGACCTAAAATTTTGCACACACGTCGCAAATGACATAACGGACCTACTCTAATTTCCAAAATTCTATTCCGACCCCGATATCAAGATTTAGACTGCCGACCGAAAAATGCCAAATTTTCAATTTTGCCAATTCAAGCCTAATTCTACCACGGACCTCCAAATTACATTCCGAACATGCTCCTAAGTCCAAAATCACCTAACGGAACCAATCGAACTATCAGAATTCACATCCGAGACCTTCTACGCATAAGTCAACATCCAGTTGACCTTTTTCCAACTTAAGCTTCTAAATAAGAGACTAAGTGTCTCATTCCACTCCAAGACCACTCCGAACACAAAACAACCAACACGATACGATGAAATACATCTGAACAACACATAAGGAAGCAGGAATGGGGAAAACGGGGGTATAACTCATGAAATGACCGGCCAGGTCGTTACACCTAAAAATTATATTCTCTTACAGGAAATTGACCACTTCGCGCTAGCCGATTTTCTGGTAAGGACCTGCTTGAACCCACTTAGAAAAGTGGTCAGTTAAAATCAAAAGAAATCTTACCTTAACGGCAACTGGCAGTAGCGGACCGAGTATGTCCATCCCCCGTTTCATGAATGACCATGGTGACAAAAGTGAGTGCAATAATTCCACTGGTTGATGCACCAACGGTGCATGGCGTTGACATTTATCGTATTTCTGAATATATGTCTTAGCGTATTGTTCCATCCGGGGACAGTGATCACGTCCAAATGCACGCCTCTTAAGAGGTATGACACGGTCGTTTGCAATAATAAAACTTAACAAAGGTCGGGGTCGAATCCACAAGGAGCTAAGATAAGAGTTAGGAGTATATATCCGGAATGAGCAAGTGAAGTATCTAGATTGCACTTCCACAAATAGGTTTTTGTTTCTACTCCTAAAGTTAAGCTAATGACCGTAAATCTAAGATATAAAACTAGAGATGATTATTTTTGAGTGTTTTCCAAATATATAAAAAGCCTAGGGATGTGACCATGACCTAGGTGTTTGCCTAATGGTATAAAGACTTTTATGTTGTTTTATTGATTGGGTTGTATTATAGCTCACAACGCTATGTTGCCCACTAAATACCTCTCGGTCAAATAGTGATTTTGCCCAATTTTGGCTTTCGCAAGACCAAATAGGTATCTACCAAAACGGTTGATAAGAGCTCAATTCGGGTTGTTACTATCTCTAGATTGAACCCTTTAATTAGGTTAATCAATCTCTCAATTGACCCAAATCCTTGTTAGCTAAGTTAACATACACTAGGTCCCTCTTTATCAAGAAGAAACTAAGTCAAATAGGCATGAATCAATGTTTGCAACCATTAATTCTAAAATTGAAGCATGAACTATGTTAAATAATAAACACTCATTCATAAACAAGCATAAAATTAACCACCCATAAGGTTTACACGCTAGGGTTGGGTCAATACCTTAGTAAAAATCTAGCTACTCATAATGGGTGTAGAAGAAAACAAAGAAGAAAAGATAATAAAACTCATATTGGAAGATTAAAATAGAGAAATCTAATGTTAAATCACCACAATAAGCTAAAGTTTCCTAAAGAAGCAAAGAGAAACGACTACAGTACTTAAAATATTCAAAAATTGACCTAATTTCGAGAAACTCTTCTATTTATACAAGGTTGACAATTTCGGACAAAAATGCCCCTCGGGAGCTTCTGCGGCCGCACAATTCCATGTGTGGTCCACAGAAATCTTCATCTTGTAGAAGCTGGGATTCTGCGGCCGCACAATTCTTACTTGCGGAGTAACCACGGTCAACTCTTACAACTTAAACTTCAAACTTAGGGACTATGTGTCTCATTCCACTCCAGGGCTCACCCGAACCCGACACCAAGCACCCCGGAAAGTCAAGTAACCATAAAATAAAATAAAGGACGAAATAAATAGGGGATCGAGGATCATACTCTCAAAACGACTAGTCGGGTCGTTATAATCTGGCCTTCTATGTTCATAATTTCATCTCATATGAGGAGCAAAACTCAATGATGCATGCAACCTTTTTAACCTTGGTATAAGGGGTAAGTAGTGCATCGCCTTCACTGGAACCTTCTTCTGTTTAGAATTTGTGACTTCTTTGTAACGCGGCTGGTTACACAATTTGTAATTTTCTAAAGCTTCATGATCCTTATAGAATAACATGCAACCTTTCTCACAACAATCAATCCTCTCCGATGAAAGATCCAACTTAAAAACCAATTTCTTTACCGTGTAAAAATCTTTAGGCAAGTTAATCTTGGTCGGATTAAGTTCATTCATAAGGTCAATGATAGAATCCATCCCCGCTTGAGAAATAGAATTATCTAATTTATTACTTAGTAATCTAACTGCAACAGACAACTTGAAATTTGTTGTGGCTTCATAAAGCGGACAAATAGCTTTCTCTAACTGCGTGAAAAAGCTCTTAGCCTCATCATTTGGTTCGGATTGAGCCCCATGGAACATCTCAAAAGCATCCCTTATCATTTCATTAAATCTAGAATTTTCGATATTAATATTCTCCGCTATGGAACTACCTTCTTCACCACCTGATGAGTTCTGAAAATGAACATCATCTACACTAGCAAGACTCTCCCCATGCACAGTCCACACATAGTAATTTTTTACAAATCCATTCTTATACAAATGAAAAATAACAATATTGGGCTCCAATAACTTAAGACACTTGCATTTCACACAGGAGCACCTAATCGTCTCTTCGATAAGGAAATCATCAAGTGCCTTTGCCTTGGCAATAAAGCTAGCAACACCTTCTATAAATTCATCCCGCAACCCCGTACGATTCGGATGATTCCTATCATACATCCATCTACGATGCCCAAATTTCATCTACATATAGAAGAAAATTAGAAGTTAAAATATTTTTGTTATTTACCGTAATCAATAAATTTTATTCTTCAAAGGTTACTTATCTAAATAGTTTATATATTTTAGTGTAATTTGATATTTTAAACCAATGAATTTATTCAAGCAACCTAAAACTTAATGCAATTTCAAAATAATGAATTTATTATATTTAATAAACTTTAATGTTACAATTATTTTATATATTTACTTCACTTTTGTTAAAGTTATACTAGCTACATCACATAGATAATATAAAATACAATTGGATCTCTTTGCAAAGAGAATCAAAATTAATGCTATAATTATTCAAAACACTACTTAATATTAATTGAATAACATATATACATTACAATATAAGAATAAATTCAAGATTCGATAGTTTTATTCCTAATTCTATACCATATATAAATTACAATATAAATTGAAGAGTACTCCTATTGAAGAAGAAGAAGATAAAAGAATAAATTATTCTTTATTTCAAACGTAATTTTTTATTCAAAAAAAAGATTACTCCTAATTTTAATTTTTTATTCAAAAGAAGATAAATTTTAATATTACTCAAGGCTCTAAATAATATTTTTTCAAGCTTAAAGAATAATTTATTTTTTATGTCAACCCTAATTTCAATTCAAATATTTCCACATTCAAACTAAAATTTCTAAAATTAATTAGTGACAATACAAACAAAAAGAACAATATATTACAATCAAGGTCGCAGAAAGGATGAAGGAATAAATTACCTCGCTGGAGAAGATGCTAGTCGTCGGAGAAGACTCATGCTACCGGAGACAAGTAGACAATACCTGGGGAAAAAATGGGGGCTAAAAATAAGGGCTGTCGCGCGTGACAGGGATGAGGGAGAGAGGGAGAAAGAGTGGCACCGCCGGATTTGAAGTCGACGGCGACGGTGGATTTGGTGAGCGAAGGGAGTGAAGGGGGAAAGAAGCGAAATAAAAGAGAAAGAGAGAAAATCGAAGAAAGGGGTCGGGCTGGGGATATAATTAAATTTTCCAACCGATTGTGTCGAAAATAAATTTAATTTTGGTAAGCGCATTTTTTTCAACCACTTTGGTCGGTAGTTTACTTGAAAAAAATTATTTAAATATTTAAAAATTTTCCGACCAAATCAGTCGGTAACTTAGAAAAAATTAATTTGAAATTTCCGACGGAATCCGTCGAAAACATTAATGTAGTCAAAGGCAATAAGTTTGACTTTTAATTACCGACTGAATCGGTCGCAAATAAATTTCCAGGGTTTTTCCGCCAAAACCTTGCGACCAACTATGTCAGAGTATGGTTGAAATATTGAAAAAAAAAATTAATATTATTTTTTTTATTTTCCAACCGAAACGGTCGGAATTTTTCAATCAGAAAACTGTCAAATTCTAGTAGTTACCAATGCAAAAATTAGTTATGGGGGAATTGTAATATATGAATTATTTTTATCGGACGTCTAATTCTTTATACTAAAAAGAGGATATAAAGAGTGCTGATAATGGTTTTGAGGGAAAACCAAAGATTAATTGTCACGACCCATATTTTACATGTCGTGATGGCGTCTATTGCAATACTAGGCAAGCCGACAATCTGTAACAACCTGGCGGGTCATTTTGAGATTTATAGCCCCCGTTACTTTCCATTTTATGCTTTACAGTTGTTATGTGACTTGCCGGGGTAGTTGGTTCAGGCCCGGAGAGGTTTCGGAATGAGTTGAGACACTAAGTCTCAAGGTTGAAAGCTTAAGTTGAAATGGTTGACGGGATGTTGACTTATGTGTAAACAAATCCGGAATGGAGTTTTGATGGTTCCGTTAGCTCCGTCGTGTGATTTTGGACTTAGGAGTATGTTCGGATTGTGATTTGGAGGTCCGTAGTTGAATTAAGCTTGAAATGGTAGAAGTTGGAAATTTATAAGTTTGACCGAGAGTGGACTTTATGGTTATCGGGATCGGATTGGGATTATAAAAGTTGGAGTGGGTCTATGGTGTCATTTGTGACTTCTGTGCAAAATTTGAGGTCAATCGGACGTGATTTGATGGGTTTCGGCATCGAATGTAGAAGTTAGAAGTTCAAAAGTTTATTAGGCTTGAATCGAGGTGTGATTCATGGTTTTAGCGTGGTTTGATGTGATTTGAAGGCTCGACTAAGTTCGTATGATATTTCGGGACTTGTTGGTATGTTTGGTTGAGGTCCCGTGGGCCTCGGGTGAATTTCGGATAGTTAACGGATCGAATTTGGAGTGTGGAAGATTGCTGAAGCTGGGGCTTCTGGTGCAATTGCACTTGCGGAGCTTTGATCGCAGATGCAAGCTCGCAGGTGCGAGCTATGTTGTGCAGATGCGGCCAGGGGTGAGGAAGGCTATGGTCGCAAGTGCGAAGGATTTTCCGCACCTGCGTGGTCGCAGATGCGGAAGGGTCGAGCGCAGAAGCGGAGGGTCAACGCAGGTGCGGGAAGGTGGTCGCACCTGCGGTATCGCAAAAGCGGAGTATTTTCCGCAGGTGCGAGCTCATGTCCCAGTGGTTCACCGCAGCAGCGGAAGGCTTGTCGCTTCTGCGACACAGCAAATGCGGTTAAGTTGCCGCAAGTGCGGAAAGTCTGGGCAGAATATTAAAGACGAGGATTCCGCGATTTTCTTCATTTTGAACATTCCAAGCTCGGGATTAGGCGATTTTCTATAGGATTTTCGAGGGGTTTCTTGAGGTAAGTCACTTGTGGTTAAATTTATTCAATAATTATATTTCCCCATTGAATTTCCCACCTAGATTGCGTGGTTTTGAGGTGCAATTTTGGGAGTTTGAGGCTAGGGATTTGGAGAGTTTAAATTGGGAGTTTGGGTGCCGATTTGGTATCGGATTTTGATAAATTTGGTATGATTGGACTTGTGGTTGAATGGGCTTTCGGATTTGGTAACTTTTACGCGATTTCAAGACGTGGGTCCGGGGGCCAACTTTTGAGTTGACTTTTTGACTTTTGATTAAGAGCTTAATATTTTCTTATGGAATTGATTTCTTTAGCTCGTGTTGATTGTATTGAACAGTTTGTGGCTAGATTCGACGCATTTGGAGGTCGTTTCGCGAGGCAAGGGCTTGTCGGAGTAGGGATTTGCACAGCTTGAGGTAAGTAACACTTCTAAACTTGGTTCTGGGGGTATGAAACCCCGAATTACGTGTTATGCGATTGATGCTGAGGTGACGCGCATGCTAGGTGACGAGCGTGTGGGCGTACACCATGTAAATTGTGAATTACTCGATTTGATGAAATTTTGTAGCTACCTTAACTAAACACTTTTACCTTACTCCATGTGTTAGAGCACTTGAGCTGTAATTTTTGTTAGAAATCATGTTTAGGCTATATACGGTTTGGGACCCATAGTGGTCGTTCCTTGCTGTTGAGTTAATTGTTTAATTGCAGTCATGTACTCAGTTGTATTCATCATTCATATCATATCTCAGTCTCCATTATTGTACATTGTTACATGTGTATCATTGATTAGGGCTTCTTAGTACGAGCGTTGTGA
Source organism: Nicotiana attenuata (assembly GCF_001879085.1). Taxonomy (NCBI): domain Eukaryota; kingdom Viridiplantae; phylum Streptophyta; class Magnoliopsida; order Solanales; family Solanaceae; genus Nicotiana; species Nicotiana attenuata. The sequence goes on from NC_031995.1 coordinate 30,175,317, forward strand.
GTCCGAGAGACTTGAGAGATTAATGACTGAGTGAGGCCCAGGGCTTGATTATGAGTGATAATTAAGGGATCGGGCTGCACGCCGTAGCATGTTTTTTTGTTTCATGCCATGATTGGCTTCTTATAGCGCTTGGGCTGAAGGAGCTCCTCCGGAGTCTGCACCCCCACAGTGAGCGCAGTAGATATTATATTTGGATGGAGTTCCGTGGCATGAAGTTGCCCTATAAATATTCAATTTGGGATGGAGTTCCCTGGGCATGGAGTTGCCCTATACATTTATATTTGGGATGGAGTTCCCTAGGTTGGATTGCCCTATACAGTAATGATTGACTGGGTGTCGGTTACTATTTATATTGAAGATCTTCCCTGGGCTGGACCTGCCCCTGTGCAGTACTGAGTAATTGAGTACTCTGAGAGTGCGAGTACGCGGGGATTCCATTGTAGTGTACCACATACAGCATGTATAGTGGCATGTAGATATAGAAATGTCATACCCCTCATATCATTCAGAGTTGATCTATTTTACTTGTATTGAGTTTTTATCTGTTGAACTTGAAAATATGCTTACATTTCTGTACTGTGATTTCTATACTGAACTGTACCTGCTGAGCTCGTCTCTACTTTCAGTCTAGAGGTTAGATTTGTTACTTATTGAGTTGGTTGTACTCACGCTACACCCTGTGCCTCATGTGCAAATCTAGGTGTTTCTGGTCACGGCGGTTGCTGATTTGTAGAGACCAGACCTTTGGAGATCATCGAGGTAGCTGCTTGGCGTCCGCAGGCCTTGACTCTCCTCCCTTGTCTTTCAGTTTATTTTCCAGTGTTACTGTCTAGTCAGTGTACCAAATTGTGTTTTTATGTAGATGCTCATGTACTCGATGACACCCCGGTTTTTGGGAGAGTTTATGTATTGAGATATGATTTCCTATCATATTTTAAAGAGACTTCTCCTTTATTAAAACTGTTTTTGGTATCTTTCAAAGGTTTAAAGTGTTGAACGTGTCTGAGTAGTCGGCTTGCCGAGTACTATGATAGGCGCCATCACGACGGGTTAGTTTTGGTCCGTGACACAATCACAATAAAATCACACATCTTTAAGTTTAGAAAACATAGATTAATATGGTCGGAAAAAATCTCATAAACACCTTAAGTAAATACCACGACTCAATACAATATCCCCCAAAATTCGGGTGTCACTGAGTAGCGGAGCATCTATAAATTAACATGGTCTGATTGCTGAAACACTATCTAGAAAGTTAGAATAGTACAAATAAAACTAAAATAAAGGAGGAGCGTCAAGGTTTGCGGACGCCAAGGCAGCTACCTCGATAGTCCCCAAACTGAATAAGCTCCAACACTAGCAACCTTTGTGCCCGAAAGTACCTGGATCTGCACACGAAGTGCAGAGTGTAGTATGGTACAACCAACCAATGTACTCAATAAGCAACAAGACTAACCTTTGGGCTGAAAGAGGTGACGAGCTCAACCAATACAATCCAAATACAGAGTTTAAAAGTACGAAAATGATAGGAAATATGACAATAATATCTCAGAGAAACTCATAATCTGTTGGTACACAGTACAGGAATGTAGAAATGCTTTCGGGTTTAACAGTTAAGCTCAATACTGATAAAATATGCCAATTATGACTGATATGAGGAATATTATATCTCTATATCTACATGCCAATGTGCATATCACATGTGATGCGACACAATGAAACCCTCACGTACTCACACTCTCAGAGTACTCAATCTACTATCTCAATTCTCGATCATCACACTCAGTCACTCAACATTGTACGGTATTCACTGCTGGTATGTTAGAGTTCGGAGGGGCAGATCCTTCCAAAGCGCTAATAAAACCTGTTACAGCGCGCAGCCTGATCCCATCATGAATCAATAAATACCTGTTGCGGCATGCAACTCGATCCCATAATGAGTCAATAAATACCTGATGCAGCGTGCAGCTCGATCCCATCATGACTCAGTAGTGCCCGCTACGGCGTGCACCCGATCCCATCAACAACACAAACAGGTCCTCGGCCTCACTCAGTCATTAATCTCTCCAGTCTCTCAGGCTGACAACACTCATGCCAAGCAACCCAAATCTATGATACATGATGTGACAATAAATGATAATAGAGACTGAGATATGATATGCAAAGATGAACGTGACTGAGTATATAACTATAAATTAAGCAAATAAATCAACAATAAAAGAACGACCGTTGTGGGTCCCAATAGTACCAGCACATAGGCTAAACATGATTTCTAACATAAATCACAGCTCAAATTCTCTAACATATAGAGTAGGGTAATAATATTCAGATAAGATGGCTACATAGTTCCACGGAATCAACTAAGTCACAATATCTATGGTGTACGCCCACACGCCCGTCACCTAGCATGGGAGTCACCTCTACACTGATCACACAACACATAATTCAGGGATTCATACCCTCATAACCAAGTTTAGAAGTGTTACTTACCTCAAACCGTGAAAATCTCTACTCCAATAAGCCATTGCCTCGTGAATAGGCCTCCGAACAACTCGAATCTAGCCACAAACAACTTTATACAATAAACACAAGCTATAAGAATTAATTCCATATGATAAAGTTAAGTTCTTAAACAAAAGTCAAAAAGTCAACCCCGGGCCCACGTCTCGGAATCCCACAAAAGTTACAAAATTCAAACACCCATTCAATCACGATACGAACCATACCAAAATTACTCAAATCCGACATCAAAACGCCACTCAAATCCCCAATTCTTACTCTCCAATCCCTAGCCCAATACTCCTAGAATTCCACCTTAAAAATGAAACGACCCGATTGGTCATTTTGAGCTCTAGCATGTTGTTCGGTGGTTTGAGACCTTGAGTAGCTTCACTTCATGTTTTATGACTTGTACGTGTGGTCGGAATTGAATTTTCGGAGGTTCGGAGTTGATTCGGATGGAAAATTCTCAATTCGAAAGCTTTAAGTTGGAAGGGTTGACCAAGGTTTGAATTTTGAGAAAACGACCTCGAAATAGAGATTTGAAGGTTCCAATAGGTTCGAATGTAACGGAACCAGAGCTGTCACACCTACTTTTTCTCGAGGGGATAGGGAATTTTTCCAATGAAAGTGATATTAATCGAATAGGGATTATTTATTGATTCAGAGTCGCCACTTGGGATAATAATATGGTGTCCCAAGTCACCGATTTATTTTAAATCCCAAATCGAGGAAGTTTTGACTCTGTTTTACAGTCCACGAAACTTAGAAATCCGGGTAAGGAATTCTGTTAACTCGGGAGAAGGTATTAGGCATTCCCAGGTTCCGTGAATTTAGCATGGTCGCTCAACTATTAATAATTGGCCTAATTACCTGATTTATTACATATCTAAACCTATTGTGCATTTTTAACCTTTTAACCGCTTTTAATTATTTATGAAATTTATTTGAACAAGTCGCGATGTTGCGCACTCGTTTGTTTTTGTACATATTGCGAATCACGTCACGGGAACCGTACCCACGATCTACAACATGTTTATTTTATTATGTTTGAAGTTATGATCGGGTCACATGAAATGCGCACTCGAGTTGGGGATTATGTATCACGACTATGCCACGGGAATCGTACCCATAGCCGTGATAATTTAATTAGACGTCTAAAGCAAACTACGAGAGTATATAAATTATTTTCCTAAAACTACTTTGAGATTGCGTATGAAGTCGCGATTATGGACATGAACTTACGGAAATGAATGTAACTTTATTAAGGTAGATGAGTGATATTAACCGTGTCTAAATTGTTGGGCAATGTTTGACAATAGTTAATCATTCTGCTAAATTGGAGCATACTGCATGCATTTACTAAGATTAGCTTGAAGAAAGCTTTCGTTATTCTGGCCAACATGTTTCAGATGTTAGCTTTGCTTATTTAAATTCGCAATCTAGCCACATGTGAGTACCACTAATGGTCTCTGAATTAATTGAGTAAAAGAATACAAATGCAGCTAATTGATTTCTCCCATGGAGGCATACGTAAATTGAAACCCAATTATAAAGACTCACAGACACATGGATCTATATACTGATTTTGTCAATAATGAGAAGAAAAATTCAAGTGAACAAGCATAGTTCAATATCGACAATTACACACATTCCATGAAGGCATAGGCTCACAAATTTAACACTCATGTATTGTATCTGAACTGGTGATTCAAATTATAAATTTCAACAATCTAAAGCTAGTTCAATGCATTCCATGACTCCATCTTATTATCTTGAGTGATCATATCTACTCTTGAATCATACGCCTCTCGTTCCTTCGGGCAGATCTCTGAGTTATAAGAAAATAGCCACTGGGCTACTCTTATGAATCAGCTCTGTCATGCACCACAGCTAAATGACTATGCAACAAATTTGATTAATCTATTAATATAGATATCATTTGGAGTATGAGTCACTAATTTTTAAAGAATAAACCATCATTAAAAAAAAAAAAAAACTGATTATGAGATGATTTTATCATATAAACTTGTAAACCAAAACAATGATGAATCTGTGAGATTAAACCTACACAATGACATTGAGAAGTTGTGTAAACTAGTCAAGAGACAAATCCAATCACCATATGTGAGCACGTGATTTTTGCCCTAAGCAAATTAATTCCAAAAGTTTCAAATAATTGATTTCTTTATTATTTTACAATTTTTTGTGAATTTTTGTTTGAGTTTTTGTGTTAATTGGTTGCATTTTTCATAAAAAATACAGAAAATATGCACATACATGTAGGGATTTTAATTTCACAATTGTTAGTATTAATTAGGTATTAATTAGATTTAGAATAATGAAAAAATATAATAATAAGTCTTGTTGCACTCTTAATTGTTATTTGTTGCGTTAGAGTTTTAAGTAATTTTAGGAAGTTTAAATAGTTTAATTGAGTCTTTGTTTTGTTTTAGCATTTTTATAAAATTAAGAAAAAATGAATAAATACAAAATACAAAAATACAAAATGAAATACAAAAGAAATACAAAGGGGCTGCCAAAAATTGGGCCCAAATGGCTGAGCCCAAACAAAATAGGCCTGATCCGTCCCAGACCCGTCCAACCCTACCCGGTCCAATTCCCCAGCCCACGTGAAACGACGTCGTTTGGACTCGTTCAATCAGGACCGTCGAGGTTCTTTGATCGAACGGTCCTGAAGCTGGTTTTACTTAATATATATATGTCCGAAACACACCCCCCCTACCCCCTCATTCATCTCTCCCGCACCCCCACCCTCATATCTCACCGAAAATCGCCACACCATAGCCCCACCGTACCCCACTGTATCTCCACCCCTTTGCCACCGTCCGCCGCCGGCCGGAAATCGCCGCCGCCGGCGGCGAAGCCCCAAATCACTCAAAAAATACACCCCGGCTTCCCCTTAACCTCCCCTTTATGGATCCGAGCATAGTTTTCCTCAAATCCTCCTCTAACTCTTCGAATAAAAGAAAACCTAGACGCCGCCTCCGCCGCGTACGGCGGCGTCGCCCAAAATTCCGCCCAAATTACACCCTGGGCTCCTCTTACCTTCCTATCCCTGAATCTTGAACTAATTTTTCTCAAAACCAACCGGATTTGCTCGAATTTTAGATCTAGGGTTCCGGATGAGGGTCTCGAAATTCCGTTGGGTAAATTGATCCTTACGTGATGATATTTGCCTATTTTTGACAAAGAATAGGCAAATAACATCACTTGGGGATCAAATTCGAGGGCGATTGAGGTCGGTTGCAGGGTCGTGTAAGTTTCTTCTTATACCTCTCTTTTACTGTTTTNTAATTACTCTTTTAATACTTATAATAATATTGACACACATACGAGGAAACATTTTCGTTCTCTACACAATAGGAAGTTTTCGTCCAACTCCATATTTAAAAATATTATTAAATTTTTCTTTCTAATTTAGGAAGATCTTTTTTAGTTAATAAAAATTTGTCTAATTTACACACAATAGGAAGGTTTCATTTTTCCTTTAGTTAATATAATATTAACTAATTCACATACTAGAAAATTTTTGATACTTTCAATTATATTTAAATTTAGGAGTATTAAAGTTTCACACTTGAAAAGTTCTTAAATTTTGACTAATTCATGCACAAACTAGGAAAGTTTTGATATAAGTATTTGACACTGAAATTTTTATAACTACATTAGATGAAGACGAGCTCTTTGAGAACTTACTAGGGTCTTTTTTCTAATAAAATTTTTACACAATTTTATATACACATGTAATTCTATAAAAGGAGTTACAATTTCACCTTTTCATCATCATAATTTTGCCTTGTTCGAGCAAAAGTTACAAAATTAAGGGTTTTAGGTTCTCTTTCTTTGAGCAATTTTTTTATTAGCAGTTGAATTTTGAATTCATGTATTTGTATTAGTAGTTGAATTTTACATGCACGTATTTAACCAATACATCTTATTTTGATGTTCTTGATTGTAAAGCTTGGTTGAATCTTTTTGTATTAGACTGTATGCTTTAACCTTTTGTCAAGTTATTTTTTCTACAATTTTTTCGTGCTCTTATTGGACCCTTTTCTCAATTTTTAGGAGCTTTTAATAGTTCTAATATTGGACAAAACTTTATTGAATTATTTTTCTTAAAATTTTAAGATTTTGCAATTAACTAAAATTTTAGTTATAATTTTTTTATTATTTGAACTACGTAGGAAGTCCTAATATTTAATACTCTAAAATCAATTAATATTTTACCTTATGAAAATTTTAAAAATAATTTATTCATTGGAACTAAAACGCGCGTATCCTAAAACTAGTAATACTAAAAGTGAATAGTAAATCCTTCATAATATAATACTTAATTCTATTTATTTTTTTCAAGATTTTTATCAAATTGATAGCATTTTTATTTCAAGTGCTCTCTAATTATATCTTTTATTACTTTATTTTTTTGTTAGAATCTCATGCATTCCGAACTATATTTTTTATGGGGAAAGAATTCACTTTTTGTACTATTTTAACTTGCATATATGGTTTGGGTGGGTTAGGTCATTCCTATTTTAAGGAAAAAATATAAAAATTAACCGACCGATCAAAACTAATTACATTTGATAGCCAAAATATATATAAAATATGTATGTTATAAGTATATATACACACATATATAATTTATCGGCTATTAGTTTTGGGAGGGCTAGAAATATGCTCATATTTTTGAGTAATTATTAATTAGACTAAATAAATATAAAATAAGAAAATAGTACCGGAAAATTTATTTTTCGACCACTATTTTATGTGAGTTAGTGAAAGTTTTATGATTTTTGTGTGAGAAAACAAAGCTATATGACTTTTTGGAAAAAAATCAGAGTTATATGATTTTTGTGTGAGAAAACAAAGTTATATGACTTTGGTGAAAAAAAGTCATATTTATATGACCATATGTGAAATTTACCCCAGATTGATTGAGAATAAGTCGTTGTCTCCCTATATAATCATGTGATCCTCACGTCATGTTCTAGTTGTAGAGATCTATTTAGGTTTAATGTCCATTTTCTTTGCAATAATGTCATATATGGTACTCCGTCCGTTCCAATTTATGTGAATTTAGTGGACATAGTACGAAGTTTAAGAAATAAATAAAGATCTTTAAAATTTATGGTCCTAAACAAATCATAATATTTGTTTAGCTATAATAGTTTTGAAACATGTAGTGTTAAACATGATAGAGTATTTATATGATTATAAAAGTTTCTTATATATTGTATAAAATTAAAATTAAGATTAAAATTTATTTTTAAATTTACAAAAAAATTGTACGAACTACAAAAAAAGAAGAAGATAAGTTCACATAAACTGAAATAATCAGAGTACTAAATAAATGTTGAATACTTTGGGATTGATAGAGTTGAACCTGTCGCTTCTGTCTACATAAGGCGTAATGTTATCTAGACTCGAGAGCTATTAGCATGGGTTTTGCTTGTAATAGAGGAGGATGATTTTGCAGATCGAGATAGTTGACTAAAATGATAAAGCAGGAACAGTAATATTTTAGGAAATGGGACCACCATGCACGAGTTTGGTATCTCGGCCAATTATTTAATTCTCTTGTAATTCATTTTTTGATCTCCAGCAATGTCACGACCCGGATTTTCCACCATCGGGATCGTGATGGCGCCTACTCGTGGTAGCTAGGCAATCCAACTTATTTACCTTTCATTAATAAATAAATCTGTTAACAATCCATAGAGTCAATAAGAAACATGGAATTTAATAATAATAATAATTGCGGAAGTCCAATTTATAAGTCTGAATCAAAACGCGGAATAGTCAACAATTGCCTCTACCCAAGATTTGGTGTCACATTACTCACGAACCACTAAGAATAAACTAAATACAAAGGTCTGAAAGAAATATAACAGCTGTCTGTCTCGAAAACAATGAGGCAACAGTCAAAAGGAAAACATAAAGAAGAGACGCCGGGCCTGCGGACGCCTGCAAGGCTACCTCAGTCTCGTGAATAGGAAAGTCTGCTCCCGAACTACTGCTGCTGCTGCTCCTCAAAACCTGGACCTGTGCAAAAATGCAAAGAAGTGTAGCATCAGCACAACCGACCCCATGTGCTGGTAAGTGTCTAGCCTAACCCCGGCGAAGTAGTGACGAGGCTAGACTGGACATCACATAAACCTGTGCAATTATAACTATACAACGGGAATCGAATACCAAGTAATTAACAACATGGGAGGGGAGACATGCTAAGGGGAGATACAATACTAACAGCAATCCAGAGTAACAACTAAAACAGCTTGGGTTCACAATGAAACAAGGAATCAATACTCAAATACAAACACATAGCCTCAATAACTGTTGCGGCGTGCAACCCGCTCCATAATTACTATTGTTGCGGCGTGCAACCCGCTCCATAAATACCACTGTTGCGGCGTGCAACCCGACCCATATCATTTATCATGTATCGTTGTTGCGGCGCGCAACCCGATCCTCATCTTTTACTGTTGCGGCGTGCAACCCGATCCTCAATATCATTGTTGCGGCGTGCAACCCGACCCTCACATATTATTGTTGCGGCGTGCAAACTCTTGGTCAAACCTTTCAAATTCAAAGCTTTCAACTGAAACTGTTCTTTCAAATTCATTCCAAATTTTCCTGAAAACCAAAACCAACGATCTACATTAGTCATAATACATGACACGGGGCAAGTCATGCCCGAGAACTGGCGATCAAAGTGCAAAAGCTCAAAACGACCGATCGGGTCGTTACATCAGAAATGAAGTATAAAAGACAAACATCAGGTAGTACTAGCCTACCATGCTTCACGTAGTACAGTCAAGGCAACTTAAACAATTAGGCAATTTAAATCAACTAAACATGCTTTTCTAATCTAACACAGGTTATAACTGCAAGTAAAACAAGGCAAATATGAAGGAAACTCAGTCTCAATATCTTAAGTAACAACCGGATTTTTCAGCAATTAGCTCAAGTACGCGCTCGTCACCTCACGTACAAGGCACTCAATTACCACATATCATATCCTAAGGGGAAAGGTCCCCCACACAAGGTTAGACAAGCCACTTACCTCGAACCGGCTCAAAATCAATTAGAAACCACGCCTTTGCCACGAGTATCCGACTCCAAATGGCCCAAATCTATTCAATTCAATTACACAATGTAAATAACATCGCAAGCAACTGATTCTACTATTAAATTTAGAGCTAAGGCGCGAAATTAGGTAAAATGACCAAAATGCCCTTCAGGCCAACGTCTCGAAATCGAATAATTTTCACATTTTCAGAACCCTCGTACTCTCACGAGTCTAACCATATAAAAATCTCCCAAATCGGAGGTCAATTGCACACTCAAAACTCAATAATTAGGTCTATGTAAGTTTCTTACTTAACTTTTTACCCTAAA
>NC_031995.1:30186222-30198897 GCF_001879085.1 Nicotiana attenuata
ACCGTCGTACCTCGAACGGACAAAGAAGAAGTACCTGAGTCGTGGAACAGATGTGGATAACGGCTCCGCATATCGGACGCGGACTCCTAGGTCGAGGCCTCAGGGGGCTGACCTCTCCACTGAACACGAACAGAGGGAAAACTCCTAGATCTCAACTGACGGACCTGCCGGTCTAGTATAGCTACCGGCTCCTCCTCATAAGATAAATCTTTGTCCAACTGGACAGTGCTGAAGTCTAATACATGGGTAGGATCGCCGTGATACCTCCGAAGCATAGACACATGAAAAACTGGGTGCATGGCTGATAGGCTAGGTGGCAATGCAAGTCTATAAGCCACCTCTCCCACCCGATCAAGAATCTCAAACGGACCAATATACCTAGGGCTAAGCTTGCCCTTCTTTCCGAACCTCATCACGCCCTTCATAGGCAACACCCGTAGCAATACCCGCTCACCAACCATGAAAGCTACATCTCGAACCTTACAATCTGCATAGCTCTTTTGCCTAGACTGAGCTGAACGAAGTCTGTCCTGAATGACCTTGACCTTCTCCAAGGCCTCCTGAACTAAATCTGTACCTATCAACCGAGCCTCTCCCGGCTCGAACCATCCAATCGGAGACCGACACCGCCTACCATATAAGGCCTCATAAGGAGCCATCTGGATGCTCGACTGGTAGCTGTTATTGTAGGCAAACTCTGCTAAAGGCAAGAACTGATCCCATGAACCTCCAAAGTCAATAATACAAGCCCGGAGCATATCCTCCAAAATCTGAATAGTCCGCTCGGACTGACCGTCCGTCTGAGGACGGAACGCTGTGCTCAACTGAACCTGAGTACCTAGCTCCTGCTGAACCGCTCTCCAGAAGCGCGAGGTAAACTGCGTACCCCGATCCGAAATGATAGATACCGGCACTCCATGAGGGCGAACAATCTCTCGGATATAAATCTCAGCTAACCTCTCGGATGAATAGGAGACTGCCACTGGAATGAAATGCGCTGACTTGGTCAGCCTATCAACAATGACCCAAATAGCATCAAACTTCTTCCGAGTCAGCGGAAGTCCAGTAATGAAATCCATGGTAATCCTCTCCCACTTCCACTTGGGGAGCTCAATCCTCTGAAACAAACCACTGGGTCTCTAATGCTCATACTTGACCTGCTGACAGTTCAGACACCGAGCCACATATGCAACAATATCCTTCTTCATCCTACGCCACCAATAATGCTGCCGCAAGTCCTGATACATCTTCGCGGCGCCCGGGTGAATAGAATACCGAGAACTATGGGCCTCCGCTAAGATCAACTCTCGAATCCCATCAACATTAGGCACAGAAACTCGCCCCTGCAGTCTCAAAACACCATCATCATCTAAGGTCACCTTCGTGGCACCTCCACGCTGCACCGTGTCTCTCAGGACACAGAAATGGGGATCATCAAATTGCCGATCACGGATACGCTCCAATAGAGAAGAACGAGCGACCATGCAAGCCAACACTCTGCTAGGCTCAGAAATGTCTAATCTCACAAATCGGTTGGCCAAAGCCTAAACATCTAAAGCAAGCGGTCTCTGGCTGACCGGGATATAAGCAAGACTACCCATGCTGGCGGACTTTCTACTCAATGCATCGGCCACCACATTGGCCTTACCCGGGTGATATAAGATAGTGACATCATAATCCTTCAACAACTCCAACCACCTCCTCTGCCTCAAATTCAAATCCTTTTGCTTAAATAAGTACTGGAGATTCTTATGATCGGTGAACACCTCGCACGTCACGCCATACAAATAGTGCCTCCAAATCTTCAAGGCGTGGACAATGGCTGCCAACTCCAGATCATGCACTGGATAGTTCTTCTCATGAATTTTCAACTGCCTCGAAGCATAGGCAATGACCTTGCCATCCTGCATCAACACTGCTGCAAGCCCAACACGGGAAGCATCACAATAAACAGTATAGGGCCCTGAACCTGTAGGCAGAACCAACACCGGTGCCGTAGTCAGAGCTGTCTTGAGCTTCTGAAAGCTCGCCTCACACTCATCCGACCATCTGAACTGGGCACCCCTTCTGGGTCAATCTGGTCATCGGGGCTGCAATAGATGAAAATCCCTCCACGAACCGTCTGTAGTAGCCTGCCGACCCCAAGAAACTCCGGATCTCTGTAGCTGATGCTGGTCTAGGCCAGTTCTTGACTGCCTCTATCTTCTTTGGGTCCACCTGAATACCCTCAGCTGATACAACGTGACCCAGGAATGCAACTGAACTCAGCCAGAACTCACACTTGGAGAACTTGGCATATAACTGACTATCCCTCAGAGTCTGAAGAACCACTCTAAGGTGCTGCTCGTGCTCCTCCTGGCTGCGGGAGTACACCAAAATATCATCAATAAAGACTATCACGAACATGTCCAAATGTGGCCTGAACACTCGGTTCATCAACTCCATAAATGCTGCTGGGGCATTGGTCAACCCAAATGACATAACCAGGAACTCGTAATGCCCATACCGAGTGCGGAAGGCTGTCTTAGGGACATCGGATGCCCTAATCCTCAACTGATGGTAGCCAGATCTCAAGTCTATCTTTGAAAACACCTTTGCTCCCTGAAGCTGGTCAAACAAATCATCAATCCTCGGCAGTGGATACTTGTTCTTTATCGTCACTTTGTTCAACTTCCGGTAATCAATACACATCCGCATCGAACCATCCTTCTTCTTCTTCACAAATGACACCGGCGCACCCCAAGGAGAAACACTAGGCTTGATAAAACCCTTCTCTAGCAAATCCTGCAACTGGTCCTTCAACTCTGGCGGGGCCATGCGATACGGCGGGATAGAAATGGGCTGCGTGCCCGGAGCCAGATCAATACAGAAGTCAATATCCCCGTCGGGCGGCATACCCGGCAGGTCTGAAGGAAAAACTTCGGGGAACTCTCGAACAACAGGAACAGAGTCAATAGAAGGAACCTCTGCGCTGGAGTCACGGACATATGCCAGATTAGCCAAACACCCCTTCTCGACCATGCGTCGAGCCTTAACATACGAAATAACTCTGCGAGTGGCATGACCTGAGGTTCCTCTCCACTCTAGTCGGGGCAATTCTGGCAAAGCCAAGGTCACGGTCTTGGCGTGACAATCTAAGATGGCATGATACAGGGACAACCAATCCATCCCCAATATGACGTCGAATTCCACCACATCTAAGGGCAGTAAATTAACACGGGTCTCAAAACCGCCAATAACCATTATACGTGAACAATGGACGCAATCCACCACAATAAAATCACTCACCGGCGTAGACACATAAACAAGGCACTGAAAGGACCACTGGGCATGACCCGATACGGCGCAAACTAAGACCGAAGCTTCTCTACCACGAGCCAGAACAGTACCTGCACCTCCACCTCTAATACCTTTACCTCCACTTCTCGCATCTCTACCTCTACCTCTAATACCTTTACCTCCACAAAGCCTCCGAAGACGTAGCTGATCTATCACTGGTCTGTGTTGCTGCTCAGCTGAAGAAGCGGTACATGACCTCGCCATTCGCGAAAGAACGGAGTAGAAATTCAATCAGCATTTGAGAAACCAATCGCACGACAAGAAAGAACAAATGAGAGGTTTTCCTAACTCAATAGACTCTGGGGAACAAGTACAGACGTCTCCGTACCTACCCCTCAGACTCTACTAAGTTTGTCCGTGAGTTGTGAGAGCTACGTAACCTAGTGCTCTGATACCAACTTGTCACGACCCGGATTTTCCACCATCGGGATCGTGATGGCGCCTACTCGTGGTAGCTAGGCAAGCCAACTTATTTACCGTTCATTAATAAATAAATCTGATAACAATCCATAGAGTCAATAAGAAACATGGAATTTAATAATAATAATAGCGGAAGTCCAATTTATAAGTCTGAATCAAAACGCGGAATAGTCAACAATAGCCTCTACCCAAGATTTGGTGTCACATTACTCACGAACCACTAAGAATAAACTAAATACAAAGGTCTGAAAGAAATATAACAGCTGTCTGTCTCGAAAACAATGAGGCAACAGTCAAAAGGAAAACATAAAGAAGAGACGCATGGCCTGCGGACGCCTGCAAGGCTACCTCAGTCTCGTGAATAGGAAAGTCTGCTCCCGAACTACTGCTGCTGCTGCTCCTCAAAACCTGGACCTGTGCAAAAATGCACAGAAGTGTAGCATCAGCACAACCGACCCCATGTGCTGGTAAGTGTCTAGCCTAACCCCGGCGAAGTAGTGACGAGGCTAGACTGGACATCACATAAACCTGTGCAATTATAACTATACAACGGGAATCGAATACCAAGTAATTAACAACATGGGAGGGGAGACATGCTAAGGGGAGATACAATACTAACAGCAATCCAGAGTAACAACTAAAACAGCTTAGGTTCACAATGAACAAAGAATCAATACTCCAATACAAACACATAGCCTCAATAACTGTTGCGCCGTGCAACCCGCTCCATAATTACTATTGTTGCGGCGTGCAACCCGCTCCATAAATACCACTGTTGCGGCGTGCAACCGACCCATATCATTTATCATGTATAATTGTTGCGGTCGCGCAACCCGATCCTCACCTTTTACTGTTGCGGCGTGCAACCCGATCCTCAATATCATTGTTGCGGCGCGCAACCCGATCCCCAGTATCATTTAACAGTCCGACTCCCCAAACAACAGTCACAATTAAGGGGCATAAAAATAAGTAAATATTTGACAAATATCCCGGCAAGGGAATAACCAACAACGCTTTCTCTTTCTTACTTTTCTTATCTTAGAGTTCACTCCACTATTTTGAGCCAACGCTCCAAAGAAACAAGTCATTTCGTATAATTTCAATATTCGTATCACAATTCGAGCCTATGCTCCCAAGAATCAAATGATCATATTACCGTTTACATGTTATTCACAACATATAGAAATCCTCCAATAAACACGGAGTTCACAACCAAGTCATGATAATCACGTTATAAGAACTCACGGTCATGCTAGACACCAATCTATAGATACTCGTCACCATGCCTATACATCGTACTCGATCACATAGCAATTAGCAAGAAGACTCAACTTCTATTCCCTCAAGCTAGGGTTAAACCAAACACTTACCTCAAAGCCTTGAAATCCACTTAATCCTCAACTATTGCTTTACCTCGCGGTTCCACCTCCAATTCGCTCGAATCTAATCACACATTGCTCAATTACTTTAATAAACATTATATGAATCAATTTGAATGCATAAAAAAATGAGTTTCCCAAGTTTTTCCCAAAAATTCCAAAATCGCCCCCGGGCCCACGTGGTCAAAACTCGAGGTTCGAACCAAAATNCAACGCTAAGGCGCGAAATTAGGTAAAATGACCAAAATGCCCTTCAGGCCAACGTCTCGAAATCGAATAATTTTCACATTTTCAGAACCCTCGTACTCTCACGAGTCTAACCATATAAAAATCTCTCAAATCGGAGGTCAAACACCCACTCAAAACTCAATAGTTTAGCCTATAAAGTTTTACCCATTTTTCATTCAAAAATCCGAAATTAAGGATGAATTTGTGATTAGATTAGTGGGTATTAAGCATAAGAGAGTAGAGAATTATTACCCAATCGTTGCTCTCGAAAACACTTCGAAATTTTCCCCAAATCCGAGCTCCCAAGCTTGTATTTTGATAAAAATGGCTAAGCCTCGTTTTTGAAATATTTATAACTGCCCAGGTGTTTAAAGAATCGCGGTCGAAAGTGGGGTCGCGATCGCGTAGAGTAAAATAAAGGCTCCAGGAAAAAGGCCTACGCGGACGCGTGAAAAGGCTTGCGATCGCGGAAGAGGAGGAGCTGGCCTTACGCGATCGCGTCTAAGGACATGCGAACGCGAAGAAGGAATGGGCCTCTGGGCCACCGACTCAGTTTACACTACGCGAACGCGAAAGAGAAGCTGCGAACGCGAAAGAGGAAAGGACAGAGCTACGCGATCGCGAATCAATCCATGCGATTGCGTTTAAGGAATTGGGCCCTCCTCCAAATTGCTCTATGTGATCGCGTGAGCTGGGACGCGATCGCGAAGAAGAAAATGGTCTGCAACAGCTGAAGAGAATTTCTGCAATTTCTCCTAACTCCAAAATGCTCCGTTGAGCATCCGAAACACACCCGAGGCCCCCGGGACCTCAACCAAACCTACAGACATATCCCATAACATCATTAAAATTTGTACCAATCCTTAAACCACCTAAAACAACGTCGGAAACTCGAATTAATCAATGATTTAAGCCTAAGAACTCCAACTTTCCTCAAAATACGCTTTCGATCAAAAACCTAACCGAACCACGTCCGAATGACCTGAAATTTTACACACACATCCCAAATGACATGACGGAGCTACTGCAACTTCCGGAATTCCATTCCAACCCTCGGATCAAAATCTCATTATCGGACCGGAAACTTCAAAAATTCAAACTTTGGCATTTCAAGCCTAAATCAGCTACGGACCTCCAAAACACATTCCGAACACCCTTCCAACCCTGAAATCACCTAACGGAGATAACGGAACCATCGGATTTCCATTCCGAGGCCGTCTTCACACTGTTCCGACTACGGGCAACTTTCCAGCACTTAAGCTCTCATTCAGGGACTAAGTGTCCCAAAACTCTCCGAAACTCAAAACCGAACATCCCAGCAAATCAAATTAGCAGAAATAGACTTGGGGAAAGCAGTTTATAGGGGATCAGGGCGTTAATTCTTAAGACGACCGGTTGGGTCGTCACAAAAACTTTCCACTTAACTCACTTCAGGAGGACCATAGCAACACACATGTGAATTCTCATGACCGTAGAATATGTAAATCTCTAAGTAGTGGTTTAAACCACCATAGCCCTTCCGGGGTCCACCTCCACATAACAGGCCATAACGGTAGAATACTTTCTGAATAACACTAACTACGGCGGCCGACAAGCCTCGCATGCACCGTCACAATTCACTTGCATAACTTGATCGCGCTGAATGAACTGATCATTACCAGCAACATGCCAATTCGACTATGGCTAACCAATCCCTCTTCTTCTAATTTGTCCTTGATTGCCATAGAAACAATGATAACCCCATTCAACACTTAACACACTCCATCCGCACTCAATCCGAGTGACCTTGAATCACGAGACCATGCTGTCTCAAACCCCCCCGAACCATTTCATATCTCTCAAATGCTACACCGCAAGTCAAAATATCATAAAACATTCCGGGCACCTTCTCATAAGCTGCTACAAGGCTTGATTCTTAATTGTACTTATAGGCTCGAAATCATTAGGCACCATACTTTACCCCCTTTTTTTTGAATCCATTAGGACCGTTGTTGAGAGCCACCCGCTCTGACTTGGCCTCGAATATAATTAACTCCACAGATCTTCTAGCACATGAATACCCTTTCGACGAAGCACCTGGCAGAATCACTTCCCTTGAAACCCACACTTATACGAGGCATAAACCCTGAATCCTTTCTCAAATTTGAACATGACCCAACAAGTTCAACCATGGCACACCTTTAACAATCCCTTTGCTCAATTCACCACTTATGTTCTTTTCCCGTAGCTAAAATAACCCATCAACATACTAATAAGCAGAAACCTCGCAAGTAGTTAACCATGCAGCCCAATCATAGGCGGTGGGACTCTCCCACTTAGCTTGAAGCCACTATTACACAACTCTGGAACACACCGGAATTCTTTATCTCTTATTGACATAACCTTGCGCGATCAACCGCCTAAATTTTTGGATTCTTTCTGTAAAACCCCCTTTTTATACTCTGAATCATCAACCACATTCGCACAACCGATCTCTTCGCTGAATAACCAATAGAATTCTTCGCAAAAGCTTCCCAACCACGCGACCGCTAACCTGCTCACAGGGAATAACCCACCTGTGGAAATCACTTCTCGACATCTTCCAATGCTGTTGCACGGGATACAATCACTATGACATCAATAACTCATCCTGAGTCCGAGCTCACTCTCTAGCCGCACAAATCCATTCATCCCTCGTGGACATCACTTAAATGTGCGGCAACAACCCTCCAATTCGAAGTTATGTTGCATCCTTCTTCCTTTTAAGCAGCTCCTTTTCGTTTTAGGAAATCTCCTGTCGCATAATAAACCATACTTCAAATTAGACCCGTAGACCCTAATCACCAATCACTAAAATTCCCAAATCGATCCAAACTCTCCTTAAGGCGCGTAGTCACCAAGCCCATATACAACATCCGCCACCCTCCCACTTCGGGCAAACTCGATTCTTTAATCAACCAATCGACCTGCGCTTCTCATACCTGGCCTTCTAGAAGTTGTAAACACCGCCTGACACCTCCCACATGTCCCTCCTCATACTTTGCTGCTCAATTGTTGCCTTAAATAAAATCTACCTTCGTAGCACCTGAACCCACAAATCGCTACTAATTTCAATTTTTCCGAAGATCATCATTCTCGAGCTGACGATATTAGAAATGCTGATTCAATCCTGAACCACCCTACCTCGCGATGTCTAACAGTCGTTTCTCCAATATTATTCCTCAATGCCCTACCCCAAAGCGAATTGCAGAAGACCATAACACCGGCGAATTTAGTACGTTCAATAAGGACAGCGACACCTCCTTATAGAAGAAAACTCCACCACGCTCGCAAATGCCGAGTCTTGTTACCCTATCAACCCAAACCTGAACATCCTCAGCCCGTTTGCCTTCCCCTTTTCGGGAATAAAATATCGAATCTCTAGATCATGCACTGAGTAAACCTCCCTTCAAGTCGTTCACTGCCTCGACATGTAGGCAAACATCCTACCATCATATTAATACTGCGGAATAATCGTTCATAAGCATCATGGCAACCTATGCCTAGCCTCACGACTCTCAGAAGTACCGCTACTGAGCTAAATCAATAGAATATCCTTCCACAAGGCGACGATAATAGCTTACACAACCTCGCAGGGAGAAACACCCCGCACCACGTTCGTAGTACAATTACAATCTTTCAATTCTCGATTTATAACAAGTGGTTCGCGTTGCGTAAGATTGAGTAGGAAGGAAACAAGGGCCTAAGCCTCAAGGAATCAAATCGCACGACGAGGAATCAAGAAGGGAAGTACTCCTAACAGCCCTGTAGCCTCCCGAGGATAAGTACAGGCGTCTCCGTACCGATCCGCGAGACTCTACTAGACTTGCTCATGACTCGTGAGACCTACGGGAACCTAGTGCTCTGATATCATGTTGTCACGATCCAAAATCCGCTAAGGGTCGTGATGGCGCCGGACACTGCTGTCAGGCAAGCCAACTAGAATACTCAATTAGATTCCAATTTAGACCATTTTTGAAAACCCAGATTTTTCCTTCTAATTTGATAAGTAAAGAGACAACTACTTCAATTCAAATTAAATAACAAACAATTAATACAAAATATTTCAAAACCATTCCCAGAACCCGGTGTCACAAAGGCATGAGCAATTTCTAAGAAATAATATAATACAACATCCGTCCGGAATACAGTGGACAGAAAGTAAATACAATATACTAGAAGGGACTATACTAGCTGCGGGCCGCCTCGAATAATGAACTCACCTAGTTCCCCGAATCATCCGTGCTGCTACGCTCAGTAGGCCACTAGAGTTAAATATACCTGTGCAACAAAAATGCACAGAAGTGTAGTATGAGTACGAAAACAACGTGTACTCAATGAGTATCCCGTCTAATCTCGAAGAAGTAGAGACGAGATGGTCAACTTCTACACTTACTAATGGTCCAATAATGATGTCAATAATTCATTAAATCGTGGACTCTTATAAACATGATTTTTAATCCAATAGGAGGAAACAAGTAAACAATTATTTCTTTTATAGGAAGTTTTCCTCAAAATTCCTTTTCATTATTTATCCAAATATTCTTAAGCCATGAAGAGGCAATAACAACTTCAATAAGTTCAAGGCAGCAATACAAGCATGCGCAATTAACACTGTGGTACGTACGGCCCGCTCCAACAGAAAATAAACTGTGCACTGCCGAGGGTCGAATGGCGCGAACCATAGATGCATCTATTACCCCGCTCGCGAACTATCCATGCGACGCGGTCAACATAAAATAAATAATCACCCTGCTCGCGAATCATACATGCGACGCAGGAACACATAGAAATACATGCTCAGATAGCCAATTAAGAATTTATCGGGGAGTATTTATTCAATAAAAGCCACTTTCTCTTTTAACAATTTAAGAAAAGAAGTTTAATCCTTTTTGAAACTTATTTAGCAAATCGACAGGATTTAGGCAATTCAACTGTAAACAACATTACAATTATTCCAAGTACAACATACTTTTGGGTCCTAGACTACCCGGACAATAACATAATAGTAGCTACGCACGGACTCTCGTCACCTCGTGCGTACGTAGCCCCCACAAATAGGAGCACATAACCAATTATTTCACCTATGGGGACAATTCCCTCTTACAAGGTTAGAAAGGAGACTCACCTCGCTCCGAAGATCCATAACCGGCATTACACGCCCTTCCGAAGACTCAAATTGATGCACAACGCTCCAAAACTAGCCAATGATTATGCAAATCCGTTAATATACGATAAACTTCCCATATTAATCCAATTTATAACAATTCCTAACCCCGATCGGAAAGTTGACAAAAATGCCCTCGGGCCCACGTGCCCGGATTCCTAAATTTTTCGAAGACAAAGTTTACCCATGAACTCACGAACTCAAATATATGATTTTCTCCTAATTCCATACTTAAAATCGTGGTCAAAATCCAAGAGCACTAATTTTCTAGGTTTCCCCTCAAACCCCAAGTTTTCTACAAATTTCCATGTAAATCCATATATAAACCTTGTATTTAACTCAAAACTAGCATAAATTACTTACCTCATGATGAATGATGGAACCCCCTCTTCAAAAGCTCCAAAAATCGCCTAAGCCAAGAGAAAAAATGGGTGAAATGCACTCAAATCCCGATTTTAAACATTCTGCCCAGCCCAGGTCCGCCCTTCTTCGCGTTCGCGTCCTGTCGCTCGCGTTCGCGAAGGCCAGTTACCCAGCCCCTTCGCGTTCGCGTACCAGGCCTCGCGTTCGCGTAGGCCAATAACCCCAGGCCCAGTTTTCCTTCTACGCGTTCGCGATCTCTCCCCCGCGTTCGCATAGCAGCTCCGCCCTCCCCTTCGCGTTCGCGACTTCCTCTTCGCGTTCGCGAAGGCCAAATCCAGCAGCTCCCACATTCCTCTTCGCGTTCGCGAGACTCCCTTCGTGATCGCGAAGAAGGAAACCAGATACCAGCAACCAGCAGCAGCTTTTTACCCAAATTTGATTCGGATACCACCCGGAATCCACCCGAGGCCCCCGGGACCCCAACCAATCATACCAACTAGTCCCAAAACACATTACGAACTTGCTCGAGGCCTCAAGCCACATCAAACAGCACTAAAATCATGAATCAACCTCCAATCCAAGCTTTATGAACTTTAGAATTTCAAACTTCTACTTTCGATGCTTAAACCTATCAAATCACGTCCGATTGACCTCAAATTTTGCAGACAAGTCATATTCGACATTACGGACCCACTCCAACTTTCGGAATCGGATTACGACCCCGATATCAAAAAGTCCACTTCCGGTCAAACTTCTCAAAAACCTTCAAATTTCTATCTTTAGCCAAATGATTTCAAAATGACCCACGGACCTCCGAATTCACTTCCGATCGCGCTTCCAACTCCAGAATCACCATACGGAGCTATTCCCAGACTCGGAATCCCAAACGGACATCGATAACACTGAAATGCACTTCAAGCCAAGCTTATGAAATTTCTTCCAAAATGCTAGCTTCCACAATAGGCGCCAAAACATTCCCGGGTCTTCTAAAACCCGATCCTGACATACGCCCAAGTCCGAAATCATCATACGAACCTGCTGGAACCTTCAAATCCCGATTCTGAGGTCGTTTACTCAAAAATCCAATCTTAGTTAATTCTTTCAACTTTAAGCTTCCGAAATGAGAATTCTCTTTCCAAATCAACTCTGAACTTCCCGAAATTCGATTCCAACCGCGCGTACAAGTCATAATACCTGAAATGAAGCTGCTCATGGCCTCTGACTGCTGAACAACGTGCTAGAGCTCAAAACGAGCTGTCGGGTCGTTACACTGGATCTCTTATATCCCACACGAAATGTATCCAAATTTTATAGGCTGCATGAGATGTTTTGTAATGTGTGCGACTATGTACTTTTACAATTTCAAATTCCCACATAATAATCGACTGGATAAAAAATTGTCGAATGTCAATTGGTTATTTTTTAATTTGTCATAAGTTACGAAAGCACACCAGTTATGTGATTAGCCATATGAGAGACAAAAAACGTGTCCATGGGTGAGTATTTTAAAATTACGTATCTGCGCGAAAAATATTGTGTGCAAAATATTACGTACTACATTTGTGTGAATAATATTATGTACCGACGCGATGCGCGGATTAGCTCCAGGGAAGAAAGAGCGGAGAGAGATATTACAATAAGTATTTTTCAGCCTTCTTCCTTTGCATCTTCTCCTTCATTTATTAGGCGCAGAAAATCTCCCTACAACACTGTTAATGTACTTGTCAAATTCACCATTCTCAGAATCTGCTTATGGGGGGG
>NC_031995.1:30198917-30297506 GCF_001879085.1 Nicotiana attenuata
GGGGGGGGGGGGGGGGGGCGCCAGTGTCAAGAAAACAGTAGAAGTTGTGCTCTGGACTTGTATGTCGAATAATTTATTTTCCAACTTCAATTGCAAATAGTTTTACCCAACTTTATTAGCTTAACTCAAATGGCTGTGGAAAGCCAAAGAGTCCATATTTGTATTCATCAGTTAATTTATATTGCTCCTTAAGACTTGGCACCAACTTTTGTCACTTGCTATACTGTAGTAATATACTGAGCAAGAACGTAAGTTTCCTGCTTTTAGAAAGGGAGAAACAAATTATTTCCTATCTTTTTAACAGATTTCAATAGATCGAGGTTACGTGATGCAATAATTAAAAACCATGCATTCGCTTCTCACTCTACATCACAAGCTCGCCGATTAAACTCGAATGACTTCAATGACCTATAGATGAGTGGAGAAGCATTCGCTTCGCCATTTAAGGTAGATGATCTGGTTCTTGGTCAGATTGACCATCAACTCTCCACCACAATCACGACGAACCGGTGGCATGTTGATGGTGTTTAGGTGATAGAAAAATTAATAAATGTAGCGTTTGGGGAGACGCTGAAATCCTACGCCCCGGTGCAGGAGTTAAGAGGCTAGAAAAACATTATCTTGAGCTTTTTTCTAATGGATCATATTTGTCTGATCAATATCAATATGAGAAGAGCTCCTCTTCCAGATGATAACATAGCAAAGGAAAAGACGAAGAGATGAATACAACAACAGAACTAATGTCAATAATGTCTTCAGGTTTGGCTAAGATGTGGCTTCAACTCAATAAGAACTGTGTATTTTAATTAACAGAAAGAAGATTAATATGTGTTCTCTGCAATATTATCCAGTCAAATATGACTTACAAAAGCTCCCTAAAATAGTTGCATTTGTTCAGTATATTAGATTTTAAATTATCTTTAACAACTTATTCAGTAAAGTGCACTTTTAAGTAAAGTAAAATCTTCTCAAATGACTAACAGGATTAAGGTATCAAAAAGTTTATTCAGTACAATGACTTGCCATTGCTATAAATTAGGTGTAAAAAAAATCTATAATACTTCAACCTATCATGGTGCAAACGCCTTATGCTGTAAATAATTACCATTGGAACAAATGGATTGTCTTATCTATATGAATAGGAAAACTCTAATAACAGAAAGAACCATTAAAAACTTCAAATATCTTGTACATAAGTAGTGAAATTTGCAACCTAAATAAAATGGAAAAGTTAAATAGCCTAAAACACTTGAAATGATACTGTTCATAACTAATAAGACTACTAAAGTAACTAATTAGATAGTTCTTGGTTTCTCTAAGAGTTACAATTGCAAAAGCCTTATGTTGTTTTCTTCTTCTTAAATACTCTCTTGATTTTATTTCCTGACAATTGTGCATTTGGATCTTCTTCAACCGCTATTGCGGCATTAGTTATACCAATCTTGGTAGGTGTATTTGCAATATCAAGTAACTCGTTATCTTCAGTGTACTCCTGCATATTAAAAAAGTACCAAAATTTGTGAAAATCAATAGTTAAATTATAGGTCATGTAGGTTTATTGATTTATACCCTGCAAATACTTTAATTAAAAGAATGAATAAGCTAAAAATATGTTAATAGGGAGTGCATCGCGTCCCTATAGAATTAACAAAATGAACATTCAAAACCTTTAAAGTTTAAAAAAATACTCCAGATCGGAAAATATATGTAGAAAGATATTCTTGCTTATCTTTAATGTTGAAGGACAAATTAAAAGTCATAAATATATTTACCTCGCATTCCTTCTCTCCGTCTATGCGTTGATTAGTATTGAAGTCAGGGTCCTACCAAACATTAATAAATAAATGAGTTTGCAATTATACTACAAAATAGGGACGTTAATTAAATTCGCAATTTAGATATGTTATGAAGTTTGTGAGTGAAGATTACATACAGGTAAGGCATCTGGATGTTCATCGTGATCATACTTGTTTATCAGTTGCTCATCATCTGTAAGCTTGACAACACTGTAAATTTCAGCATGCGATCGAATGTTCGAGCTCTTTACAATAACCTTAAACATGAATTTTCTTTGAAGAATATTGTTCAACTCAACTGGATAGGAATACTCATCAGCATCACCAGTATTCTAGAAAAAAGTTTGCGTTAGAATTTCAGAAATAACAAATATGAATTTAATTAGTTGATATACCTCAAGTAATCATTCCTTCAATTTATTTGCGGACTTGCCTATTAGAAACATGGCTTCGCGGTCCCAGAGCAGCAGCGAAACAGATCCAGTAGTATCCAGTACCCTAACCTGAAGCCTGTACCTAAAGCACGTTTCATTTGAGCTATAAATGTACATTAATTTTGAGGGAGGGAGGAAATAGAGGTTCTGTTATTACCTATTCATTGCTGAATAATCTTCCTTTTTACATTTTGGGTTTGGGCAAAGATAAATGTTTCCCACTTTATTCACCTTCTTTTGGCACTTCTTACAGCTAACATACGACCACCCTTTTCTATGTTCTAAATATTTAATACTTGTAACAATCCAACAGGGACCTTCCTTTTGAATAAAATGACAAACATTATTAGGTGAAGTTTAGAAAGAGCATGTATGTGTAAATTATGAATGATATAAATTAGGCATACTTTACATTAAAATATCACGTTTTTCATTCATTAGTAACCAAAATGCCATCCGAGAGGTGAACATATGAAGAAGGATTTGTGGTGAAACATATGTTACATATAAGTTCCTTATACATATATTAAAGATAGGTTAATTTGCATGACTATAAGATTTGGTGTTTAACGATAGTGTTTCTGTTACAAAATTGTAAGCCTAGAAATATTGTTGACTATTTCCTTATGAACTATTGATAGGATATGAACTATTTCGCAGAGAGAACTATTTATAAAGATTGGACTATTCAAATCATAGATCTTATACATAACTTCCATATGATATAGTAATTCAATATTGCAAGTGGACTCAAGTATATACTTCATAGAATGAAAGGAACTGATTCAATATATGGCCATATGTTAATAGCTGGCCATATGTAAGTCGTTCTTTTAACATCTAAGGAGAAATTTCAGTATATGCTAAATCATGGCAGCATGGAGCAAACATATTTTGGGTAAAAGGCACCTGATTAAGAGGGGTCAAGAGCTGCTTCTGTGATTAATCTCACCAGAAAAAACAAAACAACCATTTCCAGATCTCCTTGAGACCTCAATAGCGTACTTAAGGCACTTTTATATTACCGGAAATAGCATAACTATTTATTTAAGTTTAAACCTATTTATGTCGCTCCATTTACATGGTAAAGCTACCCCTTTAGAATATGTGAAAATCAAAAAGTTAAAAAACAAACAACAACTCTTACTTAAAACATGGGAAATACCAATAAGCTGCAAATTTATTTAAAAAGGAGAACTTTCCCCGTTTGGACTGTATTATTACTTGTAAAAGATGTTCTTTAATAATATCAAAGCAACAAAATTAACATAACACTTAAATGTTTATGCTTCTTTATTTAATTTTATCACACAACGAATTACATGATACATTGTAAAAGCTATGCATAGAACAACTATTAACATTAAAGACCGATTGAGTTGACACTACACAAAATAGCTTACTCACTTGCATGGACTCCACTAATTGGCCAATTGTTTTAACTTGTACAATGCCCTTCTCTAACTCATCCGAGACAGAATAACTTTGTTGACAAATGGTTTGAGTCAGCCTCTCAGTGTAATTATCCCGAATAGAAAGCAATCTATATTTATAAATGAGTAAAACAGTTAGATGTATACTTGAAAAATATATTCCCGGATATATATGCAATGAAAAAAAAATATCTATTGAACCGTGTTTTAAACTCGTCAGCTTGAGGAAAATTTGGATTAATCCAAAGGTTTGATGCATTCCAAGTATTTCGCACAGAATAAGAATCTGCAAAACAACATACGTTTAAGATGAATAACTTTCATAAATTAATGTCAAATTGAATAATTGCATTTTACCTTGAAATTTATGGGCTTTTATGAGTTGCATAACAACAATAAGGCTGGTTGTTAGAACTTAGCAGGTGAGGTACAATTTCATCAACAAATTCGCCCCAGAATGTAGCAGAAAGAATCTTCTTCCTGCCAAATAGGAATAGATATATAATTGTAAGCAAATGTACTAATCAAATCCATCTTCAAATCAATAGATGACTATTATTCTTACTCATCATCTTCTAGTTTGATATCCATAAACTTCCTAGAAATTCCGTCTTGTTTGAGCGTTTTCACCTCACTAAAACTGATGATTTCTCCGATCACATCTAAAGAAAAAGAAGATGTTAAAAGAAATTGCAGAAAAGTTCATAATTAGAAATTTAAGGTAAAAGTTATTATTACCGAATAATTCAGTCTCGTTCACATTAACCTTATTTATCAATTGATCATATGGTCGTAGATCAAAGATATTCATAAGGAAAAATGGATCAGTTGTTTCAGTCACAGTTGTTCGTTGAGTAAATGTTAGCCTCAACCTATGTTTCGTGGTGTTGAACTTCTCCTTATTTTGATAAACGATAAAGTTCGCCATAAGATATAAACCAAGCTCATTAATTTTTGTTTTGAAAAGAGGCAAAACAGACTTTCCAATAGAAGCATGTATCCGATCGCCCTACAAAAAATTACATTAAGTAACAAAGATTAAAAATTTGTATAGTAATCTAACTTATAAAGTATATACTTGAATGGTTGAATTTATATTAATACTACTTTTCAATAGTAGAATTGAACAAATTTAAACTGGTTACATAAACTGTTTGGTTACTAAAGTTAGTACGCTGGAAGCATTTGTCAAGAACGTGCAAATCAATGATTCTGCAGCAATGACACATCTGGAAAAACAAATAAAGGATGTAGCAAATGCTGCTGAAGACAAAATTAAATTGGGAGTAACAGAATATTAATGCTACTTTTTAATAGTAGAATTGAACAAATTTAAAGTGGTTGTATAAATGACTGTTAGGAAATAGCCATCAAGTAAGAATTCACAAATTGCAGTACAATTGCTGAAGGATAATACAAAGAAAAAAAAAACTAACTTCCTGAAGGATTTAATGCTAGCGACAAAAAAAAACCTGCAAATGCTAGCGAAAATCAACAGCGTAGCATAAACAGAGAGAAACGTGAATTAGCAAGGAAATAGCATATTTGGAATACCTTTTCATCTTGTAGAACCAACTCAATCGTGAATGTGGTGTCTGAATTATAACGATCTGGTACTCGCCATAGACGGACAACACGGACTTTCAGCTTCCATTGCATCTTCGAAATTGTTATATCGTTGATGAAATCAATGTGAGTAGCCATCTTTTGCATAAGCCGTAAGTTTTCTTGAAATCTTGATAGAAGTAGGAAGATTAGAATTGAAGTATGTGTAGTTGTGGAAGAAATATATATTTGCAGTTTTGAGCAGTTGCTACCCAGTATAGTCAATCGTGGGTTAGACAGTTGAGGCTATCGTGATTTTGCAGAGAGAATTTAGGGTAAGTTGAAGGTAAAAAATTTTTACCTAATATTGTGGAGTAAAGAGTTTTCACATATAAAATCATTTAATAATTAAAAAAAATTAAAAATTCAGAAACATGAAGGGAATTTTGAACGGTTTTTCACATATTCCAAATAACGGGGAATTTTGAAATACAGTGCAATCCTAATAGATATGGAATTTTGAACTACAATCCTAATCCAAATAAAATTGTAGTTCCTAATTCTACTTCCTAATAATTTGGAGCAATGTCTTAAAGTGCCAAGTGTCATATTGGGATTATGCCACTTGGCTTCATGAGAGGCTTTTTTCTTCTGCTTTTAATTATAGACTAGTAGTCGTACCCGCGCGATGCGCGGTCAATATTAAAAAAAAATATAAATTAAATTAAATTATGATCGGTCTTGTTTGATCCTATTAGATCGTATTGCTTTAATAAAATTCATTTGTCATCTTGTTTGTCAATAGGATATACTCAATAATGAAATCTCTATTAAATCAAGTACTTATATAGTCAGTGAATAACTTTTTTATTCTGTATTTTTCTTTATTATATTTAGCAAATATTTAGTATTCGCTTTCTTTTTAAAATATATGAGAAGATATATAATTTATTACTGTTGAAATATTTTTTATTTTAAATTTTATTCTGTTGTTCTTAATAATATTATTTAAATTTTAATAAATAAAATCTATGTTAAACTAACGGGACTTATACAGGCAGTGCATCGAATAAGTTTTTTGTTACGTATTTTTCTTTATTATATCATCTAATATTTAATATTATTACATTGTTAATAGAAAGTTTTATTAGCATATTACTTTATTTATATTTTTCTCTGAAAGTTTTTTTATTTCTTTATTTTCGTTTTTTTATTTTAAAATAATTTTAAAACTCCAACTTGAAACTACTCCCCAATTTGAATTGGTAATTTATTATTTTTTTTAATTTTATTTTGGATGTTAAAATTATTTTAAAACTCTAACTTGAAACTACTCCACGATTTGAATGGGTAGTTTTTCTTCTCTCTTTTTCATTTTTTTATAGCTAAATTTATTTATTTTTTGCTTTTTTATTTTAAAATAATTTAAAAACCCCAACTTGAAACTACTCCCACCCAATTTGAATGGGTAGTTATTCTTTTATATATTTATATTTTCGTTTTTTAACTATAGTTAATTATGAGATATCTATGTTTATTAATTCAAATAAAGTAACCAATTAATATATATATATATATATATATATATATATATATATATATATATGGTTAGTTTTTTATTTTATTTATTTTTTCGTTTTCTATATGTATATTACATATAAATAGATTTTATCGTTTTTTTATTTCAAAATAATTTTAAAACTCCAATTTGAAACTACTCCCCAATTTGAATTGGTAATTCATTATTTTTTTAATTTCGTTTTTTATTTTAAGACTCCAACTTGAAACTACTCCACCCAATTTGAATGGGTAGATATTTTTTATATATTTATTTTTTTGTTATTTTTTTATTATATTTAATTATAAGATATTATATATATTTATTAAATCCAAATAAATTAACCAGTTAATATATATATATATATATATATATATATATATAATATTATATATATATATGTTAGTTTTTTATTTTATTTTATTATTTTCGTTTTTATATGTATATTATATATAATAATATTTTCATTTTTTTTATTTTAAATAATTTTTAAAACTCCAATTTGAAATTACTCCCCAATTTGAATTTGGTAATTCATTATTTTTTTAATTTCGTTTTTTATTTTAGAATAATTTAAAACTCAAACTTGAAACTACTCCCACCCAATTTGAATGGGTAGTTATTTTTTATATATTTATTTTTTCGTTTTTTTTTATTATATTTAATTATAAGATATCTATATTTATTAATTCAAATAAAGTAACCAATTAATATATATGGTAGTTTTTTATTATTTTCTTTTCTGATATGTATTTAAATTCAAAAATAAGTAACCAATAAGTAATTATAAACTAAATAACTAATTAGTAACCAATTATGCCATGTGGTATTTTTTTANTATATATATATATATATATATATATATATATATATATATATATATATATATCAATGTAAAGACTGAAACGAAGATATTGAGAGTTTACTATTTCATTCATTTCCTTTCTTCCTTTCTTCTTCTCTCTTCTCCCTCGCATCTAGGGTTTTCTGGTGCATTCAATCTCTAAACTTCAGCAAATTTTCTCATGTTTGGTTGACTTAAGGTTTTGGAAAAATATTTTCTCATGAACTCATTTTCCTCTAGTTGGAGAAAAATATTTTCCCTATCGAGAAGGGAAAATATTTTCTCATGAACTCATTTTCCTCTAGTCAGTAGGCATGGTTCTTTTTCACATACATATTATTTTCTTTTGCTTGATTTGACAAGCTCCTAATAGTAGCGTTTTACTTGGTCTTTTAAAATGAACGATTTCGTGTTTTCATAAGATGAATACATAATTATTTTTTAATTTTTTAAAAAACGAAAAAGAGCATTCCGTTGCCGGGACTTGAACCCGGGTCTCTCAGGTGAGAGCCGAGTATTATAGCCACCTAGACTACAACGGATTTGTTAAAGATACGCGGTAACATTATTAATATAATCAAAGTCACATGAAAAAACAAGAGATGCTCTCAAAACCCTCAATCTCTGGTTCAACAATACAATAGCTGTTTCATTCTGCTCCTATCCATTGGGGAACTCGAAATATACTTCAAATGCCTGTAGCCTAAAGAATTAGCTGCCATAGATTTTCATACTACAAGAACAAGAAGAACACAGCAAAGCGTTTAATCACCAGGTAGGATTTTCTAAGCTTACTTCTATGTTACCCATTTGTTTTTTCTTTTCAATTCGTTAAAATAGCTCCAATCAGTTAAAAGATTTGATCTTTAGCGAATTTCGGGTAGTGGGGTTTAATATATGTTGTAGAACTATTGTACTTGTTGAATGTGCTATAGTCATGGGAGCTGAAAAAAGCTTCATATATCCAAAATGAAAAATTGAGTACCTGAAGTAAGAACAGCAGTCAGGAACTGCTCAGTTGTCACTAGTCAGTAGGCATGGTTCTTTCTCAATATAGATGAAGAAAAACATAATAATTGAAGAAAAGTGAACCAAGGGTGTGGTCTAGTGGTTTAATGAAGTGGGTTGAGAACCATGAGGGTCTCAGGTTTAGCCCGTGAATCCTAGTGAAGACAAAAATACTAGGTGATTTCTTCTCATCTATCTTGGATAGAGTTACCTGGTACCTGTAGTTGGTGGGAGGAAGTAGGTATCCCATTTAATTAGTCGAGGCGCGCAAGTTGGACTAGACACCACGGTTATCAAAAAGAAAACATGAATAATCAGAATGTTCAGTTGTCAAACTCCCATTGTGTCATTGGACAACAAAACCTCACAACCGTATAAGTATCATACTGCTACTTGTTTTAGTATGGACTTTTTTGAGATGTGTTTTAGTATGGACTTGTAAAAAAGGAAAGCCAATAATGAATTGATTTGCTAAATGGACATACAAGAAGATTGTATCATGGGTTCAAATCCCATTTCTAATGGGAGAGAAAATTTACGTGAGAGAACGAACCTATTTGGTGGCGTCCCTCCCTCGGGGGGGGGGGGGGGGGAGATAGAACTAACTTCTTAATGACTAGGAGTTGAGAGCTTGTTGCCCCTTGTTTTTCTTCGACCAAAGCATGTTGGTTGATTAGGCGGCAGTTGAAAGAGCTACTCGAGAGCTTTACGAACAAGCGGAAAATCGATTATCTATTCTATTTTCTTAGTTTAGAATAAGGCTTTTCCCTTACCAGTAAAGTGGTATGGTATCCTCTCTACCTTTATAGGGTAGGGGTAAGGTCTGCGTTCACACTACCCTCCCTAGACCCCACTTATGAGATTAAACTGGATTTTTTGTTCTTGTTGTAGTAAAGTGGTATGGTATGAAGCCAGTGTAGTGGTAAACCAAATTATAGTTCTACTTCCTCCCCGGTTCTCATATGATTGATGCTTTCTGGGATGGTATTACTGCAGTTGGGACAGTGCTCTCAGATATTTTAGTTAGTAGAATATGCTGAATGAAACGTTGTATAAGTAACGTTTGGATTGCAGGTTACCTGTATGTGAACTACGCATTTGACTGCTTTCCACAGTTTCTATCTTCTTCCCTTTTCTTTTCCTCCCTACATGTGCTTCTGGCTGTACGGAGTTTCATGCTAATGCTTCACTAAACACTTCTGTTTGAAGTGTTGAGCTTTCTTCCTCAGTATGCAACATCGGAAATTATTCTTTTTCTTTGTAGGATTTGATTCTTTGCAAAGAATCTGCTTCGAACATTTTAATTACATACATCACTTGCTATTGTCTAGGAAGATTTGTTCTAGTTGGCACTTCTATTTATTCTTACTCAAATTATATGCAGTTTTGTAGTTTGTCAACAAATACCAAGGTGGGCTACAATGACAACATCAGGATTAGCTGCTAGTCCAATAAAATACTGTCTTCATTTACCTGTACAATGTCCAAGATTGCCTGCGAAGAGAGTTTCAGCTTCTAACTTAGGGAGATCAAGGTATATGCTCTATCAAGAATGGTTGTGATAAGTTTACTAATTATAGGAGTTGACTCATATGTAGAATGTATCGTGATTAATTGTTTTCGTTTGTTTGTTCATATTGGAGAAGTCCCTGGACTGGTTCCACACAGAAATATGCCCTAAGAAGAATACCCTTAGTCAAGTGTGCAATGGAAGCTTCTTTTGGTGATTCTGCAGATAATTCTGCTGGTAATTTTGACGGCTCTTCTCATTTAGCTTCTTCGCAGTTTGCAGAAGTTATGCTTGAATTACTTGGCTTTTGAGATGCATATAAACTGCTTTTCTGAGGTTGACTTGTGATGACTTTCTTCCCCTTTTTTGGGCATCATTCCTTTTTTTTTTTTTTTGGGCTCAAGAACTTTATTGCCATTCCTTTAGGTGTCTTTCTGTTGAAAGATGTAATGAAAGCAAAATAAGCTGTCCATCGGATTATCATCAGTGATATAGAATCAGGAGAAGAAGATGGAATCTTGATAAACAAGTCTTTCATATCTTATATGTATTTGCGTCTTTTTCTTTCTTTTGTTTATGATGGGTCCATTGAGTTTTGATAACATTTTTTAGCAGATTAAGACGCTGTGCTTATAGCCACGGTTATCTCCTTAGATGCATTACATCAATAGACATAGTCAATTTTGGAAAAAACTCAAGTTTGAAGATTTCTGTACTAGATGGCTTTGTAGTTGGACTCAAAATTGACATCACTCCTCTAATTACAGAATGACACCTTCAGAAAGTGTAATGTATCATCTTAAATAGATAAACTTTTCTCCTGGAGTTGGTTCTAACAGGAGTTCTTTGGACTGATGCAAACATCATCAATGAATATCAGAAAGAAATAGTTGCCTCTTAACCTTTTCTTTAGTGCGTTCCAAGACATTATATAATTATAGCTTCTTGCGAGTTCTAAAGTCTTTGTGACTTTTCATACGCACGCAACAGCAGGGACCCTGCTATTACTTTCTACGGTTTTTTTCTTTTCATACTGCATTTGCATCTGCTTCGGCTTCTTAATTGTCTTTCAGTTCAATAATCCAGGTTTCTATTACATTTGCTTTTGTAGTTGCTTTGTTTATACATTTTGTTCTCTCTGTGACCTGTGTATTGCTTATCCATAGCAGCTATCTTTCCGAGAATCAATGTTGGGGACCCATACAAACGACTTGGTATTAGCAGGGAAGCTTCGGAGGATGAAATCCAAGCTGCTAGGAACTTCTTAATACAAAGATATGCTGGTCATAAACCAAGTGTGGATGCAATTGAAGCAGCTCATGATAAAATAATAATGCAGCAATTCTATGATAGGAAAAACCCAAAAATTGACTTTAAGAAGAAAGTCAGGGACATAAAACAATCTCGTGTTATGCAGGCTGTCACTAGCAGGTTCAGAACACCAGCTACAAATTTCATTGTGAAAACTTCTATCGCTTTCATAGTCCTTGGAGCTCTCACAGTTCTCTTTCCTACTGAAGAAGGTCCAACGCTTCAAGTTGCCATTTCCCTGATCACCGCCATATATTTCATTCATGATCGGTTAAAGAGCAAACTTCGAGCTTTTCTATATGGGTATGCTTTTTAATGGTCCTCTCACTTGACAAAGAAAACTGAATTTTGATACCTATGTTACATAGTCTCTTAAGATGACCTTGATGTATTCATGTCAAATGTGTCGGAGAATGGGAATGGTAATTTTTAAGTTCTTCAAAATACTCTAGATACTTGCAGAAGAAATTGAACATACACGGTCTTCCATCCTCTTCATACTTGAATCTAGTACTAGTATCAGATATGTATAGCTTAATAAAGCACTTGCTCAAAATTAGTTGTAGTCACTAAAGTTAGTCATTGAATTAAGTCTCGAGTTCTTCAATTCATAGACTTCTTACATATATTGCTTACTATTTGATAGTCGAGATGTTCTCGTTTTTATTGCTAAATTGTTTCTGGATTTTATTGTGGTGCAGAGCTGGTGCTTTTATTTTCTCTTGGATTTTCGGGACATTCTTGATGGTGTCTGTGATTCCTCCGATACTTAAAGGGCCAACGAGTTTGGAGGTGACAACTTCATTGATTACGTATGTACTTTTGTGGGTTTCTTCTACTTACCTCATATAGGACCGTGGCATCAACTCAATTTTGGTAGGGAAGTACATTAGTTTCTCAATACTAAAAAGAGGAAGATTATTGAAATTCAGGCCAAGTGCCATGATTGTCTGTTACAGCTTTTATTGCGAAGTTCTTGTGATGTTTTTGACACGAGGAAGTGCAGATTTATGAAATGAAACCTTCTTCTCTACATAGAAATTGGTGATTCCCAAGACTAAATGCTTACTTATTCCGAGGCCGAAGAGTAGCTAGCCTTATTCTTAACACTGCTGTTTTGGCTAAATGTACTGTTTGCCTGACATTACTTGTCACGTATCTCCCATATGTCAATGCTTGATGAGGAAAAAGTTACCTGCTGCAGGCGTTTGAACGAGACCAATAGAATGCATGTTATTCCTTTTTAAAGCAAAATTTTATCACTTGACCATGATTAACTAATGCTTGAATTTGTGACTATTGTTCCTCTTAAGGAAAAAACTGGTTTAGTGCAAACATCGAACGTGTGGGCTTGTCCTAAGACATATGTACACCTAGTTTTCACCTTTGATATACACACACACCGCGATGTATGCCCTCAATGTTGTGGTTGTAGATGTTTTGCAATCTCAGCTGTAACAGTTGAGGAAGAAACAAAGAAAAGGAAATATGATTACAACTGTAGTCTGGTGGTCGTTTGTCATGGGGTGTGTTACAAGCAGTTGAGTGGCTCATGAGTGACGACATTATTTCTGAAAATTTCATGGGCCATTATTGAATTCAAGCCGTTAACCTGAAACTGGATTAATGTGATATGTATGTGCTCACCTTTTCTTGATTAGAGTGGTAGAT
Source organism: Nicotiana attenuata (assembly GCF_001879085.1). Lineage (NCBI taxonomy): Eukaryota > Viridiplantae > Streptophyta > Magnoliopsida > Solanales > Solanaceae > Nicotiana > Nicotiana attenuata. The sequence continues at coordinate 30,212,028 of NC_031995.1, forward strand.
CTTTTGCGCATTAACATTGACGGTTGTGGTGAGATAGATAAATATAACCGAATGAAGAACGCTTATCCCGTCAGTGGGCTTTAATTAACGCGAATTTAGATTAGTTAGACCAGATAATACTGGATGATTAAGCAAAAACAAAAGGATCTTCAGATACTGGATGATTAAGCAAAAACAAAAGAGGAATAAATTCTTACGTTTGGTTAATTGCCAAATTGCTTCAGCATCTTTTTGGCATGTCAAAAGGAAAACGTTGGCATCCCTCAATTGTCCAAATAAAATCAAGTAGGTAGGACCTGCCAATCTCATCACATCAACCTTTCCATGTAAGGTTGTTAATCTCCCTATTCCAATGAAACAAAGATCGAGGACTTAAAATCGACCATCCATTTTTTTTTTTTTCTGAAAAGGAGAAACCCAAATTTGACTGCATTAGAAATTCTATTCTTACGTTTTAGAATAATCAGAGCCCCAAATCAACTAATGCTTAATAGTTTGTACTTTGTCCCTTCTAGCAACCAGATTTTACGCTACTGCGAATATTCGATTGAAGTCTACGGAAAGATAAAGGACACAAAAATTATAGAACTAATAGGTGTTACTTGGGTAAAGAGTTCCAACTCTAATAATTTAACTTTAATAGTTAGGGTAGGGTGCATAAGCATAATGCTGATTATGGTGTATTACTAATGTTGATATTTGTTATGCTTGCATTAGTTATGTTGACATATTTCTTGTCCATTGTTTGGTTTGATATATTAAAGCATTGCACAATTTCTAAAAGAATTGTTTGTTTACAAAAATACTCTCATAACCAAACCATCACTTTATCTTTTTTAAAGAAAAATATATTGAGGAATTTTTTTATATGAAAAAGGTTTTAAAAAAAATTATTTGATTTGTCTAACTATATATTTTTTTTTGGTAATTAAAGACTTTATTTACCAAGTAGCAATATTTACATTTTACAAAATTTAATCTGCCTAACAGAACTCCTGCTGGACATGAAGCCCCAACTAGGAGATTTTCTATCTTACTTCATGTTCTCCTATTGCCTCTACACTTAAACTCAATCTGGATACCAATTCATATTAATCAAATAGCTATCAAGTTTCGAAAACTGCTGGGCTCTAATGTGTATCTCTTGGATGATCGATCTAACCATAGCATTTGCAATACTCTTCTTCTTTTGGAAAATGGTAATATTTCTTGCTTGCCAGATATGATAGACTACTGCAGCTAACACCATTCTGCATATTGCTGCTCCTGCACTCTTCCCTTTGGCCACCTTCTCTATCCACTATATTTCTTCCTGCCATTCTTTCTTCCTTCTTTTCATTCCTTGCCAATGTAGAAGCTTCTACCATACAACATCTTACAGTTCACATTCAAAAAACAAGTGTTGTATTGTTTCATTCTCTCTTTGACAAAGTGAGCATGTTGTGTCTTCTATTATTCCCCATCTTGCTAGCGTTTCTTTGGCAGCTAGTCTATCTTGTAGTGCCAACCTTAAGATGAATATCCACTTTGGAAGTCCATTGTTATTGCAGACTATCTTCCTCCAGGACACCTTTTGAAAATTCCCTTGCAATGCTTTATATATGTGCTTTATAGAGAACTTTTCTATTCGAGTCACTTCTTCTTCTGAATAACCAGCCTCTTCAAACTGTCTTTTGGCTTTGAAGATCTTTTGGATAACCCACGATGCACTCTTTAGCTCAGTGTTCCATATAGTATTCCCTTTTATATGGTAAGCATGTATCCATTGAACCCACAGTGTTTCCTTCTTTGTGCAAATGTTCCATAGATGCTTGCATATGGCTGCTTTATTCCACAATTTCACATTGATGAAATTTAGCCCTCCTGCTGCCTTTGGAGCACATAATTTATCCCAAGCAATCAATTGCCTTCTTAGTTGGTTCAGCACTGCCCGACCATAGAAATATCTTGCATATTGTTTCTATAGACTGTATGATCTTTTTTGGTAGTATGAAGATTTGAGCCCAAAAATTTTGAATTGCCACTAACATACTCTTGATTAGTATTAGTATTGCTCTACCTTCATATGATAGAAACTTTGTTGTCCAGCACTGTATCCTTCTTAGCATTCTATCAATTATGGGTTCACATTGCATTGCTGTCAGCCTCTTTGTACTCAAAGGAACACCAAAGTACCTAAAAGGTAGTTCTCCTTTAGTGTATCCTAACATTTCCATAATATGTTGCTGTGTTCGATTGTCCACTCCTCCAAAATAGATACAACTTTTATTTGAATTTGCAATTAATCCTGATGCTGCAGAGAAAGTTTGAAATTGCTTGTGCAGGACCTTGACAGACTGTATGTCTCCCTTACAGTAAAGCAATAAGTCATCAGCAAATCCCAATTGTACTAGATTGACTTTAGAACATCTTGGGTAAAATTTTAATTCCTTATTGTCCCTCAATTGCTTCATTAGTCTGCATAGGTACTCCATGGCCATCACAAATAGCAATGGTGATAGAGGATCCCCCTGTCTAAGTCCTTTCCTTGCTTCAAAGGGCTTGGTTGGCTTACCATTAATTATGCCAGAATAAGAGACTGTGCTAATACATACCATTATCCACTTTACAAACTTTTCTAGATCTCTCAGCATTCTCATCACCTGTTCAAGATATACCCATTCCACAGAATCATAGGCTTTTTTCATATCAATCTTTAGCATGCACCTTGGTGAGATATTCTTCCTCCCATAACTTTTAACCAATTCATGAATCATATTGATGTTGTCTGTGATCAACCTTCCTGGAACAAAAGCTGTTTGACAATTGTCAATAAGGTGTGGCATGACTACCTGCAGTCTTGTTGTTAGAATCTTTGATATTATCTTATAGAACACTGTACAGCAAGATATAGGTCTAAACTCCTTTATGCTATTTGGGTTCTTTTCTTTAGGGATCAAAGTAATGGTGGTATAATTAATAGGTTTACACATTTCAGCACTTTTAAAGAAATCCATCACTACTTCAGTAACCTCCTCACCCAGTATATGCCATGTCTTAAAGAAGAAAGAATTATAGCCATCACATCCTGGTACTTTGTTGTCATCAATGTCCTGTATTGCTTGCTTGACTTCTTCTCTTCTGACAGTTCTGATTAGCTGTAGTTGTTGTTGCCTACTCAACATATATCCCTTCTGCATGACTTCTGTGTTGACTGCTGGTAATTGTGACGCTGATGTACCAAGTAACATCTTGTAGAAGTTTAGAATCTCTAGTTCCACTTCATTTGGACTCTGAAGTAGTTGCCTTGTACTGTCAACTAATCTGCCAATATGATTTGTTGCTTGCCTGTTTTTTATGCAAGCATGGAAGTATGATGTATTTGAATCTCCTAACTTGGGCCATTTAATTCTTGATTTCTACTTTAATATACTCTCCTCAACCTCTAGCCACTTAGCCAATTCCAGTTTTATAACTTTTTCTTGAGCTACTATTTCACTGTCATTCCTTGGTCCTACCATTTGATCTTGTATACCTTCCAATTTAGATCTTGCTGCTTGAATTTTGTGCCCAATGTTGTTGAACTCTTGACTATTCAACTGTTTCATCTCCACCTTTAGCAATTTGAGCTTATTCCAAACCTTAAACATTGCATTTCCTTTGCTCCCCTTTATCCAACACTGCTTCACTTTATCCTCAAACTCCTTATGTTGTGCCAGACAATTTAAGAACTTGAAAGGTCTACTTCTAGCTTGGTTATTGTCATCAAAGGTTATGCTCAAAGGGCAGTGATCATAGAAACCAGGCTTCAAAATACTCCCCTCCATTGTAGGCCAATTTTGGATCCATTCTGCATTAACAAGGATTCTATCAATTTTACTGTGGACATGGTTGTTTGTCCAAGTATACTTTCTACCCACGGTTCTTAGTTCAGCTAGTCCAACATCCAATATGAACTCTTTGAAGTCTCTCACCTCAAACTCTTGTACTACATTCCCATGCACTCTATCCTCACTAGATAGGATAGTGTTAAAGTCTCCCATTATTACACTAGGACCACTGATTCCATATATGGCTCCCCTCAGATCTTCCCATAATGCCTTCCTGTCTTGTATAGTATGCATTCCATATACAACTCCAAAGTTAAACTTGGTGCTACTCTGGATTATAGTCACCTGCCCTACAATATATTGTTTATATGTTTGATATACCTCAAAGTCCACCTTTGTCTGATCCCACACTACCCATATTCCACCTCCTGGAGCAACATCATAATTTACTATGCATTTCCAAGTACTAAATACCTTCTTTATTATTGAGTCAGCATTTGGCTCCTTGACTCTATTTTCTAGCACAACCATTAACACTACCTTATTCTCTCTACTAAATTTTTTGAGCTCTTTTTGCTTATAAACTTTATTCAGACCTCCTAACATTCCACGATATGATATTCATCATCCTATGGTATTTAAATTGGAATCACCACCTCTGCCCTTTTCACTAGGCTGCCCTCTACTTTTCTCTTGAGCTTCAGACAGTTGCACAATCTTTTGTGCTGTATCAACTAAGGATTTGAAGGAATTACCAATATTGACCACATTCTCACTTATCACTCACATGCTCTTCTTTGATGCAGACTTTTCCCTAGCCATCTGCCATTGTTCTTCATTTATCTTTTTGCTTGGTATCACCTCACTTTCTACTTCCACTTGTTCCAGAAATCTTCCATGTGTATCAATTTTATCCACCTTAGGATCAAGTACCCTCACAACTCTCCATTCTTGTTTCTGATTATGTACTCGAAACCTTTGTTGTTTCTGCTGGTTTTGACATGAGTGTCCAATTTGGCAGCATGCTTGACAATATTGAGGTTTCCAATCATATTGTATCACCTGCTCTATCAGCTTTTCTTTGGGATCATATAGTTTGATTGATCCTAGTAATGTCTTAGTGATGTCCATTTCAATTAATACCCTAGCATATGAAATCCTGTCAGCCACTGTGGTGCACGCATCAGCATATAGGGGCTTGCCCAAACCACTCCCAATTTTGCTTAAAACCTGGTTACTCCAGTAGTTCAATGGAAGCTTTGGGAATTTGACCCATAGAGGAATGGTTTTCAGCAATTCCTCATTGAAATCAAACCCCTCAGTCCATGGTCTAAGTATAATTGGTCTGATGTTTATAGTATACGCCCATTCATTAACACATCATCCCTATCTTTACAACCGTTCATCAGAATTATAAAGTAGCCATCGTTATGGAAGAGTACCTTTGGTTTTCTGATTTTACTCCATTGTCCAGCTATGAATCGCTCAATTGCCCAATAGTTGGGCTTTTTCCAACTACATACATGATTATTGCTCGATTCCACTTCTGATTTTCCTCAGCTATGTCCTCGTCCAATAATTTCACTACCACTTCTCCATCCTGTATCACCGGTAGTATATATGATAGATTCATTCCTTTTGCTGCGAATTTGTCATAATGAAGTAGACCTGCGCAGTACCTTCCTCCATTACCATTTGGGATTGTTTCCGTCTCATGCATGTGCTTCTCAGCTTCAATTCCAGCTATTGCTGTTCCATTGCTCTGTTCTTTTGTCAAGCTTGTAGTTACTGTTCCATTGGACACTGTTTTACTCGTACTCGCTCCACCAATTGAGACCGACAAAACATTCATTTTGGTTGTCACTTGATTGACTGGGCTCTTTAATACAGCTGATTGTGGTTGATTGCAGCTCAGATCTGGCCAATTCAGCTCGTTATCACTATCCAGATCCAAATCTTCCTCTTGTATTTTGTCCTTTGCTTTTGCATGTTTCTTTCCTTGCTCCCTTGTAATGATTTCTGTGATTATCTGTTCGATTACTGGTGTTTTGCTATGATTCTTCTTTGGTCTCCCTCTTTCTTCTATTTCCGGCGAGGGCGCAGGTTAACTAGCACCTAACGTACGCCGAGAGAGTTTGGTTGTCTTTTATTATGCTTAATATTTCTAACTATATATTAGTATAGAACTGAATATTATTTATAAAAAAAAATATGCTAAGTATTTATTTATTTACTAGGGATATAATTTTATTTTTCACTTTCTTGGATTATTTCAAACTTGCATTAATATAATAGCGTATTTTAATCAAGATAAATTTTGAAGGATAATTTTGTCTTTAACTAAGCTAATGCATGCATTAAAACTCATTGCATTACTAACACCATGGTTTCCTATGCATTAGTTATGCATAGGATAATACCAAATAAAGTGTATAACTAATGTATAAGTTCAAAAAATATAATATCAAATAAAGTATTATTAATACACAGAACTAATGCATCCATCGCAAACGACCTCTTACAAATTAGAGTGTGAATCAGTGAATAGATAACTAAAGTTATAAATGTGTATGCAAGACATGTCTTACATTCATTTATTTGATATGCGGTTGGACAAGTTTCTTTCGACTGTTAGGCATCCCTCTTTCTATTTCCATTCTCTCCATCGTTCTCCAGGTACTCATCGGAATTTGGACACGTGTCAGCTCTTCAATCAAACGGTCCACATTTGTTTGATTAAAAAAATTATTCTTAACCACAAATCTCCATCTCTTTAACCATCTCCAAGAGGAAGCTCTGGTTGGACACACTTCTCCTCTTGTCAGCGCAGCGTCATACAATTCCTAGTTTTGCCCAAGCCCAGTCAGCAAGTTATCAAGCCACTTGGCACTTGTTGCTTGGCCAATGTATTATGGCCTCAAATGACATATCTCCCTGGAACTATATAAATGTACTGAGCATTGGGCTCTCTACTCTATTATTAAACACAGAAAGCAAACAACCAAAAAGATAACAAACTTGTAGCTGAGGAGAGAAAGATAAGGAAAGAAAAAAAATGGCTTCAGCATCTCTCCTCAAGACATCACCAGCCATTGGCAAAACTGACTTCATAAAAGGTCAGGCCCTTCGCCAGCCATCAGTCTCCGTCCGGTGCCACCCTGCTCCTCCCTCCGGACTCACTGTCCGCGCCAGCTCTTACGCTGATGAGCTCGTCAAAACCGCGGTACGTGCTAAGACCGCGCTAGTGTATCTACTACTCATTCATGAATTTTGCTTTTTTTAAAGCTATCGGTGTATTTTAACGTGTTTGTAATAGGTAAATAGATTAATTTAATTCAAGTAAATTATTGCTCTAGTACTTACTAAGTTGCTTCACTTGAGTCTTGCAAGATTGCAGCTTTAATTACCATCTCTCTGTCCTTTCCACTGCTTACTATCATCTCATCAACTTCTTTTTTACTCCTGTCAAACAATTAAAGCATGGTTTGGTTACATGTACTAGCAAATACTCCCCCGTCCCAATTTATGTGGCACCATTTGACTTCGCACTGACATTTTTGATAGAAATGAAGACTTTTGAAATTTGTGGTCGAAAATAAGCCTTAAATATTTGTGTGACTTTAAATCATCTCATTAAGGGTATAACAGGAACTTTTATGTAGGGGTGTACATAGGTCGGGTTGGTTCGGATTTTCTAATTACCAAACCAAACCAATTGTATCGGGTTATTAAAATTAAATAACAAACCAAGCCAATAAAAGTCGGATTTTTTAATCTCGGTTTTTTTCGGTTTTTCCGGTTTTTCTCCATAAAGTCTTCATAGCATAAAACGTAAAATTTTTGCTCCAAATATTTCTTTAATCCTTGTAAGACATAACTATATAAGGTGTTTTCAATGAAATAACATAAATATGAGATGAGTCATGGCATTGTATTAAAATATTCAACAATAAAGATAACAAAATCGCATAAAATAAATATTATTAATAAGCCATATTGAAAACAAACATAATTTAAAATTATGACTAATAAGTACTATTATTTACCTAACTAACCACTAAAAGAAAAATAAGTTATACATTTTATGTAAACAATGAAAAAACTAAAAAATAGATATCCAACACTATTTTTATTCATAGTACAATCGAATTGAATGTCTTTAATTAGCATTAGTATTGATTTGATTTTGGTTTAAGATTTATTTGAGTTACTAACATTTATGTACATTAAAACTTATTGGAGCATCCAAAAACTATAAGCCCAAGTTTGAAATAATACGTTAAAAGATAAAATTATGAAAAAGCTTAGAAATATTTATAAACTACACTACCATAAATATTTTTATGTATTAAATATATTTAAAACTTCTATACATATAAAGTCGGGTTGGTTTGGTTCGGTTTGACTTTTTTTAGTTAAAACCAAACCAAACCAAATATGGTCGGGTTTTTTTTTCCAATACCAAACCAAATCAAACCAAACCATAGTCGGGTTTTTTTTCTCGGTTTGACTCGGATTATCGGGTTGGTGCGGTTTGTCGGTTTGATTTATACACCCCTATTTTTATGTTAAATTGTTTCTAAATATAGAAAGATGACATTATTATTGGAACATAATAAAAAGGAAAGAGTAACTTAGTTCCTAACCACTAGTTGCATTCCCTAGAGCAAAGTTGTATCATGTGAATGATGAAGCTGAAAAAAGAAAACCAATTAAAATGTTTGTTTTTCCTCCTTAAATGGCTGTACTGTGATATGTCTGGTTTATGCTCAAGCTTCTAGGGAAATAGAATGTAAATATATCTGCTACTCAAGGATTAATGAGAATTTTGGAATAGTATTAGTGGTTAAAACACTGTATGAATTATCCTCAAGGTGAATCAAACATATAGCTGACATAAACTAATGGTTGATTAATGTAGAAAACCGTGGCATCTCCTGGCCGTGGAATTTTGGCCATGGATGAGTCAAATGCTACCTGTGGGAAGCGTTTAGCTTCAATCGGACTGGAGAACACTGAAGCGAATCGCCAGGCATACAGGACCCTTCTTGTTTCAGCTCCAGGACTTGGTCAGTACATTTCAGGTGCCATCCTATTTGAGGAGACACTTTACCAGTCCACTGTTGATGGAAAGAAAATCGTTGATGTACTTCATGAGCAGAACATTGTTCCTGGCATCAAGGTTGACAAGGTAAAGATCATACTATGTGAGCTAGTCTTAAATTCTTGATTTAGTTAGGTGGTGAAGAAGTTTAAGAATATTTTGATTGCCATGTTTTAATTATGGTTTAACGAAAACTACAGGGTCTAGTTCCCTTGGCTGGTTCAAACGATGAATCCTGGTGCCAAGGTCTTGATGGCCTTGCCTCGCGCTCTGCTGCTTACTACCAACAAGGCGCTCGTTTTGCTAAATGGTAGCCTACCATTATACTCTTGTATATAAATTGAATGGGATTCAACTCTATATCCATTGACAAAATCATTGAATTATCACACAATTAGTGCAATTTAACCTGTTTTAGAAGGCTACTTAGGTTACTGATTCCACTTATTATGAATAACTAACTTTAGTTACCTTTTAAGTGACCTGATAGTATAAAAAAGATTTTACATTATCAGTAGAAATTAAACTCAATGTGCTTGATTGAAGCCCTTCTTATCTTCTTTATTATGAATATTGCAGGCGTACTGTGGTGAGCATTCCCAATGGTCCTTCTGCACTTGCAGTAAAGGAAGCAGCCTGGGGTCTCGCTCGCTATGCTGCAATTTCTCAGGTAAGTTGGCATACAGGAAATCGAGACCACAATAAATGTGATGTAATTGTCTATTCTTGTGTGGTTTCAACAGAAAAATTTCTTGTCAATTATTGTAGGACAATGGGTTGGTACCAATTGTTGAGCCAGAGATATTGCTTGATGGTGAACACAATATCGATAGGACCTTTGAGGTTGCCCAGAAGGTGTGGGCTGAAGTTTTCTTCTACCTTGCCGAAAACAATGTCATGTTTGAAGGTATCCTCTTGAAGCCTAGCATGGTCACCCCTGGAGCCGAGTGCAAGGAAAGAGCTACCCCTGATCAAGTTGCTGATTATACCCTCAAGCTCCTCCAGCGAAGAATTCCCCCCGCTGTCCCTGGAATCATGGTAAGTACCTAAACGTCCTATTATATAAAGAGTTTAACTTCTATATACAGACAGTGCCAAAATAATCTGACTACTAATTATTCATCGTTTTGCTATGCATAGTTTTTGTCAGGTGGACAATCTGAAGTGGAGGCTACTCTTAACTTGAATGCCATGAACCAATCTCCCAATCCATGGCACGTGTCGTTCTCATACGCCAGAGCCCTTCAGAACACATGCCTCAAGACATGGGGCGGAAGACCAGAAAATGTGCAGGCAGCTCAGGAAGCTTTGCTTATTAGAGCCAACGCCAACTCGCTCGCCCAGCTTGGCAAATACACTGGCGAAGGTGAATCTGAGGAGGCCAAGAAGGGAATGTTCGTGAAGGGATACGTTTACTAAGTCATTTTCGACGAAAGCCTTCACATGTTTCATGATGAAGATTGTGATGTGACCAAGATGAAGTGCATAAAAGCTTATAGCTCCTCAAGAATACTGTCTTGTTCATATAACATGTACCTTTAGCAATTAATGACATTCATGCTACTGAGTTCAGCTTTATGCTATTCTTCAAATTCTTCTCCAGATTAAGATGCAGTGTGCCAAATTCCATACAATCAATTCTCTGGTGCATACTTGTAAACACATTACTATTTGCCTATCTATATAATCTGAGTTTTCTACTGAAAATTTTGACCATACCGAGTTTTCTACTTATTCTAGCAAAATGTTCTAAGATCAAATTTCACACAAAGCACCTTCTCTGTTTTCATAACTTGTTCCAAATTCTTCTTAAGCTTTAGGATCATTAACAACTTTCTACATAGTTTCTAGAGCTCAATCTTAACAGCAACACCAAATCCCAAGATACAAATCATCCAACATTCCGCATTGAGAACATGCATCTGGACAACTAGGATTCATCTGTAGCAGCTCGCACTCTCCCGGAACTCTTCAGGTATACCATTCATGTTTAGAGAGTCGGAGCCATGATTTGAAGCTTATGAGCTTGAGATTCAAAATCTAAATTATTGGGTTCTAAACTAATAATTTTTACATATTTCAATAAATTTCTCAAGACAAATACATGGTTTTTGAACCAAAGTTACTGGGTTCGGGCGCTTCTACTCTCCCTTCGCTCCTGCTTGTTTAGACCAAAATAGGGAAATACTTAGTGTGTCAAACTGCAACTTCTAGCATGAAATATGTGTTAGGTTTCGTGAATGGGTGTGAATGAGAAATGGAAGAGGCACCTTTTGAATTGCACATCTTCATCTCACCCTTTCATTGTCTATAAATTTAGAGGCTTAGACTCATTTTTCAAACATGGAAAACTTGAAAACTTCTTCCCTCTTTTATATATTGTTGCATTTTTTTCCAAAATAACATAAGCGTCATGTGTGATTAGCTCCGTTTGTTGAGTTCGCTCATGTTCTGTGATTTGTAGTGTCGCTATCACAAAATAGTTATTCCGTTCTATCCGGGGAGGAATTAATCCAAAACCTTGGGTAACAATGAGGGGATTAAATTCCTTAAGGACACACAAGCAACTTATGGGCTCGGAATTATTTTATATATTATTTATTAAATTAACGTTTCTTTACTTCTTGTAATGACCCGGCCGGTCGTTTTGAACTTTAGCGAGTCGTTCAGCGGTTTAGGGTCTTTAATGACTTCACATTGTGTATTATGACTTGCGAGCATGGTCGGATATGATTTTCAGATGATTCAGAATGAATTGGGATGAGTGATTCTCACTTTAGAAGCTTAAGTTGAAAATGTTGACCGAGGTTTGACTTTTGTGAAAACGACCCCGGAACGGTGTTTTGATGACTCTGATAGGTTCGAATTGTGATTTTGGACTTGAGCGTATGTCCGAAATTGAATTCGGACATACCTAACATTGAGTACTGATTTGTGCCGATTAGAGGTGAATTGTGAAGGAACATCTATTTTTGAGTATTGATTGAGGGCTTTTGAGGTAAGTATCATGCCTAACGTTGTGTGGGGGAAAACTACCCCGTAGGGATTGGTTTATTTGTACTATTTGAATTACGTGAAAGACGTCTACACGAGGTGACGAGTGTGTACACGGCTTATATGTGAAAATTTGACCGACTTAGACTCTTAGGTTCTCGTGAACATTAAAAATAAAGTTGTCTCATCGTGTTATATCCTCCATTGCTTAATTTACCCTTATATGTCTTATTTGAAGTTGATTGGTTCATGTTCTACCCTTGTTGCCAAATATACTCTTATATGCCTTTATTGAAGTTGTTGCCTCTTTTATTGCTATGTTATCTCTTCCGTAATTGCTTATCCTTAATTGAAGTTATTGTTATCTCTTCCATGGTTGACTTATCCTTATCGAAGTCAGTGTTATATGTTACCTCTTCCATTGTTGGCTTATCCTTATTTGAGGCCGTTGTTACATGTTATCTCTCTTATTGTTGAGTTATTCTTATTTGAAATCATTGTTACATGTTATCTCTCCTATTGTTGAGTTACTCTTATTTGATATTGTTGTTACACACTATCTTTCTCATTGTTGGGTTATTCTTGTTTGAAACAATTATTACTTGTTATGTCTTTTATTGTGAGCTCGTTCTTCCGTTTCTTTGTGTTTTGTAATTCATGTGTTGATTTACTTGCCGTACTCTCGAATTATTATTGTTGTTGTTGTTGTTGTACTCAGTGTTGTTGAGCCAAGGGCTATGTGTGGTTGTGGTTTTAGAATTGTTTTGAGAAAATTTTGTGGCATATGGGCACATGTGGTGGGAGTTGTTATATTGTGTTGTTATGTCTTTTTGGCACATGTAATATTGATGAGAGAATTGTCGGGGTGTTCGCACGTGAGTTGTCTGTGCTATTGTTATTATTGATAGTTGCACGTGCGACGTAACAAGACGGGCTATATATATATGGGTTTGCGCATGTGGTGAGACAAGGCGGGAATAATATTATGCGTGTGCGACGAGTCAAAGTGGGTATTTACTTTATTGTTGAGCACGTGGAAAGACAAGAGGGCTATGTCGGGGATGATTTGTGATGACTTGTAATGGCATGAGGGCTTGTTGTTGATAATATCTGTGTAGTGGTGTGCCTACTTTGTGTGAGTTATGCATTTTATGTTTTGTGTGTTGTTTCTTACATACTATTCTTTGTCTCTGATCTTACTTGTTGACTCGAGTTGTGATAGAACACTTGCACAAGCATACATCGTAGTTAGTCAGACATACTAGTCCAAGAAGATGAACCTTGATGTTTATTGATCATTTACATGTATTCTTATATACTTGCCTTCTGTGTGTGAGTTGTACTATTGGCACGTGAGTTGTCCATGCGGTTATGAGATGTTGTTACTACTAGCACATGAGTTGTCCATGCAGATATGAGATATTGGCACTCTCTTAGCATGTGAGTTGTCCGTGCAGATATAAGGTATTGATGGTATTGGCACGTGAGTTGTCCGTGCGGTTGTGATTTGTAATATGGGCACAAGATGTCAAGTGATTAGGGTTCTTGACTTGGGACTCGTGCTTTGTGATTATGAGGTGTGGTACCTCGGGGAAATTCTTGTATAATCCTTATGTGAAAGTGGTTGTTTTATTGGGTTGTTACTTGTTTTCCCTTACTTGGTTTTATCGGACTTAAACTGTATTCTGTTTACTTTACAGTGTTATTACCTGTTGGCTCCTTGCTGTTAATTGTTGTTTCTAGTTCTCATTCCAAGTATTGTAACATTATTCTTACGATGTTTAACTTTATATTTTTTTCCCTGTTAGTTTTATATTCATAATTGTACATGTTATTATGTCTAGTAGGTATCTTGACTGTTCCTCGTTACTAATCCATCGAGGTTAGTCTTAATACTTACTGGGTACCGCTGTGGTGTACTCATGCTACGCTTTCTGCATATTTTTGTGCAGATCCAGGTACTTCGGAGTTTGTTGATCATTAGTTAGCTGATCGGGCATTGCTGTAGAGATTCAAGGTATACCTGTCGTCGCGTTTGCAGGCCTCAGATTCACCTTTTGAAGTTTATGTTGTTCATTTCTATTCCGGAACAGTTGTAGTTAGAGATTTTCTAGTGAACAGTAGAGCTTATGACTTGTACTGCCGATTTTGGGATGTTACATATCTACTGTGGATCGTTAGATTTATATAGAAATTTCTGTTATTAATTCAGTAAATGTTAGGCTTACCTAGTCATAGAGACTAGGTGTCATCATGAGATCCTATGGAGGAAAATTGGGGTCATGACAAGTTGGTATCAAAGCTCTAGGTTCATAGGTGCTACGAGTCATAAGCAAGTTTAGTATAGTCTTGCGGATCAGTACAGAGACATCTGTACTTATCTTCGAGAGGCTACAGAACTATTAGAAAACTTCACTTCTTTCATTCTTATCGTGCGAGTTTATTGATTTCGGAGTTTGAGCCTTTGTCGTTCTATCCTCTCAGAGATGGTGAGAACACGAGCTGCAGTTACTGATGACGCTGCCCCCAGAGCTGGTGTATCCAGGGGCCAGGGCAGAGGCATAGACCGAGGAGGAGCACGAGCTACAGCTAGATCACCTACCAGAGCAGCAACTAAGGAGCCACTAGTAGCTCCGGTTAGGGGACATGCATCAGAGACGCTTGTTGCTACCCCGGGACTTCAGGAGACTTTAGCGCAGTTCCTGAGCATGTTTGGTACATTGGCTCACACGGGATTGATTCCAGTTACACCAGCTACCTCACAGATCAGGAGAGGAGCTCAAACTCCCGCTGCTCGTACTCCTGAGCAGCGTGTCCACATTGGTTAGGTTTCGGGTTTCATACCAGCACAACCTGTTATTGCGGTTCAGCTTGAGGCCAGGCCAGGGGCATCTGAGGAGGAGCAACTGAGACTTGAGAGATTCAAGAAGTATCGTCCTCCTACTTTCAGTTGCTTAGCTTCAGAGGATGCACACGGTTTTCTAGAGAAGTGCCATCATATTCTCCATATCATGGGTATTGTGGAGACGAGCGGGGTTGCTTTTACCACATTCCAGCTATCGGGAGCAGCGTATCAGTGCTGGCGGGCTTATGAGGAGGGTAGCCCAACCGATGCAGCTTTACTTTCATGGACTCAGTTTTCAGAGATGTTCTTGAGAGAGTTTGTTCCCTAGACCCTTCGGGATGCGTGGCGCGCGGAGTTCGAGCAGCTATGATAGGGTATTGTATCAACGTTAGAGTATGCTGTTAGATTCAGTGATTTATCCAGGCATGCACCTACTTTGGTTTCTACACTTAGAGAGTGAGTCTGCAGAGTTCATTGAGGGACTCAGTTATGGTATCTGATTCAACATGGCTCGAGAGTAGGAGATGGATATTTCGTTTCAGTAGGTGGTAGAGATTGCTCGCAGATTATAGGGTATATGGGGTCAGGAGGGAGAGGACAGGGAGGCTAAGAGGCCTCGTGGACTGAGAGGGTCTGCTGATCCCTATTTTGGAGGCAGGGTACGTCATGGTAGAGGTTTTGTGGGTCAGCCAGTTCAGTTTGCACTTCAGGCTTCACGCGGTGCTTCAGACATTCATGGGTCCCATAGTACCCGTACCGGACCGCTTCCATAACCACGTCAGCGGAGAGGTTTCTTTGAGTGTAGAGATACCAGCCACATGGTGAGAGATTGTCCTAGAATCTGGACTGATGTGTCACAACGAAGTATTCAGGCAATGAGTTCTGCTTTAGTTGCTGCTATACCTGCACCATCAGCTAGGGGTGGAGGTCAGGCGGGTAGAGGTCTCCCTAGAGGGGAGGACGTGCCCATTGTTATGCTCTTCCAGGACGCGCCCTAGTTGTTAGTTGTGTTTTGTGATTCTTGTACTATGTTCATGTGCTCACGTTAGTTGGGAATTCTATTGTGATAACCCGTGTCTATCACCCTTATTTGGTTGCTATTGAGGGTCATGAGGCTTGGGTAGACTTTTTATTAGTTAATACAGTAGGTTTTGACGTGATTTCTGGGTGGTTTGGCCATGATTTATGATCTGGGTGTTCGATCAGTATGAGAAGGCTGTTTCGTGTTGTGGTTTTGGTTGTACGAGGTTGAGTTAGTAGAATGGTTTAGATGCTAAGATATTTACCTTACTCGTGATTTCGAGTGAAGGATGGGGACCTGGTGTTCTTTGTGAATAGATATGTTGGTTGGTACCGGGCTATGCGCCGCAGTGATGTCATATTATGGTAAGATTTGTTGTGGTTGTTGAGTGTGTCTTGCTTCTTTCTTGTGGATTGGATCCGTATTATAGTATCGGTAGGAGTTGTGCATGTTTGGCTTGTTTGACAGTTCTCTCATGTGTTCCTCTTTTCATATTCAGTCATATTTGAGTTGTGCTTATTGGGTTTGGATTACGATGTATGTGCCCAGGTGGCTTTTGAGGTGGCTTGTTGATCAGATGAGTAGTTATGAGCTTCGGATGTTTCTTGCATTATTTTCAGCGTTGTGGAGGTTTAGAACAAGGTTCTAGTCGATATGAGTCTATTTGCTGGTACCAGGCCTGGTAATGGGAAGCTATTGTGGTCAGAGTTATTACTATGAGCATATGGATGATGTGCTACATCGTGTGGTTATACCCTGTGGGTGTATGTATTAGCTGTTGTAGCTAGTTGAGGGTTTTACCGTGTATTTGTGTGATAATGGGGCACTTCGTAGTTGTGGAAATTTGATTCTAAGACTTTTCGGCATGAGTAGAAGGAATAATCTTTGGTTGAGTTAATGTTGTCAATTTTATGTGGTTTGGGGTGACATGGGATCACCCGTGTGTGTGTGTGCATGGTGAGTTCATATAGTGATTTGATGGTTGGGAAAGACTTTTGGCACGTTCCAGGGCGAACATTTGTTTAAGAGGGGAAGGATGTAACGACCGGACCGGTCATTTTGAGCTTTAGCAATTCGTTTAGTAGTTCAGGGTCTTGAATGATTTCACATTGTGTATTATGACTTGCGTACATGGTCAGACTTGACTTTTAGATGATTCGGAATGAATTTGGATGAGTGATTCTCACTTTAGAAGCTTAAGTTGAAAATATTGACCGAGGTTTGACTTTTGTTTAAACGACCCCGGAACAGAATTTTGATGACTCCAATAAGTTTGTATCGTGATTTTGAACTTGGGAGTATGTCCGGAATTGAATTCAGAGGTCTGTAGGTTGATTTGTGTAGTTTTGCCGAAAGTTGGAAATTTAAAGGCTTAGAATTTTTATAAGTTTGACCGTATGATGACTTCATAGATATCGTGTTTGGATTTCTGTTTCGGGACTTGGAATAGGTCCGTTTCGTCATTTGGAACTTGCCCGCAAAGTTTGGCGTCATTTCGAGTTGATTTGATAGGAATCGGACGCGCGATTGTGTTTTTAGAAGTTCTTGGGTTTCATGTGTTTTGGAGGTCCGATTCCTGGATTCGGATGTTATTTTGATGATTTGATTGCGCGAGAGAGTTCTGATAGAAAAATACTTTTGATATCTCAAAAAGAAATATTCTAAAACTATGTCTAAATTCATTTTCTTAATATATATTAATGAGTCATTATTATAGTAATTATTTTAAATATATTTGTAACAACTAATTTGATAAGTTTGAATTCAATCTTTGACAAACAAAATCTGACAATTGAATGGTAATAAATTATACGTTACTTTTGAGGCAACAATTATGTATAGTCTTAAAGTAATAATTCTTAATGTTTCTTACCGATTTGATAGCATTTAAAGCATGTAAAAATTAAGATAGAAGGGAAAACAATTAAGGAAAAGCGATAAATCAGGGAAAACTAGATAATTCGGCGGCGTATAAGCACTCGTCACCTTGCATATACGACTCACATGGAATTCACATAACACAAAGTCGGAGGGTTCCTAATTCCCTCAAGTCAAGGTTAGACACGACACTTACCTCACTCCAAAGGCCACTCAAAGCTCAATCACAGATTTTCCTTTCAAACATGCCTTCGAACCAACAATATCTTGCAAATTACCAACCAAACATTTCAAAATAAGCCTTGAAAATCACCCACAATCAATACGAATTCAATTCAGGCCATTCTGAAAAAAGATAACAAAAGTCAACACCCGAGCTTGTATACGGTTAAAATCAACGAGGCCCGATTTTAAGGCTTCGACGGCGTGTCCAAGACTGGCCTCGGCGGGATCGAAGCACAGCCCGAGGTTGTCCTCGAAGTACTCGCCTCGGCAAGGCATATCGAAGACTCGCCGTGACGCACCTCGAGGCAACATGTAAGACGATGACCGTTATGAAAAGGCGGAGGGCTCCTGATGACACGTGATGAGGACTGACAAAGCCTGCAAAGGACAGTACAAATCTTTACTAAATGATTATACAGATGTACTAGTAGCTTTTCTTCGTCATTTATTAGACATGTACTATGTTGGGGTTCACCCCTCCTATATAAAGGGGGCCTTTGTCATTTTGTAGGGGGATTCGGATTTTTACACAACATATTGAATATAATACAACATTCTCTGCTCTCTTTGCTAACACTATTGTTCTTCACATTTATTGCTTATTCTTTCATTGTTCATTATTGTTCTTCATTTATTGCTCCTCATTAACCTCAAAAGGCCATCTTTAAGGCCCTCATTACCATGGATTCTTCATCAATCGTTCGTAGCTATTAGCCCGTCTAGACCTCGAGGCCCTGCTCCAGCTAGCTCAAGGCCCAGTCTTGTGACCTCATTGGTTTGCATTTCTTATTTTCTTTACTCACACTTAGTATCTATTGCCCAACAACTAGTATTAAGATAAATCACGTATTTTTGGAACCATAAAATCAAATATAATTGTAGTTACCAATTTCGAGGTAAACAGTTTGGCACCCACCGTGGGGCTAAAAATAATAGTGATTGTTTTGGGGCTAGTTTTCTGCAAGCACAAGTTATCCTTGACACTTTTTCTTGTCCAAGAATATTTGATTTCAGGTCAAAATGTCTAACTCAGCAAATGCACGTGAAAACAACAGCATTGGTCTCCAGGGAGAAAATGGCGCAGACGCCGGTGTAGCACCACAAAACCTAGGGATAGCACCAGCAGATGCCGGTATACCACCGCAAAACATAGGGGATGCACCAGCACAAATCCCGATCGACGTAAGCTCACGAAACGCTGTGCATGTCGATGTAAGCTCTCTTACCAACGGAAGCGTGCGCGGTGAGGAAAGAGACGTTAGTCTTCAAGTCATTTTTGAAATGTTACAAGCACGGCATGTGCCTATTGCTCAGCTACAAAGCCACCAAAAAACCCCAAGCACAGTAGCACCGGAAACGGCTCCTCGAGTCGAGCAGGTACCGGAGAGATTGAACAACAACGGGTCAGCAGCTGACCCTGCTATTATGAAGATGCTCGAGGACCTCACCAAAAAATTGAATCAGGAGAAAAGAAGATAGAAGATAATGATGAAAGAGTGGAGAGTTATAACTAGAGGGTCGATCAGATCCAGGGTGCGCCCCCGATTCTGAAGGGCGTAGATTCAAAGAAGTTCATACAAAAACCATTCCCACTAAGTGCATCCCCAACACCCATCCCGAAGAAGTTCAGAATGCCAGACGTCCTGAAATATAACGGGACCACAGACCCTAACGAGCACATCACCGCTTACACTTGCGCCGTAAAAGGGAACAACTTACAGGACGACGAGATTGAATCCGTCCTACTGAAGAAATTTGGAAAGACACTGTCGAAGGGGGCCATGATGTGGTATCACAACCTACCCCCGAACTTGATAGATTCATTTTCCATGTTGGCAGATTGTTTTGTGAGGGCACACGCCGGTGCCATCAAGGTCGCCAACAGAAAGTCTGATGTCTTCAAACTTAGAAAGAGAGAGAATGAGATGCTAAGGGAGTTTGTATCTCGTTTTCAGATGGAACGAATGGAATTACCACCAGTCTCCGATGACTGTGCAGTACAGGCCTTCACTCAAGGCTTGAACAAACGAATCTCGGTAGCTTCAAGGCAGTTAAAACAAAATTTGATCGAGTATCCCGCCGAGACCTGGGCGGATGTGCACAACAGGTATCAATTGAAAATCAGCGTCGAAGATGACCAATTAGGAACCCCTTCGGGCTCAGTATATCCTAGCAGGCTCTTAACAAAGGAGCAAAGATTCACAGAAAGGGAGCCAAGATCGAACAAAGAAAGATACCATCCGTACGTAGAAGATCGAAGAAACGCTCCTAGGCGTAACATGCCTTGAGGTGATCGAAGAATGGATCGAGGTCAAAATTCTCGGGGAATCATGGGTAAAGTCGTGTTCGATAGGCACACTGGGCCGGTAGAGGCACCCCGTCTATCTGAGTACAACTTCAACGTCGATATCTTGGGCATCGTATCAGCCATAGGGAAAATCAAAGATGCCAGATGGCCAAAACCCGTACAATCAGATCCTTCACAGAGAAATGCCAACTTGGTGTGTAAGTATCACAGCACTCACGGTCATAGGACCGAGGATTGCAGGCAGCTTAGGGAGGAGGTAGCCCGTTTGTTCAACGAAGGGCATCTTCGTGAATTTCTCAGTGACCGAGCAAAGAACCATTTCCGAGAAAGAGATGCAGACAGGAAAAATGAACCAGAAGAACCACAACACATCATCCACATGATCGTTGGAGGGGTCGACGCCCCACAGGAACCCGTTTTCAAACAGACAAAGATATCCATCACCAGGGAAAGGCGAATTCGGAGTTACGTACCAGAGGATGCTCTCACATTTAGCGAAGAGGACATCGAGACCTTGTCTCAGCCTTATAATGATGGACAGGTAATTTCTTTTCTTTTGAATAAAATTCAGATTAAATGCGTGCTCGTGGATCCAGGTAGCTCAACCAACATAATCAGGTCGAGGGTGGTGGAGCAGCTCGGATTGCTCGACCAGATTGTACCCTCCTCTCGAGTCCTCAATGGATTCAACATGGCGAGTGAAACAACAAAAGGGGAAATCATCCTCTTAGTTAATGTAGCCGGTACGATCCAAGATACCAAGTTTCATGTCATCGAAGGTGACATGAGATACAATGCCTTACTTGGAAGGCCATTGATACACAGTATGAGGGCAGTACCCTCGACCCTCCATCAAACGATGAATTTCCAACCAAGGATGGAGTAAAGGCAGTATACGGGGAGCAGCATGCAGCAAGAGAGATGTTTGCGGTGCACGACATGACACCGACATCGACGCCCTCTACATCAAAGAGGCCAAAAGACAAGTGAAAAATCAGCTAACAACTACAACCTACATTCTTGGCTACACCCAAACGAGTGAGTAAAGGACCGTGCCGCGTCCTCGGAACAAGTAGTTGGAATTTACAAAAGCTTGAACACCATCGTTAAGGTACAACCCTCTCCCTTTTTATTTATGTTTTACACTAACTTACTGCAGGCGTTCGATCGAGAGGAATCGAAGCGCCCTCCAGCTCGAAGACCTTGGGTTTTAAAGCATGCGTTGCACTCTTTTTCCCTTAGACCGGATTTTATCCCGAACGGGTTATACCGGCGAGGTTTTTAACGAGGTAACGTCCATATGCTACCTAAGGAGAACTCATAAAGTATTCAAGGCTTCTCTTCAATCAACCTCAAATACTGGGGGGCATCACCCCAGGAGATCACCCCTTGTAAGAAACCGAATTACGCCGAGGAGGACCTCGATAGGAGAATATTGTATTGGGCTAAACGGTCAAATGAACCGTGTCCATATAGAACAATCGAGCATCCAAAGGCAAAAAACATGTACACATACATTAAACAATTGAGGAAGCTTCTTTGCATGTCAAAACACTCGAAGAAATTCTATACTTTCACGCAAAACGGCTTAAGGGCCGAAAAACCTCGAACACTCGGGGACTGTCGTCAACAGATAGCTCGTCGAAGCCATCAAAAACTCGAATTTGTAAGACCTCAATAAGGCAATTTCGAGCTCGTAAGACCTCAGTGAGGCCGCATCGAATCTGTAAGACCTCAATAAGGCAATACCAAGCTTGTAAGACCCCAACGAGGCATACTCAAATTTATAAAACCTTAAAAAGGCATAACCCCAACATGCAGGCCAAGGCTATATATCGAACTTGTAAGACCCCTAAAAAGGCATACCCTCGATATAGACGCCAAGGTCACCGCACACGGGGACTAAAGGCTACGACCAAACAAATGGCTACGGCCGAATTGACGCGGCTCGGAGACATCCGACAGCCGCTACAAAATAAAAGGCCTCCAAATACTTCGAAAAGAACCGGTTAATCAGGCTACACTCGGCATAAACAAAAGAGCTTCTATCATATCAGCTCTAAACAATGAAAAGGCTTCCACACAATCAGCCTTCAGCAAAAAATGTTTCGAAATATCAGCCTTCGAGAGAACATCCCGAGGTACTTAATTATCATCACAATCGACTCATAATCGAGGTTCTTATTTGAGCTGTCGAATAGTCGGACGAACATAAAACATGCTAAGGCATGATCAAATCTTTAGCCAAAAGAGGGAAAACTATAGCCAT
This sequence comes from Nicotiana attenuata, assembly GCF_001879085.1. NCBI lineage: Eukaryota > Viridiplantae > Streptophyta > Magnoliopsida > Solanales > Solanaceae > Nicotiana > Nicotiana attenuata. The sequence continues at coordinate 30,234,481 of NC_031995.1, forward strand.
ATTAAAGGTCGCATCGACCCAATCTAAAAAGAGCCTAAGGGCCAATGCGTAAGAGCCTAAGGGCCAGTTTGAAGAGCCTAAGGGCCAACGCGTAAGAGCCTAAGAGCTAACCCAAAGAGCCTAAGGGCCGATATATTGAAAACCTAAGGGTCAACGAGCCTGAGTCAAAATTTGATTCGAGGACCAAGCCCTAAACGATAAACTATTATCAACCACTCATCGAGCATGAAAACCTGAGGGGTTTATATCATAAGTTCGACATATCGAACTGGTTATCGACAAGTGTCGAAATTTATTCAAGAAAGGCAAAGGGAAAACAAGAAATGACGAGAACAAAAAATCCTTATATATATATATATATATATATATATATATATATATATATATATATATATATATATATATAGCAAGGTTTCACAAAGTCATATTTACGAGGCTCACGCCTGGAGTCCTTACACAAAGAAGGAACAAATGAAAACCTAATCTACCACCGGGGTTGCATAACCAGATGGAGCTCCTCCGGAAATCGTGCCTCCAACGGCCTGGCCCTCGACCCCTGGAACATCGATGACCTCATCCCCCTCGGGGACTTCATCTTCGTCTTCATCATCCTCCGAGCCGCTGGTTGAATCATTGGTTGAACCCTCATCGGAGGAAAGCAAAATTGCCGATTTTTCCTCTAGGGCCTTCACCCTCTCGATCTCAGCAGACAAATCGATGCCCCCTGTGTGTACATCCTCGAGAGCCTGTCTCCTAGATCTTAATCGGGCATGTTTCAAAGCTCGGGATAGTTTAAGCTCGGCCTCTTCGGATACTTTCCTGGCCCGAGCATTTGCTGCAGTAACATCTTTTCTTTATGAGGACATGAGCTTAGCGGCCTCGGACTAAGCTATAGATAGCTCAGCAAATAGTTCAGAATGGAGGTCTCTGTATTTGCGGCTTTCTCCCTCTGCCTCTTGGAGTTGATGCTCAACCAAGATCAGCCTCTCTTGGAGGGCTTCTTTATCGGAGGACACTTCATCTGTATGCTGCTTCGACCTGAGGATTTTAGTATCTCTAATTTTAAGCTCCTCTTGCATTAGATCATCTTTTCGCTTAAGCGGAATGAATCAAAGCAAGGCATTTAACACTTAACTGGCTAGGGCACAAAAGTAAACCCACGAAGGTCATATTACCTGCTTATCGAGATCGGCCCGATCTTGAGACATCCTCTCCAAATGTGCTCGAAGGTCACCTAGCTCCCCCTCCTTTTGGGCATAAAGGGCCTTAAGTTCGTCCAATTCAGAAATGAGCTTCCTAAATTCGTCCTCCCATCTAGCCAACTCTGCTTGTGACTTGGAGAAGGCTTGGTGAGAGAGCATTAAGTCCTTAAAGCACAGAAGAAGAGAGTCGAAAAAGCGAGAATCGAAACTTAACATACAACGGTCAAAGTTAAGATTACCTGTTGCTGAAGCTTCTCGGATTCCTCGAAGATCAATGAGGCATCGGTATCGGGGCTTTCCTCAACCACAACAAAACATCCTTCAAACGTACTGTTCTCTCCGGGGGATGCCCCCTCGATGGTAATGTTCATATCTTGGGCATCCCGTATCTTCCCAGGAGAGAATGACGGGACCGACAGAGGCTCATCTACATTGATCACCTCGACTGATTCAACGAAGGCCCTCTCCCCCCTCCGAGGGGCTTCAACATTGGTTCCTTCGGGTTAATCAACTAGGTGCCCCTCGGCACCAAATGCGTTTAGGTCGTTGGTCGGCTCGGGGACTTCGCCCGAATTCCCCTCACCTCGGGTCGGGATCACCTCAGCAGCCTCCGACTTAGTCACCTTCGACTCAGTAGATTTTGAGGCAGCAACATTTCTCTTCCCCCCTAAATACCAGCGGGTAGTCATCACTCTCTTCTCCCTTGGCACAAAGACTTTTGGCCGCCTCCCGAGTTGAGGCCACTGAATTGGCCTCGGGCTTTTGAGTTTTAGCCTTTTTTGGCTTCGGGGACCCGGCTGGTGATTTCTTCTTTTACTTCTTCTCCTTGGCAGGCTTTGGGGTATCTGCTTCCCCAAGCGGGGGTTCCCTCATCAAAACAGCCTCTCCAAGGCCTACATTGGCACAAAGGATGAGGATACCAGAGAGAGAAGTCTTCTCTAAAGATCTCAAGTGTGAAAAAAGGTAAAAACTCACCATGATTTTTGGCCTCCCACTTAGCCAGATCGCCCCACACGCGCTTGGCGTACGGGTAGATCGAATCAATTCGTCGGACCTAGCCCAAAAGATTATTGATAGCACCGGGGTACCACTTGACAACTGTATCATCAAAGAAAGTTAATTCAAAGTTAGGAAAAGGTATCCAATCAAAGGAAAGTGTTTACTTACTATTCATATTCCATTTCTCGAGAAATGGCATTCTCTCAGCAGGGATCAGGTCCGAGGTCCTGACTCGGACAAAGCGGCTAATCCACCCTCGATCCTTGTCTTCATCGATGCTAGCAAAAAGGCCTTCGGGGATCGACGTTTCAGCTTAATCAGGAAGTAAGGGGATACACAGTCTAATTAGATGGTCGAGGGTAAAAAGCATCCCTTTAACCATACTTGAGAGATACCTAATCATATAAACAATGCGCCAGAACGATGGATAAATTTGTCTATGTATCACCTGATATTGGCTGTAGAGGTCGAGGATTACTGGATCTATCGATGGTGAAGAGGCTTCTACCGGGCCTAAGGTGAAAGGATATGTGTATACACCGAGGAAGCCGGCTTTGTACGTGGTTATGTCTTCTCCTCGTGAAGGAATCTCTACTAGCACCGCTTTCCCCCAACGGTACTCGGCCTTCATTTTCTTGATTTCAGTAATTAAACTGATATACCAGGACATGGGTTCACACCGTCCCAAGACAGAGGAGGGGTTTTCGACTTGGAAGTCAGAAGATGTATCACAAGGCCCGGGGGTACACTCCTCGATACTAGGAGGAACTACCATTTTACCTTTGGTTGTTCGAGAGGACGATGAAACTTTTTCCTTTTGAGGAACAGTTTTAGAAGTTTTAGCTATCTTTAAAGCAAAAAATCCAAGAAGATGGAAAATATTGTTGGAAAAGAGAAGGGAGAATTCAAGGAAATTGAAAAGGGCCGAATGAAATTCTGGAAGCACTAAGAGAATGATATCCACAAGGTTATGGGATTTGTCTATTTATAAAAATCATTTGAATGCGCTAAGGAAGCCAAAAGACCGACCATCGGCATCCTACAATTAATGCTTCTAAGAACCGTACAAAAAAGCAACCCTTCAGTCTCTTCAACCGCTTATGTCATGATGATTGACGTCAGGACCCATACATCGGGAACCTGATTGTCAGAGATTATTGAAGAACAGTCTACAAATCGAGATCGAACAAATGATCATTCGATTATTTAAGCCCAAGGGGTGCCCGAGTTCGAGCCAGTTCTCACTCGGGGTCTGTTAACGAAGCCTTAGGGCTATTTTCATCTCAAGTCGAGCAGACGCTCGTCGACTATTAAGTCCAAGGGCTACCCGAGTTCTAGCCAGTTCTCACTCGGGGACTATTCATAGAAGCCTCGGGGCTATCTCTACTTTGAGTTCGAGCAAACGCTCGCTCGACTATTAAGCCCAAGGGCTACCCGAGTTCGAGCTAGTTCTCACTTAGGGACTATTCATAAAAGCCTCAGGATATCTCTAGTTCGAGTTCGAGCAAACGCTCGCTCTACTATTAGGCCCAAGAGCTACCCGAGTTCGAGCCAGTTCTCACCTAGGGACTATTAATGAAGCCTCAAGTCTATCTTTATCTCAAGGTCGAACAAACGATCATTTGATTATTTTTGCCCAAGGGCTGCCCGAGTTTGAGCCAGTTCTCACTCGGGGACTATTAATAAAGCCTCAGGGCCATCTTTATCTCAAGGTCGAGGAAACGCTCGTTCGATTATTTTGGCCCAAGGGCTGCCCGAGTTCGAGCCGGTTCTCACTCGGGAACTACTGATAAAGCCCCAAGGCTATCTTTATCTCAAATTCGAGGAGACGCGTGCCCAAATATGTTAGCCCAAAGGCCGCCCGAGTTCGAGTATGTCCTCGCTCAGGGGCTGCCTTTAACGCCCTAGGGTTGTCTTTATTATAGTGCAGAGCAACTTGCGCTCGAATCAGGGCTACCCGAGTTCGAAGCAGGCTCCTACTCGAGGACTAGTTGCAAAGGTTCACCCAACTGTTGAATCCAAAGGCTACTTGAGTTCAAAAAAGTTCTCACTCGAGGGCTGCCGACAAGGCCTAAAAGGGCTAGATTTATTTCAAAAAATCGAGACCCAGCCTTCACTCAAGTCGGGCTCAGAAGTCCCGATGACCTAAATTAGCATCAGATCAGTCCAAACTCAGTCCGAGGGATAACAAAGGAATTCTAGAAGCATCACATTAATTAAGTTAAAAACCCAAGGGTTTATTATTGCTATGTTCCGGATACGATATTCGGACTAATTGTTAGAGTCATACATCTGGTTTTTTCACGAACAAAAATAGAATGGAGTTCAACACAAATTGAAGGCAAAGTGAAGACATTCTTGAATTAATAAAAGATGATTTACCAAGCCCACGAGGGGTCCTTACACAGAAACAAAGAAGCAAAAAACAACAGCTAAAAAGCCTAATGTACTTTCGAGGGTATATCCTCGGGAATCACATCTGCGAGAACCCTTTCCTCGGGGACCCCATTTCGATCTTCAGGGCTATATCTTCGAGAATCTCCTCCGAAGAAGCTATAGCCTATGAAAGAGCAAAAGCATTTAACAAGCAAGGAAAATTGTGGCTTGGTAAAAAATTTGGCGAGTATGGGTCTCGTCAGCACTAATATTATGAAGCCACTTCTTGAGACATTGCGCTGGTGTGGGATGCAAAAGTTAGTAGATGATGCCACCTCACTCCATGTAAAGCAAAGGGAATGAGGCGCCATACCAGGGCATAGCTCGAGGTTGTCCTCGAAGTACTCGCCTCGGCAGATGTCGCGAATGCTACCTAGCAAAAATCCCGTCTAAGTCAAGTTTTACGAACTGCAGATGTCGCGAATGCTACCTGGTCTTCGCAAATGCGAAGCCCGCAAATGCGAGAATACATCACATTTGCAAAGATTCTCACATTTCTACTCTCTTTGCAAATGCGAAGAAAAGTTGGCAAATACGATCCAATGATCGCAGATGCGAAGACTGCCTCACCTAGTCCCAGTTCGCAAATGTGAAGCATTGTTTGCAAATGCAAATGCTGGCCTACCCAGCCACTCTTCGCAAATGCGATGAGTGGATCACAAATGCGAACCCAGTAGTGGTCGCAATTGCGATGCTTGACCTCGCATTTGCAAGGTTTGAGTCATGCAACAATTATCTGATGTACCAGCAATGTTTTAAGCCCTATTTTCACTCCGTAGCCTATCCGAAACTCACCTGAGCCCTCAGGGCTTCAGACCAAACATGCACACAAATCTTCAAACATCATACGTCGTGCGATCAAATCGCAAAAATAACACCTAGAACTACAAATTTATCACCAAATCACATGGAATTCTCAAGAACACTTTGAAATTCATATTTTCACAATCGGAAGTTCGAATCATGTCAAACCAACTCCGTTTCTCACATAAATTTCATGTACAATTCTTACATATTATAATGAACCAGTACTGGCTTCGGAACATAAATACGGACTTGATACCAACAAGATCATAACTCGAGCTAGGGACCTCTATATCCAATTCCGGGTATACGCCCAAGTCCCATATTTTGATATGAACCCACCGGGACTGTCCAAACATGAATCCGGGTCCGTTTACCAAAAATATTGACCGAAGTCAACTCAAATGTAGTTTTTAAGAAAAAATCCTTATTTTTATCACTTTCAACACAAAAGCTTTTCGGAAACATGCCCGGACTGCGCACGCAAATCAAGGAGGGAAAAAATGAGGTTTTAAAGTCCTCGGAACACAGAATGTGGTTTTTGAATCATAAGATGACCTACCAGGTCATCACATTCTCCATCTCTAAAACAACCGTTCGTTCTCGATCAAACACAGAAAAGTACCCGAGCTAGGAAAAAGGTGGGGATATCTACTCTGCATGTCGGACTTAGACTCCCAGGTAGATGCCTCAACAGGTTGACCTCTCTACTGCACTCGAACTGAATGATAACTCTTCATCTCAACAAACGAACCTGCCGGTCTAGAATAGCTACCGGCTTCTCATCGTAGGTCAAATCCTTGTCCAGCTGGACAGTCTGAAGTCTAACACGTGGGATGGATTGCTGTGATACTTCCGAAGTATGGACACATGAAACACTGGATGTACTGCTGATAAACCAGGTGGAAACGCAAGTCTATAAGCCACCTTTCCCACTCTCTCAAGAATCTCAAAATGCCCGATGTATCATTGCACCCTTCATTGGTGTTACACGGAGCAACACTCTCTCTCCGACCATGAATGCAACATCACGGACCTTACGGTCCGCGTAACTCTTCTACCTGGACTGAGCTGCGCTAAGTCTATCCTGAATGATCTTGACCTTATCCAAGGCATCCTGTACCAAATCTGTACCCAACAATCGAGCCTTCCCCCGCTCAAACCATCCAACCGGCGATCGACACCGCCTACCATATAGTGCCTCATAAGGAGCCATCTGGATGCTCGACTGATAGTTGTTGTTGTAATAAAACTCTGCTAGTGGCAAGAACTGATCCCGTGAGCCTCTGAAGTCAATAACACAAGCGCGAAGCATATCCTCCAATATCTGAATAGCACGCTCGGATTGCCTATCCGTCTGAGGAAGAAATATTTTGCTCTGCTCAACCCGCGTGCCCAACTCACGTAGCACTGCCCTTCAGAAATGCAAGGTAAATTACGTACCTCGATCAGAAATGATAGACACGGGCACACTACGAAGGCGAACGATCTCGCGGATATAAATCTCTACCAACCGCTCTGAAGAATAGGTAACTGCCACGGGAATGAAATGCGCTGACTTGGTCAGTCTATCTACAATGACCCAAACTGCATCGAACTTCCTCTGAGTTCGTGGTAGTCCAACAACGAAGTCCATAGTGGTACACCCCCACTTCCACTCAGGAATCTCTATCTTCTGAAGCAAACCACCAGGTCTCTGATGCTCGTACTTTACTTGCTGACAAATTAGACACCGAGCCACATATGCTACTATATCTTTCTTCATTTTCCTCCACCGATAATGCTTCCGCAAGTCCTGATACATCTTGGCGGGGGCCAGATGAATAGAATATTGGAAACTGTGAGCCTCTTCTAGAATCAACTCAGGAAGTCCATCCACATTAGGCACACAAACACGACACTGCATCCTCAAAATTCCATAATCTCTAACCGTAACCTGCTTGGCATCTCCGTGCTGCACTGTGTCCCTAAGGACAAGCAAATGAGGGTCATCATACTGCTGCTCCTTGATGCACTCAAACAATGAAGACAGAGTGACCGTACCAGCTAGAACACGAGTGGGTTCAGAAATATCCAACCTCACGAACTAATTGACCAAAGCCTGAACATCTAATGTAAGCGTTCACTCACCGACTAGAATGTACGCAAGGCTATCCATACTAGCTGACTTCCTACTCAAAGCATCGACCACCACATTGGCCTACCCGAGATGATACAAGATGGCGATATCATAGCTATCAATAGCACTAACCACCTCCCTTGCCTCAAATTGAGCTCCTTTTTCTTGATCAAATACTGCAAACTCCGATGATCCGTGAACACCTCACATGACACGCCATAAAGATAGCGCCTCCAAATCTTCAGCGCATGAACAATGTCTGCCAACTCTAAGTCATGAACAGGGAAATTTTTCTCGTGAACCTTGAGCTACTGCGAAGCATATGCAATAACCCTGCCACCCTGGATCAATACAACACCAAGGGAAATGCATCACAATATACTATATAAGGCCCTGATGCTGTGGGCAACACCAACACTGGCATCGTAGTCAAAGCTATCTTGAGCTTCTAAAAGCTCGTCTCGCACTCGTCCGACCATATAAACAGGGCACCCTTCTGGGTCAACCTGGTCAACGGGGCTACTATAGATGGGAACCCCTCCACAAACTGAAGGTAATAGCCCGCCAATCCTAAGAAATGCTGGATCTCTGCAGCTGATGTGGGTCTAGGCCAATTCTTGACTGCCTCAATCTTCTTTGGATCCACCTGAATACCCTCTGCTGATACAACGTGACCCAAAAAAGCAACTGAACTAAACAAAAACTCGCATTTTGAAAACATAACATATAACTGGCTGTCTCTCAGAGTATGAAGAACGATCCAAAGATGCTGCGCATGCTCATCTTGACATTGGGAATAGATCAAGATATCATCAATAAAAACAATCAAAAAGGAATCCAGATAGGGCTTGAACACCCGGTTCATCAAATCCATGAATGCTGATGCGGCATTTATAAGCCCAAATGTCATCACTAGAAACTCATAATGCTCATACCGAGTTCGAAGAGCTGTCTTAGGGACATCGAATGCCCTTATCCTTAACTGATGGTAGCTGGACCTCAAATCAATCTTCGAAAACACTTTGGCACCCTGAAGCTGATCAAATAAGTCATTAATCCTTGGCAGTGGATACTTGTTTTTGATGGTGCCTTTGTTCAACTGCCGATAATCTATACACATCCTTATCGATCCATCCTTCTTCCATACAAACAACATGGGGGCACCCCAGGGCAAGACACTAGGTATAATGAAGCCCTTATCAAGCAAGTCTTGCAACTGCTCCTTTAATTCTTTCAACTCTGGCGGGGCCATGCGGTATGGCAGAATAGAAATGGGTTGTGTGCCCGGAGCAAAATAAATATAGAGTTCAATATCCTGTCGGGTGGCATCCCCGGCAGGTCTGCAGGAAACACCTCTAGAAACTCACGAACAACTGGCACAGAATCCACAGAAAGAACCTCCGCACTAGAATCACAGACATAAGCCAAAAAAGCTAAACACCCCTTCTCGACCATATGCCGAGCCTTCACGTACGAGATAACCTTGCTGGTAGAATGGCCTGGAGTCCCTCTCCACTCCAATCGAGGCGACCCCGGCAAGGCTAAGGTCACCATCTTGGCTTGACAATCTAATATAGCATGATAAGGCGACAACCAATCCATCCCCAAAATAACATCAAAATCGACCATATCGAGAAGTATGAGATCTATACGAGTCTCAAGACCTCCAATAGTAACCACACATGAATGATAGACACGATCTACAACAATAGCATCTCCCACATGTGTGGACAGATACACTGGAGCACTCAATGAATCACGAGGCATAACCAAATATGAAGCAAAATAGGACGACACGTATGAATAAGTAGAACTCGGATCAAATAGAACTGAGGCACCTCTATTGCCAACTAAAGTCGTACCTGTAATAACAGCGTCAGATGACTCAGCCTACAGCCTAGCTAGAAAAATATAACATCGGGGCTGTGCCCCACCTCTCCGAACCATATCTCTAGGACGACATCTTGCTAGCTGGCCTCCACCTCTAGCGGCATGGCCTCCACCTCTAACGGCTTGACCTCCACCTCTAGTGGCCTGAACTCCACCTCTAGCGGACTGACCTCTTCCTCTAGCTCCCTAAACCATACCTCTATCTAGCTGAGCGGATGGTGATGCAACCGGTGGTGGAATAATGGCACGAGAACTTTGCAGTGGCGCATCGCAGAGCAATCTCGGACAAGTCCTCCTGATATGCCCAAAACCACCACACTCAAAACATCCATCCTAGTGCTGTGGCTGCTGAAACTGGGACTGACCCAGACTGGCCGGATGGCCACGGTAATAACTCTCAATAGGAGGTGCACTGATAGGAGCTGGCGGTGCACTATAGGTTGGCTGCCCAGAATAAGGCACATAAGGACCACGACTCCATGAAGCACTATGGGATACCTGAAGTGGTGACTGATATGGCTTAGGAGGATGACCTCTACAGAAAGTACCCCTGCCTCCAAATCAGGCACCACTGAACCCACCAATATGACGAGGTCTCTTGTCAGACCCTTGACATCCTCCATAGGATAGAACCATCTCGACTCGCCTGGCGCCATTGACAGCCGTCTGAAAAGAAATCTCACTCCCAATCTCCTTAGCCATCTGCAATCTGATAGGCTGAGCAAGTCCCTCAATAAACCTCCTCACCCTCTCTCTCTCTCTGTCTCTCACTGATAGGAAGCAGAAGAATAACATGACGGGCCAGATCCAGAAATCGAGTCTCGTACTGAGTGACAGTCATAGAGCCCTGCTAAAGACGCTCGAACTGCCTCCGATAGCCCTCCCTCTACGTGATAGGAAGGAACTTCTCAAGAAATAACTGAGAGAAATGGTCCTGAGTAAGAGAAGGCGACCCAACTGCTCTGGTCAACATATAATCCCTCCACCATCTTACAGCGGAACCCGACAAATGAAATGTAGCAAAGTCGACCCCATTGGTCTCCACTATCCTTATGTTTTGTAACACCTCATGACAGATGTCCAAATAGTCCTGGGGATCCTCTGAAGATGCACCGCTGAAGTGAACTGGGAAAAGCTTGGTAAACCTATCCAATATCTACAAAGCCTCATAAGACATAGCTGATCCATCACCGGTCTATGCTGAAACACCCGACGGAACTTCCCACACTAGCTGGGCTGCTGGAGTCTGAAACTGGGGAGCCATCTACTCTGGAGTGTGAGTAGCGGGAGTCTGGACTCCTCCCCCAGCCTGGGAGACAGTTGGTGCCACGGGAAATATGTCAGTTTGAGAAACACTCTCCATAAGGCCCACTAGACGAACCAAAGCATCCTAAAGCACTGGGGTGGCGATGAACCACCCCGGGACCTAAGCTGGTCCCATAGGCAAAGTCTGGGCTAGAACCTCTTCTTCAAACTCTACCTGAGGCTCCAACGCTGGTGCTACTACTCAAGCATGGGGTTGAGCTCTACCCCTACCTCGGCATCTGGCATGACTTTGTCCTCGACCCCTGCCGCTCGTAGGAGCTGCTGCTGGGGGCTCTGGCTACTCCTCAGCTGAAGATGTGGTACGCGTTCCCGCTATCTGCGAGAGAACAGAATAAACGTGTTTAATCAGCAATGATAGAATAAGATCGCACGACAGAGAAGAATAGAAGTGAAAATATTCCTAACTCCACAGCCTCCGGAAGATAATACAGACGTCTCCGTACCGATCCGCCAGACACTACTAAGTTTGCTCGTGACTCGTGAGACCTATGTAACCTAGTGCTCTGATACCAACTTATCATGACTTGGAATTCCTACCGTCGGGATCGTGATGACGCTTAACATTCACTTGTTGGGCAAGCCAACGTTAGAACTATTTAATTCTTTTAGCAGCATAAACGATAACATTAATAACAAACTGAAATAATAGATATGCTCTAAGTACAAATTCGGAAGCTAAACAACCGACGTCTATTATAAATCCCTGAACCTGGTGTCACAAGTGTACGAGCTTCTAAAGTAATACACATAATGGTTTGAAATAAGTACAAAGTTGTCTGAATGATGTTGTACAGCTAAAAGAAAAGTGGATGGAGACTTCAGGAGCTACGGGCGCTGAATAGCCGTGCCTCAAGTCTCCGCAAATGAAAAGAGCTAACATGGTCAATAGAAGAAAACATTGATTAACATGTAACAATTAAGCATGGAAAGCGTTTAGAGCATGTAACAATTAATATAGGAGGGAAAACAATTAAGGAAAAGCAAAAAATCAGGGAAAACCATATAATTCGACGGTGTACAAGCAATCGTCACCTTGCATATACGCCGCTCACATGGAATTCACATAACAAAAAGTCTAAGGTTTCCGAATTCCCTCAAGTCAAGGTTAGACACGACACTTACCTCGCTCTAAAGGCCACTCAAAGCTCAATCACATCTTGTCTTTCAAATACGCCTCCGAACCAACAATATCTCGCAAATTACCAACCAAATGTTTCAAAATAAGCCTTGGGAATCACCCACAATCGATAAGAATTCAATGTAGTCTACTATGGATAGAGTCAACAAAAGTCAACACCCGGGCCTACTTGGTCCAAACCCAAAATTCGGACAAAAACCCGATTACCCATCCACCCCCGAGCCCGGATATACAATTGGTTTTGTAATCCGACCTCACATTGAGGGCTAGATGCCCAAATTTCAAAATCCATAGTTTCTACTGAAAAATCCCCAATTCCACCATGAAAACTTTACATTCTAGGTTGAAATCTTGTAAAATAAAGTGAAAGATTGAAAGAAACTAGTTAAGAATCACTTACTATGATTAGGGGAAGAAGTGGTCTTTGGAAAATCGCCTAGATGGTTTCTTATTTTGAATGTTTTGAAAAATGAGCAAAATCCCGTCTAAGTCAAGTTTTACCAGCTGTAGATGTCGCAAATGGGACTTGGGCTTCGCAAATGCGAAGCCCGCAAATGCGAGAAATCCATCGCATTTGTGAAGATTCGCACATTTCTGCAATCTTCGCAAATGCGAACTAAGCTGGCCGCAAATGCGATCCAATGATTGCAAATGCGAAGTCTGCCTCCCCCTGCCCCAGTTCGCAAATGCGAAGTATTGTTCACAAATGCGAATGCTGGCCTTCCCAGCCACTCTTCACTAATGCGATGAGTGGATCGCAAATGCGAACCTAACAGTTGTCGTAATTGTGATGCTTGACCTCGCATTTGCGAGGTCTGCGGCCTGTAATAAAAATCTGATGCACCAGCACTGTTCTAAGTGCTATTTTCACTCGGTAGCCTATCCGAAACTCACCTGAGTCCTCGGAGCTCCAAACCAAACTTGGACACAAGTCTTAAAACATCAAACGAACTTGCTCACGCGATCAAATCACCAAAATAACACCTAGAACTACAAATTTAGCACCAAATCACATGAAATTCTCAAGAACACTTTAAAATTCCTATTTCACAACAAGGCGTCCGAATAACGTCAAACAAACTCTGTTTCTTACCAAATTTAACGTACAAGTCTTAATATTATAATGAACCTGTCACGGGCTCCGGAGCAAAAATACGGACACGATACCAACAAGATCAAACATTAATAATTTCTTAAAAACCATTAAATTTTCAGACTTTCAATTTTCATCAAAAATATACAACTCGAGCTAGGGACCTCTGAATCCAATTCCAGGCATACGCCCAGGTCCCATATTTCGATACGAACCCACCGGACTATAAAAACATGAATTCGGGTCCGCTTACCAAAAATGGTGGCCGAAGTCATCTCAAATGTAGTTTTTAAGCAAAAATCCTTATTTTATCAACTTTCAACGCAAAAGCTTTCCGAAAACAGCCCGGACTGTGCACACAAAACGAGCAGGGATAAAATGAGGTTTTAAAGTCCTCGGTACACAGAATTTGGTTTTGAATCATAAGATGACCTACCGGGTCATCACATTCTCCACCTCTAAAACAACCGTTCGTCCTCGAACAGACATTGAAATGTTCCTGAGATGGGATAAATGTGGGATATCTACTCTGCATATTGGACTCAAACTCCCAGGTAGTTGTATCAATAGGCTAACCTCTCCACTACACTCCAACTGAAGATAACTCTTCGATCTCAACTGACGAACCTGCCGGTGTAGAATAGGTATCGGCTCCTCCTCGTAGGTCAAATCCTTGTTCAGCTGGACAGTGCTGAAGTCTAACACGTGGGATGGATCGTCGTGATACTTCCGAAGCATGGACACATGAATCCCTAGATGTACCGCTGATACACCAGGTGGCAACGCAAGTCTATAAGCCACCTTTCCCACTCGCTCAAGAATGTCAAAAGGTATGAGGTATCTAGGGATTAACTTGCCCTTCTTTCCAAACCTCATTACACCCTTCATGGGTGACACACGGAGCAACACTCTCTCTCCGACCATGAATGCAACATCACGGACCTTACGGTCGGCGTATCTCTTCTGCCTGGAACGAGCTGCGAGAAGTTTATCCTGGATGATCTTCACCTTATCTAAGGCATCTTGTACCAAATTTGTACCTAATAATCGAGCCTCCCCGGCTCAAACCATCCAACCGGCGATCGACACCGTCTACCATATAGTGCCTCATAGGGAGCCATGTGGATGCTCGACTGATAGCTGTTGTTGTAGGCAAACTCCGCTAGTGGCAAGAGCTGATCCCATGGGCCTCCAAAGTCAATAACACAAGCGTGGAGCATATCCTCCAATATCTGAATAATGCGCTCGGACTGCCTGTCCGTTTGAGGATGAAATGCTGTGCTCCGCTAAACCCGCGTTCCCAACTCACGCTGCACTGCCCTCTAGAAATGCGAGGTAAACTACGTACCTCGATTAGAAATGATAGACACGAGCACACTGTGAAGGCGAACGATCTCGCGGATGTAAATCTCTGCCGACTGCTCTGAATAATAGGTAACTGCCACATGAATGAAATGCGCTGACTTGGTCAGTCTATCCATAATGACTCAAACTGCATCGAACTTCCTTTGAGTTCGTGGGAGTCCAACAACAACGTCCATAGTAATACGCTCCCACTTCCACTCAAGAAACTCTATCTTTTGAAGCAAACCACCAGTCTCTGATGCTTGTACTTTAATTGCTAACAATTTAGACACCGAGCCACATATGCCACTATATCTTTCTTCATTCTCCTCCACCAATAATGCTGTCGCAAGTCTTGATACATCTTGGCGGTGCCCGAATGAATAGAATACCGGAAACTGTGGGCCTCCTCTAGAATCAACTCACGAAGTCCATCCACATTAGGCACACAAACACGACCCTTCATCCTCAAAACTCCATCATCTCCAACCGTAATCTGCTTGGCATCTCTGTGCCGCACTGTGTCCCTAAGGACAAGTAAATGAGAGTCATCATACTGTCCCTCCTTGATGTGCTCAAGCAATGAACAACGAGAACTGATTGGCCAATGCCTGAACATCTAATGCAAGCGGTCTCTCACCGACTGGAATGTACACAAGGCTGTCTATACTAGCTGACTTCCTACTCAAAGCATCGGCCACCACATTGGCCTTCGCGGGATGATACAAGATGGTAATATCATAGTCTTTCAATAGCTCTAACTACCTCCTCTGCCTAAAATTGAGCTCCTTTTGCTTTAACAAATACTACGAACTCCGATGATCCGTGAACACCTCACACGACACACCACAAAGATAGTGCCTCCAAATCTTCAGTGCATAAACAATGGCTGCTAACTCTAAGTCGTGAACAGGGTAATTCTTCTCGTGAACCTTCAGCTGCCATAAAGCATATGCAATAACCTTGCTATACTGCATTAATACAGCACCAAGTCCAATACGAGATGCATCACAATATACTGTATAAAGCCCTGATCCTGTGGGCAACACCAACACTGGCGCCGTAGTCAAAGCAGTCTTGAGCTTCTGAAAGCTTGCCTCGCACTCATCCGACCATCTGAATGGGGCACCCTTCTAGGTCAACCTAGTCAACGGGGCTACGATAGATGAGAACCCCTCCACAAATCGAAGGTAATAGCCCGCCAATCCCAAGAGACGCTATATCTCCGTAATGATGTGGGTCTATGCCAGTTCTTGACTGGCTCAATCTTCTTTGGATCCACCTGAATACCCTCTGCTGATAAAACGTGACCCAAGAGAGCAACTGAACTAAACCAAAACTCGTATTTTGAAAACTTAGCATATAACTGCCTGTCTCTCAGAGTTTGAAGAACGATCCGAAGATGTTGCTCATGCTCCTCTCGACTATGGGAATAGATCAAGATATCATCAATAAAAATAATCACAAAGGAATCCAGATAGGGCTTGAAAACCCAGTTCATCAAATCCATGAATGTTTGTTGGGGTATTTGTCAGCCCAAGTGACATCACTAGAAACTCATAATGCCCATACCGAGTCCGAAGAGCTATCCTAAGGACATGGGATGCCCTTATCCTCTACTGATGGTAGCTAGACCTCAAATCAATCTTCAAAACACTTTGGCACTCTGAAGCTGATCAAACAAGTCATCAATCCTTGGCACTGGATACTTGTTCTTGACGATGACTTTGCTCAACTGCCGATAATCTATGCACATCCTCATCGATCCATCCTTCTTCTTTACAAACAACACGGGCTCACCCCAGGGCGAGACACTAGGTCTAATGAAGCCCATATCAATCATGTCTTGCAATTGCTCCTTCAATTCTTTCAACTCTAGCGGGGCCATGCAGTATGGCAGAATAGAAATGGGCTGAGTGGTCGGAGCCAAATCAATATAGAAGTCAATATCCCTATCAGGTGGCATCCCCGGCAGGTCCGTAGGAAACACCTCTGGAAACTCATGAACAACTGGGACAGAATCCATAGAAGGAATTTCCACACTAGAATCATGGACATAAGCCAAAAAAGCTAAACACCCCTCCTCGATCATATGCTGAGCCTTTCACGTACGAGATAATCCTGCTAGTAAAATGGCCTGGAGTCCCTCTCCACTCCAATTGAGGCGACTCGGCAAGGCTAAGGTCACCATCTTGGCGTGATAGTCTAAAATAGCATGATAAGGTGGCAGCCAATCCATCCCAAAAATGATATCAAAATCGACCATATCGAGAAGTAGGATATCTACACGACTCTCAAGACCTCCAATAGTAACCACACACGAACGATACACACGATCTACAACAATAGCATCTTCCACAGGTGTGGACTCATACACCGGAGCGCTCAAAGAATCATGAGGCATAACCAAATATTAAGCAAAATAGGACGACACGTATGAATAAGTAGAAACCGGATCAAATAGAACTGAGGCATCTCTATTGCAAACTGAAACTGTACCTGTGATAACAGTGTTAGAGGACTCAGCCTCCAGCCTAGCTGGAAAAGCATAACATCGGGGCTGGGCCCTACCACTCTGAACCATATCTCTAGGACGACCTCTTGCTGGCCTAGCCTCTACCTCTAACGGCCTGACCTCCACCTCTAGCGGCCTAACCTCTACCTCTAGCTCCCTGTCCCCTACCTCTAGCTGGCTGAGCGGCCGGTGATGCAACCAATGTCGGAATCATCGCACGAGAACTTTTTTGTGGCGCACCGCATAATAATCTCGGACAAGTCCTCCTGATATGCCCAAAACCACCACACTCAAAATATCCATCCTGGTGTTGTGGCTGCTGAAACTAAGACTAACCCAAGCCGAATGACCATGGTAACAACTCTGAATAGGAGGTGCACTGTAGGTGGGCAGCCCAAAATGAGGCACATAAGGACCACGACTCCCCGAAGCACTGTGGGATACCTGAAGCGCTGAGTGATATGGCCTGGGAGGATGACCTCTACCGAAAGTACCCTTGCCTCCAAATGAGGCACAACTGAACCCACCAGAATGACGAGGTCTCTTGTCAGACCCGTGACCTCCTCCCTGGGATAGAACCATCTCGACTCGCCTGGCGACATTGGAAACCATCTGAAAAGAAATGTCACTTCCAGTCTCCTTAGCCATCTGCAATCTGATAGGCTGAGCAAGTCCCTCAATAAACCTCCTCACCCTCTCTCTCTCTTGGTAGGAAGAATAAAAATAACATGACACACCAGATCCACAAATTGAGTCTCGTACTGAGTGACAGTAGTAGACCCCTACTGAAGACGCTCGAACTGCCTCCGATAGCCCTCCATCTGAGTGATAGGAAGGATTTTCTCAAGAAATTATTGAGAGAACTGGTCCCAAGTAAGAGCAGGCGAACTAGCTGGTCTGGTCAGCATATAATCCCTCCACCATCTCTTGGTGGAACCCGACAAATAAAATGCAGCAAAGTTGACCCCATTAGTCTCCACTATCCCCATGTTTCGTAGCACCTCATGACAGATGTCCAAATAGTCCTGGGGATCCTCTGAAGATGCACCGCTGAAGTAAACTAGGAAAAGCTTGTAAACCTATCCAACCTCAACAAAGCCTCTAAAGACATAGCTAATCAATCATTGATTTGTGGTGCAACACCTGGCAGAATTGCGCCAACTGGCTGGGCTACTGGAGTCTAAAACTGAGGAGCAATCTGCTCCGAAGTGTGAGTAGCGGGAGTCTAGACTCCTCCACCAGCCTGAGAGACAGCTGGTGCCACAGGAAATATGCCGGTCTGAGCAACACTCTCCATAAGGCCCACTAGATGAACCAAAGCATCCTGAAGCACTGGGGTGGCAATGGACCACTCCAGGACCTAAGCTAGTCCGACATGCACGGTTTGGGTTGGAACATCCTCATCAAACTCTACCTAAGGCTCCAACGCTGGAGCTACTGCTCGAGCTCGGTGCCGAACTTTGCCCCTACCTCGACCTCCGGCACGACCTCGGCCTAGACCCCTGCCCCTCGTAAGAGCTGCTGCTGGGGGCTCTGACTATTGCTCAGCTTAAGATATGGTACGCATTCTCGCCATTTATGAGAGGAAAAAATGGAAGAGTTTAATCAGCAATGATAGAATAAAATCACACGACAGTGAAGAATAAAGGTGAAACTATTCCTAAATCCATAGCCTAAGAAAGATAAGTACAAACGTCTCCGTACCGATCCGCCAGACTCTACTAAGTTTGCTCATGACTCATGAGACCTATGTAACCTAGTACTCTGATACCAACTTATCACGACCCGAAATTCACACCGCCACGATCGTGATGGAGCTTAACATTTCACTTGCTAGGCAAGCCAACGATAGATCAAAATTCTTTTAGCAGCTTAAACAATTATTAATAACAAACTGAAATAACAAATATGTTCTAATTACAAATGTGGAAGCTAAACAGCCAACGTCTATTATAATTCCCTGAACCCGGTATCACAAGTGTACGAGTTTCTAAAGTAATACACATAAAGGTTTGAAATAAGTACAAAGCTATAGGAATGAAGTTGCACAGCTAAAAGAAAAGAGGATTGGGACTCCAGGAGCTACGGGCGCTGAACAGCCGTACCTCAAGTTTCTGCAAATGAAAAGAGCTAACATGGTTAACAGAAGAAAACATTGATTAACACGTAGCAATTAAGCATGGAAAGCATTTAGAACATGTAACAATTAAGATAGGAGGGAAAACTATTAAGGAAAAGCGATAAATCAGGGAAAAATAAATAATTCGGCGGCGTATAAGCACTCGTCACCTGGCATATATGCCTCTCACATGGAATTCACATAACACAAAGTCTGAGAGTTCCTAATTCCCTCAAGTCAAGGTTAGACACGACACTTACCTCGCTCTAAAGACCACTCAAAGCTCAATCATAGCTTTGTCTTTCAAACACGCCTCCGAACGAACAATATCTAGCAAATTACCAACCAAATGTTTCAAAATAAGCCTTGGAAATCACCCACGATCGATAAGAATTTAATTTAGGCTGTTATGGAAAAAGTCAGCAAAAGTCAACACCCGGGCCCGCTTGGTCCAAACCCGAAATTCGGTCAAAAACCTGATTACCCATTCACCCCTAAGCTCGGATATACAATTGGTTTTGGAATCTGACCTCAATTTGAGGTTTAAATGCCCAAATTTCGATATCCCTAGTTTCTACCCCAAAATCCGCAATTTCATCATGAAAACCTTATAGTTTAGGTTGAAATCTTGTAAAAAGAAGTGAAAGATTGAAAGGAACTAGTTAAGCATTACTTACCTATGATTTGGGGAAGAAGTGGCCTTTGGAAATCGCCTAGATGGTTTCTTGTTTTAAAAGTTTTGAAAAATGAGCAAAAATCTCGTCTAAGTCAAATTTTACCAGCTGCACATGTCACAATTCACCCGCAAATGCAAGAAATCAATCGCAATTGCGAATATTCTCGTATTTCTGCCATCTTCGCAAATGCGAAGAAAAGTTCGCAAGTGCGAACTAAGCTGGCCGCAAATGCGATCCAATGATCGTAAATGCGAAGACTGCCTCCCCCTGTCCCAGTTCTCAAATGCGAAGCATTGTTCGCAAATGCGAATGTTAGCCTTCCCAACTACTCTTCACAAATACGATGAGTGGACCGCAAATGCGAACCCAACAGTGGTCGCAATTGCGATGCTTGGCCTCGCATTTGCGAGGTCTTAGGCCTGCAACAAAAATCTAATGCACCAGCAGTGTTCTAAGTCCTATTTTCACTCCGTAGCCTATTCGAAACTCACCCGAGCCCTCGGGGCTCCAAACCAAACATGCACACAAGTCTTAGAACATCATACGAACTAGCTCGCGCGATCAAATTGCCAAAATAACACCTAGAACTATGAATTTAGCACCAAATCACATGAAATTCTCAAGAACACTTTAAAATTCCTATTTTCACAACCGGATGTCTGATGCACGTCAACCCAACTCCATTTCTTACCAAATTTAACGTACAAGTCTTAATATTATAATAAACCTGTACCAGCTTCGGAACAAAAATACGGACCCGATACCAACAAGATCAAACTTTAATAAAAACCATTAAGTTTTCAGACGTTCAATTTTAATCAAAATTTGACAACTCGAGCTAGGGACCTCCGAATCCGATTTCGAGCATACGCCCAGGTCCCATATTTCGATACGGACCCACCGGGACAGTCAAGACACGAATCCAGGTCCGTTTACCAAAAATGTTGATTGGAGTAAACTCAAATGGAGTTTTAAGCAAAAATCCTTATTTTTATCAACTTTCAACACAAAAGCTTTCCGGAAATACGTCCGGACTGTGCAGAGGAGAAATAAATGAGGTTTTAAACCACATAATTTGGTTTTAGATCATAACATGACCTACTGGGTTATCACAAGAATTTTGGTACTAGTCTTCTATTTGCGTTGGAGGAACTAATAAAATTTTGAGAACATAAACAAATCACCACTTGTCAACACTTGGACTAGAACGAAACTATGGATCCGAAATTCATATATGGATCCCATCATATAGAAATGGGCACATGGAGAAAATGAATAAAAAGAGCACAGTGTGCACTTCAAGCAAGTACCGTTGGATACTTGCCAATTTAAGAAACAAAGTATTCAAGTGTACACTTCATTAAAAAAAGCTATGAATACATCTATCTTCAGCTGCGAGACCGAAACCAATTGTGGTTCTTTTGGACTCAAAGTACATAAACAGGTGGAAAAAATAGAAGAAGATATTTTTATATAGTGCCACAATACCTGGCGCTATACAATAACGGTAATTGTGCCGTTAATTTATAGCGCCAGGTATTGTGGCACTATACTGCAAAAGCTGACACGCCCAGGTATAGCACCACAATACCTGGCGCTATACCCCTTATTAAAAACCCAACAGTCTTCTTCNGTTGTTTATGTTTAGTTTAGATTATTTTTTAGCGTAGTAAAATTTAGAGCCTTGTAGCGTAGTAATGTGTAGTATTTTAGCTTAGAATTCCTTTTGTTTAAGTATCTTATACTGGTAGTTGAAAATGCAAACTTTGTACAATTAAGTTATTAAAAAATATGAATTTAAATTATAAAAAAATACATAATTATTAATGATAGTTTGGTGCCACATGGCCTCAAAATATCGAGTCCGAAACCCATAGGTGTGTGTGTGTATGTGTATATATATATATATATACAATTAAGTTATTAAAAAATATGAATTTAAATTATAAAACAAACACACAATTATTAATGATAGTTTGGTGCCACCGGGCCTCAAAATATCGAGCCCGGAACACATAATTATATATATATATATATATATATATATATTGTACAATTAAGTTATTAAAAATATGAATTTAAATTATAAAACAAACACATAATTATTAATGATAGTTTGGTGCCACTGGGCCTCAAAATATCGAGCCCGGAACCCATAGGGAATAAAATACAATTAATGTTGTTTTAATTTACAGTTGACGACATGGACGCGACTATACATCCCGGCCCTCGGTCGTTGGATCTATTAGCCCTACAGCCCCAGCATAGATCCGAGTATATATGGGACGGGCAGTTGCTTACGCGGACTTACCGGGCCAGGAGAGTGGATCTATTGTGGGAGTTTTTGAGTCCTCCCTGCGTTCTACATCCCCGCGTGGTCCATTACCTGGAGGATATGGGATTATATAGGATTGTTAGGATTGGCCGAATACAGCTCGACTATTCTTTGATCACGGCCTTCATTGAGCGGTGGCGACCGGAGACGCACACTTTCCATCAGCCCATCGGCGAGGCCACCATCACACTCCAGGATGCTGAGATTTTATATGGCCTGTCCGCTGATGGCTTGCCAGTTTTACTGCCTGCGACCATAAGATATTATAACCGGCAGACTTATTGGGATATGCTGCACATGCTCACGGGTTTCAGGCCGGAGGATGAGGATGTAGCGTCTGGGTCCAGTCGTATGCAGTTGGTCCTCATTAGAGACAACCTGGTGCAGATCCACCATACTATCATCGACGAGTCAGCGGAGGTGGATGTACAGCGATATACGAGGCTGTTGTTGCTCCTTCTACTTGGGGGGGGGGGGGGGTCTTGTTCCCGAACACTTCGGGGAACCTAGTGAGCCTCCATTTTCTGTATCATATTTCTCGGTTCGAGGATACAGCCATCTACAGCTGGGGTGGTGCTGTCATCTCATATTTGTACAAGCAGATGTGCCGGGCTTGCATCGGCGCACAGAGAGACGTTGGTGGCTTTCTGCCTCTTCTACAGGTGACAACATATTCAAATAATATGTCCATTAGTTACAATTCTACCTAGTTATAGTTAATCTTATACTTTACATCAACTTTGTATGTTAGGTTTGGGTCTGGGAGCGATTTATGCAGTTTCGGCCACCTCTACCACAACTACCGGCTAATGTAGAAATTCCGCTACTCCCTCTAGCCTGGAGGTGGGATATGCGTCGTACTCTTGCACGAGAGTATGATGCACATCATAATCTCCCCCTCTGCAGGGATGTGTTGGATCTGCTGGAGGACGCACATGTGAATATCTAACTAAACTTACCTGTTATAGATTAACTTAGTGTTGCGCATACTAACGGTTTGTGTTCTTATTTGATAGTTCATCTGGACACCGTACAGCGATGAGGTGATAGGTACCCTGCCAGCGTATTGCACGTTTGGCCGACATATTTGGAGGGCTTCTGTCCCGCTCATATGCCTTGATATTGTCAAGCATCATGCCTCCAAGCGGGTATTTCGTCAGTTTGGCCTACCGCAGCCTATACCGAGTCCGCCTGCATGGCATGCTTTACATTATGAGAGGGATGATCGGTCCAGGGCGGATGACACATTTATGGCATGGCTTGACCAGCAGTTGGGTACTTGGGACAAGCGAGGGGACTTGATCCCACCTCCGCAGCACTTTCCTATTCAACGTTATATGGCATGGTACCGCACTGTTTCCCGACTTTTTATCGAGAAACCAGTTCATCAGCCACACGGTCGGTACGTCTCATATGTCGGGAAACACGAGGCCCTGGTATGTTTTCTGTTATTATTAATTATATACCTGTAATTTAGTGCCAAATATGTAGTTTATATTTTTTACTTTGTGCAGGCGATTGGATTGCATACCGTCTATCATATGGGGCAGCAGTTGCAGAGTCATGTCCACAATTCTGTGGCCATGCCGGAGTATAGTCGTCGATTCATGGATGTGGCTGCCCAGACACTACAGCGAGCCCGATCGGATCAGCATTTGGCACACGAGGCTGATTATATGGACCCAGCGCAGTACCAGCGAGGTCGTGGTATCCCACGAGCTGATGGTGCCGGACGAGCTGGTGGTGTCGGACGACGTGGTCGTGGGCGGAAAGGAGGTGGTCCCCAGCAAGGGGGCGTTGAGGTTCCTTCTGATGATATTGCTGCTGATATGGCAGGTGGCATGCATGAGACGGACGCCGTCTTACAGCCTTGGAATTTATCGCACTCCATTGCCATCGCAGGTGACCCCATCGGGTCAATTATTGATCACGGGCTCGGATATTCAAGGAGTGGATTGGGGTAGATACTTCCCAGGTGACCCCATTTGGTTCCGTATACGCGTTCTCTTCTGCACCTGCAGTTTACGCAAATAGGACTTGTTACACACCATTTTAAATGGTTCCGGAGGCCAATAATGCTCAGCACCCACTGGCTGCAACTGACCACTATATGTGTTTAGGTACTTGGAAACACTATATTGTTGATCAACATAGTTGGTTGCACCTAAACCAACTTGTTGAAAGCACTTGATGGCATGTGAGCAAGGCATGTGGTAGATGGACCATTTTCCACAAGAGCATAACCTTGCAGATTCATTTACAACATGCACATTATTACACCAATTTTGATGGATAGCGGTGCGAACTTCAAAAACATTTCTTTCGTTATCATACTGCAAAAATGAATGCCAATGTGCTCGCCGTCTGTATTTCTCAAATCTCTTCATCGGCACTGGCATAAATTCAACACCCCTTTCCATCAATGACGTTGCAGCTGTAGACCTTTGAACAAATCTCTCCGCCATCTGCTTGAACGACATCCGCACCATGGCTGTGACAGGCAATCCTCTTGCCGACTTCAATAACCCGTTGAAAGACTCTGACACATTTGTAGTCAGAGTTCCCCATTGTCTGCCACCATCCGCATGCAAAGTCCACTTTTCAGGGTCATGTGGCATTAACCAATGATAGGCTGCCTCGTCTTCTTGCCTGATATATTCCATGTGCCTCCGAAATTTATGCTGTTGGTGGTCTGTTGCTGCCATCCACATCAAATCATGCAGATCCTTATTGGGATATGCCTTCTGGAAATTGGCTTTAAGGTGCCTAACACAGTAACGATGGTAGGCATAAGGTTCTTGCCATGCAGGCAAGTTCTCCACAGAACTTAAGATACCACCATGCCGATCAGATATTAGACAGATACCGGAACGCTATTTGACAACGTGCTCTTTCAAGTGGTTCAAAAACAGCGTCTACGTCTCTTGGCTTTCATTGGCACAAATAGCAAAAGCTAGAGAAAATATCTGTCCATTAGCATCTACTGCCACGGCTATCAACAACTTGATATTGTACTTTCCATAGACATGAGTGCCGTCTATGGATATTACGGGGCGACAATGCGAAAAACCATCAATTGCTGGTTTAAAAGCCCAAAACGTGTAATTGAATATATATTCTGGTTTACCTGGACTCCGCTCAAGCTTCCACTCAACAACCGTCCCGGGGTTAAAATGCTATAGTGCAGCCATGTACCTAGGCAGATATGCAAATGACTTATCCCAGTTACCATAGACTATTTCAAACGTTCGTTTGCGCCCGAGAAATGCCTTTCTTTTAGTAATGGTATGGCCATGTTCCTGGTGGACTGCTGTAATGCACTCTTTGATTTTATACCTTATGGACTGCTCGATGTGTGGAATAAGAACAAGAGAAATCAAGTCAATATCCAAGTTGAAGTGATTCCTGTTGAATGTGTCCATTTCGCATGTGTGGGTGGGAATGTATTTACCCACTTTCCACATACCTGTCTTCTTCATGGTCGCACGCAACATCCAATTACATGGCCAAAACCACCTGCGGCAAACAACCTTGTATACCGTCGGACTTGACTCCCATACCTGCATCTCATGATATTCTTTTACGTTGTGCATTTTACAAGCCCTTCTTAGGCGCGCTTTATCAGGAAAAAGCATCCCCTTTGCAAGCACCGTTGGTCTAGACTCATCCCACATTGCTGTCCAGATTTCATCAAAATCCCTTGTGAGAGCTTCCACATCCGGCATGGTTGGCAAGTTATAAATGTAAGGAATCTCCCTCGAATGAAACGACACTTCGGACTCATACACTCTTCGTCTAGGGGGGTCTCTCTTCAAATCAGGTCCTTCCTCCTCATCACCATCCTCACGAGGAAAGGGTGCCTCGTCTCCGGATTCATCCGCATTGTTATCGTAATCACTGTTCTGTTCCTCACTCTGTGCATCTGCCAGATCCCGATGTAATACGTCATTTTTGGGCAATTGAGTGAGTTCAACTTGCTCGTTTTCACTGCACAACCAACAAAAATATAAGCTACTGAATTAATAAATGCTTTCCATATGGCTATATCACTTCACTTACAAGTCGTAATGTGATGAAATTCCATGATGGACGTTTTCAATTAGGTGATGACTACCGGATGGGCCACTTGTAAAATTCATATCCGGCCGGTACCCTCTATTAAATATATAAGCGTTAATACAAATTCAATACGCCAAAAATATACATAATTAACACAATTAAAATTGAAGTTTACCACTCGTCTTGTGAATTATGAAAAGAAGGGTATAAATTATTTTCTCGCTGCTCATTCGCCGGCGGTGATAAGTTTAAATCAAGGAAAAATCTTTCATCCGGAACCTGTCCGGCAAAAACTGCTCTAGAATAACCACCCGATGACTCGGGGTTATGTCTACTACGCACAACCTCGTTTTTTGGAACGTCTTCGACCTTCACGTACATCTCCAACATTGTGATTACAAGAAATTCCCGGCATTCGTCAGGATTCCTCAGAAAATCACTCAAAGTTTCATCATCGTCGATGTTAAACTCCGAGTAAAAAGCAACCCCTTGCGGAGTGACGGAATACGGATATCTTCCGGTTACATTAAGTATCACTGAACGTTTCCTCACACTCATTTTTTTTTGCATAACAACGATATCAATGTATCGTACTCCATTGTAAGTGGCAATTTAACATGACACTTAGCAGGTAAACTGTAGCCCACAGAGTTATTCTCCATCACAACCTCACCCCCCCCCCCCAATATAATGAAACTCTTATTCTACGCTCTTCTGACATAATGAAAAAATGCTGGAGAATTTAACAACAATAAACGTTTCAACAAGAGTTAAAAAATTTTTTGAATGAATTTCTATACAATCCTAACCTCTTTATATAGGAAATGGCTAGCCAGATTTTTTTTTTTAATATATAGCGCCGAAAAAGTTGGCACTATACGCTTTTGAATTATTGAAGTCAGTAATTATTGGTGGGGCCAGGAAAATGGAGTATAGCGCCAGGTATTTTGGCTTTATACCAGGGAAAAGGAGTATAGCGCCAGGTATTTTGGCGCTATACCTGGGTGTGTCAGCTTTTTCAGTATAGTTCCACAATACCAGGCGCTATACATTAACGGCACAGTTACCGTTATTGTATAGCGCCAGGTATTGTGGCACTATACATAAAAATATCTTTTTTTTCACCTACTTATGTATTTTAAATCCAAAAGAACCATATTTTAGTTCCGGACTCCTTCAGCTGCTTATAAGAGAGTCGGCAGAGAAAGAAATGAACAATTCTTAGTTTCAGAAGAGACAAAAATTTACATTATCTTTGGATGGGTCTCTTACGATTCCAAAGTTGTAATATTAGTATTGTTCTATTTTCATATTTTCTTATTTGTGAGTCTCCACTTAATCCTACTACTTATATATAGTAGTATGTCCTCTGTGTGGTAAAGTTTGTTTCTTTCAATAATTGCCGCATGAACTTTGATAAGTTATTATAATGGTATTCATATTTTCAATTGGTGCTTGATCAACAATTTACCTATATATGTTGGAAGGTAAGATTTTTGAGTGATAAATATTGTCATATCTATCTATTTTATTTTTTAACATATTTTGTATTAATCCTTGCATTCGAAAGAAGCAAAGAATAATACGAGAAATTAAGGAATAACATATTTAGGTGATAATACATCTTCAAGGTCTTGCCTATTCTAATTAGTGAGAGTAAAAATATTCGAAAGAAGTTTTTACTATCCAAAATAAAATTTTCTATTTTAGATAACTAGTCAATTAACAAATATAACCGAGAGGTACTTTGTTAATAATTCACTTCATAGTAAAAATATATTTGTATTAGAAGTAAACAAATATCAATTTAGAAATATCTTGAGAAATATGTCATCATTTGTAACGATTCAACCGATCGTTTTTGTAACGACACGGCCGGTCGTTTTACGAATTTACGCCCTGATCCCATATTAACTGCATTCTCCGTAATTGTTTCTGCTATTCTGAGTTGCCGGGAGGATTTATTTAGAGTTTTGGAGAGTTTTGGGACACTTAGCCCCTAAATGAGAGTTTAAGTTTTAGAATTTGGACCGTAGTCGGAACAGTGTGAAGACGGCCTCGGAATGGAATTTCGTTGGTTTGGTTAGCTCCGTTGGGCGACTTCGGGTTTAGGAGCATCTTTGGATTGTGTTTTGGGGGTCTGTAGCTCATTTAGGCTTGAAATTATAAAAGTTGAATTTTTGAAGTTTCCGTTTTGATAGTGAGATTTTGATATCGGGGTCAGAATGGAATTTCGGGAGTTGGAGTAGCTCCGTAGCGTTGAATGTGACGTGTGTACAAATTTTCAGGTCATTCGGACGAGGTTTGATAGACTTTTGATCGAAAGTAAAATTCGGAAGTTTTTGGAATTCTTAGGCTTGAATTTGATGATGGTTTGGTGTTTCGATGTTGTTTGAGGCGTTTTGAAGATTGGTATAAGTTTTGGGTAGTGGTATATGACTTGTTCGTGTTGTTGGTTGAGGTCCCGGAGGCCTCGGGGTGATTTCGGATGGTTGACTTAAAGTTAGGAAATTGGGAGTTGCAGCTGAAGTTTCATAGCTGCTGTCATAACGGCATCTGCGGTTAGAGGCCTCAGGTACGACTCCCGTAGATGCGGAAGCAAGCCGCAGAAGCGGCCAATAGGTGAGTCAGGCGGAGCCGCAGAAGCGGGCACCTAGACGCATCTGCGATGGCGCAAGTGCGATAGAGTGACCGCAGGTGCGTTCCAGACCTTTAAGTGAAAATCCGCAGGTGCGGTGGATTAGGCCGCAAAAGCGGGCTCGCAGAAGCGTAATTTGGACAGCAGATGTGATTTTGCTGGTCAGTAAAGGGGCAGAATCGAGGGTCAAGTTCAAAACGTGGAAAATTTGATTTGGAGCTCGGTTGAGGGCGATTTTGGGAGGATTGTGAAGAGGAATTCAGTGGGTAATGATTCCTAATCCCTTTCTAGTTGTATTCTTATAATCCAATCTTAGTTTTGTCATTTAATTTCGGAATTGAGATGAAAAATTGAGGAAAAAGTGGAGAAAAGTTCTTAGGCCTAATTTTGAGGTTTTGATCTAGTTATTGATGTCGGATTGGAATAGTTTAGGTATAAATGAACTCATGAGAGTGTGAGGATTCCGATTTTGTAAATTTCACTCGATTACGAGATGTTGGCCCGGGGGGCGTTTTGGTCATTTTTCCTAATTTTGCGTATTAGCTTAGTGGCAAGAGCGTGGTTTCGGGTTGATTTTTGAGCCGGATCGAGGTATGTAGCTTGCCTAACCTTGCGTGGGAGAACTCCCCTTAGGAATTGGTATTGTTGATATTTGAAATGCCTTGTACGTGAGGTGACGAGTGCGTACTTGTGCTAATTGTGAAAAATCTGGTTTTCATTAGGTAACTAAAATTGTGTTTCCTTTCCTGTTTATACTACTTGCAATTTGAGCCTGCTGTTAGCTTAGGGAAGCATGTCTAATTGACTTAATTGCTTATTTGCTCACCTGCCTTATTTGGATTATGTGCAGCATGCTAGGTTAGAAATACCTGTTTTACCTTGATGTGAAATTTGATTGAATTGAGTACTCTTCGTGTTGCTGCTGTGTATTTACTTTGGGACTACGGGATGGTTTCCTAGGAGATCCCCCTGTATGTTTATTTTGGGACTACGGGTTCGTATTCCGGGAGATCCCCCTACACTTTTTACATTGGAACTACGGGACTGCACCCGGTAGATTCCCCAGTACTGAGTATTTACATTTGGGACTACGGAACTAGATTTCGGTAGATCCCCGCGCACTATGAGTTAGACTTATCCCGGGAGATCCACTGGATATTTATATTTGGGACTACATGACGGTATCCTGGGAGATCCTCGATTGTTATCTCTATGCTGAGTTGTGTTCTTTCTGTGACTACTTCTATCCATCTGGGTGCCGCGAAGATGTACCAGGATTTCAGACAACATTATTGGTGGAGGCGGATGAAGAAAGATATAGTTGGGTTTGTAGCTCGGTGCCTCTATTGTCAGCAGGTGAAGTATGAGCACCAGAGACCGGGTGGATTGCTTCAGTAGATAGAGATTCTGGAGTGGAAGTGGGAGTTGATCACCATGGACTTTGTCATTGGGCTCCCACGGACCTTGAGGAAGTTCGATGCCATTTGGGTTATTGTGGATCGGCTGACCAAGTCCGCGCATTTTATTCCTGTGTGAATCACCTATTCTTCGAAGCGGTTGGTGGAGATTTATATTCGGGAGATTGTCCGTCTGCATGGTATTCCAGTTTCTATTATTTCAGATAGAGGTACTCAGTTCACATCACGGTTCTAGAGGGTCATACAACATGAGTTGTGTACTCGGGTGGAGTTGAGTACAACATTTCACCCTCAGACAAACCGACAGTCCGAGCGCACTATTCAGATTCTTGAGGATATGCTCTGTGCGTGTGTGATTGAGTTGGGAGGGTCTTGGGATCATTTCTTGCCACTGGCGGAGTTTGCTTACAACAATAGCTATCAGTCCAACATTCATATGGCACCGTATGAGGCCTTGTGTGGTAGGCGGTGTAGATCCCCGGTGGTTTGGTTTGAGCCGGGTGAGGCTAGATTATTGGGCACAGACTTGATTCAGGATGCTTTGGAGAAGGTTAAGGTGATTCAGGATAGACTCCGTACAGCCCAGTCCAGACAGAAGAGTTACTCAGGCCGGAATATTCGTGATGTTTTCTATATGGTTGGAGAGCGGGTTCTGCTTCGGGTTTCGCCTATGAAGGGCGTTATGAGATTTGGGAAGAAAGGGAAGTTGAGTCCGAGGTTTATTGGCCCTTTTGAGATATTGAGGCGTGTTGTGAAGGTTGCTTATGAGCTTGCCTTACCTCCCAACTTGGCAGGAGTTCATCCTGTATTTCATGTTTCGGTGCTCCGGAGGTATCACGACGATCCGTCGCACATGTTAGATTTTAGTTCAGTCTAGTTGGACAAGGATCTATCTTATGTTTAGGAGTCGGTGGCAATATTGGACAGGTAGGTTCGAAAGCTGAGGTCAAAGAACATTGCATCAGTGAAGGTTCAGTGGCGGGGTCAGCCGGTCGAGGAGGCAACTTGGGAGACCGAGAAGGATATGCGCAGCCGTTACCCTCATCTTTTCACTACTTCAGGTATATTTCTATGCTCGTTCGAGGACGAACGAATGTTTAAGTGTGGGAGGATGTAACGACCCGGCCGGTCATTTTAAGAATTTACGCCTCGATCCCCTATTAACTGCATTCCCCGTGATTGTTTCTACTATTGTGAGTTGCCAGGAGGATTTATTTGGAGTTTCGAAGAGTTTTAGGACACTTAGTCCCTAAATGAGAGCTTAAGTTTTAGAATTTGGACCATAGTCGAAACAGTGTGAAGACGGCCTCGGAATGGAATTCTGTTAGTTCCGTTAGCTCCATTGGGTGATTTCGGGTTTTGGAGCGTGTTTGCATTGTGTTTTGGGGGTCCGTAGCTCATTTAGGCTTGAAATACCGAAAGTTGAATTTTTGAAGTTTCCGGTTCGATAGTGAGATTTTGATATCGGGGTCGGAATGGAATTTTCGGGAGTTGGAGTAGCTCCGTAGCGTTGAATGTGACATGTGTGAAAATTTTTAGGTCATTCGGACGAGGTTTGATAGACTTTTTGATCGAAAGCGTAATCCGGAAGTTTTTTGAATTCTTAGGCTTGAATTCGATGATGATTTGTTGTTTCGATGTTGTTTGAGGTGTTTTGAAGATTGGTATAAGTTTGTGTAGTGGTATATGACTTGTTCGTGCTGTTGGTTGAGGTCTCGGGGGCCTCGGGGTGATTTCGGATGGTTGACGGAAAGTTAGGAAATTGGGAGTTGTAGCTGATGTTTCATAGCTGCTGTCATAACCGCATATGCGGTTAGAGGCCGCATGTGCGACTCCCGCTGATGCGGAAGCAAGCCGCAAAAGTGGCCAATAGGTGAGTCAGGCGGAGCCGTAGAAGCTGGCACTTGGACGCATCTGCGATGGTGCAGGTACGATAGAGTTAAGGGAGAATCTGCAGGTGTGGTGGGTTAGGCCGCACAAGCGGGCCCGCAGAAGCGTAATTTGGCCGCAGATGGGGTTTTGCTGGTCAGAAAAGGGGTAGAATCGAGGGTTAAGTTCAAAACATGGAAAAATCGATTTGGAGCTCGGTTGAGGGCTATTTTGGGAGGATTTTGAAGAGGAAATCAGTGGGTAACGATTCCTAATCCCTTTCTAGTTGTATTCCTATAATCTAATCCAGGTTTTGTCATTCAATATCGGAATTGGGATGAAAAATTGATGAAAAAGTAGAGAAAAGTTCTTAGGCATACTTTTTGCGTTTTGATCTAGTTATTGATGTCGGATTGGAATAATTTTGGTATAAATGAACTCGTGAGAGTGTGAGGATTCCGAATTTGTAAATTTCGCCCAATTCCGAGACGTTGGCCTGGGGGCATTTTGGTCATTTTTCCTAATCTCGTGTATTAGCTTAGAATTAATTAGTGGAATTAGTTACTTGAAGTTTTATTTATATTATGCAATTTGATTTGAATAGATTTGGGCCATTTAGAGTCGAGTACTCGTGGCAAGAGCGTGGTTTTGGGTTGATTTTTTAGCCAGTTCGAGGTAAGTGGCTTGCCTAACCTTGTATGGGGGAACTCCCATTAGGAATTGGTATTGTTGATATTTGAAATGACTTGTACGTGAGGTGACGAGTGCGTACTTGTGTTAATTGTTGAAAATCCGGTTTTCATTCAGTAACTAAAATTGTGTTTCCTTTCCTGTTTATACTACTTGCAATTTGAGCCTACTGTTAGCTTAGGGAAGCATGTCTAATTGACTTAATTGCTTATTTGCTCACCTGCCTTATTTGGATTATGTGCAGCATGTTAAGTTAGAAATACCTGTTTTACCTTGATGTGAAATTTGCTGAATTGAGTATTCTTCGTGTTGCTGCTGTGTATTTACTTTTGGACTACGGGACGGTATCCCGGGAGATCCCCCTGTATGTTTACTTTGGGATTACGGGTTCGTATTCCGGGAGATCCTCCTGCACTTTTTACATTGGAACTACCGGACTGCACCCGGTAGATTCCCCAGTACTGAGAATTTACATTTGGGACTATGGAACGGGATTCCGATAGATCCCCGCGCACTATGAGTTAGACTTATCCCGGGAGATCCACTGGATACTTATATTTGGGACTACATGACGGTATCCTGGGAGATCCCCGATTGTTATCTCTATACTGAGTTGTGTTCTTTCTGTGACTACTTCTATCTCTATAATAGTTGTTGTTATTCTTATTATCCTACGCTAGTTCATACTGTTAGCATTTAATTATATTGTTGTATTCTACACTGTTTTATCTCATTTCTTTTCAGCTATAATAGGACCTTCCTCGTCACTACTCGACCGAGCTTAGGCTTGGCACTTACTGAGTACCGCTGTGGTGCCCTTCCTGCGCATATTTTTCATGTGCAGATCCAGGTATTACGACTCAGCCCTACTACTCTTGAGGCGAGGTGATTCACTGGAGACTTTGAGGTATATCTTCCGCGTCCGTAGACCGAGGAGTCACTTTCCATTCTCTCTTATAGTATTAGCCCTTCCGTATTTACTTTTGTTTAGACATTCTAGAGTTAGAGCACACTGTAGTATTCATAGCTTGTGATTTCATGAGATTTCGGGTGTCGGGAATTGTTCAGTTTTTGAGATCTTGTATTGGTATATGCCGAGTGGTATCTTGAACACTTCCGTATTTGCTTGTATTCAGTTTTTATTATTTTTTCCGCATTTTGTTTCTTTTTCCACAATTGCTAGGCTTACCTAGTCGTAGAGACTAGGTGCCGTCATGACAGTTCACGGAGGGCGAACTTGGGTCGTGACAATTTTGAGCATTTGGGTTCCGTTCAGATGTTTGACATCTTGAGTAGCTTCATATGACGTATTATGACTTGTGTGAATCGTCGGTTTTGGTTTTCAAGTGATTCGGGATTGATTTGCAAGAATGATTCTAAACTTGGATGCATTAAAATGGAAGAGTTGTCGAGGTTTGCCTTTTGTGTATTTGACCTTGGATCAGAGTTTTTATGGTTCCATTAGGTCCGGTTGGTGATTTTGTACTTGGGCGTGTGCCCGGATTTGCATTTTGATGTCTCTAGAAGGTTTCTGCACTATTTGGCGAAATTGGCAATTTGAAGGTTTGAACGTTCATAAATTTGACCAGGAGTTGACCTTGATGACATTGGTTTGGATGATAGTTTCGAGAATTTGAACAGCTTCGTTATGTCATTTGAAACTTGTGTGCAAAATTTAATGTCATTCCGGGTTGATTCAATATGGTTCGGCACGAGTTGTGAAAGTTGAAAGTTCAAAAGTCGTTCAATTTGATTTGAGTTGTGATTCACTTTTTTGATGTTGTTATATTTAATTTGAGGCCTCAAGTAGGTCCGTGTTATGTTTTGGGACTTATAGGTATGTTTGGACGGGGTCCCGGAGGGCTCGGGTGAGTTTCGGATGTGGTTCAAATCATTTGGGAACATGTTTGTTGATGCTGGTTTTGGCTCGGTTCTGATGTGATCGCACCTACGCAAATTTCGGCGCAGGTGCAGCAAGCATAGCGTAGAAGCGGAATTTGGATTTGCGTTAAGAGTCCGCAGATACGAAGATTTTATCGCATCTGCGAAGGCGCCTGTGCAGTAGTGTGGGCGTATGAGTGGAAAGAACGCATATGCGAAGCATTTATCTAGCACATGTGACGTTGCAGAAGCGTATTTTGCTGGTGCGAGACGTTGGCTGGTTAGTTGTTTCTGCAAAAGCAGAGAATTAGTCGCAGATGTGACGCCGCAAAAGCGGCTGGAATGTCGCAGATGCGAAGACGCCTTGGCAGAAGCTATATATCGAGGACTTGGTCATTTTCTCCACATTTTTATATTTGGAGCTCGGTTTTGGGAGATTTTGGAGAGGACTTTCACCACATTGATTGGGATAATTTTACTTGACTCGGTTTTGATTACATTTTTTGAATCTATCTTCGATTTAGGTATTTGGATTATGAATATTAAAGAGAAATTGGGGGTTTTTTCTAAACTTCCCTAAAGTGAATTTTTGAGTTTGTAACACCGATTCGAGGTCGGATTTGAGTGAAATTAGTATGGTTGGACTCGTAATTGAATGAGTTGTCGTATTTTGTGATTTTTTTCGTGTTTTGTGGTGCGGGCCTAGGTTTGACTTTTTGGTTCACTTTGAATAAATGTATAAAGATTCGACCTTGATCATTTGAGATTGTTTCCTTAGGCATTATTTGATGATTTTTAGTTTCTTTTGACTAGTTTTGAGTCATTCGGAGGTTGATAGCGCAGGATGGCATTTCTAGAGTATTATTTGGCTTGATCGGTATTGGATTTGGCTCGTTCGAGGTAAGTAACATTTCTAAACTTGGATTTGATGTTATTTAACTCTGGGATCTATGTTATATGAGATGTATTGGGGTGACGCACGTGCTAGGTGATGGGCGTGGATGCGTGCACCGAGGTATTGATGATGCGGGTAGTTCGTAGACTATTATGCTTATTTGATATCATGTTTTTTCCATTTATGTGACTACATAGGATATTATTCATGTTAGAAGTCATGCCTAGGCTACCTGTTCAATTGTTTGAGACATGATAGGGCTATTTTTGTCATATTGAGGTATTTTCCTTAGCCGTAGTCATGCTGTACAATCATGATAGTGACATTCGCGTGTTATATCTTTGTCTCTATGCACTTTAGATATTCTGTCTCACATGTTATTGGTATCCATGTGCGTGACACGAGTTTGAACTGTATTTGAGAAATATTGTGTAATCTATGTTATATAATTGGATTGTATTTTTGCAATCCGCGTGTTATATCTTGGTCTCTATGCACTTTAGATATTCTATATCACATGTTATTGTATCCATGTGCGTGACACGAGTTTGAACTATATTTGAGAAATATTGTGTAATATATGTTATATAATTGGATTGTATTTCTGCAAGATATTAGCATATTGAGACTTGAGCGGATTAATGACTGATGTAGGCCATAGTGTCGTATTTATATTGATATTTGAATCGGGTTGCATGCCGCAATAGTTATATTGATATTGAGGTGACGCATATGCCAAGCCCTACATTGGCCTAAGCTGTATTGATTTGAGGCTACGAGGGCAGCAGGCCCCACCATTTGGGCTAAGTGATTGTGTTTAGCGCTTGGATAGGATCCGCCCCTCCGGAGTCTGAAATGCCAACAATAGATGCTGGCACAGTATTTCATGTATGTGCTTTGATGAAAGGAAGTTATGCCAGGCACTCGCACAGTGCTAAGTATGATAATTTGATGGATCCATGGTGACGTTGTTGGGGCATTTGAGCCAGGCACCTGCAGTGTGCTAAGTTGTGTGTACTTAATGAGTTCATTATGAAACTGAGTTCTTGACATGTTTATTTGACATGTAGGCATAGAGATTGTTTACCGTGAAAATGGTAATAACAATTAAATTTGTTGATGGGACTTTAAAAATACGTGATCTATTTTTATGCTAGTTGTGTAAGCATATGATGCTATATGTATGAAGTTTAGAGGCGATATGCGAGCTAAAGTAGAGTTATAATCAAACCGATGAGCTAGCCAATCGGGGCCTCGGATTGACCGATACAGGGTCTCGAGGTCAATCCCTGGGCTCGGGCTTGAGCTATTAAAGGCAATCGGGGAAGGGCGAATAGCTATAAAACAATCAGCGAAGGCTCTTTATGTCCAATGATAAACAATAAATGAAGAACAAGTATGAAGATAATAAACAAGGACAACAATATCGAGGTAGTATACTAGAGAGAAAAGAGAATGTTCTTTTATATTTCGTGTAGAATAATTGGAGCCACAGTCGATGCTCTATAAAATGACAGGGATCCCCTTTATATAGTAGGAGAAATCCCAATGTAGTACAAATGTATTAATTACAAAGATACGGAGATGGGACAGCTAGATACCGCCATGATGCGGGCTCAAACTAGCCTGATGGGCTCTGTCAGCTCTAGTTGCGCGCCTTGGGAACTCCCTATCTCTACCATAGCCGGGGTCATCATTATCCCAAGGTCGAGCGTCGACGAACCTCGAGGGAGGAAACTCGACCGTAGCGTTGCAGCCTCAAGCCTTTAAGATGATCCTCTGAGGTGCCTAGATGACGAGGAATTGGACCTTCCGATTTTCACCGTATACAGATAGTCCCGCATTTCTTGGAGCGGAGCGATAAGAAAGGATTTTGACATCCATTTCTTCAAACTTCCTGTGACGATATCATACCTATGACTCTGGCCATCTGGAAACTTGTTTTGAACTTGATTTAGACAGCCTTAAAGGCATTGTAGATAGATTCTGAATGAGGGTTTACCCTGATTTAGATGGTACCTCAGGCCCATACGAGTCTTGCAATGATATCAATGGTCCTTTGGAGAGGTCCCCAAGATCGGGTACCATCTCGGGACTGACGCTGATACCAATGGTTTCTTGGAGCCCGACTTCTTTTTGATGGAGATCCCCGAGGTCAGGTACTACCTCGGGATTTGCACTGATGCCAATGGCTTCCTGGAGCCTATCTTCTTTTCTGACGGAGTTTATACTATTCCCCTAAGGAGTGGAATTTTGCGCACAAGTGGTATATTCGTACCTTCGTAGTTTTGCTTATGGCAAAAATAGGCTCTGTAGGTGCGCCTTCCTTTCCTTTTCTGCAGCAATTTCATGGACGCCGTATGAGGTTCCTGGCCTGACGGACTAGGCTCGGAAGCTGGCGACTTGCTCGACTTACAATGAGCGTAGGTGGCGAATTTTGTCAAAGGACGGATGGGAGGTCAAACATCATGGTATGTGCCGCGCATTTTGTTCCCTTCCCCTCTTTTAGATGGAAAAGCACTTCCTTTTTCTGCGTGCTAACCCTGCTATTGTAGGCATCGGGGAGCCTTCTGAGGCGAGGCCGTGTCCCTTTGGAGAGGGAGAAGGGTTGCTAGCTTCTGGGCTAAAGGATGATAATAATAAGCAAGATATACCTTTGTTGGGTGATGGTGCTCAAAGCGAGGTGATCCTGGACTTGGGGCCCGATGTGGGAGTACTGGTTGAGCCCGTCACGCCCGTGATTTCCGGCTTTGGAAGGGCGGTTTCTCCTCCGCTGTCGTTGTCTCTTTCCGTTGGAGGTATTTCGAGGGATATTCAGAACCTGGGATCATATACACCGAGCGATCGTGCCCAGACCGGGGTCGGCTCTTTCGGAGCTAAGGGAACCAGGCTAGCAGATGTGCGCTCGATCTTTTCAGCGGCTTTATTTCAAGGCGAGTTTTTTGCCGTCCGTGTTGATTTTGCAATTTTTACTTTCTTGGCGAGCTTTTTCTTTTGTAGGATTTTGACAAGCTCCAGTCCGAGCTGCTTTGCAGTGAAGCTAGGCTGCGGAAAGCATTGGATAGGGAGAAATCCTCTAAGCTCCTTTGTGCAAAAAGGAGGGTGAGCTGGTATACTTGCAGAGCGAGGCGGATCGAAGTTGGAACTTCGAAACCGTCTCAAAAGACAGGTATTCCTGTATTTCATGTTGATGTGTGCTCCCCCTTCCATATTCGGAGATTAATACTTCGATATTTCAGTCGGAGAGCAAAACGGAAGAGCTGGAACGACTTTTTGGGGCGAAGTTGGCCTGGTCAAACGTGAGTTTAACGAATT
This sequence comes from Nicotiana attenuata, assembly GCF_001879085.1. NCBI lineage: Eukaryota > Viridiplantae > Streptophyta > Magnoliopsida > Solanales > Solanaceae > Nicotiana > Nicotiana attenuata. The sequence continues at coordinate 30,273,243 of NC_031995.1, forward strand.
GAAGTCTCAGGTAGATGCCCAAGATGCGACCAAGGAGGATGCTTTGGCTAAGGCTTCTCCCCTCGAGGTGCAAATCCGGAACGCTCTATGCAAACAATTTTGTCCGAGCGAATATGATTACAAGGTTTAAGTCCGAGCTTTGGAGGCGAAGGCCGAGGTTGTGAATGCACGGGCTGAGGTTGTATCGTGCAGCGCTAAGGCTGACCAGAAAGTGGTGGCCCATTTGAAGGGCTCTGTTGAGCTCGAGTTGAGCTGAGGAAGGCTCTTGACCGAGAGAGCAGTAATGAAGAGTACGTGAGCTGCAGATCTTGAAGGGAAATCCTCGAGGAAATTCACGCTAGGGGCTTCGATCTCTCGGAAGAGATCAAGCAGGCGAAGGAGAAAGAGTACGATGCTAAATTCTTTCTATCCGATGCCGAGGATGGTGAGGACCGGGCCGTCGGGCCATAGTCCCAAATGGGGCATAAATTTCCTTCTCTGATTCTGTACGTGGTACTTTCAGAGTATGTTGTAAATGGAGCTTGTATTTTTTCGCATGTATGTATAAAGGGGAGACCTCGCGGTTTTGTTTCTCCTTCATTTCTTTTTGTTTTGATTTGAGCCAGATAAACTGGTCTTTGAGTTGAGGGGTAGCCTTAGATTCGTGGTACGACCCTGAGGCTCGTTAGGCTGGCTACTATGGCTCTTACGCTTTGCCTTAGGCATATGTATTTTAACTATTTTAGGTTTAGTCTCCGAGTTGGGCTTCGACTCGAGCTCAATCGACCCTCAAGTTTTGTATTTGTGTGGGTTGGCGACGATGGCTCTTACGCATTGGTTCGAAGCGACCTTTTATTTGTGTGGCCCTGAGGCTCATTAGGCTGGCGACAATGGCTCTTACGCATTGCCCTTAGGCATATGCATTTTAACTATTTTGGGTTCTATCTCCGAATCGGGTTACGACTCGAGCTCGTTTGACCCTCAAGTTTTCATGTTTGTGTGAGCTGGCGATAATGGCTCTTACGCCTTCGATCGAAGCAATCTTTTGTGTGCGTGGCTCTGAGGCTCATTAGGCTGGCGACAACAGCTCATACGCTTTGCCCTGAGGCATATGTAGTTAACTATTTTGGGTTCTATCTCCGAATTGGGTTGCAACTCGAGCTCGTTTGACCCTCAAGTTTTCATGTTTGTGTGAGCTGGCGACAATGGCTCCTACATTTTGGGCCGATACGGCCTTTTAATGTAAGTTGGCATCAATGGCTCTTACGCTTTGGGTCGATGCGGCCTTTTAATGTAATCTGGCGACAATGGCTCTTACGCTTTGGGCCGATGCGGCCTTTTAACGTAAGCTGGCGACAATGGCTCTTACGCTTTGCCCTTAGGCATATGTATGGGCTGGCGACAGTGGCTATTATGCCTTGGGTCGAAGCGACCTTTTATTGGCTTTGTTTTCCCCTTGTTAAGGACTTTTTGAAGTAATTTTCGTCTGACCCTTTGTCGGTTCGGGACGAACCTCGATTTCAAGTCATTTTGTGGTGATGATCGAGCACCTCGGGAGGTTTGGCTCGGAGGCTGAGTAGCTCGAAGCCTGTGATTTTGAGCTGACATGGTCGAAGATCTTTTTGCCTATGTCGAGGGTAGCATGTTTAATCGGTTCTTTTCGAAGTAGATTCGAAGTAATGGCCTATGATTTTGTAGCGACGGTCGGGCGTCCCCGAGTCGCGTTTGCTTGGCTGGTACAGCCGTATGACCGTAGTCATTTATGCTTGGTCGGAGCCATTTTTGGTCCCGATTGTAGTAGTGTAGGTGTCTATATCGAGGGTATGCCTTTTCAAGAATCTTACAAGTTCGATATATAGCATAAACTTCGGGATTGAGTTTATGCCTGTAGTAAGGTCTTACAAATTTTTCATGCCTTTAAGGTCTTACAGTTTTGTTGTTGCCTTATGTAGGTCTTACGAGACCGAGTTTGCCCTCTTGGGGTCTTATGGCCTCGGGTATTTTGATAAGTAGTGATTGGCGATGGCGATTGACGGCGGTCCCCGAGTTATCGAGGATTTCTTGGCTCGGGAGCCACTACGATAGAGATGGCGATTGACGGTAGTCCCCGAGCTATCGAGGATTTCTCGACTCAGGAGCCATTACAATGGAAATGGCGATGAACGGCAGTCCCCGAGCTATCGAAATTTCTCGGCTCGGGAGCCATTACGATGGAGATGGCGATTGACGGCAGTCCTCGAGCTATCGAGGATTTCTCGGCTCGGGAGCCGTTACTATGGATATGGAAATTGACGGCAGTCCCCGAGCTATTGAGGATTTCTCGGCTTGGGAGCCATTACGATGGAGATGGCGATTAACGGCAGTCCCCGAGCTACCGAGGATTTCTTGGCTCGGGAGCCATTACTTGTAAATTTGGGGTTGCCTGATTGAGGATTTATGATTTCGGAGTTTCTGACCTGGAGGTCGCGTAGCTTTGAGTTTTTGACGCCAGTCTCTGAGTGTTCGGGACATTTTGGATCTGGAGCTTGTTTTGTGATCTAGATGTCGCCTCATTGAGGTCATACGAGTTAGGAGTTCCAACTCGGAGGTCGTGCGATTTTTGCAATTTTGACGCCAGTCCCCGAGTGTTCGGGGTGTTTTTGCAAAAATACCGAGTCTCTTTTGAAGCTTGAAATGCTTTTTTGAAATTATTCTTCGATTGCTTGAGCATACACGTCTTTGTAGTTGAGGGCCTGGTACCTTGTTTTTCCATCGAGACCCCATTCGGCGTATCTTGTCTTCTCCGAGTAGGTGACCTTCCGGGGGGATGCCACCCAGTATTTGAGGTTGTTTGCAAAAGAATCCTTGAATACTTGTTGAGTCCTCCTTAGGTATCATGTAGATGTGACATTGCCGGTAAAGCCCTTTTTTGGTATAAAAACCCGGTCGAAGGGAAAGAGTGCAACGCATGATTTTGAAACATAAGGCTTTTAAGTTGGAGAGTGCTTTGGCCATTTCCACCGTATACCTGCACTAAGGTTAGTATAGAATGTAATTGAGAGAGAAAGGAGGCGTCCATACCTTTGTGTGGAGTCTGCCGGTGATGTTTTGAGTCCTGATGTGTTTCAGTCGCTCGTGATGAGGACGCGGTACGATTCCCTGCTTTGTTTAGTCGGGAGAAGCCGATAGTATAGCTTGCTATCGCTATTTTATTTTTTGAGAATCCTTTGGCTCCTTTGAGGGTGGGGATACTGGTGTTTTGGGCCGCACAGGCCATATTGACAGGTATGGCGGTTTCCACTTTCGTTGTTTTGTTCGCCTAGTTGGGTCTGTTCGGGACTTCAAAAGGTGGGAATAATTTGGTTAGACAATCTGAGTTGCTCTGTCACCTTCGACTTGATAATATTGATCGAGCTACCTGGATCCACAAGCATACGTCTGATTCGAAATATGTTTACCAGAAAAAAAGTTACCAGCGCGCTGTAGTGGAGCCAAGATAGGGCCTCGGGTTGGCCTTTCCCTGTTGAGGAATGCTTTTGCTTTCCTAGCTGGGGGTTCCTGCAGGGTGCCAATACCTCAAATGATCGTATGGATGATATGTGCACTGCGAACATTTCCCTTGCTGTATGATGTTCCCCGTAGATGGTTTTAATCCCTTCTTTTGTTGGGAATTTCATCATTTGGTGGAGGGTGGAAGGTACTATTCTCATGGAGTGTATCCACGACCTTCCGAGCAAGGCCTCGTACCTCAAGTATGCCTTGACGACATGGAATTTGGCATTTTGGGTTGCGCCTGCCATGTTGACTGGGGGTGGGTGACATCCCCTTTCGTTGTTTCGTTTGCCATATTGAATACGTCGAGGACAGGAGAGGCAGGTGCGATTTGGTTAAGCAGCCCGAGCTGCTCGATTACCCTCGACCTGATAATGTTGGCCGCGAGTACACGTATAATTTGAAATGTATTTACAAGGAAAGAGATTACCAGTGCGTTGTTGTGAGGCTGAGACAAGGTCTCGATGTCCTCGTCACTGGTACGTAGCCTCGAGTTTGCTTTTTTCTGGTGATGGATATTTTTGTCCTTCTCATCACGGGTTCTTGTGGGACATCGATGCCAAGATCGCGTGGATGACACGTTGTGGCACATTCGTTTCGTTCTTCTTGGACGCCTTTCTTTCCCGGAACTGATCTTTGGCCTGGTCACTTGGTAACGATTCGAGCTTTGTGATCATATCCGCTTGAACCAAAGCATCATCACGAGCTAAGCAGAGTTGGACCTTGCAGGTCAGGGCTGAGATTGTCGACGCCCGAACCGGAGCAGCAGTGAGTCGAACTAAGGCTAATCAAGAGATGGCGATTTATTTGAAGGATGCTACCGCTGCTCAAGCCGAGTTGAGGAGGATCCTCGATTGCTAGGAGAGGATCAAAAAATATGCTTGTTGCAAGTCTCGAAGAAAGATTCTCGAGGAGATCCGCGCTAAGGGTTTTGTCCTCTTCGAAGAGCTGGCGCGAGCGAGGGCGGACGAGCGCGATGCTTGGTTGCTTCTGTCTGGCACCGAGGAGAGTAAAAATGAGGCCGGTAGGGTGGTAGGGCGTAGATTTTGCCATTTTGTATGTAGCATTTTTAGGGCATGTTTGTAAACGGAGAATTTGTCTTAGGAATTCTCGGGGGTGACCTTTATTGAGCAATCTGGCCACTTCTTCTCGGAGCTGGTGGCAATCCTCGGTCCTGTGGCCGTATGTGTTGTGAAATTCGCACACTAAGTTATGATTCCTTTGCGAAGGATCCGATTGTACAGGCCTGGGCCACCTGGCGTCCCTGATTTTATTGGTGGCGAACACGATGTCCGATACGTCGACGTTGAAGTTGTATTCCGATAAGCGAGGTGCCTCCGTCCCTGTATGCCTATCAAACCCGGCTTTGTTGACGAGTCCCCGAGGGTTCTGTCCTCGGTCCTTCCTTCGGTCATTGCGGGGTGGGTTGCGCCTCGAGGCGTTCCTCCTGTCTTCGTGTATGGCTGGTATCTTTCCTTATTTGGCTTTGGCTCCTTCGTCAGAAGCCTACTCGGGTATACTGAGCCCGAGGGGGCTCCTAGTTGATCATCCTCGACCCTGATCTTTGACTGATATCGGTTGTGGGCGTCTGACCAGGTTACGGCGGGATACTCGATCAGATTCTCTTTCAGCTGCCTTTAAGCTACTGAGCTCCGCTCATTCAGGCCTTGAGTGAAGGCCTGCACCGCCCAGTCGTCGGAGACCGGTGGTAGTTCTATTCATTCTATTAGGAAGCGAGATACGAACTCTTGCAGCATTTCGTTTTCCCTCTGCTTGATCTTGAACACGTCAGACTTCCTCGTCGCTACTTTGATGGCACAGGCATGTGCCTTTATGTAGGAGTCTGCCAGCATGGCAAATGAGTATACAGAGTTGGGAGCTAGGTTGTGATACCGCATCATGGCCCCCTTCGAGAGTGTTTCCCCGAACTTCTTTAGTAAGATGGACTCGATCTCGTCGTCTTTTAGGTCGTTGCCCTTCACTACACACGTGTAGGCAGTAACATGCTCATTAGGGTCCGAGGACCCGTTGTATTTTGGGAGTTCTAACATTCTGAACTTCTTTGGAATGGGTTTCGGGTGTGCTTCCTCAGGGAACGGCCTTTGCACGATCTTCTTCGAATTCACACCTTTCAGGACCGGGGGTGCGCCCGGGATTTGGTCGACACTGGAGTTGTACGTCTTGACCTCCTTGTCATTGGCTGCTATCATTTTCTCGCCCGATTCGATCCTTTTGGTGAGGTCCTTGAGCATTTTTATGATGGCGGGATCGGCTACCGAGCCATTATTGCTTGACCTCTCCAGTACCTATTCGGCCAGGGGGGCTGTCTCCGGTGCTACCTTGCTAGGAGTCTTCTGGTGTCTTTGTAGATGAGCAATAGCCAGCTGTTGTGCCTGCAACATTTCAAAAATAACATGAAGGCTAACTTCTCGTTCTTCCCGAGCTTGGGATTTTTGGGCTTCTTGTTGGTCGACTTGGTGTATGCTCCAGTTAGTGTGGGAGCTTGTTTCGACGTGTCGAGCGTCACATGAGATTTTGTCCGCTGGAATCGGTCCTGGCGCGTTCTCAAGATTTTGTGGCGGCTCACCAACACCTAGAACAGCCACACCATTTTCTCCATGGTTCTAAATATTGTTGTTTACTGAATCAGAAATTTTAATCTGAAGCCGAAGATCTTGGACAAGAAAAAGCATGAAAGATAACTTGAATTATTTGATGAAACCAGCAAGAAAATAATCACTATTATTTTTTAGCCCCACGGTGGGCGCCAAACTGTTTACCGTAAAAATGGTAATTACAATTAAATTTGTTAATGGGACTCTAAAAATACGTGATCTATTTTTATGCTAGTTGTTTAAGCAGATGATGCTATATGTATGAAGTTTAGAGGCGAGATGCGAGCTAAAGTAGAGTTATAATCAAACCGATGAGCTAGCCAATTGGGTCCTCGGACTGACCGATACAGGGTCTCGAGGTCAATGCTTGGGCTCGGGCTCGATCTATTAAAGGCAATCGAAGAAGGTCTAAGAGCAATAAAACAATCAGCGAACGCTCTTTATGGCCAATGATAAGCAATAAATGAAGAACAAGTATGAAGATAATAAATAAGGACAACAATATCGAGGTAGTATATTAGAGAGAAAAGAGAATGTTCTTCTATATTTCGTGTAGAATAATTGGAGCCACAGTCGATGCTCTATAAAATGACAGGGATCCCCTTTATATAGTAGGAGAAATTCCAATGTAGTACAAATGTATTAATTACAAAGATTCGGAGATGGGACAGCTAGATACCGCCATGATGCGGGCTCAGACTAGCCTGACGGGCTCTGTCATCTCTAGTTGCGCGCCTTCGGAACTCACCATCTCTACCATAGCCGGGGTCATCATTATCCCAAGGTCGAGCGTCGACGAACCTCGAGGAAGGAAACTCGACCGTAGCCTTGCAGCCTCGAGCCTTTGAGATGATCCTCTGAGGCGCCTCAACGACGAGGAATTGGACCTTTCATTTTTCACCGTATACAGAGATGTACCTTCATCATGCTAGGCAGTAACATGACATTTGGTTAATTGACATGTATACCTGATACATAGGCATAGAGATGCATATTCCTCAGGAATGTGACATTTATGATTTGACATGTGTATTTGACATGTAGGCATAGTGTAACGACCCAACCGGTCGTTTTGAGCTTTTGCACTTTGCTCGCCAGTTCTCGGGCATGACTTGCCCCGTGTAGTGTATTATGACTTATGTAAATCGTTGGTTTTGATTTTCAGGGTGATCAGAATGAATTTGGAAGAAACAGTTTTCAGTTTAAAGCTTCAAATTTGAAAGATTTGACTTGTTAGTATATGATCTCGGATTGGAATTTTTATGATTTGGTTAGCTCCGTTAGGTGATTTGGGACTTAGGAGCGTGATCGGAATGTATTTTGGAGGTCCAGAGTAGATTTAGGCTTGAATTGGTGAAATTGAGTCTTTGGCGTTTTCCGGTTGATAGGTGAGATTTTGATATAGGGGTCGGAATGGAATTTCGAGAGTCGCAGTAGTTCCGTTGTGTCATTTGGGATGTGTTTGCAAAATATCAGGTCATTCAGACGCGGTTTGGTTGGATTTTTTATCAAAAGCGTAATTTGAAAGTTCTTGAAATTCTTAGGCTTGAATCCAATGTGTTTTGGTTGATTTGATGTTGTTTGAGGTATTTTAAAGATTGGTACAAGTTTGAATAAGGTTTTGGGATACGTTGGTGCCTTTGGTTGAGGTCTCGGGTGTCACACATCTTTTTTCTCCCACAAGCCTATTACGAGGTTGAGTTAGAAGAATTTTTCCAATTGAAGTGACGTTTTGAAAAAGGATTATTTATTATTTGGAGCCTCCACTTGGAATTGAGTTTTGGTGTTCCAAGTCACCTTTTATTCGAATCCCCTTTCAAAAGGAAGGTTTGACTCTTATTTATGGTCTCAAAAACAGAAGACTGAGTAAGGAATTCTGTTGACCGAGAGGAAGGTGTAAGGCACCCCTCGAGTCTCGTGGTTCTAGCACGGTTGCTTTTATTGACTAATGTTCGGCTTAAATCAATTTTTAGCTAGTATTGTATTTTACTGATTATGGCTTATTTATTATCGCTTAATTAATTATTATATATTATTAATTACGTTCACCAAGATGCGGAACGCACACAAGGATACTTCTTTGGAATTAAATGTTAAACCAAGATACGGAATGTACACATGGTTAAAATATAATTATTTTAAATTTAAAGGCATCGAGACGTGGGAATGCGCACATGACCCCTCTATTACTTAAGCATATCAATCCAAGATTCGGGTATGAACACATGGGCTAAACGCAATTTGTTAGTTAGAGAGTCAAGGAGCGGGAATGCACACATGACTATTTTTATTAATTGATATTAACCAAGGATCGTGCAAGAACACATGGTCAACTTTTGAAGACGCGCCTAAAGTTGCCTAGTAGGGATGGCAATTGGGGCAGGGCGGGGCAGGGATAACCTTAAATGGGGAGGGGCAGGGAAAGAATTTAATGGGGCAGGGCGGGGCAGGGCAGGGCAGGGCATATTTTTGAAAATTTTTAATAGGGCAGGGCAGGGCAGGGTACTGGACAGTAGGGAAAGCAAGGATAGCAGTTTCATCTATTACTTTAATGGTAATACCAGTACCCTGTGCAGTATACTTATGATAACCTTTAATGTGCTTAAGTATACTTATGGTAATACCATTATGATTGGACAAGCTGTTGAGTTATATGATGTCTGGTCCCACAATTTTAAAAAACATAAAATTATCCATAATTAAAATAGATTAATTGTGGAAATTACAAGTAGAAGGATTAAATGAATTTTCTGAAACTTAAGAAAGAGAATAAACATTTTATGGAACATTATTATTTGCATCTTCCATTAGAAAGAGAGAAAAATAACTTTTTTGAAACATGTATCTTTCCAAAACTCTTAAATGTGAAATGAACACAAATTACTTGACACAATACATCAATTATAGTAGTATGTTTTGCATTTTGAAAGTGTAAGCCAATTTGCATTTCTGAATATTATAATTTTTAATACATAATAACTTTTGAACATTTTATTAGTCCGCTTCAAATTATTTTGAATTTATTTTAATATTTGATATTTTTAAAAACGAACTAATAAGGACACTTCTCCATAATAGGAAAAAAAGCATTAATGCATAAACATAATATTATAAATTAGAAAAAAAATACAAAAAAGCCTAAACGGGGCGGGGCGGGGCAGGGCGAGGCGGGGCGGGGCGAGGCAGGGCAAAATTTGAAAAAATGCTAAATAGGGCAGGGCAGGGCGGGTCAAATATTAGCAGGTCAAGGCTTGCCCGCCCGCNATTCAACCAAATGATAAAACTAATTAAAATTGAATAGTTTATTTTGATAAGGAAAACAAACATTACAATACCAAACCTTAGGACCCAAATACGTTACTGTTACTATCACGTTTTCTTCATCATTTTTTAACTTCAATTTTTTCTGAAATTTTCCTTTTAGATTCTCACTCAACAATACAGACTAATAAAATTAACGATAAGAATTAACAACTAAGAGGAATCACGTGCCTAAAAAAAATAACAAATCCAAGCAAGGGCATATTAACACATATCATCTAAATGGAACAATAAATAGACAAAGCAAACAAGATAAAAAGATTGGACCTTGAAATGATTCCTTAATTGTAGGGGTGTCAAATGGGGCACGGCAGGTTAGGGCGGGGCGGGGCAAGCCTTGACCTGCTAATATTTTGACCCGCTCTGCCCTGCCCTATTTAGCATTTTTTCAAACTTTGCCCTGCCCCGCCCTGCCCCGCCCCATTTAGGCTTTTTTGTATTTTTTTTTCTAATTTGTAATATTATGTTTATGCATTAATGCTTTTTTCCCTATTATGGAGAAGTGTCCTTATTAGTTCGTTTTTAAGAATATCAAATATTAAAATAAATTCAAAATAATTTGAAGCGGACTAATAAAATGTTCAAAAGTTATTATGTGTTAAAATTATAATATTCAGAAATGCAAATTGGCTTACACTTTCAAAATGCAAAAAATACTACTATAATTGATGTATTGTGTCAAGTAATTTGTGTTCATTTCACATTTAAGAGTTTTGGAAAGATACATGTTTCAAAAAAGTTATTTTTCTCTCTTTCTAATGGAAGATGCAAATTATAATGTTCCATAAAATGTTTATTCTCTTTCTTAAGTTTCAGAAAATTCATTTAATCCTTCTACTTGTAATTTCCACAATTAATCTATTTTAATTATGGATAATTTTATGTTTTTTAAAATTGTGAGACCAGACATCATATAACTCAACAGCTTGTCCAATCATAATGGTATTACCATAAGTATACTTAAGCACATTAAAGGTTATCATAAGTATACTGCACATGGTACTGGTATTACCATTAAAGTAATAGATGAAACTGCTATCCTTGCTTTCCCTACTGTCCAGTACCCTGCCCTGCCCTGCCCTATTAAAAATTTTCAAAAATAATAATTTGCCCTGCCCTGCCCCGCCCTGCCCCATTAAATTCTTTCCCTGCCCCGCCCCATTTAAGGTTATCCCTGCCCCGCCCTGCCCCAATTGTCATCCCTACTTAATTGATTTGTTGTTTGAAGAATGACATACGCAATTGCAGCAACGAAAGTTCGAAAAGCGACAAAGCAATAACAAGAAGTAAGAGCCACGAACGGACCTCGATCGACACCTCGGACTCGTCAACTTTAAACGCCTCGAACGAACTCCATTTACAAACCAAAATCCCAGATTAAGAGATGAAGAAAACAAAAATGCATACTATAGTTGTGTGTACTTTTTGCTTCTGAAATTTGAGAAAAGCAGAACTTGAAAATTTAAAATACACTTCCTTTTTTTTTGTTTTTTTCTCTCAATGTCTCGTTTTTTTTTTTCAATTTTTTTTCCCTTTTACAAATCTCCTCCCTTTACTAAAGTATGTGTGTGCTATATATAGAATGCGTGTGTGTGTGACGGATGTGTGGAAGTGGTGTAAGATCGTGTATATGTTAGGTGTGGGATCGTGTGTGGGGGGTTGAAAGAATTGGGAAAATGGAGGTTAGGACCTGAGGTAGTGATTAGTTAATCTTTTGGTTTATTTTATTTTTTTCTTCTTCTTTTTGCTCTTTAAAAGATAAAATATAGAGATAAGAAAATTAACTACCTAATATTTAGACTAAAATAATATAGGCAAACTAAATATTTACACTATAATTAAATGACACCCAAAATATACTAAAGCTAAACTAACTTATTTATTATTATTCTAATTAAAAGAAATCATATATTTTTTGTAAATTTTCTTTTCTCTTTATAAATAGGAACAAAATTTATAATATAAGCATGTAAATATATTTTTTTTAGTTTTTTTTTAATTTTCTCAAATAAAACCAATGAAAAAATGAGATAAAAATTTAAAGTATCAAGATTAGACCTTAAAGAAATATTTACATTAAAATAGAATAGAATTTGCCTGTGGTCAAAAATTAGGTGTTCACACCGAGGGGCCTCGGGTGAGTTTGGGGTGGTTAAACGGATGTTGCAGATTTTGCTTTAGGTCTGTTGCAGACCTTTTGTTCTATGCGATCGCGTAAATAGGATTGCGATCGCGTAGACTTAGTTGAGGGCTGAGGCAGAGTTGCCTTACGCGATCGCGTGGAGTGGGTTGCTGTCACGACCCAAACTAAAGGGCCGCGACAGGCACCCGGTGCCTTACTCAACCGAGTACCAACGTAACATATCTTTCTTGTCATACTATCATGAGTAAATGAGCCAGAAAACCCGTCATGAAATAACAAGAATAAAACATAAGGGATTACTCAACATATGATGACCCAACATGATATACAAACTTATACATATGACATACGGGCCTATAAGGCTGACATGACCATTTGTAAACTCAAAACATAGGCCGACAAGGCCATACAAGTATCCATACACCTGACACCTGTCTACAAGCCTCTAAGAGTACATAAAATCATAAAGGTCGGGACAGGGCCCCGCCATACCAATCAATACCTATCCAAAGCATACTGACCAAATAGGCAACTCCGGAGCAAGTGGAGTGCACCAACACTTCCGCTGAGCTGATAGCCTACTTGGAGGAATGTCAACCTGTCTATCGGGACCTGCGGGCATGAAATGCAGCGTCCCCAGGCAAAAGGGACGTCAATACGAATAAAGTACCGAGTATGTAAGGCAGGAAAGCATAAACAAGAACAGTAACGTAAAGAGAGATAGAGGAGATACAACCTGTAACATCTGAGTGCCTCTGGGGGCTACTGACATGAAATGCATAATACATATATATACATAAGCTTTTAAAAACATACGCCTCTGTGGGCATCATCATCATCATATCATACCCGGCCTCAAAGAGGACTCAGTAAAAACGTACCCGGCCATCATAAGGCTCGGTAGAATCATAACCGACCACGTGGAGCTCGGTAAACCCAACTGATCAGTGGTTGCACAATAGGTGCCATACCCGGCCGACTATAGCGCGGCTCGGTAGAGTAAAGTAGATACATATATAATACATGCTGGACTCATGGAGTCACGTTCTAAACCTTTTGGAGTGACATAAGGTCATTGCACCATCGATTAACATTATGGACATCATACCATCAATATGAACTTCACTAGGATTCAAGGATCATATATACTTTTTTGGAATAATTTTGTAAGGAAAGAATAACATGGACAACCTTAGTTGCTAGGAGTAGATTCATTATGAAATAGCGTATCGTTTATGTTCGTTTCACTTTAGATCATGCCAAAAGAATGACGGAAAAGCCTTAACATACCTTATTGTCAACATATTTAGTCCAAAATCGAGCCACGGTCTGTTATGGGGATCAGTCGAAAGCAATGGATTAGACCACTCTTTTCACATACCAGCTTCCAATACAACACAGACCTTCCTACATAGGTATACTTGTTTATATTATCTATAATGATTTAAAGAGTTATCATAACATCCCGCTTCAAAGTATTGTTCATGGGCACAAAAATACTATTCATATCTAGAAAGAAAGGTTTTCTCATTCTAAACAAAATTATCCAATTACATTAGAAAATAAAGGTACTACAAGACTCACTTCTATACAGCATCAACTTCTATTTATCAAATCATAAAATGATGCATATTTGTCGATTCACTCGGTACAAACAACTACAATTCCATCTTAATAGCCATAGCCTGTGAAATTATCAAACCTGCACTACGGTGGAGGGAACTTATCTGCCTGATATACAAAACCTCACATGACCTCCTTAGTTTAATACTCTAGTTTGCCTCAAATTTATCCAAACCCAATAACTGAAGTTAGTTCAACTACTACAAAACAACTTTCTATTAATATATATATCCTATACTAGAGGTATTAGATCAAGAAAGATCAAAATTAATATGCCTCGCCGTTCTGTGATTTTCCTCATAAGTGTAATAGTAGTAATACATATCGGAAGCAAGGCTATAAATATATACAAATTCCCTCTTTGCCAACATAAAGAAAAGGTTAACAACATCATTTAAAATTGAATCAGTAGTATACCTTTTGCCTAGCAATTGAAAAGATTTTTCCAAACTTCCATCTTGAATCTTGTTATCAGAAACTAAAAAAATGAGGAAAACAACTGCGATATAGCTTTTCATATGTCCTAGTAATTTGACACCGGGCTTTATAATGTATGAGTCATTCTAAAGGACCATATGGAGCTGTCACGTACTGGTCTTATCTAAATATTTTAGATAATTATCAATTACCCATATCATTAAGAATTATTTTAAATTACTTAAAATTCTACTTATTTTTAAAGCACTTCATACATTATACTATCATGGTCATATACCACATAAAATAGATACACACTATTATTTTATTAAAATATCCATGTAAAAATACATACATTTTCTCAACTTATAAATTTCCTAATCTCATATAAAGAGGAAAAATTTACGTATGCTTAATTCTTAAAATGGTAAAAAGATAGCCTTCTTTTCTTGTGCGAAAATAATTTATATCTTTACAATAAAGAAAATTCTCATAAACTTTCTTATATTATGAGTATAATTTACCATATCTGAAAATAGTAATAATTGTAACTATTCAAAATTATACTTATAAAACTTTTACTAAAATACTCCACTTAAAAGAAAATACCGCACTAATATAATATCTAACGGTATCAAGGTTGGTAACTTACTGGTCTTATAATAACATAGTCACAAATCCTCTATAATCTCATGAATTGTCTTAATCCCTTCAAGCTCATATGAATTACTACGACTTATCCTAATATTAAAGTACGGGATGTAACAATTGCGATCGCGTAGGTCTGTGTGGTGTATCTTCGCGTTCGCGTGATCCCAGTTGTGATCGCATAGGTTTGAGTGCTAAGGCTTCGCGATCGCCTGTTGTTTTGTGCGATCGCGTAAGGTTAAATGGGGGAGTCAGCATTTTGTGCTTCGCGATCGCTGGCTTTATCCGCGATCGCAGTGAAGGAAGTTTAATAGCTGGGCAAAATGTTTTAAAAGCTCACTTCCGCGAATTTGAGGCTAAGTTCCTCCATTGTTGGTCGATTTTGAAGCTCTTTGGAGAGGATTGAAGAGGGATTCAAGGGGAATCACCTGAAGGTAAGATTTTTGAACTCAATACTCGATTCTTATGTGAGTTCTACCTAATTAATTATGGAATTTAAGCCTAGTATTGAGGAACTAGGGCTTGTAATTGGAGACCTAGAATTTGGGATTTGAGGGCCCATTTGGTTCGATTTTGATGTTCTTGATATCTATAAAATCGTGAGAGGATGAGGATTTTATTGATGTGATTTTTATCGGATTCCAAAACGTGGGCCCGGGGGGCCGGGTTCGAGCAATTTCGAGATTTTTGATGTAAATTGGAAATTTTCGAGTGGGCTTTGTTCATTTAGCATATTTTAATGGTTATGTACTGATTGTGGCTAGATTTGGAGTATCCGGAGGTCGAATCATGAGGGCAAAGACATCGCGGGCGAGAGCTTGGATCGGATCGAGGTGAGTAATGATTTTAAATGTTGTTTTGAGGGTATGAAACCCCGGATTACACAACGTACGACTATGTTGAGGTAACTCACACGCTAGATGACGAGCGTGGGGTAGAGCACCATTGGGGATTGTGACTTAGTCCATCCTGTATGACTATTTTACTGTGTATTTAATAGCTAACTGTTTGATATCATTATATATTTGGGCTAAACGCCGTATTTGGGCTTCGTGCCAACTGTTTGAACCCTTATGGGATTTTAAATGAAAATTTTCCTCATTGTTTAATTTCGTACTGGTGCTCAGTCATACTATACTTTTACTATTTTCAAAACTCAGCTATGTTATTCTGTTATAAACACATTAAATGATATTTTTCAAAGTATTTGAGCTGAGCTTCATATTTTACTGCGGCCCAAGGGGCTTATGAGATTCTGACAGAGTAAGACCGAGGGCCTGTATTGTGAGGATACTTTTGGGTCGGCGTGCACGCCGCAGCAGTGATACACTGATTATGATAATGAGGCCGAGGGCCTGAGATTTGTACGCCACAAGGTGGCTTGAGATATGATAATGAGGCCGAGGGCCTGAGATTTGTACGCTACGAGGTGGCTTGAGATTTGATATAAGGCCGAGAGCCTAATTATGATGCCACGAGATGGCTTGATTATGTGCTTGGGCCGTAAGGGGCCCCTCCCGGAGTCTGTACACCCCCAGTGAGCGCGGGTATCCTTTGTGATATGAGATATAGCCCGAGGGGCTCGTATTGTTTTGTGATATTGCCCGAGGGGCTGATTCTGTTGTTACTGTACGTGAGGGGCAGTTATTATGTGTTTACTTATTAGTTGTTTTCCTGTATATTGTTTAGCTGTTTTAGAGAGGTTTATGAGATTTCACTGCTTGATTGTATTTACTGATTTGTTATGCCTCTTGTAGCTTAATGTTGTTCTTTACGTGGCTTCATGTTACTCAGTCTTCATTTATTTTTATTACTCACTGAGTTGGAAGTGCTCACTTTACTCCCTGCACCTTGTGTGCAGATTCAGGTATTTCTGAACCCTGTAGCGGGTATTGGTTGCATAGAGGCAGAATCATCGGAGTTTAGCAAGGTAGTTTCCCGACGTTCGCGACACTGCTTTTCTCCCTCTCGATTTCATTAGACTGTATTTAGCACATTTTTGACTCTATTTGTATTCAGACCTTAGTAGATGCTCATGACTAGTGACACCCTGATGTCGGGCTGTGTTGGGTTTATTTTTCCGCAAATTATACTGTTAACTCCTTATTTTTGAGATTTTTTTTCATGTTTACGACTTAATACTTATTATTTTACTACTTAAGATTGGAATAGGAATGTGTCGGCTGGCCTTGTCTTCACGAGAGGCGCCATCACGACCGGGTCTGGGTTTAGGGTCGTGACAAGTTGGTATCAGAGCCTAGGTTACATAGGTCTCACGAGTCATGAGCAGGTTTAGTAGAGTCTTGCGGATCGGTACGGAAACGTCTGTATTTATCCTCGAGAGACTGCAGAACCTTTAGGAAAAACTCCACATTCTTGAATTCTTATCGTGCGTCCTTGATTCAGCTTGAAAAGTAACTCTTGAAATTCTTTCCGCGCGTTCGTATGCGCACATAAGCGCTCAGTATCAGATGTGCATCGATGGCTTGTGATTCCCTGATCGAGGGGCGAGATGTGATCTCTGTGTGTTTGACGTTGGGCCAGTCAGGAGGACTTGAGGCCGAATTTTTACCTATAGCTTGAGCACCGTGGTGCTGATTATGTGAGCTGTGTTTTTGAACTTATATATTTGGTAGTGCCCCTATTAGTAGAATTGATGGCTCGATAGTTATGTGATGAGTGTGATGTGACTGCGAGATGTATTCATATGATTTCGAAGCGATGAGAAGGGTCTGTTGGGGGATAGAAGAACTATTAGGTGCTTGATTTCCATCTTGATTCGAGGTATAGCCCCGAGTTATGGGTGTGTGAAGAACCTTTTCATGTTTCCTAGTTGGGAGTGAAGTAAATTTCATGTTGCGGTATGAGTTCAGACTCAGGAAGATCAAGCGACTGCGTAATGTTTATGACGGTAGAAGGTATACAAAAAATGTTAGTTTGAGGCAAAACAGGTGGGTTATCTCCTGCGGAGTGTCCTGAAGTTGTGTGACCCTTATGTTGTCTGTTAGAAGATACCATTTACAAGTGAAATATATGTGTGGAAATTTAAATTTGCGTCGCTTAAGAGATTGGGTTTAACTGTTATGAGAGTGAATGCGAGATTTGCGGAAGATTTAAAGTATCAGATGGTCTTTCTGTTTCACGAGCTTATGAAGGATTGAGTTTAATCTCACTATGGTACTATGACAGCAATAGAGTATATGCGTTATGAGTTATTGTGTGTGTTTTGATCTATGGCTTCGAGCCAAGTGGGGGAGTCTGCTAATGATTAGTTGGTTGCACGGTTATATGCTATGTCGGTTCTAGTTTGAGGCGTACGGGTGAATCGGTTATGGCTTACGGATATTGAGACCGAGGATGGCTCGAGTAAAGGGGAATTTTTACAAAGGTTACGTCATGCTTTATAAGGTGTATGAGAATCACGGAATGTCTTAAGTGACTATTGGTAAAGGGTGTGCGGTGCATGGAATAGGAAGTTGCTTGGTTGCATTAAGGTAGGGCTACACTCTGCGATGTCGGAGTGCTAATGAGGCACAAGTTGTTTGGTTCGGGCTAATTGCAGTTCGAGTAGAGTGAATGAATCTCGAGAATGGTTCTAATGGGTTCAAGATTCCACATATAATAATTGAAGATTTTCAAGTTGTACAATTGGCTAGAAACTGAGGTTGCACTGGAAGGTGTCAAGACTTGTGTCATTTCCATATCGATTATGGGATTCTATACATCAGTATTAGGAAGGTAATGCCTACAGCTTCGCAGTAAGTCCTTTCAAGGTGGGTATTTTGAATGTGGTGCTTTTGGGAACATTTAAAAGAGTATTCAGCGGGTTGTGAGCCTTAGACTGTGTGGTATTATGCTTGTGTCTCTTGTGGTGAGTCTAGGTTGAGGAATTGTGATGCTATAGCAAGAAGCAGTATCAGGTTAAAGGTAAATCAGAAGGAAACTCGGATATATGGGATAGTTTGGTAGAATGCCGAACCAAGTATGGCAAGGATACGATTAGTTCTTTGGATGTTTATGAGGTAATGAGCTTCTATATGTGTTTCACGGCAATGCTCTTAGGTTTTAGTGGCCTGCGTAGCTTGGTTGAGTTAGAAGGATTCAGTCATGTCAGCTTTGGTTTTGTCAAAAAGGGAGACAGAGAGTTCTTGATGACTCCTACTACGGTTAGAGATGCGTATTTTCTGCGAGTGTAAGAAGCATGGAATGTGTAGTGGTTTTCTTCTGAATGGGATCAATGGAAAGTTCTTGGTTGGTTGAGTACATAGTTGCTTGTGGCTCGGAAGGGATATGAAATTCTCATGTTATTTTAGGATGGTTTGGTATATGCGGTGTGTGTGGAGGATTGAGATTTGCGTGTGTAAGGTTACAGTTCAGTTATGAATGGAAGGTCATAAAATTCTTAGGCAACACGAGTAGTTTCAGATAATTAGAGAAATGAGCTTCAAATGATTAGGGAAATGATCTCTAGGTGATTGAGGAAATGGTATTGCTAATTGGGGTGATTTGACGACGGTATATGTTTCAGAAAAAGGAAATGTGATTTAGTTGATGGTACTTTATTAGTATTGCGACACTTTCTTGTTGGATCGACTGTTGATGTTCGGGTTTGCTTGGTGGCACAAAAGGATCATAAGAGTATCTCTCGTGGGAAAGATTGGGTATTGGAGGTGTGTTGTATACTCGGATGGTGGAATTGGGATTGGATATGGTGATTCGTGTGCTATATGGAGTTGGAGACTGGGAGTTCTCATATTCAGGCTATGTTATGGTTGTGGGTTGTGTGTATCGGCACTATTTAGTGACTATCGGGGTTTGGAGACCCGAGTGGGTCTTTTGCTGCTTGGCATGTTAGATTTTGGATGTGGTATTGGGTGTGGACTGGTGGTCTTAGTGTTGTGTCATTCTGAACTATTGCGCTAAGGCGGCGATGTTGTCTATGCCTGGAATGCCACGGATTGAGTGGCGAGGTTCGACGGATTATGTTCTTAGTAGGGTGGTTTTATATTTCGAATATTGAACGGATGGCTGGGAAGGACTGTTTTTCTTACTTGGATTTTTGGGATGGATGTCAGTGCAGAGACTCCTACCATTGATTCAATTTCGGTGATGAGGGATTCTTTCGGATTTCTTCTTGTGTCCAGGAATGTCGCCGGGAAAGGTTGTTGATTTCGGTATTGATTCGATGCCGGGCACCGTAGCATATGGCACCGGCAGAGTTAAAGGAGTTGAGGGAGCAGCTTCAGTGTTTCCTTGATAAGGGGTCCGTTGGCAGGCTAATGTGGATGTGTGTTCTAACTTGAGTTGGCTTGGTTGGGTCCTAGTTGTAATGTTGAGGGATGTGTTGATTTGATTGTTATTGAGCTTATCAGTAATCTGGGGAGATCTATGAGATACCTTTCTGTGTTGCGAGGCGTTATGATTTGTTGGTTATAGACACATATGGTGCGGTTCTATTGGGATTTCATAGTGGAAGTCGAGCGGGGAAAGTAATTGGGTGTTGCTCGGTGAATCGCGTATCAGTTATGTCCTTTCGGGTTTGTGTGGTGTATGTTATTTGCTTCACTGTGGGTATGATGATATGCTTTGGTTCCAGACATCAAATTGCGCGTGGTTGTCAATTTCGAGCATAGTGACTTGAGGTATTTCATGTGGACCAGTTTTTGGGTAGGGTCGCGCATTGTAGAGAAGGGTTTCTACGACGTGTGATGGGTTCTCAGCATTTTGTTGTGGTGGTACTGGTGAGTTAGTGGTACAGCCCTTTCATTCGAGTCGTCTTCATGATTGGAGTACATTCAGATTATTGTTTATTGGTGCACGGATTGCACGAGTTGTGGCTTTAGATTGTATTGATGTGTCATGTCACCAGAGTAGTGGTGTTGGATTAGATGAGATCGTCGGGATTTGAAATGAGTACAAACTGATTTGATTTCAGCATGTTGGAAGGATAATATCGAGGTTTGGCTCAGAAGTTTGCTACGGTCTTTGCCAATGAAGAATTGGCTTCATGAATGGTTGATCTGAGAAATGGTTATGGCTTATTGCGCGTTTCATTTATCATTGGCAGTATATGAAAGTGACGGAATGAGACTTTAGTTGATAAGAGGTTTTCTATCGATATTCGATTATTGTGTGCAGCTGATGTGATTAGAAGTTATCGCTACCAGTTGTTGAGTTATGTGGTATATCATGTAATTTCACCTAAGGTTACAGATATGGTCTGTTACAGCTTGTTCGGACCTATTCACAGTATAAATGTGAGATTCTGATCCTATTGCAGATTTCAGAAGTGGAAATGTGGTTCTAAGGTCTAAGGGCGAGGTTGGATTGTGAAATTTTAGTTATATCGTATTATCGGACCTATGTGATATAGGGTGACGTGGGATCACCCCGGGGTATATGGGTGGTAAGGTTATTCGGCGATTGGTTGGCTTTTAGAACAACTCTGGGCACGTTCGAGGACGAACGAATGTTTTAGTGGGGGAGGATGTAATGACCCGACCGGTCGTTTTGAGCTTTTGCACTTTGCTCGCCAGTTCTCAGGCATGACTTGCCCCGTGTAGTGTATTATGACTTATGTAAATCGTTGGTTTTGGTTTTAAGGGTGATTAGAATGAATTTGGAAGAAACAGTTCTCAGTTTGAAGCTTGAAATTTGAAAGGTTTGACCAAGATTTGACTTGTTAGTATATGATCTTGGATTGGAATTTCTATGATTTGGTTAGCTCCGTTAGGTGATTTGGGACTTAGGAGCGTGATCGGAATGTGTTTTGGAGGTCCGGAGTAGATTTAGGCTTGAATTGGCGAAATTGAGTCTTCGGCGTTTTCCGGTTGATAGGTGCGATTTTGGTATAGGGGTCGCAATGGAATTCCGAGAGATGCATTAGTTCTGTTGTGTCATTTGGGATGTGTGTGCAAAATTTCAGGTCATTCGGACGTGGTTTGGTTGGGTTTTTTATCAAAAGCGTAATTTGGAAGTTCTTTAAATTCTTAGGCTTGAATCCGATATGTTTTAGTTAATTTGATGTTTTTTGAGGTGTTTTAAAGATTGGTACAAATTTGAATAAGGTTTTGGGATACATCGGTGCCTTTGGTTGAGGTCCTGGTGGCCTCGGGTGAGTTTCGGGTGGTTAAACGGATGAAATTGCATATTGAGGTGTTGCAGATTTTGCTTCAGGTCTGTTGCAGACCTTTTGTTCTATGCGATCACGTAAATAGGATTGTGATCGCGTAGACTTAGTTGAGGGCTGAGGCAGAGTTGCCTTATGCGGTCGCGTGGAGTGGGTTGCGATCGCGTAGGTCTGTGTGGTGTATCTTCGCGTTCGCGTGATCCCAGTTGCGATCGCATAGGTTTGAGTGCTAAGGCTTCGCGATCGCGTGTTGTTTTGTGCGATCGCGTAAGGTTAAATGGGGGAGTCAGCATTTTGTGCTTCTCGATCGCGTGGCTTTATCCGCGATCGCAGTGAAGGAAGTTTAATAGCTGGGCAGAATGATTTAAGAGCTCACTTCCGCGAATTTGAGGCTAAGTTCCTCCGTTGTTGGTCGATTTTGAAGCTTTTTGAAGAGGATTGAAGAGGGATTCATGGGGAATCACCTGAAGGTAAGATTTTTGAACTCAATACTCGATTCTTATGTGAATTCTACCTAATTAATCATGGAATTTAAGCCTAGTATTGAGGAACTAGGGCTTGTAATTGGAGACCTAGAATTTGGGATTTGAGGGGCCATTTGAGGTCTGATTTTGATGTTCTTGATATGTATAGAATCATGAGAGGATGAGGATTTTATTGATGTGATTTTTATCGGATTCCGAGACGTGAGCCCGGGGGGCCGGGTTCGAGCAATTTCGAGATTTTTGATGTAAATTGGAAATTTTCGAGTGGGCTTTGTTCCCTTAGCATATTTTAATGGTTATGTACTGATTGTGGCTAGATTTGGAGCATCCGGAGGTCGAATCATGAGGGAAAAGGCATCGCGAGCGAGATCTTGGATCAGATCGAGGTGAGTAATGATTTTAAATGCTGTTCTGAGGGTATGAAACCCCGGATTACACAACGCACGGCTATGTTGAGGTGACTCACACGCTAGATGACAAGCGTGGGGTAGAGCACCCTTGGGGATTGTGACTTCGTCCATCCCGTATAGCTATTTTACTGTGTATTTAATAGCTAACTGTTTGATATCATTATATATTTGGGCTAAACGCCGTATTTGGGCCTCGTGCCAACTGTTTGAACCCTTATGGGATTTTAAATGAAATTTTTCCTCATTGTTTAATTTCGTACTGGTGCTCAGTCATACTATACTTTTACTATTTTCAAAACTCAGCTATGTTATTCTGTTTTAAACACATTAAATGATAATTTTCAAAGTATTTGAGCTGAGCTTCATATTTTACTATGGCCCGAGGGGCTTATGAGATTCTGACTGTGATGACCCAACCCGTCGTCACGTGAGTTACCGCCCCGTTTTCCCTACTTTAAATTTCTTTATCCTTCATTATCAGTGTTGGGTGTGAACGAGTTGATTTGGAGTGGTTCTAGAAGGAAATGAGACACTTAGTCTCTTTAAGGAAGGTTTTGGAAAAGTCAACCGGATGTTGACTTATGTGTTGGAGGGTCGGATATGAATTCTGGTGACTCGGTTAGCTTCGGGGGATGATTTGTGACTTAGGAGTGTGATCGGAAGTAATTTTGGAGGTCCGGTGTAGAATTAGGCTTAAATTGGCAAAGTTAGTATTTTGGCGAATTCCGGTCGATAGGTGAGATTTTGATCCGAGGGTCGGAATGGAATTCCGAGAGTTGCTTTAGCTTCGTTATGTGATTCGGGATGTGTGTGCAAAATTTCAGGTCATTCGGAGGTGATTTGGATAGGTTTTTGATCGAATGCAAGTTTCGGAAGATTTGGATGAACTTAGACTTGAATTTGATGCAATTTGATAGTTTAGGTGTGATTTGTGGTGTTTTGATGATTCGAGCAAGTTTGAATAAGGTGTTGGATCACGTTTGTGTTTTTGGTTGAGGTCCCGGGGGCCTCGGGGTATTTTCGGATGGCTAACGGGAAGTTTTGGCTTGTAAAACTTAAGAATTTGCTGCTGCTTCTGGTATTTCCGCTCCTGCGGAAATGGGACCGCAGAAGCAGTACCGCAGGAGCGGGTGGAGAGTCGCAGAAGCGGGGAGAACCGCAGGTGCGGATTGGGTGACCGCATCTGCGGAGTCGCAGATGCGACAAGATGACCACAGATGCGGGTTTTGGAGATTTAATGAGATCCGCAAATGCGGAGCTTAGATCGCAGAAGCGGAAGACGCAGGTGCGTTGTTCAGACCGCAGAAGCGGAAATATCCGCAGAAGCGGTGCAATCACCGCAGAAGCGGAAGTCGCAGATGCGGAAATAACTGGTCAGTGAAGTTTTATTTCATCTTCGCGAAATTTCATAAGGGTTCATAATTTTCACTTCGGACTTGGAGAATTTGGGCGAGTTGGAAGAGAGAAACCAAGGGACTTCATTGAGGTAAGAATTTCTGAGTCTAAAACACGATTTTATGGTACAAATACATGAATTAAGACTGAAAAATTAAGGAATCAAAGGTCAAAAATAGTGGTTAGGGCTTGGAACTTAAGAGAGCTAAAATGGGGATTTGAGGGGTCATTTGGACTCCGATTTTGGTGTTCTTCATATGTATAGACTCGTGGCGAGATAAGGAATCGTTGATGGTAAATTTTTTGATTTTCAAGAAGTGGGCTCGGGGCTCGGGTTTTTTGCTAGTTTCGAGATTTTAGCTATTTTTCGATTGTTTTCGATTGGGTATTGTCCCATTAGCATATTGTGATGTATTCGTTGTGTTTTTGATCAGATTCGGTACACGAGGAGGTCAATTCGAAAGGCAAGGGCATAGCGAGCTAGGACTTTGGCCGGCTTGAGGTGAGTAATAGATGTAAATGCTGTTCTAAGGGTTTGAAACCCCGTGTTTGCACATCGTAGTGCTAT
>NC_031995.1:30298788-30301444 GCF_001879085.1 Nicotiana attenuata
TTTCAGTTCACGGGGGCTGCTCTTACTTGGTGGGAGGACTTTGAGAGGCGTAGGCCTGCCGGTGCAGCACCTCTGACTTGGCAGCAGTTCTCAGCTCTTTTTCTGGAGAAGTATGATACCTCAGTCCCGCAGGGAAGAGTTGCGTATGCAGTTTGAGTGGTTGACACAGGGAGATATGACAATGACTCAGTACGAGATGAGGTTTTCCCAGCTGGCTCGTCATGCTACTTGGATGGTTCCATCAGATCGTGAGAGGATTAGGAGATTTATAGATGGCCTTAACTACCATCTCCGTATTCTGATGACTAAAGAGAGAGTACTGGGTGCTAAGTTCGAGGAGGTGGTGGATATCGCTTGTGAGATCGAGTCAGTTCGCCGTAGAGAGCGAGAGGAGAGAGAGGCTAAGAGGCCTCGTGGATCGGGCAGTTACAGTGGTGCTCCTTCGAGGGGCCAGTTCCAGCAGGGTAGAGGTCGCTCTTTCAGGCCTGCTCAGTCAGCTCGTCCAGAGTATCGTGGGGGATTTTCAGGCCGTGATCATCATGTGCCCCAGCAGGGTCAGTCTTCACTCAGTGCCCTCCCAGCTCAGAGTTCATCTCATGCCCCATCAGTTCAGGGTTCTTCTACGCTGAGTGCATCTGCTAGTCACTCCGGTGCGAGGGGTTCTCGTCTGTCCCCATCTCCAGTACCGGCAGCTGTTATGAGTGCGGAGAGTTTGGTCACATGAGGAGGCAGTGCCCTCGCCTTCGTGGCAGACAGCATCAGCAGAGGGGTCATCCCCTGACTTCTGCTCCAGTTACTTCATCACCCGCCCAGTCAGCTAAGGGTGGAGATCAGGCAGCCTGGGGTCGTCCCAGAGGTGGAGATCGATCAGGCGGTGGCCAGGCTCGTTTCTATGCTATGCCGGGCAGGACAGATGCCATTGCTTCAGACGCTGTCATTACAGGTATTATTTCAGTCTGTCACAGAGACGCCTCAGTATTATTTGATCCCGGTTCTACCTTTCATATGTGTCTTCATATTTTGCTCATCATTTGGGTACGTCCCGAGGGTGTCTTGCTTTACCTGTCCATATGTCTACCCCGGTGGGCGACACTATTATTGTAGACCATGTATTCCGGTCATGGGTGGTGACTATTGGGGGTCTGGAGACCCGAGTTGATTTATTTCTATTGAGCATGATGGACTTTGATGTTATCTTTGGCATGGACTGGTTATCTCCGTGTCATGCTATCCTAGATTGTCATGCTAAGACAGTCACTTTGGCTATGCCGGGTGTACCGCGGATCGAGTGGCATGGTGTGACTGATTATATCCCCAGTAGAGTTATTTCTTTCTTGAAGGCTCAACGTATGGTTGAGAAGGGTTGTCTTTCCTATTGGCATTTGTGAGAGATGTGGGAGCTGAGACTCCTAGCATTGATTCTATCCCAGTTGTGAGGAATTTTCCCGATGTGTTTCCCGCAGACCTGCCGGGCATGCAGCCGGACAGGGATATTAATTTCGGTATTGACCTGGTTCCGGGCACTCAGCCCATCTCTATTCCGCCATATCGTATGGCACCAGCGGAGTTGAAAGAATTGAGGGAGCAGTTTCAGGAGCTCCTGGATAAGGGGTTCATTTGGCCTAGTGTGTCACCTTGGGGTGCACTAGTTCTGTTTGTGAAGAAGAAGGATGGCACAATGAGAATGTGCATCGATTATAGGCAATTGAACAAGGTAACAATTAAGAACAAGTATCCCCTACCTCGCATGGATGATCTGTTTGACCAGCTTCAAGGAGCGAGGGTATTCTCCAAGATTGATCTCCGTTCGGGTTATCACCAGCTAAAGATCAGGGATTCAGATATTCATAAGACTGCTTTCAGGACTAGATATGGTCACTATGAATTTCTTGTCATGTCTTTCGGGCTGACCAATGCCCCAGCAGCGTTCATGGACCTGATGAACAGTGTATTTTAGCCTTATCTGGATTTATTTGTCATAGTGTTCATTGATGATATACTGGTATACTCGTAGTCAGGAGGAGCACGCGCAACATTTGCGAGTTGTGTTGCAGAGATTAAGGGAGGAGAGGCTTTATGCAAAGTTCTCCAAGTGTGAGTTCTGGCTCGGTTCAGTGGCTTTCTTGGGACACGTGGTGTCCAGTGAGGGGATTCAGGTTGATCCGAAGAAGATAGAGGCGGTGAAGAGTTGGCCTAGACCATCCTCAGCCATAGAGATTCGTAGTTTCCTTGGGTTGGCAGGCTATTATCGCCGGTTTGTTCAGGGTTTTTCCTCTATTGCATCGCCCTTGACTAAGTTGACTCAGAAGGGCGTCTCATTTGCATGGTCGGACGAGTGCGAGGAGAGCTTTCAGAAGCTCAAGACGGCTTTGACCACAGCTCCAGTATTGGTGTTACCATCAGCTTCAGGTTCTTACACGATATATTGCGACGCGTCCAGAGTTGGGATAGGTTGTGTTTTGATACAGGAGGGTAGAGTTATTGCTTATGCTTCTCGTCAATTGAAGCCCCACGAGCAGAACTACCCCGTTCATGATTTGGAGCTAGCTGCTATAGTTCATGCATTGAAGATTTGGAGGCATTACTTGTATGGCGTATCCTGTGAGGTATTCACTGATCATCGCAGTCTTCAGTATTTGTTCAAGCAAAAGGATCT
>NC_031995.1:30301487-30353987 GCF_001879085.1 Nicotiana attenuata
CCGGTTCGAGGTAAGTATCTTGCCTAACCTTGTGTGGGGGACTTCCCCTTAGGATTTGAGTCTTCTTTGTTGATTGTATTCCTTGTACGCGAGGTGACGAGTACGTGATCGGATTTATTTGTGGAAAATTGCCCCTTTTAGGTTCTTAGATCCTTGTAATCACCGAATATGAAGTTGTTCTTGATACGATTGAGTTCCCTGTTATTAGTTTTACCTCTACATGACTTACTTGGAATTTATCTGCCCTTTTTGGTTATTCTTGTTGCCTAATTGACTTTTACTTGTTTAACTGTAGACATTTACCCTTCTATAGTCATATTATCATTCCTAACTGCTTGTCTTTATCTGGAAAGCATTATTTCTATCTCTTGTGTAATTAATTGGTCTTAATTGGAAAGAAGTTAGATATCCTATGTTTAGTTGATAATTCCTTAATTGTAATTATTTGATTCATGTTAACTTACTTGTTGTTGAACTGAGTATTTTGGAATTGTTGTTTCGTATTATTTCTCCTTGTTGAGTTGTTCTTATTGCGCTTAGTATTTCTCTGTTACGGTTATTCCTTATGAGTTAGTGTGATTCTCTTGCTTTGTTCCTGTATATATTGTCATTTGTTGTGTGGTACTTGATACTGTGATGCACGAGGTTTCTGCCGTGCCGTTGTTGATACTGTGATGCACGAGGTTTCCGCCGTGCGGTTGTTGATACTATGATGCACGAGGTTTCTGCCGTGCGGCTGTTGGTACTGTGATGCACGAGGTCTCTGCCGTGCGGTTGTTGTTGAAGGGTTGCACGAGGTTTTTGCCGTGCTATTGTTGCTATTGATGTTTTGCACATGCGGCGTAATAAGGTGGGATATGTTATACACTTATATGTGGGTTGCGCATGTGGCGGAATAAGGTGGGAATATTGTGATGCACGTGTGGCGAAATAAGGCAGTGCCTATTATATTATTATTTGCACGCGTGGCGAAATAAGGTGGGCTATGTCAGGGGTTGATTGTAAAGAATTGTGACGGCCTGTGGAGGCATTCCTATTTGTTTTATATTGTGATTGTGGGTTTGCTTACCTGTATGAGCGTTACCGCTTGGAAGTTGTGAGGAAACATTCGTACGTGCGGTCCGTTCTCCTTTTCATGTTTTCTAGTTGGTAGAATTCTTGTTAAAAACACTTGCACAAGCATTCACGTAATTGGACACCCCATCAGAGGTGAATTCCTTCCGATTTTGCTAAGGGTGGAGATTCGCCCTCGTTTATCCATTATATACGTGAGAGTGGCCCTAGTTAGTCAGTTAGTTGTTAGCATGACCATGAGATTGATGGGGCACAGGATGACAAGTGTTAGGTTTCAGATGCCGGGTCTTCGTGAGTTGTGGTTTGTCCGAGACTTGGTAAAATTGTGGAAAGAGTTGAACAAGACCTAATGTGAACATCATTGTAGGATAGGAGTTATTGACTTGTTTTTCCCCTTGCTGTGTTGTGACCTTAGGATTTGGATTGTGGTTCTGCCGTCATTTTCGTATCATCATTTATTATATTCTCGTTGTTACTTGTTGTCCTTTTCCCTTATTGTGAGTTGTAGCATTTTTGGTCATTCATGCAGTCTTTATATATTTATATATGTGACGACCCGACCCGTCGTCCCGTGAGAACTGCTCCGTTTCTCCCATTTCCTGCTTCGTTATGCTTCATTATCAGTGTCTTGTGTGAACGAGTTGAATTGGGTTGATTTTTGGAAGGAAATGAGACACTTAGTCTCTTTAAGGAGGGCTTGTTTTGGAGAACTCAACCGGATGTTGACCTATGAGTTAGAGGGCTCGGATGTGGATTCCGATGATTCGGTTAGCTTCGGGGGAAGATTTGTGACTTAGGAGTGTGATCGGAAGTAATTTTGGAGGTCCGGTGTAGAATTAGGCTTGAATTGGCGAAGTTAGTATTTTGGCGATTTCCGGTTGATAGGTGAGATTTTGATCCGAGGGTCGGGATGGAATCCCGAGAGTTGCAGTAGCTTCGTTAGGTGATTTGGGATGTGTGTGTAAAATTTCAGGCGATTCGAAGGTGATTTGGTTGGGTTTTTGATCGAGTGCGTGTTTCGGATGTTTTAGAAGAACTTAGGCTTGAATTCGGCGTGAATTGATGATTTTAGTGTTGTTGGATGGGTTTTATGATTGGAACAAGTTTGAATAACGTTGTAGGATGCATTGGTATTTTTGGTTGAGGTCCCGGGGGCCTCGGAGTGAGTTCGGATGGTTAAAAGGAAAGTTTTGGAATTTTTCATGTTGCTAAGTCTGCTGCAACTGGTGTTTTCGCCTCTCCGAAGCTTGGACCGCAGAAGCGGTCTCGCTTGTGCGAAGATTGGACCGCAGAAGTGGTGATGGGACCTGGGCGCTGATTCCGCAGAAGCGGTTGGGGAAGCCGCAGATGCGAGATTTAAGTCGCAGAAGCGGGTTTTTGGATTATGGGAATTTCCGCGGAAGGAGACCGCAGGAGTGGAAGTTGCAGAAGCGACATTTTGACCGCAGAAGCGGTTTCTGCTGGACAGAAATAATTAATTCATCTTCGCGAAATTTTGAGAAAAATAACATATTTCACTTCGGACTTGGAGAGTTTTTGGGCGATTTTGAAGAGGGTTTCAAGGGCTTTGATCAGGTATGAAATCTTGGATTAAAAACATGATTTTATGGTGTAAATACATGAATTAAGACTGAAAAATTAAGGAATCAAGGGTCAAAAAATGGTGATTAGGGCTTGAAACTTAAGAGAGTTAAAATGGGGACTTGAGGGGTCGTTTGGACTCCGATTTTGGTGTTCTTTATATGTATAGACTCGTGGCGAGACAAGGAATCCGTTGATGGTAAATTTCTGATTTTCGAGAAGTGGGCCCGGGGCTCGGGTTTTTGCTAATTTCGAGATTTTAGCTATTTTTCGATTGTTTTCGATTGGGTATTGTCCCATTAGCATATTGTGATGTATTCATTGTGGTTTTGATCAGATTCGGTACACGAGGAGGTCAATTCGAAAGGCAAGGGCATAGCGAGCTAGGACTTTGGTCGGCTTGAGGTGAGTAATAGATGTAAATGCTGTTCTGAGGGTTTGAAACCCCGTGTTTGCACATCGTAGTGCTATATTGAGGTGACTTGCACGCCGGGTAGCGAGCGTGGGGTAGAGCACCGTTGGGGATTGTGACTTGGTCCGTCTCGGTAGATGAATATACTGAGTATTTGACTGAAATTCCCTTATTATCATTTTAACTGAACTAATTATTGTGTTTGGGATTCGTGCCAATTGATTTAAATCCTTCAGGGATTATTATTACTGGTTTCTTACCATTTTTGCATATCATTGAACTCAGTCCTGGTATTTAATACTGTTTTGCAAACTCAGCCACATTCTCTTAAACTTGAAACTTAAATAATATTTTTAACTGAAGTTTGGGCTGAATATTTCTATATTATGGTTTGCCCAAGAGGCTTATGTGATTTTTAGACTGAGCATGGGATCGGGCTACACGCCGCAGCGGTATGATACTGATATTAATATGAGGTCGAGAGCCTAGTTGAGGCCACGATATGGCTTATTATTGCGCTAGGGCCGTAAGGGGCCCCTCCCGGAGTCTGCACACCCCCAGTGAGCGCCGCCGACGATAAATAAATGGAGTGGGCTGCAAGTCGCAGCGGGTACCGGTCTATGTGTTGCATTGCATATTATTAATTGTCATTTATTTTCTTATCTGCTGTGATATTTCTATAATTGTTTTCACTGTTTTGCTGGATTCCATGCTGCTAGGTTCAAGTTGCTGTATTTATAGAATTACTATGTGCCTATTCAGGATCTCTTATTCTCAGTCTTTATTTATGTTTATTACTCACTGAGTTGGAAGTACTCACTATACTCCCTGCACCTCGTGTGCTGATTCAGGTGCACCTACTGAGGCTGAGTGAGACTTTCCTCTGTTGAGCATCACATGCGGGAGCATCAAGGTAGCTGCATGACGTCCGCAGTCCTGATCTTCCCATCTATCCTATTTATTTTATTTTTATTCCGCATTTCTTCAGAACATTATGTAGTAGGTTGGCACTCGTATATTAGAGGCTCAGACTTGTGACACCGGATTCTTCAGGTTGTGTAGTAGTATTCCTACTCGGGTTTTCCACATGTTTTAACTTTATTTCAGATATGCAGTATTGTGATTTAGTAATTCATCCAGGTTAAGTAATTCGTGAGTTGTATAAATGGTTAAAGTTATGGAATTGGTCGGGCTTGCCTAGCAGTGTGTTGGGCGCCATCACGACCGGGGTTGGGGTCGTGACACTGACAAAGTAAGGCCAAAGGCCTGTATTGTGAGGATACTTTTGGGTCGGGCGGCACGCTGCAGCAGTGATACACTGATTATGATAATGAGGCCGAGGGCCTAAGATTTGTACGCCACAAGGTGGCTTGAGATATGATAATGAGGTCGAGGGCCTGAGATTTGTAAGCCACGAGGTGGCTTGAGATTTGATATGAGGCCGAGAGCCTATTCATGATGCCACGAGATGGCTTGAAAATGCGCTTGGGCCGTAAGGGGCCCCTCCCGGAGTCTGTACACCCCCAGTGAGTGCGGGTACCCATTGTGATATGAGATATAGCCCGAGGGGCTCGTATTGTTCTGTGATATTGCCCGAGGGGCTGATTCATCGGAGTTTAGCAAGGTAGTTGCCCGACGTTCATAGCACTGCTTTTCTCCCTCTCGATTTCATTAGACTGTATTTAGTACAATTTTGACTCTAGTTGTATTTGGACCTTAGTAGATGCTCATGACTAGTGACACCCCGATGTCGGGCTGTGTTGGGTTTGTTTTTCCGCAAATTATACTGTTAACTGCTTGTTTTTGAGATTTTTTTTATGTTTACGACTTAATACTTATTATTTTACTGCTTAAGATTGGAACGGGAATGTGTCGGCTGGCCTTGTCTTCACGAGAGGCGTCATCATGACCGGGACTGGGTTTAGGGCCGTGACACATAGAGATGTATATTCCTCATGTTAGACGGTATTTGATAATTGATGACTAGACATGTATATTGGCATCTAGGCATTGAGATGTACTTTCCTCATGCTAACTGGTGAATGAAAACACTTATCTGGTGTAGTGAACTGGGAATACAATCCTTTTAATAAACTCATGTTTAGTTGTTTCTCAGTGGTGAGATTTGGAATTGACTGTTCTGCTAGAAAAGCATGCCTACTTTCACGTAGATGTGATCTAGCTGAGCGTATATCTCCTGATTCATGTCACACCTCCTTTTTCTACCACCGGGTTTCGTGGTTTTAGCACGGTCGCTCAACTATTATTATCGGCCTAATTATCTGATTAAAAACATGTTTTAAGCCTATTGTGCAGTTTATCTTTATAGCCGTTTTTTAATTATTTTACCGCTTTTAGGATTCATGGGATTATTTCTTGGACAAATTATTTTGGAACACGCCGCGAACCACGCTACATGAAATGCACCCCGCGATTCGCGACATGTTTATTTTATTAATATTTGAAGTTTTTGTGATCTAGTTACATGAGATGCACCCCCAAATTTGGGAATTAGATATCATGACTATACCACGGGAACCGTACCCATAGTCACGATGATTTATTATAAAGCGTGCCCAAAGCTAACTACGAATGTTTAAAAATATTTTCTACACTAAGTCAATATTAATGTGAGGGCCATAGGTCATGGATTTTGTTTGTGTATGGCACACCTCAATTTTATTTTAAAAGGAATGTATTTCACTTAAGCAAAGCATAAGGATACTCATATTTCACTCCTAATTTGGAATTCACTAAGAATCTATTAAATCAAGGACATGCTTAAAGGGTGATGGGCTAAGCTTTTAAATTATTGCTGAAAAGGGATTTGGGCCAGCAATGGCCCAGTACTCATTTATTTGAGGATAAACGGCCACTTTGGAACTTATTGGGCTAGAGTTTGGCCTAGAGGTGAAGAGGCCCAAAGACTCTTTTTGAGTTTGAATCAAGCAGCCCATATTGGATTTATATTTAGGCGGGCCCAGTTGCTACATATTTTCTAGCTGGGTCTATCCACCTTTACGTCTAATTTAACCCAAATTTGCATATTTACAACAGTTACATTTCAATTGCTATTAAGTAAACATTAGTATTCAAAGATCAGACAACAATGCTAGTTTAAAAATTAATTACAAAAATTCGCAAGACATAATAGCATGTTTTTATACTATGATCTTCAAGGAAGACTTCACAATTAAACATCACTCTACGGGGTTTAACGCCCAGGCCCATTCGCCTGGGCCCAGACTTGCTCAAGTGAGTCCCACATTGGGCCTTGTTGCAAGTCTGGCCCAATTTATGCCATGTCGAAACCATCACGCAGTAATAATGTTTATTACAAAGAGGTTCAACTGCTATGAACTTATACTAATAATTAAAGAAAAACTAAATTTAAAATTATTCCAACAGTCCATTTTACTACTGAATGTCCCTCGAATTTACAGCATACTCCTAAGTGTAGCTAACATCTAAAAGAAAAGAAGAGAAATTTTTTAAAAGTAAACAAAAGCAAAATTTCTCCTAACTTCAGGCTTTGCCCCTGCCATCAGATCCTTCAAACCAAGGTTCGAACTTGCAAGAAATCAGCTATAGAGCTGTTTCTCACAAGTCGACATTTCAAACTCCAGCCCTGAGGTTGCTTGGCTTTATGATCACTCACATATAAAACAACAAAGATAAAAGCAGGTTTTAGCATTTATTGAGATTCATTAACTAGTATGTTTTTGACCTAAATGATAAACAATCAGAAAGAGAGAGAGGAGACCATTTTAGCAATTGGATATCCATTTTTAGACAAACAAACAAATCTACTACATTCATACTACAAAATAAACAAGTATCACATGAAAAAAAAAATCATTCATTATACACATTGGTTGCAAACTCACTGATGATATATAACCTTAAAACAGAGAGTACGTGAGAGGAGGTGGGATTACTACCTTGTAGCAGCAAAAAAAACAAGCAGTAAACAAGGTGGAATACTAATCTGATTTTTGAATAAAGAACAGCCCAACAAAAAAACCCAGCAGCAACAGTAAAACCAAACAGCAACAGCAACCCAAAATACTACCCAGAAATTCAACCAAAGAACTAGCTTCAAACCAGAAAATTCCAGCTAAAGAAACCAATTTTTAGAGTATTTTGGTGTTCATCTTGGTATTTTTGCAAAATCAGTATCTATTTTAGAGCAATAGATCTGTGTTTTCAGAACTTTTTGTGCAGACAATGCTAATGACTGTGTGTCTTTTTCAGAATGAAATAGCCTACATATATATAGGCTGCCTAGGGAGGGTATATTTTGGGAATATTCCTTATCCTAGAGTCGGAAAATAGTACAATACAATTGTCCTCTTTATCCTATTTCAGCATCTTTTGTAACAGCTAGGACAGCTGTACACTTTCTAGAAACTTCTCTTCCTAGATATTTTCTGAAAATTGTCCTAAGTTTCTTTTAGTTTAATTAGGTCCCTATATATCCTAATGATTTACAAATTCAGGACAAAAGCCATCAAAAGATCAGAATCCAAATTAAAAAGGGCAAACAGAATGATAATGATGCAATTTTAAACTTGAGACTAACCTAAAAGAGTATTAATCTAATTAAACCTAAGCAATACTGAATTCAAACGAATAATGCATCTATAATTAAACGAAAATAGAACTGCAAAGGTAGACTAAAAAGACCCTAAACAAATTCTTAACCTAACATGAAAGAACATTGAAACCTAATTAATCTAAACTCATGCAATTGAATAATGAAATTCAGACATGCTTTAATTAACTTACTAAACAGAAACAAATAATCAACTAAACAGTTTGTGAACAAAGGAAAGAAAATCAAAAATAATAAACCTAAAATGTGACTCTAGAGGAAGCAATTAACATGAGGAAAGATAATTAGCAAAAGGCAAAATAAACAGAAAAAGAAATTACCTAGGTTTCTTCCAAACTGGATCCACTATGAACTCGGCCAAACTTCATCAAGGTGAAAATGAACTTGAACTACCATTAATCGACTGTTCTCAACAAGAACAGTCGACTAATGGACGTCTTGGGTTCACATGACCAACAATTGACCGGAAAATCAGAAGGGGAAAAAATTAGGGTTCAATGAATCTGTTTATGATTCGAGGAGTTTGGAAGGGATTTTTGGGAAATCAACGGGAGGACAGTGCTGAGGGAAGGCTAGGGATTAAATAGTGTGAGTTTGACGTCGTTTCGGTGATTTGGGGTTTTAGGTTTCGATCTTAGATTTAAGATTCGAAACGTTTGCTGATGATTTGAAGGAAACGGGTTAGAGATTTGGAAAGGGGAGGGCAGGGAGGTCATAGGTTGTTAATTTGGTGGTGTTTGGAGGTGGTCTGCCGCCGTGAGGCGATTTCCGGTCGGCGGACCACGGCGGAGACGGTGAAGTAATTCAGGGCGGCTAGGGTTTGGGGTTAGAGATAGAGGTGATGTGAAATGGGGGGTGTTGCTGGGGTTAGGGGGAGTTCAGACAGTTATAAGGGATTGAGTAACCAGTTTCGAGCCGTTGGATCAAATGAATCCAACGGCTGTGATTGAGAGACTATGAAACAGTGTCGTTTAGGAGGGAAGGGATTGGACCGGGTATGCTGGGTTTTTGGGCTTGGGTTTGGATTTGGATTAATTAATAACGGGTTTTGGCATTTAAAATGGCCCAAATTCAAAAGCAAATCCCTTTCTTCAATTAAACTTTTATTTCCTTTTTCTTTTGTTTTTGTTTTTCTTTTTCTTTAATTAAAAATCCTAAACTAAATTTCTAAATTAATCTAAATTGTAAAATTGAGCTAATTATAATATTTATAACAATTACTTGATCCTAAATCAAAAGAGAAAATCACTAATCTAAAATTAAAAGCTAAAATGTAATAATGAGCCATTTTTGTGATTTTCATTTTCAATAAAACAAATAATTAACTAATTAATCCTAAAAATATAAAGACAAAATCTAAATGCAATGCATGGTATTTTTGGTATTTTTCATGATTTTAATAAAAATTAAACGTGCACAAAATGCAAAAAATGGCAAATAATTGGAAGAAACTATTTTCTTTGATTTTGTAGGAGTAATTCATATAGGGTAAAAATTACATGCTCACAGCTACCCCTCTTTGCTTGGAAACGCGAAGGGTTTTCGGGCAAAGATAAAATGGGCAGTTACGAGCGATTTTTGCCCGTTTGAAACTTCACGAGAAGCATCTTTCGAAAAAGTCTGACCAAACCTTGCTTCGGAGGTTGCCTACATATCCTTGGCTATAAAGGAATCAGGTCAGTGTAGTTCTGGAAGTTTTGGTAGCTGGGACTACCTGGAAGTCGTGATTTCACTATTGCTGCTGCTGCTACTGCTTGCTGAACTCCTTATTACACCGAGACGAAATAAAAAGAAGCTAGGCCAAACTATGATCTATGAATTACAAGAATCCTATCTACCATCTTCAAACTTGGTCATGGCGCTTCTGCAGTGCTGTTATGCCTCTTGAACTGTTGACTTGCACTTTCGAGGCGAGTTTCTATTATTGCTAACTCGAATTGGATTTTGATATGAGTTCCCTTATTTTTCAGGTGGGCGCCTAATTGCCGAAACATGAATTGTATTCCCTTGTTCTCCAGGTGGGCGCCTGATTACCAAAACTTGAACTGTATTCCCTTGTTATCCAGGTGGGCTCCTGATACAAAAACTTGAAATGTATTCCCTTGTTATCCATGTGGGCGCCTGATGCAAAAACTTGAAATGTATTCCCTTGTTATCCTGGTGGGCGCCTGATGCAAAAGTTGAAATGTATTCCCTTGTTATCCAGGTGGGCGCCTGATGCAAAGACTTAAAATGTATTCCCTTGTTATCTAGGTGGGCGCTTGATGCAAAAACTTGAAATGTATTCCCTTATTATCCAGGTGGGCGCCTGATGCAAAACTTGAAATGCATTCCCTTGTTATCCAGGTGGGCGCCTGATGCAAAAACTTGAAATATATTCCCTTGTTATCTAGGTGGGCGCCTGATGTAAAAACTTGAAATGCATTCCTTTGTTATCCAGGTGGGAGCCTGATGCAAAAACTTGAAATATATTCCCTTGTTATCCAGGTGGGCGCCTAATGCAAAAACTTAAAATGGATTCCCTTGTTATCCAGGTGTGGCGCCTGATGCAAAACTTGAAATGTACTCCCTTGTTATCCAGGTGGGCGCCTGATGCAAAAACTTGAAATATATTCCCTTGTTATCTAGGTGGGTGCCTGATGTAAAAACTTGATGTATTCCGTTGTTATCCAGGTGGGCGCCTGATGAAAAAACTTGAAATATATTCCCTTGTTATCCAGGTGGGCGCCGGATGCAAAAACTTGAAATGTATTCCCTTGTTATCCAGGTGGGCGCCTGATGCAAAAACTTTAAATGTATTCCCATGTAATCCAGGTGGGCGCCTGATGCAAAAACTTGAAATGTACTCCCTTGTTATCCTGGTGGGCGCCTGATGCAAAAACTTGAAATGTATTCCCTTGTTATCCAGGTGGGCGCCTGATTCCAGGTGGGCGCCTGATGAAAACTCGAAATGTATTCCCTTGTTATCCAGGTGGGCGCCTCATGCTAAAACTTGAAATGCATTCCCTGTTTATCCAGGTGGGCGCCTGATGCAAACTCGAAATGTATTCCCTTGTTATCCAGGTGCGCGCCTGATGCAAAAACTTGAAATGTATTCCCTTATTATCCAGGTGGGTGCCTGATGCAGAAACTTTAAATGTATTCCCTTGTTATCCAGGTGGGCGCCTGATGCAAAAACTTGAAATGTATTCCCTTGTTATCCAGGTGGGCGCTTGATGCAAAAACTTAAAATGTATTCCCTTGTTATCCAAGTGGGCGCCTGCCGTTACAACTAAACAAACAAAAGAAACTTTTCTGCCCCAGTTTAATACTAGGAACATCCGTGAGTGTTAAGCGAATCATGTTATCCAAAGAGCTACAATAATTTAAAAGTTAAATCCCATTATCCAAGAGGGCCCTAAAAACCTGAATCTAAGGGTCCTTAAAACTTGAAACTAAATCCCAATATCCAGGAGGGTCCTGAAAATTTTAAATTAAATCCCGTTATCCAGGGGGGTGCTGAAAATATTAAATTGAATCCCATTATCCAGGAGGGTCCTGAAAACTGAATCTAAATCCCATTATCCATGATTTTCTCACGGAGGGTTTCTCCGGAACAAACGAAATTTGGCTGCCCCTGTTTCAATCAAAGAAAATTTTATCAGTTTGAAAATGTGGTAGTTAGTTTGCGGCATTCTTGTTGAAGGTGGACTTTCCACTACCGTGCTTTGTTCTGACTGGCTGCCTTGGACTCGCAAAGAATTGTTTGACTTTCTGACTGAATCTCAACCACAGGCCCCTGAATGTCCCGAGTGCCCTACACTCAACCCGCTGCTTTACATTCCTGTCCTTCCAATTTGAACCTCTGTATTTTCAAGAAAATTCACAACCCACTCGAACACTTGAACTTTCACTAACACCTTATTTTCCATTTTGCATCATGCTGTTTCTGGTATATTTTGGCCGCACTTTGCTTTGTGCAATTTGGAAGTTGGTAGTAAGCTTTGAAATCCTTTCTTTATTGCTTAAACAAAACTAACATTGGAAAATCCTTAGAGAAATAAACCCAAAGAAATAATTCGAAACAAGATGACTGTTTGAGGGAGAAAAGGAAAAGAGACTTATCTGAGCGAGGCTGCTGGTACCGATGATTCCATAATCCAATCTCTTTGCAAAGTCACCGACCTTGTTCGGCTTGCGGTGCCCTAAAGGGTTTTTACCAACAAACATCTCTCATTTGTTCATCTCTTAACTCATTGTCGCCTTACGGTGCCCATGAAGGTTTTCACCAATAAGACTCTCTCATTTTAATTTCCCTCATCCAATAGGACTATCTCATTTATTCAGTTTCCTTGTGCAGAACGGAATGTTGCCCCTGATGCGAATCATAACTCTAGTACTTTTTTTTTTCTTTTTTTTTTCTTTTCTTTACTCTTTTCCCATTTTTTTCTTTCTCTTTTTCTCTTCTCTTCAAATACAAACAACACAATTAAGCAAACCAAAGAAATCATACATAATATCTTTTGACTACATCAGAATTGATAGCGGCAAACTTGCCTTTAGCTTCACCCTGATGTGGAAGGATGCGTTTCAACACTTGCTGACCCACTTCAAATTTTCGCTACTTCAGCAACGATCTGAAGGGATGGAATTTCAACTTCCGCGGGTATAACTGCTTCAGTTCCATATACCAACAAATAAGGAGTTGCACCTACTGAAGTGCGAACAGTAGTGTGGTAACCCAGCAAGGCAAAGGGCAACTTTTCATGCATTTGATGCCGCTGGTTCAATTGTCCCAATGACATCCATTCCCCAGGCAACAAAAGTCCAAGGCGCGGATATTTTCAATAATACCCTGCTCGAAGAATTTTCTTTTCTAGAACATACCCACTAATATGCGGCCCGCAAACTCCGGAATGCGGAGTTCTCTTGTACAAAACTCCCCCGCTCAAGAAAAATCCACTAGCCAAACATCGAATTGTACTTTTTTGATCACCTGTGGCCTGTACCGGATACACCCCCATCTTGATGTATTCTCGGATATCATGAAACCATGGTTCACCATCAAGTTCCACCTCAGCTGGTCATGAACTTGAATATGCTGAGGTTTAACATGAGCCTTATCCGGATGGTGTAACATTAATGCTAAGGTAGCTCCGAATTTCCCAAAACTATGACTTCCTGGACCCCCATATCTACAGCTAACCTCAAACCCAGAATGTACGCCTCGTACTCAGCCATGTTGTTGGTACAATAAAACGAAGTTGGGCCATAACAGGGTAGTGACGCCCTGTTTCAAAAATGAGCACAACCCCTATTCCGACATCTTTCATGTTAGCGGCTCCATCAAACAAAAGTTTCCAACATGGCTTTTTATCCTACTCCACCTCTTCAATATGCATCACCTCTTCATCAGGAAAATAAGTCCTCAATGGCTCATACTCTTCATCCACCGGGTTCTCTGCCAAATGATCGGCCAATGCTAGGGCTTTCATCGCGGTCCGAGTTGCATGATAATGTCAAACTCTGTGAGCAAAATCTGCCACTTTACACGTCTTCCTGTTGGCATAGGCTTCTGAAAGATATACTTTAAAGGATCCAGGCGAGAAATGAGGTAAGTAGTGTAGGACGACAGATAATGCTTCAACTTCTGTGCCACCCAAGTGAGGGCGCAGCTGCCAGTGATGTCATGTTGACCCAATACACAACCGAATGAATTATCCACGACTGTCAGATAAAGAATTAGAGGCCTCCGGGTTCCGGCGGGATCAACACAGGTGGGTTTGACAAGTACTCTTGATCTTATCAGATGCCTCCTGGCACTCATTAGTCCATTTGACCGCAGCATCATTCTTCAACAACTTAAAGATGAGCTCACAAGTTGTCGTGAGTTGAGCAATAAACCTGCTGATGTAGTTTAAACGCTCGAGCAGACTCAACTCAATGCCTCGCCGACTGACTATGAACCCCAACAGTTTCCCAAAAGGAACACCAAATGCGCATTTTGCAGGGTTGAGCTTAAGATTGTACCTGCGGAGCCTCTGGAAAAACTTCCTCAAGTCTCCGACCTCAATCTCCTTGTGTATCATGTCATGGAATATGGTGGTCATTGCCCTCATGTAAGTTTCCCCAGCATTTTTCTGGCACAATTATCAATCAAAATGTTGATATTGGGCAATGGAAAGTTATCCTTCGGACTTGCTTTGTTGAGATCACGGTAATCAACACACACTCTGTCCTCTTCATCATATTCTATTTCATCATCACACTCTATTTCTTGGATTATTATTTCAGAGTTAGATTGGCTTTTAGACACTATCAGGAGTAATGGAAAAAGGAAATTGCATTTCATTGAAAATAAAGGATAGAAGGGTTTGTATATCAAACACAGGTTTGATGATGATAGGGTCTGTGCGGGCACCCTCTACAATTATGACAGGCTTATTCGTCACCCCCGACACACTAAGAATCTGTTAAATAAGGGACATGCTTAAAGGGTGAAGGGCTAAGCTTTTAAATTATTGCTGAAAAGGGATTTGGGCCAGCAATGGCCCAGTACTCATTTATTTGAGGATAAATGTCCACTTTGGAACTGTATTGGGCTAGAGTTTGGCCCATAGGTGAAGAGGCCCAGAAACTCTTGTTAAGTCTGATTCAAGCAGCCCATATTGGATTTATATTTAGGCGGGCCCAGTTGCTACATGTTTTCTAGCTGAGCCTATCCACCTTTACGTCCAATTTAACCCAAATTTGCATATTTACAGCAGTTACATTTCAATTGCTATTAAGTAAACATCAGTATTCAAAGATCAAACAACAATGCTAGTTTAAAAATTAATTACAAAAATTTGCAAGACATAATAGCATGTTTTTATACTATGATCTTCAAGGAAGACTTCACAATTAAACATCACTCTACTAGGGTTTAACGCCCAGGCCCATTCGCCTGGGCCCAGACTTGCTCAAGTGAGTCCCATATTGGGCCTTGTTGCAAGTCTGACCCAATTCGTGCCATGTCCAAACCATCACGCACACTACAAAAAAAACAGCGTTTAACGACGGCCGTATTCCGTCGCTAAATCAATGTTTTCTGTCGCTAAAGTTGTTTAGGGACGGAATAGCGACGGATTCAAGTTGGTCCCTAAAATTCTCGTTGCTAGGCTTATAGCGACGAAAAATACCAAACTGTCGCAGAATTAGCGACAGAGTAGCGACGACATATTTTTGTAGCAAAGTTTAGCGAGGGAAATATCCGTCGCTATATAGCTTGTTTCTGTCGCTATTTGGATGCCTTTCGTCGCTGCAATACATAATAAAATTCGTCGTNCCGAATGACCTTTGCATACAGCTGTTTTGTGATTTCTTCCTTGATCTTTACACTCATGTCAGTCTTGAACTTCCTTATCTGTTGCTTGATAGGAGGGAATGCTGGATCAGTTGGCAATTTATGAACTACCAAGTCAGTACTCAAACCCGGCATGTCGTCATATGACCATGCAAAAATGTCTTTGTATTCAAACAGTGCTTTGATTATTTCTTCCTTGATTTGTGGTTCCAGGTGTACACTTATCTTGGTTTCCTTGATATTATCTGGATCTCCTAAATTGATTGCTTAAATTGATTGCTTCAGTTTCATTCAAATTAGGCTTGGGTTTCTCTTCAAAATGATTTAGTTCTTTACTAATTTTCTCAAATGCCGCTTCTTCATCATATTCTGTTTCATCATCGCACTCTACTTCTTGGATTATTATTTCAGAGTAAGATTGGCTTTTAAGACTTGGCCGAAAATTTCTCATGCATGTCATGTCGTTGAAACCAACATAAAAAGAACTGTACAAAGAAAGACAAAAATGAGACACTATTAGGAATAATGGAAAACGAGAAATTGCATTTCATTGAAGATAAAAGATAGAAGGGTTTGTACATCAAAACAAGCGAAAAATAAAAATCTGGATTAGAACCCTAGAATAACCCAGATAACAGAAAGGAAAACAAAGAAAACTACCAAAACTCCTTCTGAGTAGGGAGAGGAGTAGCCTTCCAATTGCTAAGCTTCACTTTTGGCCCAACAAACTGCACATCTGCTTTACTGGAACCTTCCCCAATTTCTACCATATTAACCTCATCAAATAGATTCTGGAACCTCTCGATCAGCTTTTCATCAAAGTCGACCACAGGCTTTGGGACTGTTGACATTGGGCGCTTCATGACCCCCTAGCTTGACAAAGGACCTGGAGATGTGTGGAACAGGCTTAGGGAGTGACCATGCCTTCTTTTTCAACCTTTTAGCTCTCTTCACCTCCTCCCTGTGGACTTAAATGCCAGACCAAACGTACCCAGACTTACACGTAGACACACTAGATGCACGAAAGCTTGTAGAGATGAACCCAGACCTTTGCCCGACACAAAACCATTCTTCAGTATTTCATATGCTACCATGACGGATGCGGAGGCTAGCTTTGGACTTGGAATGCACTCCCCCTTCGGAATCTTCTCAACTGACACTGTTTCGAAAGTTTGGTACACCCAAGGCCCTTTATCATCTTTAGCTTCAATGAACGGGACAGATGTATCATTGTAAGCACATAAGTTCTCGTCACCGTGCACAACTATTTCCTGCATGTCCCACTCGAACTTTACCATTTGGTGCAGAGAAGACTGGACTGCCTTGGCAACATGTATCCAGGGCCCGCCTAACAGTAAATTGTAGGAGACGACCACATCTAGCACT
The DNA here is from genome assembly GCF_001879085.1 of Nicotiana attenuata. Taxonomy (NCBI): domain Eukaryota; kingdom Viridiplantae; phylum Streptophyta; class Magnoliopsida; order Solanales; family Solanaceae; genus Nicotiana; species Nicotiana attenuata. The sequence goes on from NC_031995.1 coordinate 30,317,880, forward strand.
TCGAACTCCAAAGTGAATTCAACTGGTACTATTGTCAGTTCGAGCATGATATCGCCAACAGAATCCTCCCCCCCCTCCGTCAAAACCTTGAACACATATACTGTTCTTGTGGATCCTTTCAATACTGATTTTCAACCTTTGTAGAGTGGAGAGAGGGCAAATATTTGTGCTACAACCATATCAACTAGTACCCTCGAGACCATAGAATCCTCGCATATCACTCTGAGATAAAGAGCTCGATTGTGTTATGTACCCTCCAAGGGAAGTTCGTCATCCGAGAAAGTGATCATGTTTGCCTCAAATATCTTATTAGCAATCTTCTCCAAATGGTTCATGGTGATCTTATCGGGGACATAAGCCTCATTCAAAATCTTCATGAGAGCCCGGCGGTGTTCGTCTGAATGTATCAATAATGATAAAAGAGAAATCTAAGTTGGTGTTTTCCTTAACTGTTCTAGGATGGAGTAGTCCTGCACCTTCATTTTTCTCAAGAATTCTTCCGCCTCCTCTTCGGTAACTGGCTTCTTTACTAGGATTGGGCTATCTTTGAATGGCTTAGATTTCCTCAATCCCTCTGGTGTGTAAAGTATCTTCCCGAACGAGTCAGCCCTCCGATTTTACTAACTTCCTCCTCCACTTCTTTCCCTTTATAAATCACTATCACTTGCTTGTAATTCCAAGGAATAGCCTTGGTGTTATCTACCGGCAGCTGGGTCACGGGTTTAATAACAACAGGGGCAATGCGAGTCCCTTCCACGATTATGACAAGCTTACTTGCTACTCCTAGAATGACCACTCTCGGCTTTCCTTGCTTTGCTCCAACATCATCTAGGAACCCTTTCATGACTAATACAGGCGGCTTAGCGTTGGGCGTGCTTAGCTTGTCTGTCAGCCCTTCAGCTGTCGAGGGTGTTAATTTGTAGAAACTGGAGTTTTGACTGAAGTACATTCACTGGCACATATCATCATGACAGACTTCGAAGACTTCTCGGGCTCTCCATCCTTATGCGCTGTCTCAATCATGCGTGTTTCGGCATGGGCTGGCAAAGGATTTTGGTTGATGTTTGGCCCTTCCGAGCTCTGGACCACAATTTGGTTTGTATCCATAAGCTCTTGGATTGCGCTCTTCAAATGCCAACACTTTTCTGTGTCGTGCCCTGGGGCATTAGAACAATATGCGCATCTGAGGGAATAATCCAGGTTCTTTGGAGGGGGATTTGGTAAATTTGACTCAATCGGCCTCAAAACGTCCAGCTGCCTCAACCTTTGAAACAAACTGGCATAGTACTCTCCAAGCGGGGTAACAGTTTGTTTCCGCTGCTGCCTTTCCCTTCTATACTCCGGCCTGGGTTGAAAGTTTGGACCAGTAGGGTTTCGGTATGTTTGCGGGGGTGGATAAGGATTTTTTGGAGTTGGAGCACGCCATTTCGGGAGGAGGGGGTTGAGCATATGACTGTGCGTGGTGGACGTGGTATTGGGGTGGTCTGACTGAATGTTGATGGTCTTTTGGTGGGAAGTAGTGTTGGGGTGGATTATATAGAGCTTGGGTGTAGTTTTGAGGTTGGAGTCGAGGCTGGGTGTAATGGTGAGGTGAACCCCATGGGCCATGCCATGATCCTGAGACAACCATAGCAACATCCTCTTTCTTCTTTTTCCCTAACACGCCCTCGGTGCCACTTTGGATCTCCTGTATGGTTGCTTTTATGGCGGAGTAGCTCATGATCTTGCTTGATTTGAGTCCTTCTTCCACCATTCCTCCCATCTTTACCACTTTATTTAAAGACTTACCTATGGCCGAGATCAAATGGCCGAAGTAAGAAGGCTCCAAGGCTTGAAGAAAGTACTCCACCATTTCATCTTCTTCCATTGGAGGGTTGACCCGTGCAGCCTGTTCTCTCCACCAGAAACCATACTCTTTGAAGCTCTCACTGGGCTTTTTCTCTATCTTGGTCAAAGGATAGGCGATCTGGGACAATTTCTACGTTGTACTAAAAATGCCGAGCAAAAGCCTGAGCCAAGTCGTCCCAAGTGTACTACCTACTATTGTCCTAGCGGGTGTACCATTCCAACACTGCACCACTCAAGCTTTGGCTAAAATATTCCATCAACAATTCATCTTTCCCACCAGCACCCCTCATCTTGCTGCAAAACCCTCTTAAGTGGGCCACGGGGTCTCCATGCCCATCGTACAAGTCAAACTTGGGCATCTTGAACCCAGTAGGCAGCTGGACATCAGGAAACAAGCACAAATCCTTATAAGCCACACTCACTTTGCTTCCTAACCCTTACATATTCCTCAATGATTGCTCCAAACTCTTTACTTTCCTAAATATCTCCTCTTGCTCTGCGTTCTTGGGTGGTTTCTCAGTTTCGACAGGAGGTTCAAAGTGAGGAGTGTAGGAGTAAAGATCTGAGACTTTGAAAGTGGGCTCTGGAGCATAGTATTGGGTATCTTGAGCTTGAAATGCCGGTTCACTAGAAGATCGATGGAGGGTAGCTCGCGGAGGGGCTACGAAGACAGGAGTAGATGGCGGAGCAGGGTATGCGGTTGTTTTGGCTGGTGTGAAAGTTTGGGTTGAAGTGCCGGGAAAGTGGTGGTAAGGGATAAAGCCTGGTGCATGCTGAGGGGAAAGATCAACAATAGTGGGATCTTGGGCTTGTGACAGTGGTGGGATGAAAGCAGGGTTTTCTATATAGTTTGCAGGGAATGACGGTGGAGGATGCCCCCTGATCCATGGTTGATACATTTCCGCCATTTGGTGCTTCAACTTGTGTACCTCTTCTTTCAAACCAGACTCAGATTCCACCATCTCTCTCGGTGGGTCAACAACACTTGTGTCTAATTCTTTGCTAGCCATGATTGCCTTGTGTTTTGACCTGGTGTTATATGGATGACTTGCCAGAATGCCAAACAAACTAACCACCTTCCTGTACTAAATTGCAACAGCAAACTTGTTAGTTTTTAAGAGTTAAATGCTTCTATCGTGTGTTTGAGAGGTTGTATGCTTCATCCCGGCCTTAACTAACTCTTTTCACTTTGCACTTTCTTTTCTTTCACTCCTGCCTCCCTTTAATCACTATTGATTTTCTCACTTGGTTCCTGTCGCTCCCTTTTTTTTTTAGTTTTTGCACTCTCTTTTGTTATTTTGTTTTGCCAATTTTTTTCCTCAATTCTTTTTCGGGGATTGCCTACGTATCATGACCTCGCATGAATCAGATCATTACGTAGTTCAGGGGATAAATGCGAAATAAAAGAAAGAAAATTTTTGGTTTTCAATATTTCATTGAATAAAATCTTTTTGGGTTTTCTATTACAAGGACTCTGACATACAGACTTTAAACAGAAAGACAAAACCGACCTAGAAAAAACTAACAGACTCAAAAGAAAAAATACAGATTCAAAACCAAAAGAAAGTCAGGAATACATAAGAGCCTCCACCGGTACCCGGGGAGCCTGTGGGACATTAGCCGGTCTTTGCGCGGGCCTTCGTGCAATATCCTCTTGAAGACGTTCTAAGTCAGCCATCACCTATTGAACGAATGTCATCACAGAAGCAAAAAACATAGACCTAGTCATGTCTTCACATTCGTGACATTTCATCACGACATAGTCGGCTATCTCTTTAATCCTTGTTCTGATGACACCTTTCTCCTGAAGCAGACGCCCGATTTGCTGTGCCCGAGCTTCCAACTCTTGTGTATCTGTGTTGTTTTGGTTCTGTAACTGTTGCATGCTTTCTTCTAGTCGGCAAATTAGTGCATAGCAATTCTCTCTGTCTGCTTTGAAATTCTTAAATGCTGGGCCATTTCATTTTCAAGAGTAATCAACTTCTTCTTTAAAAACGTGACTCCTCTGTCATACTTTTCCCTTAGTTGTTGAGCAAACCTTGTCCGCTATTCTGCATTCTTTGCCAACTTTGCCCAGGCTTTTTCCAATTCCTCTTCCGCTTTTTCCAAGTCAGCCCCATAATCACACACTTTTCATCGAAGACTGTCTATGAGTGTTTCATCTTTTTTGCTTCTGACCGGGTTTTCAGCGGTTATCTTTATCCTCTGAATCTGAGCTCGGAGGGCTTCATTTTCTTGGGCCAACCTTCTCCTTTCACCCTCAGCTTCTTGCAACTATAAGTCATTATCAAATGCGATATTTCTCAACTTTTCTTCCAAGGTGTGAATGGTGGCTTGATATTTTTTCTCCTTTTCTCCCCCGGCCAACCCTTCCCGGATTTTATTAGCATAAGACCATCTCTCAAACCACAAGGCATAATCTGGATCCACTTCTCCTCTCGCGAGATCTGGTACCTGAGTGTCGTTTTTCAGATATCGGCACCCATTCCAATCTTGTTGGACTAAAGCCTCGGGTAATGTAGCTTCTAGGTGTAGCTCAATGACTTGGGTACTCAAATCTTCATCTTCGGGCACCACTTGATATCTTCCCAACTGCCCTAAAACTTTTTGCGGTACGTATGGTTGGACACTTCTTAAACCCATCAACATTAGGTAGCCTTTTGTAGACGTCATGTGTATGACTTCCGTTACCGGAAGCCATCCTAGAGTCCATTCAATTTGACTTGCTTTTAGAGTTCTTAAGTGGGAGATCCAAGCTTCAAACCCCTCTGGAGAATTGTAGTCTTTCACCCTTTCCACGCTTGATGAATTTGTCCTTGTTCGAGCCATAACTCATGAATTTGGGGTGATGGCGGAGATGCTTGATCAACCACATTTGCAAAAGAATGTTACAACCTTCAAAGAATTAAGCCACCGACTTACACAATGTTAATGCTCGATAAATGTCTGCCAGCACTAGTGGAGCAAGTGTATGATCTTCTTTAGTGGTGAGGATTTGCGCAATTTTGGCCATGCGGATATGTATTGTCCCTTCTGCATTCGGGAAGACCATAATTCCCAGAAATGCCCCTATGAAAGTGAACCGACGATGAATTTGCCAGATGCTCTTATCCTGTTTGTTGTTTAATCCCTTTTCGTGCGTTTCAAACCCATATGAGTGCCCAAACCTGGAAAACAAGAAGTAAAAGGAACAACATCCTTTATTTACATTGGTCTTCTTCATTAATTTCTGATATTCAGGAGATCAAAGAATTTGTGCACAGAGGGAGGCCTTGGGAATATAAGTTGCTGCTTTCTCAAGTTCCGGCCAAAATCAATATATCCGGTTATTTCATCCAGAGTAGGAGTAAGCTCAAAATCCGAGAAACGGAAACGTTGTGGACAGGATCCCAAAAAGTTACCAAGGCCTTGATTAGATCATCCCGCGATTTGATTTCCATAATATCTGTAAGGGCACCCAAATGCTCTTTTACCCAATCCTGACCATCTCCGTCTAGACCATACCACCACATATGAAGCTGCAGCTGAGCCTGTTCTATGACCAATAGTGAAGGGTTCTGGACAGTATTCATTTGTACTTGTGGATGGTTAAGGTTAGGGTTGACTCCGGTGGACTCTTTTTGCGAAACAAGTTTTCAACTTTCTAAGGGAAAAAAAATCAAAGGAGAGTGGCCCCTTATGCCATTTTAGCAAAAAGTGGACATTTTTGCAAACATGGCCCCTTCACAATTCCAAATAAATTTCGAGGCCGGGGATGGGTACTTTATGAAAAAGTGACACCTTACTAACTAACTTGTCCGTTCTTTACGAAAATAGCCCTTCGACAATTGAAAGATGTTCTAAGGCTATTCCGGCAAAAACGATTTAAGACATAACTGAAGCTGGGTCGGCTTACTCTTTAGACCAAAGCACTAGAACACACTCTGTTTTATTTGGTTGTTTTTGCAAAAATGAGGCCGAACCTTATGTAGGTTGCCTACGTATCCCACATCTGGTGAGAATCAGACCTGCGTAGTTCGGTCAATTTTGACATAATCGGGAGAAACATGTTATTGACTCATTTTGAAATGACTCTTTTTCCTTTTCTTTTTTTTTTTGAAAAATTTTGGCAGAGTTTCGGGACATTTTCAGATACCGGGGTTTTCAGAACCGGGCTTTATTTCCTTCCTACATCACTCTTGGTTTTTCTCTTGATTTTCTTTTCCTAGCCGGTCAACATGCAAGCCGAAACAAATAAATGTTCACATAGCATGTAAGATGCATCAGGATGGTCTGTTATTTTGGGTACACCTGTCCTAGACGGACCCAACCCCTGTGATGAGTCCCCAAAGTCAAATGCACGTGATGAAAACAAACGTTCCTACTAGGGATCCGACATGAGGTTATGTTATTCTAGGTTTAAACCTGAGGTTGTGTTCTAGACCTGGTTTACCCGAGCGGACAACTCGAGCCGAGGTGGGGGCAATGTACCGGGAGCACGAAAGTCTACCCGGCCTTGTTGCTTACCCAAGCCTCGTTCTATTTGGTATGACTTCTAATATAAAGTGGACCACGTGTACGTGTGCACCATATTTTAGAAGACTCAGAAGGGAGGCGTAAGAAGACATTTTAATACAGTTCAAATAATATCAAAATGGTAAATAAACAGCAATTAGCATATTAGGTCCACAAAAAAACAGTAATATCAACCATAAATAAAGCCAAGTAACAATCATATTAAAAGCTCAAATTCTTGAACCCTGAACTAGAGATTCTGGGTTCGGTCCCCAGCGGAGTCGCTAGAGCTGTTACACCTCCTTTTTACCCGAAGGGGATAGGGAGTTTTTCCAATTTAAGTGACAAAATCGAAATGGGATTATTGATTTTAAATTCAGAGTCGCCACTTGGAATAATTTATGTTGTCCCAAGTCACCGGGTTATTTTAAATCCCAAATCGAGAAAAGTTTGACTCCGTTTAAAGTCTGCGAACACAGAAGACCGGGTAAGGAATTCTATTAACCCGAGAGAAGGTGTTAGACATTCCCAGGTTCTGTGGTTTCAGCATAGTCGCTTTAATCACACCTGGCTTAACCAATTTGTTTAATTACTCATTTTTAGAACCTACGTACATTTTTACCTTTTACCGCTTTTAATTGCTTGATTATTCGTAATTATGGAGTTATCCTATAAAACGAGTCATGCGTATGTGTACTCATTTTGTTTGGCACATCAAAAATCATGTCACGTGTACGTGTCCACAATTAATCACGCTTTATTATTATTTAAGAAAGTTTGGCCGAAGTTACGCGAACGCATACCTCGATTTATTTTTAGAATCATAATTATGTCACGCGAACGTGTACACAATCACGATGATAGATTAAGTCGTGCCTAAAGCAAGCTACAATATTTGTGACTTATTTCCTAATCTATTTTCAGATACTGCGCTAATGCTTCGAGCTACGGATTGAAATCATGATGGACAAACTTGCAGGTGCTAAACGAATTCTAATCCTGAGACCTTTGTCGCACTAAGTTAGTGGGTTTCGAATGTAGATAAGGGCGGCTGAATTTAATTGCTAACAGCCCTAAAAGAACAGAATAATCGAAATTTTGAGTTGATAAAGAACTCATGCAACAAAGCTAACCGCGGTTTGATAGATTATTGGGTTAATTTGTTTTAGCGACCCGATTTTAGATAGTCAACAACCAATTAATGGTAATGGGGCATATATGGGTTTGGCAACAAAGCTGAACCTTAATTCAACCACATGGAAGGTCATTGGGCCTAAATTTAGGCCCACAACGTTTGACCCAGCTTCTACTAAGATGAACCCTTCTTGTTTCATGCCCACAACATGGAATACAACAGATGAAGGCATGCTATTACATATTCAGTTAACATATCAAAAGTAATTAAGTCAAAATCATACAAAGCCCAGTAATAAATCTGCCAGAATTATTACAATAATAATCATAGGTGAAATTTATAGATAAAATTAATCATGCAATACTAGATTTTATAAGCCATTATGCTCTTTTCCACTTCACATTTGCTTAACCTTGTATCAAATCTGTAACGACCCGATCGGTTATTTTTAGAATTCACGCCCCGATCCCCCATTAACTGTTTCCCCTAAGTTCATTTCTGCTATTTTGGTTTGCCGGGACATTCGGTGTTTGGATTCGGAGTGTTTTGGGATACTTAGTCCCTAAATGAGAGCTTAAGAGTTGGAAAATGGTCCGTAATCAGAACAGTGTGAAGACGACCTCGGAATGGAAATCCGATGGTTCCGTTAGCTTCGTTAGGTGATTTCAAGGTTGGGAGCGTGTTCGGAATGTATTTTGGAGGCTCGTAGCTCATTTAGGGTTGAAATGCCGAAGCTTGAATTTTTTGAAGTTTTCGGTCCGATAGTGATTTTTGATCCGAGGGTCGGATTGGAATTCCGGAAGTTGCAGTAGCTCCGTCATGTCATTTGGGATGTGTGTGCAAAATTTCAGGTCATTCGGGCGAGGTTTGGTTAGGTTTTTGATCGAAAGAGTGTTTGGTTGGAATTTGAAGTTCTTAGGCTTGAATCTTTGATTAATTCGGGTTTCCGGCATTGTTTAGGTGTTTTCAAGATTGGTACAAGTTTGAATAAGGTATTAGGTGGTATAGGTACTTTTGGTTGAGGTCCCGGGGGCCTCGGGATGATTTCGGGTGATTAACGGAAGAGTTTTGGAAATTGAGAAATAACAGCACTGCTGCTTCTGGTATCTTTCCGCTTCTACAGCTTGGGAACCGTAGAAGCGGAGCCGCAGAAGCGGCCTTGGTCGTCGCAGAAGCGAGATTAGCCCTCCCTCTCAGGAACCGCAGAAGCGGTCGCTATTCCGCAGAAGCGGAACCGCAGGAGCGTTATGTGTCCGCAGAAGCGGACTCTGGTCCATTAAGTGAAAACCGCAGAAGCGGTTGCTTTTCCGCATATGCGGGACCGCAGAAGCGATCCCTTGTCCGCAAAAGCGGAAATCCCTGGGCAGAAATAGAAATGTCGAGGGTTTGATTTCATAAGTTTGAAAATCGATTTTGAGAGCTCGGGAGAAGGCGATTTTGAGTGGGTTTTGAAGAGAAAATCACTGGGTAATGTTTCCTTGATCCCTTTTCATTATATTTCATCATTATATAGCTAAATACATCAATGGAATTCGAATTTAGGATCAAAAGTTGGTTAAATTGGGGTAAAACTTCATACAACAAACTATTGGGTTTTGAGGGGGCATTTGACCTCCGATTTGGGAGATTTTTATATGGTTAGACTCGTGAGAGTACGAGGTTGTGAAAATGTGAAAATTATTCGATTCCGAGACGTTGGCTGGAGGGGCGTTTCGGTCATTTTACCTATTTTCGCGCCCTAGCTTTAATTTTTATAGTGGAATCAGTTGTTTGCAATATTATTTACGTTATGTAATTGAATTGAATAGATTTGGGCCATTTGGAGTCGGATACTCGTGGCAAATGCGTGGTTTCTATTGATATTGAGCCGGTTCGAGGTAAGTGGCTTGTGTAACCTTGTGTGGGGGACTTCCCCTTAGGATTTGAGTCTTCTTTGTTGATTGTATTCCTTGTATCCGAGGTGACGAGTGCGTGCTCGGATTTATTTGTGAAAAATTGCCCCTTTTAGGCTCTTAGATCCTTATAATCACCGAATATGGAGTTGTTCTGGGTACGATTGAGCTCCCTGTTATTAGTTTCACCTCTACATGACTTACTTGGAATTATTTGCCCTTTTTGGTTATTCTTGTTAACTAATTGACTTTTACTTGTTTAACTGTAGGCATTTACCCTTCTATAGTCACATTATCATTCCTAACTGCTTGTCTTTATCTGGAAAGCATTATTTCTATCTCTCGTGTAATTAATTGGCCTTAATTGGAAAGAAGTTAGATATCCTATGTTTAGTGGATACTTCCTTAATTGTAATTATTTGATTCATGTTAACTTCCTTGTTCTAGAACTGAGTATTATGGAAGCGTTGTTTTGTATTATCTCTCCCTTGTTGTGTTGTTCTTATCGCGCTTAGTATTTCCCTGTTACAGTTATCCCTTGTACGTTAGTTGTACCGTCTTTTGGTGAACGGAACCTCTTGAGTTGATTCTCTTGCTTTGTTCCTGTATATATATTGTCATTTGTTGATATTGTGAGACACGAGGTTTCTGCCATGCGATTGTTGATATTGTGATGCACGAGGTTTCTGCCGTGCAGTTGTTGATATTGTGATGCACGAGGTTTCTGCCGTGCGGTTGTTGATATTGTGATGCACGAGGTTTCTGTCGTGCAGTTGTTGATAATGTGATGCACGAGGTCTTTGCCATGCTATTGTTGTCATTGATGTTTTGCACATGCGGCGTAATAAGGCGGGATATGTTATATGCTTATATGTGGGTTGCGCATGTGGCGGAATAAGGTGGGAACATTGTGATGCACGTGTGGCGAAATAAAGAGGTGCTTATTATGTTACTAATTGCACACTTGGCGAAATAAAGTGGGCTATGTCAGGGGATGATTGTAGAGAATTGGGACGGTCTGTAGAGGCATTCCTATTTGTTTAATAATGTGATTGTGGGTTGCTTACTGGTATGAGCTTTATCGCTCGGAAGTTGTGAGGAAACATCGTACGTGCGGTCCGTCTCCTTTTCGTGTTTACTAGCTGGTAGAATTTTGTTAGAAACATTTGCACAAGCATACACGTAGCTGAACACCCCTATTAGAGGTGAATTCCTCCTGATTTTGCTAAGAGTGGAGGTATGCCCTCGTTTATCCATTATGTTAGTGAGAGTGGCCCTAGTTAGCCAGTTAGTTGTCGGTATGACCATGAGATTGATGGGGCACACGATGCCAATTGTTAGATTTCAGATGCTGGGTCTTCGCGAGTTGTGGTTTGTCCGAGACTTGGTGAAATTGTGGAAAGAGTTGGATAAGACCTTTGTGAACATCATTGTAGGATATGAGTTATTGACTTGTTTTCCCATTGCTGTGTTGTGACCTTAGGATTTGGATTGTGATTCTGCCGTCATTTCCTATCCTCATTTATTATATCCTCGTTGTTACTTGTTGTATTTTTCCCCCTTATTGTGAATTGTAGCATTCTTGGTCATTCATGCAGTCTTTACATATTTATATGTCATTTCCATTGTTCCTATGATTATACTGTTTATTGACCGGTAGGTGCCTTGACTGTTCCTCGTCACTACTCCACCGAGGTTAGTCTTGATACTTACTGGGCACCGCCGTGGTGTGCTCAAGCTACTCTTCTGCACATTTCTGTTGTGCAGACACAGGTACTCCCACTCAGTTCGTCAGCCTTGGAAGGAGGCGTATCGGTTGAGACTTCGAGGTATATCTGCTACGTCCGCAGATCGAGGAAGTTTTCTGTAATAAGTATAGCTCTTTCAGCATTTCTCCTTTGTATAGATATTCGTGAGTCAGAGCCTCTTATGTATCCCTTAGCTTGTGATTTTTGAGTTTCCGGGTTTTGGGAATTGTTTTAGACTTGTGATATTGAGTTGTACTTGCCATGCGGCATTCAGTACAGTTTCCTTTAGATATTTGATTTGATTTTTCTCTATTTTTCTGCAATTATTATATTTCCGCAAATGTTAGGCTTACCTGGTCATGGGGACCAGGTGCCGTGATGACATGTTCACGGTTGGTGAACTAGGGTCGTGACAAGTTGGTATCAGAGCTCTAGGTTCATAGGAGTCAAAGATCACAAGCCGGTTTATTAGAGTCTCGTGGATCGGTACGGAGACGTCTGTACTTATCTGCGAGAGGCTATGTAACCGTTAGGAAAAATTTCTCTTCATTTGATTTCCCTGTCGTGCGAGATTTTGACATCTACAATCCTAAACCTCTGTCTTCTACTCTCTCACAGATGGTGAGGACACGTACTACCCGAGGTGATCAGGCACCCGCGCCCCCTACTGCAGCTATCGGATATCGGGGCCGGGGTAGAGTTCGAGGACGCACACGTGGTGCAGCGAGAGCACCTGCGCGAACTGCCGCTGAGGTACCACCAGCAGATCCAGCCGGAGCCCAGGCACCTGACACGCCTACTACTACTACTACTCCAGTCCTTCAGGAGACTTTGGCACAGTTCATGAGTATGTACACCACTTTGGCTCAGGCAGGATTGTTTCCCCTTGCTGCAGCCACATCCCAGGCCGGGGGAGGGGCACAGACTCCCGCCGCCCGCACTTCTGAGCAGAGAGCGCATGTTGAGATTATCCCTTCGCCGCCTACGGCACCAGTTCAGCCCGAGGGCATGGCAGCGGCTTCCGAGCAGGAGCAGATGAGACTAGAGAGGTTCAAGAAGTATGATCCTCCGGTGTTCAGTGGATTAGCATCAGACGATGCCTTGGGGTTTCTTGATGAGTGTTACCGTATTCTCCGTACTATGGGTATCTCGGGATCGAGCGGGGTTTCTTTCACTACTTTTCAGCTTCGAGGAGCCGCCTATGATTGGTGGCGCACCTATGAGTTAGACAGTCCGGACGAGGCAGCTTCACTGACTTGGACTCAGTTTTCAGATATATTTCTGTGAGAGTTTGTTCCTCAGAGCCTCAGGGATGCATGGCGCGCGGAGTTTGAGCATTTGCGCCAGGGTGTTATGACCGTCTCGGAGTATGCTGTCCGTTACACCAGTTTGGCTAGACATGCCTCAGCTTTGGTTTCTACTGTTCGCGAGAAGGTTCGCAGGTTCATTGAGGGGCTCATTCCTAGCATCAGGTCCAGCATGGCCCGTGAGTTGGAGATGGATATTCCGTATCAGCAGGTGGTGAATATTTCTAGGAGGATAGAGGGTATGCATGCTAGAGAGAGAGAGGGCAGGCAGGGTCATGAGAGAGAGAGCAGCCGAGGTCAAGAGAGAGAGCTTGAGGAGGGGAGGAGGCCTCGTAGTCCGGGGAGGTATAGCGGCCCTTATTTTGGAGGCAGGGTGCGTCATGGTAGAGGTTTTGTGGGTCAGCCAGTTCAGTTCGCACTTCAGGCTTTGCATGGTGACTCAGGAGCTCATAGGTCTCGGAGTAACCGCATCGCACAGTTCCCACCGCCTCGTCAGCAGAGAGGGTGCTTTGAGTGTGGAGATACTAGCCACATGATGAGAGATTGTCCCAGACTTCGGACCGGTGTGTCCCAGCGAGGTATTCAGGCAGGTAGAGGGCGCCCAAGAGGGGGAGGCCCAGCTCGTTGATGTGTTTCATATAGTAGGCTTGAGGCCGGTGCGCCAGTTGAATGTCATTCAGGTACGGATTCGGTTTGTTATAGAGGGGCACTACCTGTAGTTCACCACAGTTCTGCTTATCGGGGTGAGTTCCCTTATTTGTGTTCCATTTATGAGTGCGTTTCATGATTGTACTCTGTCTACGTGATTATTCTGTTGGGAGGTTCTCTGAGTGATAGCCGTGTCTATCGTCCGTTCCTAGCTGTCGTCGAGAGTTATGAGGCTAGTAGTAAATTCATGTTGTCTGTTTCGGTAGGTTTGATGTGATCTCTGAGTATTCTTGGTTACGAGTTGTGATTTCTATGCTCCACCGGTGTGGGAGCCAGCCTGTATTGTAATTGTAGACGGAATTGATCTAGTGAGAGTCTCTAGATGGGTTGATGTGTGCCCTACTTGTGATTCAGTAATGAGGGCGGGACCCTCGTGAATTCAGGTGATTTGATATGTTAAGACCGGGTGGTGTACTGCGGTGAGAAGTTATATCAGTATAAGATCATTGTGAGTCTTTTATATGCTTTCATTCTTTCTTGTTAGATGTTTTGTCGATTTGTGTTTTAGAAGAATCTGTGCTAGTTTGATTTGTTTGTTAGTTCCTTATGTGTTTCCCTTCTCATATTCAGTCATTTCCGTTCTATGCTTCTTGAGTTTTAGCTTGTGGGGTGTGTACCCGTTGGTGTTGGCTGAGATTTGGTTATTCGGGTGTTTTGTTATGCGGTTTTCGTGGTTATTGTATCATCGCCAGTGTTGTGGAGGTTTGAAAAGAGTTCCTATTGAATATGAGGCTTATGGGCGGTACGAATTTGATCTCAGGCAAGTATTGCTATCAGAAATGGTATTGTGGGCCTATGGGTGATGTGTCATGTTGCGTGGTTGTACCCTGTGTGTTGGCTTGTATTGAAATAGCTGGTTGAGACTGATACCGGATATGGATTTAGGATCGGGTCTTTTGGAAACGGATGGAAGGTGAGAATTCTGGCTTGAAGGCCTATTGGTATTGTTAGAAAGGTTAAATTTCAGTTGAGATGGTGTCGTCAGGCTTAAGTGGATTGGGGTGACGTGGGATCACCCGCGGGTGTATGTTGGAAGTGCGCACTCAGTGACGTGAAGACTTCAGGTATGTTCTCTATGCTCGTTCGAGGGCGAACGAATGTCTAAGTGTGGGAGGATGTAACGACCCGACCGGTCGTTTTTAGAATTCACGCCCCGATCCCCCATTAACTGTTTCCCCTAAGTTCATTTCTGCTATTTTGGTTTGCCGGGACATTCGGTGTTGGGATTCGGAGTGTTTTAGGACACTTAGTCCCTAAATGAGAGCTTAAGTGTTGGAAAATGGTCCGTAATCAGAACAGTGTGAAGACGACCTCGGAATGGAAATCCGATGGTTCCGTTAGCTCCGTTAGGTGATTTCGGGGTTGGGAGCGTGTTCAGAATGTATTTTGGAGGCTCGTAGCTCATTTAGGCTTGAAATGCCGAAGTTTGAATTTTTTGAAGTTTCCGGTCCGATAGTGAGTTTTTGATCCGAGGGTCGGATTGGAATTCCGGAAGTTGCAATAGCTCCGTCATGTCATTTGGGATGTGTGTGCAAAATTTCAGGTCATTCGGGCGAGGTTTGGTTAGGTTTTTGATCGAAAGTGTGTTTGGTTGGAATTTGAAGTCCTTAGGCTTGAATCTTTGGTTAATTCGGGTTTACGGCGTTGTTTAGGTGTTTTCAAGATTGGTACAAGTTTGAATAAGGTATTAGGTGCTATTGGTACTTTTGGTTGAGGTCCCGGGGGCCTCGGGATGATTTCGGGTGGTTAATGGAAAAGTTTTGGAAGTTGAGAAATAGCAGCACTGCTGCTTCTGGTATCTTTCCGCTTCTGCGGCTTGGGAACCGCAAAAGCGGAGCCACAGAAGCGGCCTTGGTCGTCGCAGAAGCGAGATTAGCCCTCCCTCTCAGGAACCGCAGAAGAGTTATGTGTCCGCAGAAGCGGACTCTGGTCCATTAAGTGAAAATCGCAGAAGCGGTTGCTTTTCCGCATATGCGGGACCGCAGAAGCGGTCCCTTGTCCGCAGAAGCGGAAATCCCTGGGCAGAAATAGAAATGTCAAGGGTTTGATTTCATAAGTTTGAAAATCGATTGAGAGCTCGGGAGAAGGCGATTTTGAGTGGGTTTTAAAGAGAAAATCACTGGGTAACGTTTCCTTGATCCCTTTTCATTATATTTCATCATTATATAGCTAAATACATCATTGGAATTCGAATTTAGGATCAAAAGTTGATTAAATTGGGGTAAAACTTCATACACCAAACTATTGGGTTTTGAGGGGGCATTTGACCTCCGATTTGGGAGATTTTTATATGGTTAGACTCGTGAGAGTACGAGAGTTCTAAAAATGTGAAAATTATTCGATTCCGAGACGTTGGCTGGAGGGGAATTTTGGTCATTTTACCTATTTTCGCGCCCTAGCTTTAATTTTTATAGTGGAATCAGTTGTTTGCAATATTATTTACGTTATGTAATTGAATTGAATAGATTTGGGCCATTTGGAGTCGGATACTCGTGGCAAAGGCGTGGTTTCTATTGATATTGAGCTGGTTCGAGGTAAGTGGCTTGTGTAACCTTGTGTGGGGGACTTCCCCTTAGGATTTGAGTCTTCTTTGTTGTTTGTATTCCTTGTACGCGAGGTGACGAGTGCGTGCTCGGATTTATTTGTGGAAAATTGTTCCTTTTAGGCTCTTAGATCCTTATAATCACCGAATATGGAGTTGTTCTTGGTACGACTGAGCTCCCTGTTATTAGTTTCACCTCTACATGACTTACTTGGAATTATTTGCCCTTTTTGGTTATTCTTGTTGCCTAATTGACTTTTACTTGTTTAACTGTAGGCATTTACCCTTCTATAGTCACATTATCATTCCTAACTGCTTGTCTTTATCTGGAAAGTATTATTTCTATCTCTCGTGTAAATAATTGGCCTTAATTGGAAAGAAGTTAGATATCCTATGTTTAGTGGATACTTCCTTAATTGTAATTATTTGATTCATGTTAACTTCCTTGTTGTAGAACTGAGTATTATGGAAGCGTTGTTTCGTATTATCTCTCCCTTGTTGTGTTGTTCTTATCGCGCTTAGTATTTCCCTGTTACAGTTATCCCTTGTACGTTAGTTGTACCGTCTTTTGGTGAACGGAACCTCTTGAGTTGATTCTCTTGCTTTGTTCCTGTATATATATTGTCATTTGTTGATATTGTGAGGCACGAGGTTTTTGCCGTGCGATTGTTGATATTGTGATGCACGAGGTTTCTGCCGTGCAGTTGTTGATATTGTGATGCACGAGGTTTCTGTCGTGCGGTTGTTGATATTGTGATGCACGAGGTTTCTGCCGTGCAGCTGTTGATACTGTGATGCACGAGGTCTTTGCCGTGCTATTGTTGTCATTGATGTTTTGCACATGCGGCGTAATAAGGCGGGATATGTTATATGCTTATATGTGGGTTGCGCATGTGGCGGAATAAGGTGGGAACATTGTGATGCACGTGTGGTGAAATAAGGCGGTGCTTATTATGTTACTAATTGCACACGTGGCGAAATAAGGTGGGCTACGTCAGGGGATGATTATAGAGAATTGTGACGGCCTGTGGAGGCATTCCTATTTGTTTAATAATGTGATTGTGGGTTGCTTACCGGCATGAGCTTTATCGCTTGGAAGTTGTGAGGAAACATCGTACGTGCGGTCCGTCTCCTTTTCGTGTTTACTAGCTGGTAGAATTTTGTTAGAAACATTTGCACAAGCATACACGTAGCTGAACACCCCTATTAGAGGTGAATTCCTCCTGATTTTGCTAAGAGTGGAGGTACGCCCTCGTTTATCCATTATGTTAGTGAGAGTGGCCCTAGTTAGCCAGTTAGTTGTCGGTATGACCATGAGATTGATGGGGCACAGGATGCCAATTGTTAGATTTCAGATGTTGGGTCTTCGCGAGTTGTGGTTTGTCCGAGACTTGGTGAAATTGTGTAAAGAGTTGGATAAGACCTTTGTGAACATCATTGTAGGATATGAGTTATTGACTTGTTTTCCCATTGCTGTGTTGTGACCTTAGGATTTGGATTGTGATTCTGCCGTCATTTTCTATCCTCATTTATTATATCCTCGTTGTTACTTGTTGTATTTTCCCCCTTATTGTGAATTGTAGCATTCTTGGTCATTCATGCAGTCTTTCCATATTTATATGTCATTTCCATAGATCCTATGATTATACTGTTTATTGACCGGTAAGTGCCTTGACTGTTCCTCGTCACTACTCCATCGAGGTTAGTCTTGATACTTACTGGGTACCGCCGTGGTGTGCTCATGCTACTCTTCTGCACATTTCTGTTGTGCAGATACAGGTACTCCCACTCAGTTCTGTCAGCCTTGGAAGGAGGCGTATCGGTAGAGACTTCGAGGTATATTTGCTACGTCCACAGACCGAGGAGTCCCATTCCAGTTTTCTGTAATAAGTATAGCTCTTTCATCATTTCTCCTTTGTATAGATATTCGTGAGTCAGAGCCTCTTATGTATCCCTTAGCTTGTGATTTGTGAGTTTCCGGGTTTTGGGAATTGTTTTAGACTTGTGATATTGAGTTGTACTTGCCATGCAGCATTCAGTACAGTTTCCTTTAGATATTTGATTTGATTTTTCTCTATTTTTCCGCAATTATTATATTTCCGCAAATGTTAGGCTTACTTGGTCATGGGGACCAGGTGCCGTCATGACATGTTCACGGTTGGTGAACTAGGGTCGTGACAAAATCACAAATCTAACCTTCTCAAGCACATAAATATTGGTCAACTTATGAATGCTATAATTTTCAAACTCAACTGTCTGTGCAGATTTCATTTCAAACCGTGATATTACCCTAAAGACATGCATCTGGTAACACACAAAATGCTCATATTCAGGGAACAACAAAAATCCAACATTGTAATTCAAGCAAGTCGAACATGCATTTTTATTCAGCACTTGAACTAACCAAAATAATATGCAATCCAAATCAGTAAATAGACTTAGCCAATTATTATAGAACATGTATCAATAACCAGAATACTCATGCACCCAGCAAATAACAGTACTTCCAAAAAAATATATGATACTCATGGTATTCAAATAGCTTCCTACATTACTTGGGCTACCAGTACATACCTTAATCAGCAACAAAGTAAGAAGAAGAAAATAGTCCTCTGGACAAACTAGAGAGAAACTAAAGCAGGCAGAACAACAGCAAATCAGTAGAGGAGCAGCAGTGAAATCCCATAAATAAGCTTGAGCTCAAGTCCAAACATAACTTCAGAAAACCAGAGTTGATCAAAAACCAAACTTCTCAAACCTTTTTTTGGTTTTTTTTATGAAGGGAAGTAGACTTGCAAAAAGAAAATTCTAAGGTGACAATTCTGCTTTCAGAGCAGTCCTAAGATGAAGAAAGGAAATGGAATTTCAAAGAGGATTTTAGGGTGTCAATTCTGTGTCCTTTAAGAAAGAAGAGGTCCTATATATATAGGGAATATCTTCCATGTGCTCCTAAGGAATAAAGGAATAATTCTCTACAGCCAACCTAAATTTCAGGGAGAAAAAAGCATTTTTCATAACTGAATATGGACAGCTGTCCATTACAGATATTTTCACATGTTTTTACAACAATTCTGGACAGCTAGTGTTTTTCTAGAACCTTCTTCTTGGGTCTGGGCCAAATGCCATGGCCAAATGGGAGGAGACTCAAGGTAAACCTGCTGCTGCGTTCGCAGTTTTTGGAGTCACCTTCTTACTTGTATTCAGCTGTTTTCACTCCTTTCCAAAGAGTTTATATAGAAGTGGCAGCCAAACTCTATAGAGCTTATGACTTGTATTACCGAGTTTTGGGAATATGCTCATTGTATAAAGGATTCATTCCAGAAAAATTTTAAGATGTTATTTATTATTGTTGTTCTTGTGTAAATATTAGGCTTACCTAGTCTTTAAGACCAGGTGCCATCACGAAACCCAACGGAGTGGAAATTGGGTCGTGACAAAATCTAAATTAAGACCTAAATCAAATTTAACTTGTAGAATTAAACTTAATTATCTATATGTACCATTTAAATAACTAGTTAACTTAAAACTAACAAAAGGAAATTACTAATTTAAAACTAAAAGCTAAAAATACAAAAATGGCCATTATTTTTGTGATTTTTTATTTAATAATCCAATTAACTCGTATAATTAAATCCTAAAGGCAATTAAGATCTAAAAATGCTATGCAGTGAATATTTAGACATTTTTTGGTATTTTTCAATTATTTTAAAACATTAAATGCGCAGCTAAATGCAAACAATTAATTAACAGGAAATTCCCTAAGAATTCTATAAAAACTAAAATAATTAGAAAAAAAATCCATTCTTGTTGCTTTTGTTGGAGTATTTTTCGTCGAGCAAAAATCACGTGATCACAGTGCTTATCGAGTTTGTTACCGAATTGTTCAATTCATTTTGTTACACGAAGCACATGATGAGGCTGATTATTGTTTATTGTTTTGTGAAAGGGAATTCTTATGATATTTTCTGTATAGTATACTACCATATTTTCTGACTTGTCCCCAATTAAAAACGGTTGTGGTTAATTGTAATTACTCATTGAGCTAGCAACTCATTCCCCGCTATTTTTTTTACTGAGACAGCAGTTGACGCGAGCGAGCATTTCATTAATTAGAGTATACGAGTTGATAGTTCCTGGTGAGCCCCACACTTGTTCGCGTGGATGAAGAGTTTATTTAGTTCTTGTCGTCTTTTCTTATATACTCATAGAGTTGCTCGATAGTCATTTCTATTAGCGTCATGAGTATTCATTCGTTATAGTGGACTAGTTACTAGTATTGCACTTCTTTCCGTATTTTTTTAGATGGGCTTAGTATCATTATATTGATAAGGTTGGTAATGCTTGTGAAAACTCGTTTTTGGTTACTTGACGAAGATTTTGACTGATTTAGGTGAATGTTGATTGGTTGTTATTTGTTTGTGAGACAGGAAACTTTTTGATAGTCCTAAAATAGGGGAACTTACTCATAAACGCCAGTCATGATCCTAAATTGGGTTGTGACAAAGTTGGTATCAGAGTGACTTTTGTGTCAGCCTTGCCGATGGTGGGTCATAATTCAACTGAGTTTAGGCAAATCGCGGTTAGACGGGGACAACCTCAGTGCTGAGTCTAGTCGAATCCCATGCGATAGGGGATACCTCAGCAAGGACACTGAGTCCATAAGAGAGGGTGTATGTTACATCCCAAACTTTAGACAGAGTCCCGCATCGGCTAAACATAAGAGGGATACTGGATATATTACATAACAAGTCTTAGATCCTAGTGACGTGTTTTAAGCCCGTGAAGGTCCAGACCCAGAGCGGATAATACCACTGTCGGGCTGGGTTCCTTGATATCATTGTGTAAATTTTAAAACAAAAATGAATGTCACGACCCAAAATTCGACCCGTCGTGATGGCACCTATCGTGGAACTAGGCCAACCTCAACACAACAACAAACACAACAACAATAAGTTTGAACGGAAGCTTTTAACATTTAAAGAAACTATTTGAAACATAAGAAAATCCAAGATAAGATATAATCCAGTCCAAAACCAGTGTGTTACTGAGTGCATGAGCGTCTAAAGGAGAACATAGTCTATTACAATGTTTAAGGAAACAAACTGAAATGCATCTAGAGATAGAGATGGAGTGTCAAGGCTTGCGAAAACCGTGCAGATACCTTGATAGTCTCCTAAAGCCTGAAGCCTTGATCAGCAACTGCCACTGGGACCAAAAGTTCCTAGATCTGCACACAAGGTGCAGGGGGTAACGTGAGTACACCGACTCAGTAAGTAATGAGTCAAAACTATGGACTGAAAGGTAACATCAACAGATATAATAGAAACAACGTAAAGAAACGTAGGCATGCTTTTAGTTAAATAGACGTCTCAAAATAATAAGGTAAATACAGATCTGAAAAGTTTAAGATATATAACTCAACTTCCTATACATGCCAATGCACCGACTGAGTAAAATGCACATTGTACTCCCACTCTCAAGTGCTCAACCACTCGGTACCAAATATGGCCATTCGGCCAATGAAAATCCATCCCGGAACATATACAACACTGACTGTGAGTCACTCAGTACCGAGGAAAAAGGGAAATCCAACCCTGAGGAGAAATCTATCTCAAGGTATATATATATAAATACTCGCTAAACCACTTGGTACGGAATATGGCCATTCGGTCCAAGGATATCCATCCTAGAACATACTCATCACTGACTATAAGTCACCCTGTATCGAGGAAAAAGGATAATCCAACCCTGTTGAGAAATCCATCTCCAGATATCAATACTTCGGCCAAATCCATGTCTAGGGATATCCATCCCTCAATAATATCATCTGCACCCACTAGGGGTGTGCAGACTCCGGAGGGGCTCCTACGGCCGAAGCGCTATCATAATCAATAAAACTGCTACGTCGTGCAGCCTGACCCCATAATTGTCACTCATAATAAGGCTCTCGGCCTCACTCAGTCATCACTCTCCAGTCTCACCCACAAGATCAAAATATCATGGAAACTAGCCCGAAAACAATGATATGATATGCCAATAATAACAACTAAGACTGAGATATGACATAAAATGCATGAATACGACTGAGTATAAAATAATAGTAAAATCAGTGAATGACAGCAAGAAACAACCACTATGGGTCCCAACAGTATCGGCGTGAAGCCCTAATATGATATCTAGCATTTTTTTTGCAGCCCAATTACTTTATCACAAAATGGAAACGGATATCAACAAGGAGTCATTAAACGGTGACATGGAATGAATCGGGTCACGATTCTCATGGTGCACATCCTCACGCCTGTCACTTGGCATGTGAGTCACCTCAATACAAACACATAACATGTAGTTCGGGGTTTTGAACCCTCAGATCCAAGTTTGAAAGCGTTACTTACCTCAAACCAAGCAAACTCCTACTTCGCAATGACTTTGCCTCTAAAATCGGCCTCCAAACGTCCCCAATCTAGCCACAAGCAATAGAATACGATCAATATAGGCTAAATAAACCAATTCCACAAGAAAAATACCAAATTCTAACCAAAATCTGAAATCAACTCAAACCCTGCCCTCGGGCCCACGTCTCGAAATCCGACAAAAATCACAAAACCCGAAAGCCCATTCACTCACGAGTCTAACCATACCAAAATCATCAAAATCCGCATCATTGCTCCCCAAAATCCCCAAAGTCCACTCTCCAAAATACCAAGCCCTAACCCCCAATTTCACTTCAAGAATCCTACTAATTAGGTGGGAAATCAACGGGAAAATACCATAGCTAATGATATTAGAGCTCAAGCAACTTACCTCAGTGAATATCCTTGAATCCCCTTCAAAAATCTCCCCAAAAGCTCCGAAGTCCGAATTGAGAATGGTGGAAATGAGAAAAATCACGAAGTCCCCTTTTTATACCTTCTATCCAGTGAAACCGCACCCGCGGTCCACTTTTCCGCTTCTGCGACACTGCACCTGCGGAATTTCCATCGCAGGTGCGAAACTCACTTAATACACTAGGTTCCGCATCTGCGGCCAACCTGACACGACCCGATTGGTTGTTTTGAGCTCTAGCGTGTATTATGGCTTCAAGTATTATGACTTGCATGCATGGTCGGAATTGAATTTCGGGATGTTCGGAGTTGATTTGGAAAGAAAATTCACATTTCGAAAGCTTTAAGTTGGAAGAATGGTCTAAAGTGTGATTTTTGAGTAAACGACCTCAGAATCGGGATTTGAAGGTTCCAACAGGTTCGTATGATGATTTTGGTCTTGGGCGTATGTCCGAATCTGGTTTTGGATGACTCAAGAGCGTTTCGGCGCCTATTGTGGAAGTTGGCATTTTGGAAGAATTTTATAAATTTGGGCTGAGCTGTATTTCAATATTATCGATGTCTGTTTGGGATTCCATGTTTGGGAATAGCTCCGTATGGTGATTCTGGTAGTCGGATCGCGTCCGGAAGTGGATTTGGAGGTCTGTAGGTCATTTCAGGGTCATTTGGCGAAAGTTATAAATTTGAAGGTTTTTGATAAGTTTGACCGGGAGTGTACTTTTTGATATCGGGGTCAGATTCTAATTCTGGAAGTTGGAGTAGGTCCATAATGTCGAATGTGACTTGTGTGCAAAATTTGATGTCAATTGGATGTGATTTGATAGGTTTCGACATCGAATGTAGAAATTGGAATTTCTTAGTTTCATTAGACTCGAATTGGGGTGTGATTCGTGTTTTTAGCATTGGTTGATGTCATTTGAGGCCTTGACTAAGTCCGTGATATGTTTTTCGACTTGTTGGTATGTTCGGACGGGGTCCCGAGGGGCTTGGGTGAGTTTCGGGGTGGTTTCGGACCATTTCTAGGGCATTTTTAGCTGCTGGTTTTTGGCTACAGCAGTATGCCACGCGATAACGATGAATTGATCGCGATCGCATAGAGGAAAGTTTCTGCTACACTAACCCGACTTTGGAAGCTTGTATCTTGCAATCTATAAGGAATTTAGAGATTATCCAAAAATAAAAGTTGTATCCCTTTGTGTCTAGTTTTCATAAAATCAAACCATTTGGCATTTGGAGTTGTGTACAAAACGATATGAGTTGAAATCTCGAAGAAGAAATTTGTGTTGCACAGGGCTGATTTTGGAAGCTTATATCTCATAATTTATAAGGAACTAAAGATGAGCAAAGCATGAAAGTGGTAGTCCTTGGAGTCTCGTTTTTAAAAAGTTAAACCATTTGCAATTGGAGTTTTATACAAAAAGTTATGACCATTATACTAGAGGCTATCTGGAAGAGCTGGGCATTATGTTCTTCGCGAACGCAAATAATTTTCCGCGATCGCGAGGACAAATTTTGGGCTGTGAAATGTTGTGCTTCACGATTGCAAAGCATTTTCTGTGATCGCGAAGAGTAAATACCTGGGCAGAAGCTATCTTTCAAGGTTTCGGCCATTTTTAACATATTTGGAGCTATGGAGCTCGGATTGAAGCGATTTTTGAGGCGATTTTCACCATATGGATTGGGGTAAGTGTTCTACATCTGAATGTAGTAATGATTCTATGGTTATATTAATCATTTATTTTGGATTTAAATGGAAGAAATCATGATTCTTGCAAAACTTTTCAAGAGCGAAAATTTAAGATTTGGAGGTCAAGTTGTTATCGGAATTTAATAAAATTGATACAATTGAACTCGTATCAGAATGGGTTGTTGGATTTTGTGAGTTTATGTTTTGAATTCATGTCTTGCTGATATTGTTATTGATTTATGTTTATTGTTTTCCTTGAGAAGGAGCGGGACTGAGTTTGCTTATTAAATGTTTTAAAAGGAGTTGATATTGAGGAAAAATTTGGATCTTGAAAGTTTTCATTTGAACTTCATATTTTGAAAAGAATGGAGGAATACTATAATAACTTAAGAAATCTATGTGTAACCGTGTCGCACGTATGATCCGTGAGCGGGGTAATTCCTTAAATTTATATTTGACCGCGTCGCAAGTATGATCTGCAAGCGGGGTAGTTCATTTTACTATTCTCATGGGAGCGGGCCGATCGCCTCGGCAGGTTAATAGATGCACCTATGGTTCGCTTCGATCGACCCTCGGCAGTGCACAATTTACATTTATGTTGGATCGGGCCGAATGTCCTCGGTGGTATTTTTGCGTGATGATAAAACTGGAAGTCATTTTTTTTCTTATTGGTACATTGTTTGGTGTGATCACATGTTTTAAAGGAAGGAAGTGGTTTAAGCTCTTAAATATGGTGAAGACTTGTTCAGTTATTTCTTGTTCTGAGTCTTATTGTTGTATATCATGCTTAATTGGAATTTCATATTATCATATTATTGGCCCTTAGTAAGTGTCGAAGTCAGCCCATCGTCACTACTTCTTCGAGGTTAGACTGGATACTTACTGGGTACGCGTTGTTTTCGTACTCATACTACAATTGCTGTACATTTTGTTGTACAGGCACATGTATGACTAGTGGCCTTGTGGGCGCAGTAGCGTGGTTGATACGGGGACTTAGGTGAGATGCATCTTATGAGACGATCCGTAGCCAGCAGAGTCTCCTTCAGAGTTTTTCTATTTTCTTTTCTGTCCAAAATTTGTATTCCGGAGAGTTATTGTATTTTGTTATACTTCCTAGTAAATGCTCATGCACTTGTGACACCGGATTTTGGGATATTTAGGGGATATTCGGTATTGAAATTGGAAAACATCATTATTATTTTGTAAAGTTCATCTTTTACTAGTTAAATTGAAGGAAATTTATGATTTCAAAAAAATATTAAAAAGAGAATTAAATTAGCTGTTTAGTGTTGGCTTTCCTGGCAGTGGTCTCCAGCGCCATCACGCCCTTTAACGAATTATGGGTCGCGACACAACCTCTCGCACCTACGGTTGCGCACCTGCGCATCACCCTCTGCTTCTGCGGAATTGGCCAGTCTCGTCACTTCCGCATCTGCGACTCAGTCTCGCATCTTTGGGCTCACAGATGCGACCTCTCTTACGCACCTACAGTTCCAGCCCAGGTCCTCTATGTCCGCATCTGTGGCTCCCAAAGCGCACATGCGACCTTGCACCTGCGGTTCCCACTCCGCAGGTGCGAAAACACCAGCAGCAACAGCTTCAGCTGCATTCTTCCAATTCCAAACTCCCGTTAGCATTCCGGAATCACCCCAAGCCCCTCGGAACCTCAACCAAACATACCAACAAGTCATATATCAACCTACGAACTTAGTCGAGCCTTCGAATCACTCAAAACAGCATCAAAACACTCAATTACCCTCGGGTTCAAGCCTAAGAACTTCTATACTTCCAAATACCGCCAACGATGCCTAAACTACCAAACCACGTCCGAATGACCTCAAATTTTACAAACATGTCACAAATGACACCACGAACCTACTCCAACTTCCGGAAATCTATTTCGACTCCGATATAAAATTTTCCATTGCCGACCAAAATTGCAAAAATTCCAGCTTTTGCCAATTCCAGACTAATTCTTCTACGGACCTCAAAATCACATTCCGGACGCGCTCCTAAGTCCAAAATCATCTAACGGAGCTAATTGAACCATCAAATTTCAAATCCAAGGTCATTTACACTTAAGTCAACATCCGGTCAACTCTTCCAACTTAACCCTTCTCATAAGAGACTAAGTGTCTCAATTCACTCCAAAACCACTCCGGACCCAAACCAACTAACCCGGTAAGTCAAAATACAGTTGAAGAACACAAAACAAGCAGGAAATGGGGGAACGAGGCTATAACTCTCGAAACGGCCGGCTGGGTCGTTACATCCTTCCCCTCTTAAACAAACGTTCATCCTCGAACGGGTCTAGAAACGTGCATGAAGTTTCAACTAGGTGTGGATATCTGCTCCGTATCTCCCGCTCAGTCTCCCAAGTAGCCTCCTCCATGAGCTGACTCTCCACTGCACTTTTACTGAAGCTATATCCTTTGATCTCATCTTTCGAACCTGCCGCTCCAAAATAGCCATCGGCTTTACATCATAAGTCAAATCACCATCCAACTGAACCGTGCTGAAATCCAAAACATGAGATGGATCGCCGATATACGTTCGAAGCATAGAAACATGACATACTGGATGCACACCCGATAAGCTAGGTGGCAAAGCAAGCTCATAGGCCACCTCCCCAATCCTCCGAAGCACCTCGAAACGCCCAATAAACCGGCGGCTCAATTTGCCATTCTTCCCAAATCTCATAACACCCTTCATAGACCTTTCTGTCAGCATAACTCTTTTGTCTTGACTACGCCGTGCGAAGCCGCTCCTGAATCAATTTCACCTTATCCAATGCATCCTGAACTAAGTCTGTGCCCAAAAGCCTAGCCTCTCCCGGCTCAAACCAACCCACTGGAGATCTACACTGCCTCCGATATAAAGCCTCATACGGAGCCATCTGAATAGTCGATTGATAGTTGTTGTTGTAAGCAAACTCCGCAAGCAATAGAAACTGTTCCCATGAACCACCAAAATCAAGGACGCAAGCACATAACATGCCCTCCAGAATCAGAATAGTGCACTCAGACTGCCCGTCCGTCTGAGGGTGAAATGTTGCGCTCAACTCAACCTTAGTGCCTAACTCTCGCTGCACGGGCCTCTAAAACTACGATGTAAACTGTATGCCACTGTCTGAAATGATAGAAACTGGCACTCCATGAAGGCGAACAATCTCTCTGATGTAAATCTCAGCCAACCACTCTGAAGATTAGGTAGTGCTCATAGGAATGAAGTGCACAAACTTGGTCAGCCGATCCATAATCACCCAAATAGCATCGAACTTCCTTGAAGTATGTGGGAGCCCAACTACGAAATCCATAGTGATCCGCTCCCACTTCCACTCTGGAATCTCTATCTGCTGAAGCAAGCCACCCGGCCTCTGATGCTCATATTTCACCAGCTGACAGTTGAGACACCGAGCTACAAACCCAACAATATATTTCTTCATCCTCCTCCACCAATAGTGCTGTCTCATATCCTAGTACATCTTCGCGTCACCCGGATGGATGGAATACCGCGAGCTGCGGGCCTCCTCCCGAATCAACTCCCGAAGCCCATCTACATTGGGCATACATACCTGGCCCTACATCCTCAATGCCCCGTCATCATCAATAGTCATATATCTATCATCATCATGCTGAACCTTGTCCTCGAGGACAAGCAAATGAGGGTCATCATACTGGCGCTCTCTGATACGATCAAACAAGGAAGACCGAGAAACCACACAAGCTAGGATCCGACAGGGCTCCAAAATATTCAATCTCACAAACTGAATGGCCAAAGCCTAAACATCAACTGCAAGAGGTCTCTCCCCAACAAGTAGGAATGCAAGACTACCCATACTCACTACCTTCCTACTCAAGGCACCGGCTACCACATTGGCCTTTCCCGGATGGTACAAAATGGTAATATCATAGTCCTTTAGCAGCTCCAACCATCTTCGCTGCCTCAAATTGAGATCCTTCTGTTTGAACAAGTGCTAGAGGCTACGATGATCAGTAAACACCTCACAAGACACACCATAGAGATAAAGCCTCCAAATCTTCAACGCGTAAACAATGGCAGCCAACTCCAAATCATGAAAAGGGTAGTTCTACTCATGGGGCTTCAACTGGCGCGAAGCATAAGCAGTCACTGTACCCTAGTGCCTCAAAACACATCCGATGGAGACCCGAGAAGCATCACAATATACGGAATAAGACCCGGAAGCTGACAGCAGAACTAACATTGGAGCTGTGGTCAAGCCCGTCTTGAGCTTCTGAAAGCTCATCTCACACTCATCCGACCACCTGAAAAGAGCACCGTTTTGGGTCAATTTGGTCAAGGGTGATGCAATAGACGAGAAACCCTGAATGAACCGGCGATAATAACCCGCCAAACCAAGAAAGCTACGAATCTCTATGGCTGAGGATGATCTGGCCCAACTCTGGACCGCCTCTATCTTCTTCGGATCTACCTGAATACCCTCACTGGACACCACGTGACCTAAGAATGCCACTGTACTGAGCCAAAACTCGCACTTGGAAAACATAGCATAAAGTTTCTCCTCCTTCAACCGCTGCATCACAATCCGCAAATGTTGGGCATGCACCTTCTGGGTACGAGAGTACACCAGGATATCATCAATGAATACAATAACAAACGAGTCGAGTTAAGGCTGGAACACAGTGTTCATGAAATGCACGAACGCTGCTGGGGCATTGGTCAGCCCAAACGGCATCACAAGGAGCTCATAATGTCCATATTGGGTCCTAAAAGTTGTCTTGAGAATGTCCGAGTCCCTAATCTTTAACTTATGATACCCTGACCTCAAATCAATCTTGGAGAGCACCCTCGCCCCCTGAAGCTGGTCAAATAAATCATCAATACGAGGTAAGGGATAATTGTTCTTGATTGTGACTTTGTTTAGTTGCCTGTAATCAATGTACATTCTCATGGTGCCATCCTTCTTCTTCACAAATAGAACTGGTGCAACCCAAGGTGACATACTAGGCTAAATAAATCCCTTAGCAAGGAGTTCCTGAAGCTGTTCCTTCAATTCCTTTAACTCTGTCGGTGCCATATGATACGGTGGAATATAAATGGGCTGACTGCCCGGCACCAAATTAATCCCGAAGTCAATATTCCTATACGGCGGCATGCCCGGCAGGTCTGCAGGATACACATCCGAAAAATCCCTACATTGATGTCCCTCACAAAAGCCAAATAAGAAAGAGAGCCCTTCCCAACCATCTGCTGGGCCTTCAAGAATGAAATCACTCTACTAGGAACATAATCCGATGAATCCCACCACTCAATCCGTGGCACTCCCGACATAGCCAATGTCACCGTCTTAGTGCGACAGTCCAGAATAGAATTACACGGAGACAACCAATCCATGCCCAATATCACATCAAAGTCAACCATACTGAGCAGCAATAAATTCACTCTAGTCTCTAGTCCCCCAATAGTCACTACACATGACCGGTATACATGGTCCACAATAATAGTATCGCCCACCGGTGTAGATACATGAACAGATGAAACAAGAGACTCACGGGGCATATCCAAATAACGAGAAAAATACGACAACACATATGAAAAAGTCGAACCAGGATCAAATAATACAGAGGCATCCATGTGGCAAACTAAGATAATACATGTGATCACAGCATCTGAATTAATAGCATCTGGTCTGGCAGGTAGTGCATAGACATGGGTATGACTGCCACCTGATCGGCCTCCCCCTCTAGGGCAACTCTTAGCTGACTGACCTCCACCCCAAGCTGGCTCGGCAGGTGGTGAAGTAACCGGTGCTGAAGCCGAAGGCTGACTCCTCTGCTGAGTTGAACCTCCCGTAAGGCGGGGACAGAACCTCTTAATATGACCCAAATCTCCACACTCAAAGCAACCTCTACCGGCAACTAGCAATGGGGACTGAAGGGAGCCCCGAGCATCGGGATACCCGCTAGAAGGACAAGGCGTAGATAAACCCTGAGCTGATGGTGCATAAGACGAAGTCTGAGCTGGAAGGGCACTGAGAGATGAGTGGCCCTAATGTAAACTATGAGAACCATGGCCAGATGATGCGCCACGGTGAGCTGGACGAGCCGTCTGAGCATGCCTGAATGGACGACCCTTGTCATGGTGAAACTAACCTCCCGAAGGAACACCACCAAAACTGTCGGATCCACAAGACCTCTTGGCCTCTCTCTCTACTCACTCCTAGCGGCGAACCGACTCTATATCCCGAGCAATGTCAACAACCTCCTCAAAAGAAGCACCAGACACCCTCTCTCTGGTCAGAAGAATCCGCAGCTGATATATGAGGCCATCAATGAACCTCCTGATCCTCTCCCTATCTGTGGGAACCAACCAGATAGCATGACGGGCCAACTCATAGAATCTCATCTCATACTGCATCACAATCATAACATCCCGACGCAACTGCTCAAACTGCCTATACAGCTCCTGTCTATGGGACTGCGGCACATACTTTTGCAAGAAGAGAATGGAGAACTGCTGCCATGTAAGGGGCGTTGCACCAATCGGCCTACGCCTCTCATAAGCCTCCCACCAAGTGAAGGCAGCTCTGGAGAACTGAAAGTAGTGAACGAGACCCCACTAGTCTCCAAAATACATGATGTACGAGAATCCTCTAACACTTATCTAAGAAACCCTGGGCATCCTCGCCCTCTGTACCGCTGAAAGTCAGAGGCTGAAGTCTACCAAACCTCCCAATCTATGATGCTCATTATCACGCATGGCAGGAACCACATAGTCCTAAGCAGCTGCAACTGGCTGGGCTGGTGGTGTCCCTAGTGTCTGAAGTCCCTCAATCACCTGCTCGGGTGTGCGGGCGACGGGTGTCTGAGTGCCTCCCCTGCACAGGAAGTGGATGTTGTTGTAGAAACAGAGACCGCCTGAGCAAGACTGGTGCACAAGGTCAGAATCTGAGCTAAGGTCTCCTGAAGACCAGGAATCACGAAGGGCACAGCTGGTGCCTGAGCTGGTCTCGCTGGTGCATCCACAACTGGGACGTGATCCTGAACTAGGGCAACTGGTGGGTCTGCAGATGCTGCCCTAGCTACCGTGCGGGCTACACCCCTGCCCCTACCACGGCCTTTACAGCGACCTCGGCCTCTCGCGGCCCCAACTGGTGGTACTGGTGGCTGTCCGTCCTGATCGGTAGCACGTGTCCTCACCATCTATGAGAGAATAGAATAACAGAAGTTTAAATACCAGTATCAATAGATTCGCACGACAAGAGTTCAAGAATGTGAAGTTTCCTAAGGGGTCTGCAGCCTCTCGAAGATAAGTACAAACGTCTCTGTACCGATCCGCAAGACTCTACTAAACCTACTCATGACTCGTGAGACCTATGTAAAGTAGGCTCTGATACCAACTTGTCACGACCCAAAATCCGACCCATCATGATGGTGCCTATCGTGGAACTAGGCCAGCCTCAACTCAACAACCAACACAACAACAATAAGTTTGAAAACGTTAACGGAAACTTTTAACATTTAAAGAAACTATTTGAAACATAATAAATTCCAAGATAAGATACAATCTAGCCCAAAACCAGGGTGTCAACGAGTGCATAAGCATCTAAAGGAGAACATAGTCTATTACAACGTTTAAGGAAACAAACTGAAATACATCTAGAGATAGAGATGGAGAGTCAAGGCCTGCGAACGCCGTGAAGATACCTCGGTAGTCACCTAAAGCATGAAGCCTCGATCAGCGACTACCACTGGGACCAAAAGTGCCTGGAACTACACACAAGGAGCAGGGGTAACGTGAGTATACCAACTCAGTAAGTAACGAGTCCAAACTATGGACTGAAAGGTAGCGACGAACTCGACCTCAACAGATATAATAGAAATAACGTACAGAAACGTAGGCATGCTTTCAGTTAAATAGACACCTCAAAGTAATAAGGTAAATACAGATCTGAATAGTTTAAGATAAATAACTCAACTGCCTCTACATGCCAATGCACCGACTGTGTGAAATGCACAATGTACTCCCACTCTCAAGTGCTCAACCACTCGGTACTTAATATGGCCATTCGGCCCAGGAAAATTTATCCTGGAACATGTACAACACTGACTGTGAGTCACTCAGTACCGAGGAAAAAGGGCAATCCAACCCTGAGGAGAAATCCATCTTCGAGTATATATATAAAAATACTTGCTCAACCAGTCGGTACCGAATATAGCCATTCAGCCCAGGGAAATCCATCCCGGAACATACTCATGACTGACTATAAGTCACCTGGTACCGAAGAAGAAGGATAATCCAACCCTGTGGAGAAATCCATCTTCGGATATCAATACTTCGGACAAATCCATGTCCAGGAAAATCCATTCATCAATAATATCATCTGCGCCCACTAGGGGTGTGCAGACTCCGGAAGGGCTCTTACGGCCCTAGCGCTATCATAATCAATATAACTGTTGCGGCGTGTAGCCCGACCCAATATCTGTCACTCATAATCAATCTCTCAGCTTCACACAGTCATCAATCTCCAGTCTCACCCACATGCTCACAATGTCATGGAAACTAGCCCGGAAACAATGATATGCTATGCCAAGAATAACAACTGAGACTGAGATATGATATGAAATGCATGAATATGACTGAGTACAAAATAATAGTGAAATCAGTGAATGACAGCAACAAACGACCACTAGGGGTCCCAATAGTATCGGCCTGAAGCCCTAACATGATATCTAGCATGTTTTGTACCCCAATTACTTTATCACATAATGGGAACACGGATATCAACAAGAAGGAGTCATTATACGGTGCCATGGAATGAACCAAGTCACGATTCTCATGGTGTGCGCCCGCCCGCCCGTTACATGGCATGTGCGTCACCTCAATACTAACCACATAACACAAAGTTCGAGGTTTCGAACCCTCAGATCAATGTTTGAAAGCATTACTTACCTTAAACCAAGCAAACTCCTACTCCGCAATGCCTTTGCCTCTTAAATCGGCCTCCAAATGTCCCGAATTAGCCACAAGCAATACAATACGATCAATATACGCCAAAGGAACCAATTCCACAGGAAAATTACCAAATTCTAAAAAAAAAATCCGAAATCGACTAAAACCCGACCCCGGGCCCACATCTCGAAATCCGACAAATATCACTAAAATCGAAAGCCCATTCACTCACGAGTCTAACCATACCAATTTCATCAATGTCACGCCTCCTTTTTTCTACACCCCCGGAAGAGGGTATGATAAAGGGAGTTATTTCCAACTTGAAGGACAATCGGAACGAGATTTTTTATTAAGATTTCAGAGTCGCCACTTGGGAAATTAATGGTGTCCCAAGTCACCGGTTGAATCCCGACCCGAGGAAATTATGACTCTGTTATCAGTCCTGCAAACCAGAAATCCAGGTAAGGAATTCTGTTAACCCGGGAGAAGGTGTTAGGCATTCCCGGGTTCCGTGGTTCTAGCACGGTCGCTCAACTGTTGTATTTGATTTTATCTGATTTCAAAACATGTTCTAGCTTATGTGCTTTTATTAGTAAACCGCTTTTATTTCTATTTTTAATAAGAATTGCAACGTCGTGAAAATGCGCCTCGAACCACGTCGCACCAGTGCACCCGTGATTGTTAACACATTTCGACTTCGTTGAGATTTGGATTTGGGTCACATAAATGTGCACCCACTTTAGGAAGGTAAACTTATTTAAATCGCGTGCCTAAAGAGACTATCACGTTATTATCTTTGGGGAAGGCCGTGAAATTCGCTAAACGGCTCATCCCGAAGTCTAAGTATTTTAGTATAAACATTTGTCGAGGGCCCCACAATTTATTTGTTTTGTTTAGCGAAAATCGTCTCTCTTATTATTTTTTGAAGACAAACCTAATGCAATTACGAGTTTCTCTTTTTATTCCGACTCTAAATATGAAGGAAAATTCTAATTAATTAAGGCTTTGAACCTCAAACCCGAGTTCGAACAACCAGCAATGGTTAAAGAGAAAATGGGCCTTGAGCCCAGATTGCAAAACAGGCACCTTGTGAACTAAAGTTTCCACGGCCACAGTCCTTTTTTGTCAAAACAGACCTGGGCTCTGTTAATACACCTAGGCCCCAAATACAAACAAGCGGCCCAATGGAAGTAAAAGGCGACTCAGGTGGCTGCGATGCCAATGTCTAGGATCGAATCCCAGCAAGAACAAACACAATTCAATTGGCTATGCAACCTACGTCAAACCCACATAACACTGTCGTGAACTACTAACCTAGGTGAATCAACTCAATTCAGGTGAAACTTAACACTAATCTGCCGATACCAATTCAAATGCCTATATCAGTGATATCCAAGGCTCTATTCAAATGCATACAACCAAGTATACCTTAACAGGACTACAGATTGCTACCGTTAACAAACAACATGTTGATAGAGTAAAGTAGTCTCAATTAACACACAATAGTTTCAATGTTTCAGTCATGCTTATCAACTAAATAACTGCTACAAATTATCTTCAAATTAGTAATCAACAGAGGCGAACTTTCAATGCACAAACTTGATGGAATTTCTTCATTTTCACTTCCAATTCCACAATTACATCAAACCAGTTTCGGATGTGTACCTGGAATTTGCAAAGGAAACAAGAAGGAAAGAGTCAGCAGTAGCACAACACGGCAGCAGCAATGGAGTTAGCCCAGGAATAACCAAAATAACTAGCCAGATACAGATTTGGACAGCAGAACTGCCAAACGACCCTCAGCAGTTAATCAGGCAACCAATGCAAGGGTGGATTGAATTCAAAATACCAGAAATCTCAACAAACCCCAATGACAATAACAAATAAACCACAGCAGCCCCTTAAGCCTCAACACTACTCAAAATCAAACTTAATTTCTCTTGAGGTTTCAATGAAACAGAAGTCAACCAAAAATCCAACCCCAGACCATCTCGAATGAACCAAAACCACTCGGCCAACTAACAGGCATACTTCAGAAGAGACTCAACAAATAGGGGAGAAGAGAACTGATCACATTAGGCTAACAGCAATGTAACAGTACATTTTTTGATTTTTGCAGATTGTTTGTTGTTTTTGGTTTTCTTTTACAATTATAAGATCTGAAAGAGGATCTCTAACTCCTATTGATGGTCATGCTTGAACTGCAAGCTCGGATCTGTGAGGAGGGATTTACTGAGGGGGTTTTGGCTCCAAAACTTAGCAAATTTCAGGGGGTTCCCCTCCAGCCTCCCTTTAGCAAGGCAAATGAATGCCTATTTATAGGCAAACTTAGGGTCCAATTTTCAGATTTTCACTTTACCCATTAGTCCCTATTTAATTCTATTTCTTCCCCTTATTTTCTGACTTGTGACACAAGTAACTACCCTAAGTTTACTGAAACCTGCACTATAGTCCATCCTAGAAGGTTCTATACTTATTACAATTCCTATTCTATCCTTACCCCACTTCAAAAATTACCAAATCTAATTAAATTACCCTTTTCAATGCCCAAAATATCCTTTAACTATACTGTAATTACTGACCTAGATCACCCTAAACCTGGCCCTATTATCTTAGTCAAGACCCAACTAGGGTTAAACCGAATGCCTGCTAGATAAAACAGCTATATCCAAACAATCCTAAAATTGAACTAAGAGTCTAATTATCCTTCTCTAAATCTCAGCAACCAAAACCAACTAATCCAAGATAAACAATGAATTCAACAGTAAATGAACGGAATTGGAACCAAATTAACAAGAGCATTTATGGAACAATTAATTGACACCCAACACTGAATCAAACCTAAAAGTTTTGAACGAAGTTATTATGCAAAGAATAAAAGAAAATCAGTCAAAGAAAAGAAACTTACTGATTTTAGGAATTCTGGCCAGCCAATGACGTCCGAATCTTTCAAGATTTTTGACACGCAACATCCCTAATCATGTGTTTTCGC
>NC_031995.1:30355129-30357432 GCF_001879085.1 Nicotiana attenuata
AAAAATGCACAAACAAAATGCAGACAATTAGCACAAAATGACACCAAGATTCACCAAAATTGTAAAATAGTAATAATAAGCAAACAAAAATCATTTGGTTTGAATTTTGGGAATAATTTGCTTAGGGCAAAAATCACGTGCTCACAGCTGCCCCTCTTTGCGCGGAAACACAAAGAGTTTTCGTGCAAAGACAAGTGAGCGGAAATGAGCGATTTTTGCCCGTTCGCATATTCCGTGTGAAGCAATTTTTGAAAAAGCTTGACCGCACCCTGCTTCAGAGGTTGCCTACATATCCTGGGCTAAATAGGAATCAGGTCAGTGTAGTTCGGGAGGATTTGGTAGCTGGGACTACCAAGAACTGGGGCTTTCTGCTATTGCTGTTGCTACTGCTTGCTGACCTCTTTATTTCACCGAGTAGAAATAAAAGAAGCTAGCCTAAGCTATGATCTACAAATTACAAGAGAGTCCTATCTATGTCTTCTAACTTGTTCTTGTGTTGTCTTGAACTTGTATCTTGTATTCTTCCGATGGTATTCCTGTTGTTGTCTTGCATTGTAATTGGAGATGTATCGCCGTTCCTCCGAGTGACGTTTGACTGCTGCAATTTGAAATATGTGCCTCTATTCTCCAGGCGGGCTCCTGATAAACAAACAAAGAAAACTTTCTGCCCCAGTTTGGTAACTGGGTAGAGGTTATCAAATATCAAAAGCTAAAATTGAATTGTACTTCCCTTATTCTCCAGGTGGGCGCCTGACTGCTGAAACTTGAAATATATTCCCTTATTCTCCAGGTGGGCGCCTGATTGCTGAACGTGAAAGTATTCCCTTGTTCTCCAGGTGGGCGCCTGACTTCAACAAAATAAACAACAAAGAAAATTTCTGCCCCAGTTTGGTAACTGGGTACAGCGTGTTATCAAATACTAAAAGCTAAAAATTTAAATTGTACTTCCCTTGTTCTCCAGGTGGGCGCCTGACTTCTAAACTTGAAATGTATTCCCTTGTTCTTCAGGTGGGCGCCTGATTGCTGAAATTTGAAAAGTATTCCCTTGTTCTTCA
The DNA here is from genome assembly GCF_001879085.1 of Nicotiana attenuata. Classification (NCBI taxonomy): domain Eukaryota; kingdom Viridiplantae; phylum Streptophyta; class Magnoliopsida; order Solanales; family Solanaceae; genus Nicotiana; species Nicotiana attenuata. Next base: position 30,356,185 of record NC_031995.1, read on the forward strand.
GGTGGGCGCCTGATTGCTGAAACTTGAAATGTATTCCCTTGTTCTCCAGGTGGGCGCCTGATTGCTGAAATTTGAAAAGTATTCCCTTGTTCTCCAGGTGGGCGCCTGATTGCTGAAATTTGAAAAGTATTCCCTTGTTCTTCAGGTGGGCGCCTGATTGCTGAAATTTGAAAAGTATTCCCTTGTTCTTCAGGTGGGCGCCTGATTGCTGAAATTTGAAATGTATTCCCTTGTTCTCCAGGTGGGCGCCTGATTGCTGAAACTTGAAAGTATTCCCTTGTTCTCCAGGTGGGCGCCTGACTGCTAAAACTTGAAATGTATTCCCTTGTTCTCCAGGTGGGCGCCTGACTGCTATTTCCCTTGTTCTCCAGGTGGGCGCCTGATTGCTGAAATTTGAAAAGTATTCCCTTGTTCTCCAGGTGGGCGCCTGATTGCTGAAATTTGAAAAGTATTCCCTTGTTCTTCAGGTGGGCGCCTGACTGTAAATCTTGAAATATATTCCCTTGTTCTCCAGGTGGGCGCTTGATTGCTGAAACTTGAAATATATTCCCTTGTTCTCCAGGTGGGCGCCTGATTGCTGAAATTGAAAGTATTCCCTTGTTCTCCAGGTGGGCGCCTGATTGCAACAAAATAAACAAAGAAAACTTTCTGCCCCAGTTCGGTGGCTGGGCAGACTTGTGAGTTATTACCTAAGCTATTGATGTGATGGTGATAGCAAAACTAAAGACTTGATTGGCATGTACGTCCCCTGTGAGTAAAACTATTTGACTAAGATTTTTATCTAGGAGAAAATTCATCAGACTAGGTCCACTTTTGTTATCTTAGGAGAAAGTTTCATCAGACTAAGAGGTAGATCCCAGGAGAAGGTTCATCAGACTGGGTTTACTATCTCAGGAGAAAGACTCATCAGACTAAGATGTGATCCTAGGAGAAAATTCATCAGACTAGGTCCACTTTTGTTATCTTAGGAGAAAGTTTCATCAGACTAAGATTTAGATCCTAGGAGAAAATTCATCAGACTAAGTCCACTTTGTTATCTTAGGAGAAAGGTTCATCAGACTAAGATTTAGATCCTAGGAGACAGTTCATCAGACTAGGTCCATTTTGTTATCTTAGGAGAAAGGTTCATCAGACTAAGATTTTGACTCTAGGAGAAGATTCATCAGTCTAGGTCTCTTGTTATCTTAGGAGAAAGATTCATCAGACTAAGATGTTGACTCTAGGAGAAGATTCATCAGACTAGGTCCA
>NC_031995.1:30361119-30365391 GCF_001879085.1 Nicotiana attenuata
TCTTTTCTGTTCCTCTTTCTTCCAACCAAGCTTACTGGTACGTTCTGCCTGGCTTCCGAACGACTCACGATTTTGCCTGACTTGATTCCTTCTTCCACTAGCTCCCCCATTTTTGATACATCATTGAAAGGCTTACCCAAGGCCGGGATCAAATGACTGTAGTAGGCAGGTCCCTGGGCCTGTAGAAAAAGCTTACCCATTTCTTCTTTGCTGATCGGGGGACTGACTCGAGCAACTTGCTCCCTCCATCTGAGCCCAAACTCATTAAAGCTTTCCTCCGGCCTCTTTTCCATCTTAGATAGCAAGGTGCGGTCTTGGGTAACACTTGATTTGCATTGAAAGTATCGGACAAAGTCTCGAGCCATGTCACCCAATGTAAGCCACCCATCGACATTTTGACGACCATGCCAGTCCAAAGCTGCCCCAGTTAGGCTTTTACTGAAATATGCCATCATCACGTCATCTTTTTCTCCGACAATCCTCATTTCGTTGCAATAGACCCTCAGGTGGGCTACCGGGTCTCCACGCCCATCATACAAGTTGAAGTTTGGTACTTTGAATCCTGCGGGCAGGCGGGTGTCATGTGGCACAATCAGTTCTTTGCAAGTCATGCTACCCTGGCCTCTCACTCTTCGCTTGTCCCTTAAGGACAGTTCTATGCTTTTCAGCTTTCTGGGCGTCCCATCTCGTCCTTCTCTTCCTGTAACCTTTTCATTTCTATCATGGAGCTCATCTCGGGATATGACAGGAGGGCAATTTTGGGTAGTAGTAACTGAGGGATGAGCGGTGGAGCTACTAGGGTAGTTGGGACGAGTGTGATAAGCGGGTGTGTCTGGAGAATATGGAGGATCATCTGGTATTGTGTTGGGAGTTTGGGTAAGGGTAGCGTCCGGGAAATTTAGTGGTGGCGGAGGTGGTGCCTTCCCAGTCATCCAGGCTTGATACATGTCTGTCATATGTTGTCTTAGCATCCGCACCTCTTCAGCCAACCCATTATCTTGTTCCACCAACTGTTGTCGAGCACCAGTATCAACCAACTCAGTTCTCTTGTTGTTTGCCATTGCCTTTTGTCCTTGTGTTGTACAGAAGAGTTACCACTTTCAACCACAAACCAACCACCTTTCTGGAATTGGAACAAAATGAAACCATCACGTTAGCGTTAGGGCATCTAACACATTGGTAACAGCTTTTGATCGGTCGCATGCGTCATCCCGACTTTTCCTTATTTCCAATTGCAAACTTTTCTTCCTTTGTTTTTCTTCTTTTTCCCCTTTTTTTTTCCTTTACTCTTGCCTTTGTCCCCTCTCGTTCCTATTTCCTTCCTTTCTTGAGTTTTGTTTTTCCGCTCTTTTTTTTCCTTTTTGCCTTTTGTGGTTTTTCCTCTCTTTTCTCGTTTTTTTTTTCCTTTTGGTTATGGTCGAATCCTATGGAGATTGCCTACGTATCACGACCCCGCGTGAATCAGACCGAGCGTAGTTCTTGCATAGTAAATGTAAAGTAGAAGCAAAATATTTCCTGGTGCCCGCGGGACATCGTTCGGTCTCGCCGCGGGCCTATATGCAAATTCCCCTTATTTTGAATCGTGCTCATCCTGCACATTTATTAAGGTGATTTTAATCACTTATTTTGACCTAAAAGAGAAAAATAGCGCAATCTCTGTTCAAACTTCTAAGTTAAACAAACAGTCGGTTTTGCAGTTACGGCTTTCCAGCACTTCGGAGAGAAGACATTAAGGCTGTACCCGTTGACCGTTGGGAAATGACTCAAGATGGCCGTTTTTGCACAAACAGCCTTCCGGCGCCCGTTTGGGGACATTCGGCTATTTTGACAAAACGGCATCACCTGATTTATTTACGACAAAAGAAAAAATTGACATTTTTGGCTATTTTTGTAAAGGGGTGGTTGGACCCGATGAGGGTTGCCTACGTATCTCACACCCGATGAGAATCAAACTTGCGTAGTTCGGGCCAATAAACCAGGGTGGCAAATACACTATTTCTGAAAGCAAGATTCTTTTTTATATTTCTTTTCAGTGGTAAATAAAATAAACTAATTTTGAAAATAAAACCCTCTTTTTTTTCCTTTCTATTGGTAACAAAACCAACTAAAAAAAAAAAACTACTTTTCTTCTTTTCTTTCATTTTCTCAAAAATCCGGCAGCATTTCAGCACTATTTGGACATTGGTTTTTCTAAAATAGGTAACTAACTCTCTACACTGCTAATTTCTCTTCTTTTTTTCTCTTTTTTTTTTCTTTATTTCAATATTTCCCATATACTCAAAGTCGGTCAGCATGCGAGTCCAAAACAGATAAATGCACAAGTAGGATGCATCAGGAGGGTCCATTATTCCGGGTACACCTGTCCTAGACGGACCCAACCCCTGTGTTGAGTCCCCTAAGTCATATGCACGTGAAGCAAATAAGCGTTCCTACTAGGGATCCGGCATGAAGTCAAGTTCTTCTAGATTCAAAGCCTGGGTATGTGTTCTAGACTGTGTACCCGAGCGGACAACTCGAGTCGAGGAGGGGGCTACGTACCGGGAACCAAAGGGCCATCCGGCTTAGTAACTTGTCCGGCCTCTTTCTTATTTCAGGGTATTGACACTAACAGAATAGGGAGTCTCAACCAGTAAGCACATCCCCGGAGGTGAGAAGAGAAGGGTTTCGGCACAGTTTATATACAGTTCAGATAATATTAAAGCGGTAAAAAGCAACATTTTGCACATTTAGCATGAAACATGAAGAAAAATCAGATAAAGCCAAATACAACAATATATCTAAGCTCGAATTCTGAACCCTGAACCCAAGTTCTGGGTTCTGTCCCCAGCAGAGTCGCCAGAGCTGTCACACCTCCTTTTTACCTGTACCGGCGAGGGTGTAAAGGAGTTTTTCCATTTAAAGGACAATCGGAACGGGATTTATTATTGAGATTTCAGAGTCACCACTTGGGAGGTTAATGGTGTCCCAAGTCACCGGTTGAATCCCGATCCGAGGAAATTATGACTCTGTTAACAGTCCGCGAACCAGAAATCCGAGTAAGGAATTCTGTTAACCCGGAAGAAGGTGTTAGGCATTCCCGGGTTCCGTGGTTCTAGCAAGGTCGCTCAACTGTTGTATTTGATTTTATCTGATTTCGAAAACATGTTCTAACTTATGTGCACTGTTTTTATTTTTTATGAGAATTGCAACGTCGTGAAAATGCATCTCAAATCACGTCGCACCAGTGCGCCCGTGACTGTTAACGCATTTCAACTTCGTTGAGATTTGGATTTGGGTCACATAAATGTGCACCCGATTTTAAGGGAGTGATGTTATTAATATACGCGCCTAAAGCAGCTACGTGTTTATTATATTTGGGGAAGACCATGAAATTCGCTAAATGGTCCACCCGAATTCTAAGCATTTCATATAACATCTATTGAGGGTCCCGTATTTATTTGGCGGGGCTCGTCTTGCCATTTTTATTTAAAGGCTACTCTTAGAGTGACTACAATTTCCTACTCACTTTGTCTCTAGAATAAATTAACAGAAAACAAAACCTAGTCAATTAATCCTGCTGTAAATTATTAACATTAATCCTGAATCTTTCGTTTACTCACAATCCTAGCAATTCTGGGCTTTGATGTCGATTGAGGCAACCAGCGAGCCCAGTTGGTTTAATTTTTAATATGCCTGGTTTTGCCTGTTGCTATTATCCTTGGGCCCAATTTGAATTAAGAAAGGCCATGGCCTGGATACTTCCAGTTGGGCTAGTATGGGCCCAAACATCCAGTTCTTACTAATCATGAATCAATTTTTTCAACACTATTAACAATAAAGTCCAGGCTACTTGATTTCACAGACATTCACGAGCAAATCAGTTTATTCAATCAATCCAGTTAATGATACACGTAATTTTCAAGTAAAATACTGGTTTTAACAATCAACATGCAATTATTTATTCCTACGTTGAAATAGGGAGATTAATGGAACAGAAGAGATGACATTCATAACTAGCGTGACGAAAAGCATATTTAGCTCTGAGATTAAAATCGAAACAGGCGACTTTCTAAATCAATTATGGATCAAACTCAGTGCAGATATTCTACTTTTAACCAAGTGCTATACTGAACAGGTACTAAACTATTCAAAATCTACAGCTGATAGCCACAAATTAATAGTCCAAATAGTCCAAAGTCCAAATTATACAGTCCAATTTCAGTCCAGTTGTACAATGTAAACACGAATTTAAAGCAAGCTTAACAAAGGCAAACTCCATGAGTATCTATCCTA
>NC_031995.1:30366208-30443051 GCF_001879085.1 Nicotiana attenuata
ATCTTAGTCAAGACCCAACTAGGTTAAACCGAATGCCTGCTAGATAAACAGCTATATCCAAACAATCCTAAAATTGAACTAAGAGTCTAATTATCCTTCTCTAAATCTCAGCAACCAAAACCAACTAATCCAAGATAAACAATGAATTCAACAGTAAATGAACGGAATTGGAACCAAATTAACAAGAGCATTTATGGAACAATTAATTGACACCCAACACTGAATGAAACCTAAAAGTTTTGAACGAAGTTATTATGCAAAGAATAAAAGAAAATCAGTCAAAGAAAAGAAACTTACTGATTTTAGGAATTCTGGCCAGCCAATGACGTTCGAATCTTTCAAGATTTTTGACACGCAACATCCCTAATCATGTGTTTTCGCAAGAAGACACCTGGTTAAGGATGGTACGGTCCAAAATCACAAAGATTTTGGATTAGGGTTCTGCCGGGATCGAAATTTAAAATTCGTGATATTCTGGACAGATTCGAGGGACGGGGCTTGGGGGGTTTGAAAGAGGAGGTGAAGGCGGTTAGGTGGTGTTAATTTGGGGTGGTTTGGGTGGGGTTGCGTCGTGGCCGGAAAACTTTGATTTAATATTCGAAGCTTTGGGGTGAGATTTGAAGAAAACTAAGGCTAGGATCGTGAAGAGGAAGGTGAGATGAAGGATTGGTGTAATTTTGGAGGCCATCGGAGCATCGCCGCCGGCGGCGGCGATTTCCGGCCGGCGGCGCTAGGGCGGAGGACGGCGGAGGAAGGAGAGGCAGCGGTGGTGGCGTGGTGGGGAAGGCGGCGTTACAGGGAATGGTTGTACGAGGAGGGAGAGAAATGTTTAGGGTTTTGAATTAATTTTCGGACAGTTTTATTGAATGGTTTGGGTTGATGAGGGCCGTAGGATCATGGGAAATGGATGGCCAGGATGGATTGAGTTTTAATAACTCACAACGACGCCGTTTGGGCGCCTCTTGGACCGGACTGGGTCGGGGTGAATTGGGCCTGGGGTTTGGTCCGGTCTTGAGGGGTTTTTGGGGTGGGCTGGACCGTTTTTGGCCCAATTTGGGCATTTTATTGAGACCAATTTATTTTCTTTGTATTTTCTTTATTTTGCTTTTGTATTTTATTTTCTGATTTTATAAAATGCTAAAATAAACTAAAACAAATTGACTCTAACAATTATATTTCCTAATTAATTCCTAAAGAGAAATGCAAAAATGGACCCTTTTTGTTATTTTCTTAACATTTGTTCTAAAATCAATTAATACTAGAACATGAAATTAAATCCTAAATGCAAAAATGCATATTTTGTATTTTCATATGGATTAAAATGCACAAATAAAAATGCAACAATTACCAAAACAATGCCACAAAGTTCACAAAATTTTATAAAATACTAGAGAAATTGTTTTATTTAAATTTTAGGAATTATTCATATATAGGGCAAAAATCACGTGCTCACAATCAAAATCTGACATCATTGCTCCCCAATATCCCAAAAGTCCACTCTCCAAAATCTTAAGCCCTAACCCCCAATTTCACTTCAAAAATCCTACTAATTAGGTGGGAAATCAACGGGAGAAAAACATAGCTAATGATATTAGAGCTCAAGAAACCTACCTCAGTGAATATCCTTGAATCCCCTTCAAAAATCTCCTCAAAAGTCCCCTTTTTATACCTTTTGTCGAGTGAAACCGCACCTGCGGTCCACTTGTCCGCTTCTGCGACACCGCACCTGCGAAATTTCCATCGCAGGTGCGAAACTCACTTAATACACAAGGTTTCACATTTGCGGCCAACCTCTCGCACCTGCGGTTGTGCACCTACACATCACCCTCTGCTTCTGCGGAATAGGCCAATCTCCTCACTTCCGCATCTGCGACTCAGTCTCGCATATGCGGGCTCGCAGATGAGACCTCTCTTACGCACCTGCGGTTCCAGCCCAGGTCCTTTATGTCTGCATCTACGGCAACCCAAGCACACTTGCGACCTCGCACCTACGGTTCCCACTCCGCAGGTGCGAAAACACCAGCAGCAGCAGCTTTTGCTGCATTCTTCCAATTCCAAACTCCCCGTTAGCTATTCGAAATCAACCCAACCCCTCGGGACCTCAACCAAACATACCAATAAGTCATATATCAACCTACAAACTTAGTCGAGCCTTCGAATCGCTCAAAACAACATCAAATTACGCCAATGACACCTAAACCTACCAAACCACGTCTGAATGACCTCAAATTTTACACACACGTCACAAATGACACCACGAACCTACTCCAACTTCCGGAAATCCATTCGGACCTAGTATCAAATTTTCCATTGCCGACCAAAATTGCCAAAATACCAACTTTCATAAATTCAAGACTAATTCTACTACGGACCTCAAAATTGCATTCCACATGCGCTCTACGAGTATCTATACGTTGGTGTCAAGCATGCCTGTGAGTCTTCTACCATAATTGTTGTGACTCTATTATGTATCAATCATGCCCAATTAATGGTTACTAATGTTGAACAAAGCTCATGATCTTGGTAATTGACTATTGTCGAGTATTGACTCAAATTGAAGTTTGATTTTGTAAAGAAATTGTTGAAACAATATTGGTTATGGCTGAATCCCTTGCCGGGATGTTTGTTGATATTGTTGGTTCCCTTGCCGGGATGTTTGTTGATATTGTTGATTTCCTTGCCGGAATAGTATTGTTGGTATTGTTGATTCCCTTGCCGGGACATATTGTTTTCTATTGATTGGGTGAGGGAGAATTTAAAGCACGAAGGGTGATGCCGTGCTTGATATTGTGAGAGAGTGTAAAGCACGAAGGGTGATGCCGTGCCGATATTATGAGTGTTAATGCACGAAGGGTGATGTCGTGCCATGATTTGAGAGTTAATGCACGAAGGGTGATGCCGTGCCAATATTGTAAGGAATAATGCATGAAGGGTGATGTCGTGCCATGATTATGTGAGGTAATGTACGAAGGGTGATGCCGTGCCATTTCTATTAATTCATATGGTAAGGACGAGAGTAAAGCACGAAGGGTGATGTCGTGCACGTGTTACCGTTTAATTATTCTTGTTGATTTAGATATGATGTTCATTTTGCTTCCTTATTGATGTTTCCTTATTGGTTTATTATTAGAATCTGATATTCCCCGTAGCATGTCCCCTTCCCACCTTATTTTGTTGATTTTTGTTATTATATTTCTTTTTGTATATGATTTAACTGCACAGGTATATATGATTGTCGTGTCTTAGCCTCGTCACTACTTCGCCGAGGTTAGGCTCGACACTTACTCAGTACATGGGGTCGGTTGTACTGATGCTACACTCTACACTCTTTTGTGCTGATTTCGGTACCGGACCCAGTGAGTAGCTGAGGTAGCTGCCTTCAATCCAGGGAAACCAAGGTAGATCTGCTGAAGTTCGCAGAGCCTAAAGTCCCCCTTCCCTGTTTAGCTTTTCTACTGTCTCTTTTCATTCCGAGAACAGTTGTACTTTTCTTTCCAGACTTGTATTTGTAGTAAAAATCTTAGTCGTTCGTGAATTTGTGACACCAGATTCGTGGGTAAACATGTATTGGAGTATTTGAATTTGTTTTAACTCTTCCGCACTTTTCATTCGTTTAGCTATAGTTACTGTTTATAATTGTTTGGGTTGATTGTTAACGTGTAGAACCTTAATAGTTGGCTTGCCTAGCTTTCATGAGTAGGCGCCATCACGACTCCCGAGGGTGGGAAATCTGGGTCGTGACAAGTTGGTATCAGAGCACTAGGTTGCCTAGGTCTCACAATTCACGAACAATCTAGGTAGAGTCTGAGGGATCGGTACGGAGACGTCCGTGCTTATCCCCAGAGGCTACAGATTTTAGGAATAACTTCACATCTATTCTTCTCTGTAGTGCGATTTGACTTCTCAATGCTAATTGAACTTTTACTTTGTCCTTTCGCAGATGGCGAGAACACGTGCTTCTTCATCCGCTGATCAGCATCTCGAGACCCCAGTGGCAGCTCATACGCGGGGCAGAGGATGAGGCCAAGGCCGTGCTAGAGGCCGAGGTAGAGGCAGGGCTCAGCCTAGAGCAGCAGCACCAGCGGAGGAGCCTCAGGTAGAGTTTGAGGAGGAGGCTCCAGCCCAGACCATTCCAGCAGGGCTAGCACAGGTCCCAGAGGGGTTCATTGCTACCCCGGTACTCCAGGATACTCTGATCCGTCTAGTGGGCTTTATGGAGAGTGTCGCCCAGGCAGGCTTACTTCCCGTAGAACCAGCCATCTCTCAGGCTGGGGGAGGAGCACAGACTCCCGCTACTCGCACTCCGGAGCAGGTGGCTCCTCAGTTTCAGACTCCAGCAGCTCAGCCAGTTGGAGCAGTTCAGCCAGGTGTGGTAGCTCAGACCGGTGATGGAGCAGCTATGTCTGCTGATGCTTTGTGGAGGTTGGATAGGTTCACCAAGCTGTTCACTACCACTTATGGTGGTACATCCTCAGAGGATCCCCAGGACTATTTGGACGGTTGTCACGAGGTTCTTCGGAACATGGGGATAGTGGAGACCAATGGGGTCGACTTTGCTGCTTTTCATCTGTCGGGTTCCGCCAAGACTTGGTTGAGGGATTATTGTTTGGTTAGACTAGCTGGGTCACCGGCTTTTACTTGGGATGAGTTCTCTCAGCTATTTCTAGAGAAGTTTCTTCCTATCACTCAGAGGGAGGACTAGCGGAGACAGTATGAGCGTCTCCAGCAGGGTTCTATGACCGTCACTCAGTACGAGACCAGATTTATTGCCTTGGCCCGTCATGCTCTTATTATACTTCCCACTGAGAGAGAGAGAGAGTGAGGAGGTTCATTGAGGGACTCGCTCAGCCTATTCGATTGCAGATGGCTAAGGAGACAGGCGAGATTTCTTTTCAGGATGCGGCCAATGTGGCCCGGCGAGTTGAGATGGTTCTATCATAGGGGAGTGGTCAGGGGTTGGACAAGAGGCCTTGTCATTCGTGCAAATTCAGTGGTTCCTCGTCTGGAGGCAGGGATTCTTTTGGTAGGGGCCATCCTCCCAGGCCGTTTCATTCAGCACTTCAGGCTTCTCAGGGTGCTCTAGGTGGCCGTGGTTCTCATATGCAGTATCCGAATCAGCTACCCTACAGTGCATCACAAACTCCTATCAGTGCACCTCCGCTCCAGAGTTTTTAGGGTGGTTACTCAGGTCGTCAGGGTCAGTTTCAGGGTCAGCAGTCCCAGCAGCTGAGGACTTGTTATACTTGTGGCGATCCGAGGCACATAGCTAAATTTTTCCCTCGAGCCTCGAGCAGTTCTCAACATCAGGATTCTCGTGCTATGGTTCAGGCACCGGGTGTTCCACAGCCCACCCGACTGGCTAGAGGTAGGGTTCAGGCAGTTAGAGGTGGAGGTCGAGGTGTTAGAGGTGGAGGTCAGGCCGTTAGAGGTGGAGGTCAGGCCGCTAGAGGCGGAGGCCAGCCAGCAGGAGGCCGTCCCGGGGATATAGTTCAGGGTGGTGGATCCCAGCCCCGATGTTATGCTTTTCCAACCAGAGTTGAGGCTGTGGCCTCCGATGCGGTTATCACAGGTACGGTTTCATTTTGTAGTAGAGATGCTTCAGTTCTATTTGATTTGGGGTCTGCATACTCCTATGTGTCATCTTATTTTGCTACGTATTTGGTTGTGCCTCGTGATTCCTTGAGTGCTCCCATATATGTTTCCATACTGGTGGGTGATTCCATTGTTGTAGATCATGTCTATCACTCGTGTATGGTTATTATTGGGGGTCTTGAGACCCGTGTAGATCTCTTACTTCTGGATATGGTTGATTTTGATGTCATATTGGGGATGGATTGGCTATCACCTTATCATGCCATATTGGATTGTCAAGCCAAGACCGTGACCTTAGCCTTGCCGGGGTCGCCTCAATTGGAGTGGAGAGGGATTCCTGGTCATTCTACCAGTAGGGTCGTTTCTTATATGAAGGCTCAGCGTATGGTTGAGAAGGGGTGTTTGGCTTACTTGGCATATGTGCGTGATTCTAGTGCTGAGGCTCCTTCTATGGATTCCGTGACAGTTGTTCGTGAGTTTCCAGAGGTATTTCCTGCAGACCTGCCGGGGATGCCACCCGACAGGGATATCGACTTTTGCATTGATTTGGCTCCGGGCACTCAGCCCATTTCTATTTTGCCATATCGTATGGCCCCGCCATAGTTGAAGGAATTGAAAGAACAGTTGCAGGACTTGCTTGATAAGGGCTTCATTAGACCTAGTGTCTCGTCCAGGGGTGTGCTGGTATTGTTCGTTAAGAAGAAGGATGGATCGATGAGAATGTGTATATATTATCGGTAATTGAACAAGGTCACCATCAAGAACAAGTATCCATTGCTGAGAATTGATGATTCGATTGACCAGCTTCAGGGTGCCAAAGTGTTTTCGAAGATTAATTTGAGATCTGGCTACCATCACTTGAGGATTAGGGCATCCGATGTCCCTAAGATAGCTTTTTGCACTCGGTACGGGCATTATGAGTTTTTAGTGATGTCGTTTGGGTTGACAAATGCCCCAGCAGCATTCATGGATCTGATGAACCAAGTGTTCAGGCCTTACTTGGATTCTTTCGTGATTGTCTTCATTGATGACATTTTGATCTATTCCCGCAGCCGGGAGGAGCATAAGAAGCTTCTTCGAGTCGTTCTTCAGACTCTGAGAGACAGTCAGTTGTATGCTAAGTTTTTGAAGTGTGAGTTTTGGTTGAGTTCAGTTGCATTCTTGGGCCACGTCGTATCAGCAGAGGGTATTCAGGTGGATCCGAAGAAGATAGAGGCAATAAGAACTGGCCTCGACCCACATCAGCTACAGAGATCCGGAGTTTCTTGGGTTTGGTGGGTTATTACTGTCGGTTTGTGGTGGGGTTTTCATCTATAGCAGCCCCAATGACCAGGTTGAACCAGAAAGGTACCCAGTTCAGGTGGTCGAACGACCGTGAGGCGAGCTTTCAAAAGCTCAAGACAACTTTGACTACGGCACCGGTGTTGGTATTGCCTACGGGTTCAGGGCCTTATACAGTGTATTGTGATTCATCTCGTATTGGACTTGGTGCGGTGTTGATGCAGAATGGCAAGGTTATTGCATATGCTTTGTGGCAGTTTAAGATTCACGAGAAGAATTATCCAGTTCATGATTTAGAGCTAGCAACCATTATCCACGCGCTGAAGATTTGGAGGCATTACTTATATGGCGTGTCATGTGAGGTGTTCACGGATTATAAGAGTTTGCAGTATTTGTTCAAGCAGAAGGAGCTCAATTTGAGGCAGAGGAGGTGGTTGGAGCTTTTGAAAGACTATGATATCACCATTTTGTATCATTCGGGGAAGGCCAATGTAGTGGCCGATGCTTTGAGTAGGAAGTCAGCCAGTATGGGCAGTCTTGCGTATATTCTGATCGGTGAGAGACCGCTTGCTTTGGATGTTCAGGCTTTAGCCAATCAGTTCATGAGGTTGGATGTTTCTGATCCCAGCCGTGTGTTAGCTTGCACAGTCGCTCGTTTTTCATTATTTGAGTGTATCCGAGATTGGCAGTATGATGATCCTCATTTGCTTGTTCTTAGGGACACGGTGCGGCACGGGGGTGCCAAGCAGGTTATAGTTGGAGATGATGGAGTTTTGAGGATGGAGGGTCGTATTTGTGTGCCTAATGTGGATGGACTTCGTGAGTTGATTCTAGAGGAGGCGCATAGTTCCCGGTATTCTATTCATCCGGGCGCCGCTAAGATGTATCAGGACTTGCGGCAGCATTATTGGTGGAGGAGGATGAAGAAGGATACTATTTAAGAAGGACTTCAATATAGAAAATCCCCCCGATATCCCAGGTCGATGCGAACATGTATCCCGATATATTAGTTCGATATCGAAGAAGTACATCAAATCCATGAAGAGGGACTGCGGCTGGGGAGACGAGGTCCTGATTCAGATCCCGAGCCCCGAGGAAAACATCACTACCCACGTGGAGGGTTTTTTAAGTGTTTACACTTACCCTTTCACACTGGGTCCCCTCGATCCTGTAGTGATTGACTTCTACAAAACATACGAGGCAACCCTCGGCCAGATTCACCCTTTCTTTTCGCGCATCGTGATCATGCTGCGCTACTTTTTTGAGAAGGCCGAGGGGTTGGAATTCACCCTTAACCATCTCATACAGATGTATCGGCCCCAGCTATTTTGAGGGATCATCAAGCTACAACATTGAACAAAGAAAGCCTTCTTTGCTAGTAATGATGAAGACAAAGATCGAGGCCGGATGAGCCAGTTCATCAGAGTAAGGACTTCGGATGTCATCCCCAAGGATAAAATGCCGTTCTCGGAGAAATGGAACTTTAAACGTAAGTGGAGTTCTTCTTCCCAATTTCTATTCATATTCAGCTTCGCATCTCATAATGTATTTTCTCTATCGGTAGCCAATGCTTGGACGCCCCACGCAGTCCCCGACCTCAAGGACTGGGTCAAAAAGTTAGTTGTCACCTCCTCCTATGATGAGCGCAAATGGTGTGAATTATCGAGGGGCAAATGGGAGGCCAAACATCATGGTAAATTCTCTTCTCAAGTTTCGGATATTTTTCATATGTTGGTGGCGTCAACTCATTCAAGTTTACTTGTGCAGGCATCGGAGACGTATCCAAAATTAGGCCAGCCCCGCTCGGGGAGAATACTGCGTCCTCGATCCGGAAATCGGGGAGGGACAGTAAGAGAAAAAGGGCTTTGAAGCCCGAAGATTCACAGGACGAAGGTACTCCTACTCGAAAGCCGAGGAGGAAACTTGTACATGCGGATTTGGACTCCGCCACTCAATATCCAGAAGATGAAGAGAACGAGGGTGGGGAAATGGCGTTGGTACCCCAAATTAGGAGACCAGTCGAGGCCACCAAGCCCTCCGAACCTGAGACCTCATCTTATGGTGGAGGAGCTTAGGAAAAAGACCTCGGCAAAGCCCTCGAGTCCCCAGAGATCGAGATCATTTCCCCTCCTTCAATAAGTATGCTTGAGAAGGCTGCAGCTAATCAGAGTGCCCCGAGTGAGGAGCTCGGGGCCGTGACAATGGGTCACTCACTTTCTCTGCCATCCTACTCCGATGAGACAATAAAGGATTCTCAGGCTTTGCCAACACCCGACCCGAGCAAGATCCTCAAGGAAGACCCTTTCCGGGACTGTTTGACCGGGGTTGACTATGTTGTTGATCTTAACGATGCATCTACCCTCTTTGAAGAAGCTCAACTTTTCCTCTCTCGGGTAAATACTAACTTCCATCTTCGTACTTTTCTCTCTTCATCCCCTCTTTTAGTTGACATATCTTTATTTCATGCATAGGCCATTTCCAAGTTTAGAGCTGAGATGAGCCAATGCGAGGCCGAACTCAGGAGGGTTTCGGGCGAAGAGAAGGCCCTGAGGCTTTTCTGTAACCAAAATGAGAAGGATCTTAAGGACCTTTGGGCTGAATTGGCCAAAGCTCGGGAAAACGAGACCGAGATTGATGAGTAGGTAAATGTGATTTTAATAGAGTATGGCCTTCTGGGCCTTACTTCGGAGGCTAATACTTCAAAATCTCAACTGCAGCAGATTTTGGAGATGATTGGGCAGCTCGGGGGCGAGGTTGACCAAGTTAAGGCCGACTGCCATTGATGGAAAGAGAACATGGATCGGCTTGCTGCCGATAAGGAAGATGTTGCAGCCCAACTAACCTCGGCTAAAAATCAACTCCGAGGCATCGAAGTGAAGAGTCTGGCCCAAGCCAAGAAAATTGAGGAGTTAGGGGCGGAGCTTGCTAGATTCCGGGCCGAAGCCGCAAAAGCCAAGTTGAGAAGACGAAATCTAAAGTGATAAGACCATCGCCATATACTTAAGGGATGCCGCGGCTGTTCAAGCGTAGCTAATGGAGCCCTCCAACCGAGAAAAACGGAGTAATGATTGGGTTAAGTGCCGAAAGGAGAGAGACTCTCAAAGAGATCCATGCCCGAGGATTTGACCTCACTGAAGAGATAGCCCAGGCTAAGGCGATGGAGACCGATGCCCGGTTTCTCGTTTCTTTTGATGATGAAGAGGTTGCGACTGGCTCTGAGGGCGGGGAATGTGAAGAAGAAGCCCTCGAGGAGGAGGAGGCTCTTGGAGATAAAGCTCCCGAGGGTGCTGTTTATGAGGATGTTGCTTCCAGGGATGTAGCCCCGAAATAGATTAGGTTCTTTTTTGTTTCTCTTGTTTTCGTGTAAGGGCCCTTCGTGGGCGTTGTAAATACACCTTGTAAATCATCTTTTGTGAATATAAAGAACCATTTTGCTTTTATCTCCAATTTGTTGAGTTTTGTTTTCGTCTTCACCTTTGAAGAACATTATTGTATAACTCTAGTGACCAGTCCGAGTGCTGGACTCAGTACACAACAAACCCTTAGGTTTATTGATCAACATAATGCCTCTTAAGGTCTTAGGTAATTCTCGAGCTAAGCTTAATTCAATCTGATGTGAGCACGGAACAATAGGACTCTTGAGTCCGAATTGAGTGAGAACGATGTCTCGAACTCTATATGTTTGGCCCTTAGGCTCTTTTAGGTTGGCCCTTACGCTCTTTAAGTTGGCTATTAGGCTCTTATATATCGGCCCTTAGGCTCTTTAGGTTGGCCCTTAGGCTCTTCTATATCGGCCCTTTGGCTCTTTAGGTTGGCCCTTAGGCTCTTATATATTGGCCCTTAGGCTCTTTAGGTTGGGCTGATTCGGCCCGTAAAGTGGCTATAGCTTTTCCCTCTTTTAGGCTAAAAGACTTAGTGAAAATTTTCGTATGCCTTAGCATGTGTTTTTCGTACCCATTGGGTTTTTTGAAGGTTCGATAATTCGGAACCTTATTAGTAACTAGTTTGTGCAAACATAATCAAATACCTCTTGAGGATTTTTCGAAGGCTGATGTTATCGAAGTCTTTAAAATATTCGAGGGCTGAATTTATCGAAGCCCTTTATATTTTGCTTTTGCCGAGGGTAGCCTGATTTAACCGGTTTTTTCAAAGTGATTGAAGGCCTTTAATTCATGGCGGAAGTCGGACATCTCCGAGCCGCATTATTTCGGTCATAGCCTTTTTATATGACTGTAGTCTTTAATATGGCTGTAGCCTTCGGGTATGTCACTTGGACTTATTTCCGATAACCTTCCAAACTTGTTTGAAGAGTTAGTCCCCGATTATTTTGGCCTTGGCCTTTGTTTCGGAGGGATGCGTCTTTGAGGTCTTATGAGTTCGTATTTTCGATGGCTCGGATGTGCGGACTGTCGATGACGGTCCCCGAGTATCTTGGGGTTGCATTCGTGCTTTGGCCCTTAAGCCGTTTCCCGTAGGATTATAAGTGTAGAGCTCATATAATAGTAGACTTCTTTGAGACACAAAGTGTTTTTGATATAAACAGAAAGCTTTTTCAAATAATTGATACATGCGTACATGTTTTGCCGTCAGGGATTGACTATTCTATATGGACACGGTTCATCTGACCGTTTGGCCCATTACAAAGTTTTCCTATCGAGGCCCTCTTAAGCATGAAGTGTTTTCCTTGAAAATATGACCACCGAGGGTGATGCCCCCCAGTATTCGAGGTTGATTGAAAAGAAGCCTTGGATACTGTTACGTTCTCCTTCGGTAGCATATAATTGTTGCCTCGTTAGAAACCTTGCCGGTAAAACCCATTTGGGACAAAATCCGGTCTAAGGGAAAAAGAGTGCAACACATGCTTTAAAACCTAAGGCCTTCGTGTAAAAAGGTGTGTCTTTGATAGCTTCGATCGGAAACCTGCACTGAGTTAGCTTTAACCTCAAATGGAAAAAAGGATAGAGTCATACCTTAGCAGTAGTATCGTTTGAGTAATGATACGTTCCAATTGTTTGGTAGTTGTTCACCTTCCATCGTGCGAAGCTTGTAAGATCCTTTACCGACAACTCCGAGG
This sequence comes from Nicotiana attenuata, assembly GCF_001879085.1. Lineage (NCBI taxonomy): Eukaryota > Viridiplantae > Streptophyta > Magnoliopsida > Solanales > Solanaceae > Nicotiana > Nicotiana attenuata. The sequence goes on from NC_031995.1 coordinate 30,378,156, forward strand.
ACTCGATACGTTCCTTCCCAATTCGGGCCCAGTTTCCCTTCATTCGGGTCTCGAGTATTGAGGGTAACTTTTCGTAGAACTAAGTCCCCAACTCTGAAGTGTTGAAGGTTGGTTCAACTATTGTTGTATCTTTCGATCCTTTGCTTTTGCGTGGCTATCAGAACAAGTGCTGCTACTCGTTTTTCATCTAATAGCTCGAGGCTGGTATTCATAGCCTCGTGATTTGAATCCTCCGATGCATGTCGAAACCTGGCCCTGGGTTCTCCGACCTCGACAGGGATAAGGGCCTCGGAGCCATATACCAAAGAAAATGGGGTAGCCCCAGCACTAGACTTCGATGATGTTCGATATGCCCACAGAACCTCGGCTAAAGCTTCTCTCCATTACCCTTTTGCATCGTCCAATCTTTTCTTAAAGTTTTGAATGATAGTTTTATTCGTTGACTCGGCCTGTCCATTTCTAGTTGGGTGGTATGGTGTTGATAAAATCCTCTTTATTTTATGTTCTTCGAGGAACTCCATCATCTTGTTGCCGATGAATTGTTTTCCATTGTCACATACAATCTTGGTAGGTATCCCGAATCGGCATATGATGTGGTCCCAAATGAAGTCAATAACTTATTTTTCTCGGACCTTCTCAGAGGCCTGTGCTTCCACCCACTTAGAAAAATAATCAGTCATAAACAAAATAAACTTAGCTTTACCTAGGGCCGTTGGTAGGGGTCCGACTATGTCCATTCCCCATTTCATAAAAGGCCACGGGGATAGGACCGAATGGAGTTGTTCTCCGGGCTGATGGATCATCAATGCAAATCGTTGGCACTTATCACATTTTTTGACAAATTCCTTAGTATCTTTTTCCATACTATCCTAGTAATATCCTGCTCTGATGATTTTTCGAATCAAGGACTCGGCACCAGAGTGATTCCCACCAGTGCCTTCGTGGACTCGTAGAACATAATCAGTGTCCCCTGGCCCTAAACATACTGCCAGTGGCCCTTCGAATGTTCTCCGGTACAATGTTCCATCTTCATTTACAAACCTAGCAGCTTTGGTTCGTAGGGCCCTCGATTCTTTATGGTCCGATGGGAGTTTTCCACTCTTCAAATAGTCGATATACTTATTCCTCCAGTCCCACGTCAAACTTGTTGAATTTATCTCGGCATGACCCTCTTCAACCATAGACCTCGATACCTGGACGACAGTCCCTGGGACGATGTCATTTTCTTCAACCGAGGATCCTAGATTAGTAAGTGCATTGGCCTCACTATTTTGTTCTCGAGGCACATGATCTAGCGTCCACTCCTTGAAGCGGTGCAAAGTTACCTGTAGTTTATCCAAGTATCATTGCATTCTATCCTCTCGAACTTCGAAACTTTTGTTTATTTGGTTTACCAATAATAGAGAATCGCACTTAGCTTCGACGACTTCTGCTCCCAAGATTTTAGCTTGCTCGAGACCTGCAATCATGGACTCATACTCGGCCTCATTGTTAGTTAATCTAGAAGTTTTAATAGATTGTCTAATGGTATCACCCGTGGGTGGCTTCAAGACAATGCCAAGCCAGGACCCCTTCATATTCGAGGCACCGTCTGTGAAAAGTGTCCATACCCTCAAATGATGTACCCGAACTTAGCAAGAATTCTTTCTCCACTTCAGATACGAGGGTCGGCGTAAAATCGACCACAAAGTCAGCTAAGATTTGAGACTTGATGGCCGTTCGGGGTTGATATTCGATATCGTACCCGATGAGTTCAACGGCCCATTTGGCCAATTGGCCCGATAGCTTGAGCTTATGCAAAACATTTCGATGGGGGTAGGTGATTAATACACATATGGGATGACATTGAAAATATGGCTTCAGCTTTCTAGATGCGCTTATCAATGCAAGTGCTAATTTTTCCAAGTGAGGGTACCTAGTTTCAGCATCTCCTAGAGTTCGTCTTACATAATAAACAGGGAATTGCGTACCTTGCTCTTCTCAAACTAGTACCCCACTTGCCGCTATCTCGGATACCGCCAAGTATAGGTAAAGTGTTTCATCTACCTTCGGGGTGTGAAGCAAAGGCGGGCTCAATAGATATCGCTTTAATTCTTCTAAGGCTTGTTCGTACTCCGGGGTCCATGCGAAATCCTTTTTCTTTTTGAGCAAGGAAAAGAAACGGTGACTCCGATCCGATGACCTTGAAATGAACTGACCCAGGGCAGCAACTCTTCCTGTTAGACTTTGCACGGCCTTCATGATATCCAAGATTGTGATATCCTCGATAGCTTTGATCTTATTGGGGTTAATTTCGATACCCTGATTCGATACCATGAAGCCGAGGAACTTACCCGAGCCAACCCCGAAGGCACATTTCTCCGGGTTAAGCTTCATGTTGTATTTCCTCAAATTTTTGAATGTTTCCTGCAAATGAACTAAATGGTCCTCTGCGGACAGGGACTTCACCAACATATCATCAATATAAACTTCCATTGTTTTACCTATTTGTTCTTCGAACATTTTGTTAACTAGGCGTTGGTATGTAGCTCCTGCATTTTTTAGCCTAGAGGGCATTACTTTGTAACAATAAGTTCCAAATTTAGTAATAAATGAAGTCTTTTCCTGGTCCTCCGAGTTCATCTGAATCTGATTATACCCAGAGTAGGCATCGAGAAAAGTTAGGATCTCGTGGCCAACCGTAGCATCGATCATACGCTCGATGTTGGGCAGTGGGAAAGAATATTTCGAACATGCTTTGTTCAAGTCCTTATAGTCTACACACATTCTAAGTTTGTTTCCTTTGTTAAGAACTACAACTATATTAGCTAACCACTCGGGGTATTTTACCTCCCGAATAGACTCTATTTTAAGGAGTTTGGTTACCTCGTACTTTATGAACGCATGTTTTGCCTCGGACTGGGGCCTCCTTTTTTGCTTCACCAATTTGAACCTGGGATCGATGCTTAGCTGATGTGTGGTGATTTCCGGTGGAATCCTTGTCATGTCTAAATGGGACCAAGCAAAGCAATCCACATTATCAATAAGAAATTGAATGAGATTTTTCTTGAGTTCAGGGGTTAATCCCGTAACCAGGTATACCTTTCTCTCGGGCATGTACTCGATCAGTATGACCTGTTCCAGCTCCTCGATTATCGACTTGGTTGCATCGGATTCTTGTGGAGCGACGAAGGCTCGAGGAGTTAGGAAATCCTTTTCTTCGTCCTCGATTACCTGTTGCTCTGATTCCGTCGAGGCTGGGGACGGTGATTGCTATTTGGTCGCCTGCTTACCTTTGGTGCTCGATTTCTCTAAGGTCGAAAGCTCTGGTATCGGCACCACTCCTCGTTAGCAAACATCTCCTTTGCAGCATGCTGCTCCCCGTAAACCGTTTTTACTCCGTCCTCTGTTGGGACCTTCATCATCTGATAAAGATTTGAAGGTACTACTCTCATGTTGTGTATCTATGGTCTCTCGAGGAGTCCGTTATACCTCATGTCACCTTCGACGAAATGGAATTTAGTATCTTGTATGGTCCTGGCTACGTTTACTAGCAAGATAATTTCTCCCTTTGTTGTTTCACTTGCCATGTTGAAGCCATTTAGGACCCGGGACGCAGGTACAATCTGATCCTGTAGGCCGATCTGCTCTACGACCCTTGATCTAATTATGTTTTTTGAGCTACCTAGATCCACGAGAACACGTTTAACCTGAATTTTATTTAAAAGTACAGAGATTACTAGGGCCTCGTTGTGTGGCTGAGATATGCCCTCTGCTTCCTCGTCGTAGAATGATAAGGCGTCCTCGGGCACATAGCTCCGAGTACGTTTTTCTCTTGTAATCGACATCTTGGTGCATTTGAACACTGGTCCTTGCGGGACATTGACGCCACCGACGATCATGTGTATTACATGTTGTGGTTCTTCTTGTTCATTTTTTCATGCATCTCTCTCCCTAATTGATTCTTGGCTCGATCGCTTAGAAATTCTCGAATATGGCCCTCATTGAACAATCAAGCCACTTCTTCCCTTAGCTGCCTGTAATCTTCTGTTTTTATGACCATGCGTGCCATGATACTTACACATTAAATTTGGATTCCTCCAAGACGGATCGGTTTGGATTGGCCTGGGCCACCTGGTATCTTTGATTCTTCCAATAGCTGACATGATCCCTGATGCGTCCGCAATGAAATTATACTCTAACAGTTCAGGTACCTCCGCGGGATTGGTGTGCTTATCGAACCCACTCTTACTCATGAGTCCCCGTGAACTCTGTCCTCGGTCATTCCTCCGATCATTCCGAAAGGCGTTACGACCTGAACTATTATTTCTTCGATCAACATACGGTTGATACCGTTCTTTGGTTGACCTCAATTCCCTATCTGTATCCCTCGGGGGTCTGGCTGCCGATCTATTAGGATGAACTGAGCCCGAGGGAGCTCCCAACTGGTCGTCTTCGACTCTAATCTTCGATTAATAACGTTTATGCACATCTGACCATGTCACGGCTGGTTATTCGATCAAGTTTTGCTTTAGCTGCCGAGATGCAATCGAACTCCGTTCGTTCGAACCCTGCATAAAGGCCTATACTACCTAGCCATCGGAGACCAGTGGTAATTCCATTCTTTCCATCTGAAACCTGGACACGAACTCCCTCAACATCTCGTTGTTCCTTTGTTTTATCTTGAAAATGTCCGATTTTCTCGTGGCCACCTTTATGGCCCTGGCGTGTGCTTTCACGAAGGCATCTGCTAACATAGCAAATGAGTCAATAGAGTTAGGAGTTAAGTTGTGATACCAAATCATGGCTCCTTTCGACAACGTTTCTCCAAACTTTTTCAACAAGACTGATTCGATCTCATAGTCATTCAAATCATTTCCTTTGATCCCGCAAGTATACGAAGTAATATGCTCGTTGGGGTCAGTGGTTCTATTATATTTGGGTATATCGGGCATGCAAAATTTCTTAGGAATGGGCATCGGAGCTGCGCTCTGAGGGAATGGTTTATGTATGAACTTTTTGGCATCTAAACCTTTCAAGACTGGATGTGCTCCCGGTATTTGGTCAACAAGGGAGTTATAAATTTCCACCTTTTTGTCATTGTCTTCAATCTTCTTTTCTCCAGACTCGATTCTCTTGGTGAGCTCTTCGAGCATCCTCATAATGGTGGGGTCAGTCCCCGAGTCATTTCCATTTGACCTTTCTGGCGCTAGCTCAGCACATCGATTGTTTTAATGTTCATCTACACTCGGAGTCTTATCTTGACTTTGAAGTTGAGCAATGGTAATCTGTTGAGCTTGCAGCATCTCGAATATCACTTGGAGGCTGATTCCCCCATCACCCACTCCTTGTATTCCTTGGCCACCAGGTCGGGCTTTCCTGCGTACACTCTCTCCGGGTCTGTGCCTAAATCTGCGTTTAGAGCAATGTGTGAACTAACATCAACCGGTTCCATGTTTGGCACTTCCCCAGGGTTTATAAGTGGTACACCGACCCCTATATTGTTGTTTTCACCAAGACCTTCGTTGTCATGAACAGGTGCATTTTGTGAGCTAGGCATGTTTCAGCCTGAGAATCAAAAATTCTTGACAAGAAAAGTGTAAAAATAACGTGTGTAATGAGAATCAGTGAAGAAACAATCACTATTATCTTTAGCTTCACGGTGGGCGCCAAACTGTTTACCTCGAAAATACGAGTAATAATTAAAATTGATTTGTGGTTTTAAAGATATGTGATTAAATTCAATACTAATTAGTATTCAAGAAATATGAAGTAGAAATGAAAGGAATAAGTGAATCAAACCAATATTATTCAGCAGTGGTGACCTCGAGCTTAGTGACCTTGAGATGGACTAAGAGCAATAAAGTAAGAACAATAAATGTAAAGGATAGTAAAGAACAATTCTGATGAACAGAAGAGAGAAAAGTAAGATAGTATATTCTTTGCCAATGATGAGATCATGTTACAAATGATTGGTGTCTCCTTTATATAATAGGGGAACCCTAAATAAGGTATATTTCTATTTATAGTAAGGAATATTCTTGATACAGCTGTCTAACCGCCTAGTACGGAATCGTACAATCCTATTCAAGGATCTGCACCATGATCTTGGGGACGTGGCAGGAATCTAGCTCATTCTGTTACAAACCCATAACGGTATAATTTCGGGGTCGAGCCTAATTGACTTCGGTATTCCTTATGCGTCAATCTTCAGGCATTGCACTCTGTTTTCGAGCTGGCATCTGGACCCTCGAGTTCGGACTTGACCCTGCTTGAACTCGGGCTCAAGACGACCCCTCGAGCCTATACATCGGAGGCATACCATTCCGACCATATACATAATTATAGTTTTATCTTATTAAAATAATTATTTTGGTGAGAATTTTTTTATTTATATATTTCGAACACAATTGTAAGTACAACGATAAATCTCACTAAGACTTCCAATTAGTTACTCTTTGATAAAAAGGAATAACTTTAGATCAAAGAATAAAAAAATTAGTTTGCACATGCGGACAATATATAATGACATCAAATTGGGTAGTATAGTCAAAAATTAAAATATTTTTTTTGAGTCATGTGGCTTTTATTTTTTGAATTTTTTAAAAAGTTCAAATTAAATATTTTGTCCATGTCTTATTATTTATCATTTTTTTACAATGAGAAAGTTCTATTTAAATACTCAAGAATTTTAACTTCAGTAAATAAATATAGATTTATAAAGACACGAATTATACATAAAATTAAATAAATACATTTTTCTTAAAAATTAAAGTATAATTTTAATTTAAGGTTTTGTGGCTCATTATTCTTTAAAGAAACACATATTTGGTAGTACTGTCCACGAAAACTGATTGGAATCTAAGAATTTCCACTGGAACTATAATGATGGTGACGATCAGCTATTTAGTTAGAGTTATATGTAGAAGAAAACAATGGTGTAATGGAATTTCTAAATACCTCATGCTGCAAAACTTTGTAAATCTGATCTTATTATCTGTCACGGCCCAATTTTCATTATAGGTCGTGATGGCGTCCAACACCATTGTTAGACAAGCCAACCCTAATCAACTAGTGAGTTCCCATTCTTTTGAATAAAATAAATTCCCACATTTACTTTACTTAAATTTAAAACAGTTGAACATTAACAAATTTATAAGGCAACGAATAGGGAAAAAGACTAAAGGGAGTCATAATAATAGAATACAACCCAAAAGTAATAGTCTACTAATGTGTGTGCCAGGAACTAGTGTCACAAGTACTAGGGCAACTACTAGAATGTACAAAAGAATATAACTATCCTACTGTTTGAAATAGAGTAGACAGTAATAACAAAAGGAGAGACTCTGGCATGTTGCTGAGGTCGTACGGCCCGATCCGATACAATAATAAACTGTGCACTGCCAGAGGGTCGAATGTCGCGAACTATAGATGCATCTATTTACTACCGAGGCGATCGACCCGATCCAAAAATAGCAATTTATTATCAAGTAAGCACACATTGCCCATTTATAGTCAAATAATTCATACAAGTTCTCAAGTAAATGAGTATAGTCGTTTATATTTATTTACCAATTTCTAACATGACTTAAGTGATCATAGTAACAAGCAACGCAAGAATTTGCAAGTATAGCATGATACGGATCCTAAACTACCCGGACAATTAGCATAATAGTAGCTATGTACGGACTCTCGTCACCACGTACGTACGTAGCCCCCCCCCCCCCCCCAGAAAGTCACATACATTTATTTAATTCACCTATGGAGTTAATTCCCTCTTACAAGGTTAGAAAGGAGACTTACCTTGTCTCAAAGCTTACTTCACATTTCAAGAATGCGCTCAAACCCTTAAATCGGAGCCGAATGATCCAAAACTATTTAAATGGAGAAAGAACTAGTCAATATATGCTCAAGAGTTCATATTCTAACTATTAAACTAATTTTCGAACCCTAAATGGAAGGTTCCTAAAATACACCCCCGGGCCCACGTGCCCGGATTCTGTAAAAATTTGAAGAAAGTTGTTATCCATAACCTAAGGATCAGGAATATATGAAATCTACTACATTTCATAACAAATTTCATGGTTAAGTCTTGTTTTTATCAAAACCCTAGGTTTTACCCTAAACCCATAATTTTTACTAATTTACATGTTATAATCTACCCATAAACTATGTATTAAACTCACATTAGGTAGAAATAACTTACCTCACAATGCTAGGCTGAAATCTCCCCTTTTGAAGCTCCCAAAATGCCCAAGAAATGAGTGAAATGTGTCAAAAATGACACATTCTCGGATTAAATGAAGGCCACTGCCTTCAGCGATTTCCGCACCTGCAGTTAGGGGACTGCATCTGCGGTCTTGCTTCTGCGAGGGATCGTCTGCTTTTGCGGAATTGGGCCAGGCTAGCTAGGGTCGCATCTGTGGTCTGGGGACCGCTTCTACGGTTCCGCTTCTGCGGAAGAGGAGCTGCATCTGCGGAACCTGGGCCCCTCCCCTTGGGCCGCAACTGTGATTGGTAAGCCGCTTCTGCGGTCTCGCACCTGCGGCTAGCCAACTGCAGGTGCGGTTATGACAGAACTAGAGCTTTAGCTCCTTCTCAAATTTTCAACTTAGCTCGAGCCTCGTTCGATTGACGCTCGGGGCCCCCGAGGCCCCACCCGAACATACCAAAAAGTTTGGAATCATAAAACTAACTCGCTCAAACCATCGGAATGCCCGAAACAACGCTAAATCTAAGAATCAACCCTAAAACCAATTGAATCAAAACTATTAACTTCAAGTTCTTCAATCTACTTCCAACATGCCGAAATGTACTTATGCTACTCGAATTGACACGAAATTTTGCGTAAAAGTCTTAAATGACAATAGGAAACTATTCCCGATCTCAAAGTTCCATTCGGACCTCGATAACATAAAAACCTGCTCCAAACCAAATTTAAAGAACTTCAAAATCCTTAAGGAATCAACTTTCACTATTAGGCGCCAAAACGCTCTCGGGTCATCCAAAACCCGATCTGGACATACGCCCAAGTCCGAAATCATCATACGAACCTGTTGGAACCTTCAAATCCTAATTTTGAGATCGTTTACTCAAACGTTGAAAGAAGTCAAACTTGGCCTTTTAAGCCAACCTTAAGGAACCAAGTGTTCCTGTTTCAACCCAAACTATTCCAAATCCCGAACCAATCATCCCCGCAAGTCATAAATCAGTAAAAGCAAGTACGGGAAGTCTTATTTAGGGGAACAAGGTTCTAGAAAGCAAAACGACCAGTCAGGTTGTTACATTCTCCACCTCTTAAACAGGCGTTCGTCCTCGAACGGATTTAGATTCATACTTGAAGTGCAAAATAAGTGTGGATATCTGCTCCGCATGTCCTACTCGGACTCCCAGGTTGCCTCCTCGACTGGCTGGCCCCTCCACTGGACCTTCATCATAAAAATCCTCTTGGATCTCAACTGGCGGTCCTGTCTATCAACAATGGCAACTGGCTCCTCCTCATAACCCAAGCTCTCATCTAGCTGGATAGTACTGAAGTCTAACACATGAGACAAGTCGATGTAATACCTCCGAAGCATAGACACATGAAAAACTGGGTGAACCCCTAATAGGCTGGGAGGTAAGCAAGCTCATAAGCAACCTCCCCAACTCTCCTCAAAACCTCAAATGGGCCTATAAACCTTGGGCTCAACTTGCCTTTCTTCTCAAATCTCATAATACCCTTCATTGGCGAGACTTTCAAGAGAACCTTCTCGCCGACCATGAATGATACATTCCGCGCCTTCTGATCCGCATAACTCTTCTGTCTGGATTGTGCTGTGCGAAGTCTTTCCTGAATCAACTTTACCTTTTCCAAGGCATCTTTCACCAAGTCAGTACCGTACAACTTAGCCTCGCCAGTCTCAAACCACCAGATAGGAGAAGACATCGCCGACCATATAAAGCCTCAAATGGAGCCATCTCGATGCTGGATTGATAACTGTTGTTGTAAGCAAACTCGGCCAAAGGCAAGAACTGATCCCACTGCCCTCCAAAGTCAATCACACATGCTCTAAACATGTCCTCCAGAATCTGAACTATGCGCTCCGACTGTCCGTCGGTCTGCGGGTGAAATGTTGTGCTGAGCTCTACACGGGTCCCCAACTCACTCTGTACGGCTCTCTATAAATGGGAAGTGAACTGAGGGCCTCTATCTGATATGATGGAAATAGGAACATCGTGCAACCGAACTATCTCCCGAATGTAGATCAGAGCCAACCTCTCTGAAGTATAAGTGGTCACAACCGGAATGAAATGTGCCGACTTGGTCAACCTATCGATAATGACCCAAACTGCATCAAAGTTCCGCAAGGTCCACGGCAACCCAACTACGAAGTCCATAGTAATGTGCTCCCATTTCCACTCAGGTATAGACATCTGCTGAAGTAGGCCACCTGGCCTCTACTGTCATACTTAACCTGCTGGCAATTCAAACACCTAGCCACATACTCCACTATGTCTTTATTCATTCTCCGCCACCAATAATGCTGCCTCAAGTCACGATACATCTTCGTAGCTCCCGGATGGATGGAATACCGCGAACTGTGTGCCTCCTCTAGTATCCTCTCCCTCAGGCCATCAACATTAGGAACATAAAGACGACCCTGGAGCCGCAAAACACCATCCTCGCTGATAGAAACCTCCTTGGCACCTCCCTGAAGCACCGTCTCTCTGAGAACTGCCAGATGTGGATCATCAAACTGCCAGGCCTTTATCTGCTCCAATAATGAAGACTGAGCAGCCACGCACGCAAGAACTCGGCTGGGCTCCGAAATGTCCAACCTCACTAGTCTGTTAGCCAAGGACTGAATGTCCAAAGCTAGTGGCCTCTCTTCTGCTGGAATGAATGCCAAGCTACCCATACTCTGTGCCTTCCTGCTTAAGGCATCCGTGACCACATTCGCCTTGCCCGGATGATAAAGAATGGTGATGTCATAATCCTTCAGTAACTCAAGACATCTACGCTACTTCAAATTGAGATCCCTCTGCTTGAACAAATGGTGCAAGCTGCGATGATCAGTATATACCTAACATGACACCCCATACAGATAATGATATATCTTAAGAGCATGAACAATCGCCGTAAACTCTAGGTCGTGCACAGGGTAATTCTTCTCATGAATCTTCAACTGACGTGAAGCATACGCAATAACTCGCCCCTCCTGCATCAATAAGCAACCCAAGCCAATGCGTGAAGCGTCGCAATATACCATATACATCCCTGAACCGGAAGGCAACACTAGAACCGGTGTTGTAGTTAAGGCGATCTTGAGCTTCTGAAAGCTTGCCTCACAATCATCGGATCAATGGAAAGGAGCACCCTTCTGGGTCAATCTAGTCAAAGGTGCTACAATGGACGAAAAGCCTTGCACAAATCGGCGGTAATAACCCGCTAACCCCAGGAAACTCCTGATCTCAGTCACTGAAGTAGGACGTGGCCAACTCTGTACTGCCTCAATCTTCTTAGGATCCACCTTAATACCCTCTCCTGATACAACATGCCCCAAGAATGCTACTAGCTCTAGCTAAAACTCACACTTGCAGAACTTAGCATATAGCTTCTACTCTCGCAATGTCTAAAGCACTACTCTCAAATGCTGATCGTGTTCCCCCAGGCTACGTGAGTAAATAAATATGTCATCAATGAAGACAATAACAAAGGAATAAATATAAGGACTGAACACCCTATTCATCAAGTCCACAAACACCGCTGGGGCATTAGTCAAGCCAAAGGACATCACTAGAAACTCATAATGGCCATATCTAGTACAGAAAGCAGTCTTCAGGACATCTTAGTCCCGAATCTTCAGCTGATGATACCCTGATCTCAAGTCGATCTTAGAGAACACCCTAGCACCCTGCAACTGGTCGAACAAATCATTAATGCGCGTCAACGGGTACTTGTTTTTTGTGGTAACTTTGTTCAACTGGCGGTAATCAATGCACATCCGCATAGTCCCATCCTTATTCTTCACAAACAACACTGTTGCACCACAAGGTGACACACTCGGTCTCACAAACCCCTTTGCCAACAACTCCTCAAGCTGCTCCTTTAACTCCTTTAACTCTTTCGGATCCATGCGGTACGGTGGGATAGATATAGGATGGTTACCTGGAGCCAAATCAATGCAGAAATCAATATCACGATCCGGTGGCATGCATAGAAGGTCAAAAGGGAACACATCGGCAAACTCCCAGACTACTGGAACTGAATTAATCATCGGAGACTCTGTGGTGGTGTCCCAAACATAAGCTAGATAAGCCAAACAACCCTTCTCGACCATATGTCGAGCCTTCAAAAAAGAAATAACCCGACTAGATGTACTAACTGAGGAACCCTTCCTCTCCAACCTTGGCAACTCTGGCATCTCTAAAGTAACAGTCTTGGCATGGCAATCTAGGACAGCGTGGTATGGGGATAACCAATCCATGCCCAGAATGACCTCAAAGTCGGTCATATCAAGCAACAGGAGGTCTGCTCTAGTCTCAAAACCACAGAATGTGACCACACGGGACCGATAGATCCGATCCACAGCCAATGACTCGCCCACAGGAATGGACACATGAAAAGGAGTACCCAAGGACTCACGAGGAATATCCAGAAAATGAGCAAATAGAGATGATACATATGAATAGGTAGACCCTGGATCAAATAGCACTGAAGCATCCCTACCGCAGACGGAAATAATACATGTGATGACGGCATCTGAGGCCAATGCATCCGGTCTGGCCGGAAAAGCATAGAATCTGGCTGGAGCGTCGGCTGGCTGGCCTCCACCTGACTGGATAGTAGCTGGCTAACCTCTCCCTACCTAGCCTCCACCACTAAGATGGCCCCTACCAGTATGCCCTCCGCCTGTGGGCGGCTGGACAGCTGATGTTGTAATCATGGGCTGCTGACCCTGTTGCACTGCCTTGCCCCGAAGTCTGGGGCAGTATCTCCTCATATGACCGAGATCTCCGCACTCGAAACAACCTCTCAATGCAGTGACCTGCTACCCTGATGTATGACCCTGTTGGCTTGTAGACCCGCTGGAAGAAGCCTGAATAGCCGGTGGGCGGTACGAACTCTCCGGTATAGCACTAAAGTAGGAGCTGGAAGAACCCCGGGGACTTGAATACCACGGGAAGAACCCTGGACGGCTAGCGGGCGGTAGGAACTCTCTGGTGTGGTACTGAAATAGGGACGTGCTGGATCATCTCGAGGAGGTGGTGGTACTGAATATAGGGGTCTGCTGGGCTGGCCCCTTCCAAACTAACCTCTATCCCTAGCCGAGGCGCCTCTAAACTCTCTAGAGAATCAAGCCCTCTTGTCCTGCTGTATCTGCTCTCTACCTCTCAGATGGTAGCCCTCAATCCTTTGAGCAATCTCCACTACCGGCTGATAAGGAGTCCCCATCTCAACCTCTCAGGCCATGTTGGCCCGAATACCAGAATGCAACCCAGCAACAAACCTCCGCACTCTCTCTGCGTCAGTAGGAAGTATCATCAGTGCATGGTGGGACAACTCAGAATACCTCGCCTCATAGTCGGTCACTGACATCTGACCCTGCTCGAGCTGCTAAAACTGATACCGTAACTCTTCCCTCTCAAAGGGTGGAATATACCTATCTAGGAAAAGCTGTGTGAACTGACTCCAAGTAATGGGAGGAGAACTCGCTGGCTTGCCATGAACATAAGACTGCCACCATCTACGGGCTCTGCCCTCCAGCTAGAAAGTAGTGAAGTCAACCCCATGAGACTCCAATATCCTCATATTGTGCAGTCTGTCCCTGCACCGATCAATGAAATCCTGGGCATCCTCATGACGCTCGCCCCCTAAAATAGGAGGGTGTAGCCTAGTCCATCTATCCAATAACTTCTGCGGATCACCGTCCGTAGCTGGTCTGGGCTCGGGTACCATTGCGGTAACTGGCTGGGCCCCATCCGCGGGTAGTGCACCCGGAGTCCGATACACTGCAGCTGCATGACCAGGAGCCTGAGCAGCAGGGGTCTGTGCTCCCCTCCCGCCTGAGATGTGCCTAGGTCTGCTGGAAATAAACCAACCTGAACTATGAAATCCATGAACTGCAGCATACGACCCATGACCTCCCCAAAGCCCGGTGCTGTCATTAAATCTGCCAGGGCTGGCTCTGTTGTGGGCGCCTCGCCCTGCTCCTCAATAATGGGATCCCCTGCTGGATCCGTCGGTGGTACAAATGGGGCACCTCTAGGACACCCTCGTCCCCTACCTCGGGTCGGTGCCCTCCCCCGGCCTCTGCCTCGGCCTCTAGCAACGGGGGAGCAGCTCCTCCCGCGTTTGGAACGTCTGTCGTACGCGTCCTCACCATCTGTGAGAGAATAGAAGAAGGAATTTTAGTATACCATCAATTGCACGATAGAAGATGAATTAAGAGTAGTTTTCTAACACCCTATATCCTCTCAAAGATAAGTACAGACGTCTCCGTACCGATCCGCCAAACTCTATTAGGTTTGCCCATGACTTGTGAGACCTACGTAAACCTACTGCTCTGATACCATGTTGTCACGATCCAATTTCCATTATAGGTCGTGATGGCGTCCAACACCGTTGTTAGACAAACCAACCCTAATCCACTAGTGAGTTCCCATTCTTTTTAATAAAACAAATTCCCATATTTACTTAACTTAAATTTAAATCAATCGAACATTAACAAATTTATAAGGAAACGAATCGGGGAAAAGACTAAAGGGAGTCATAATAACAAAAATACAACCCAAAAGTAATAGTCTACTAATGTGTGTGCCAGGAACTAGTGTCACAAGTACTAGAGCAACTAGTAGAATGAACAGAAGAATATAACTATCCTACTGTCTGAAATAGAGTAGACAGTAATAACAAAAGGAGAGACTCCGGCATGCTGCTGAATGGCTCAGAAGAGGGCAGATCACCGTGAGATCTCGATCAATTATTAGGGACACGCGCCGGACGGATAGCCAGATGAACCTGCCTCACATCCTATACATTTAAGTACAGAAGCATAGTATGAGTACCTAAACAATATTTACCCAATAAGTATCCAGTCTAACCTC
This sequence comes from Nicotiana attenuata, assembly GCF_001879085.1. Lineage (NCBI taxonomy): Eukaryota > Viridiplantae > Streptophyta > Magnoliopsida > Solanales > Solanaceae > Nicotiana > Nicotiana attenuata. The sequence goes on from NC_031995.1 coordinate 30,393,225, forward strand.
GAAGAAGTAGTGACGAGGGGTCGACTTGACACTTACTAGGGTCAATAATGATATAATTCAAGTGTTACACTAAGCATGGATAGTATGAATATAATGACAATCCAAGAATAAGAAGAGACAAAATACTCTTTCCTAACAACATATCAATTTCAGTCGTATCAATAAGTTACATTCCCAAGCATTCAGGCAGTGTAAATCACGGAAAGTTCCACATAAATAACATGCGCACATTGTGCCGAGGTCGTACGGCGCGATCCGGTACAATAATAAAATGTGCACTACAAGAGGGTCGAATGGCAAGGACCATAGATGCATCTATTTACTACCGAGGCGATCGACCCGATCCACAAATAGCAATTTATTATCAAGTAAGCACACATTGCCCATTTATAGTCAAATAATTCATACAAGTTCTCGAGTAAATGAGTATATCCGTCTATATTTATTTACGAATTTCTAGCATGACCTAAGTGATCTTAGTAACAAGCAAGGATGCAAGCATTTGCAAGTATAGCATGATACGGGTCCTAAACTACCTAGACAATTAGCATAATACTAGCTACGTGCGAACTCTCGTCACCACGTACGTACGTATCCCCCCCCCCCCCAAAGATAGTCACATACATTTATTTAATTCACCTATGGAGTTAATTCCCTCTTACAAAGTTAGAAAGGAGACTTACCTCGTCCCAAAGCTTACTTCAAATTTCAAGAATACGCTCAAAACCTTAAATCAGAGCCGAACGATCCAAAACTATTAAAATGGAGTAAGAACTAGTCAATATATGCTCAAGAGCTCATATTCTAACTATTAAACTAATTTCCCAACCCTAAATGCAAGGTTCTTAAAATTCACCCCAGGTCCCACATGCCCGGATTCCGGAAAGTTTTTAAGAAAGTTGTTACCCATAACCTAAGGATCAAGAATATATGATTTCTACTACATTTCATAACAAATTTCGTGATTAAATCTTGTTTTTATCAAAACCCTACCCTAAACCCATAATTTCCACTAATTTACATGTTATAATCTACCCATAAACTATGTATTAAACTCACATTAGGTAGAAATAACTTACCTCACAATTCTAGGCTGAAATCTCCCCTTATGAAGCTCCCAAATCTCCCAAGAAATGAGTGAAATGTGTCAAAAATGACACATTCCCGTATTGAATGAAGGCCACTGCCTTCTGCAATTTCTGCACCTGCGGTTAGGGGACCGCATATGCGGTCTCGCTTCTGCGAGGGATCGTCCGCTTCTGCAGAATTGGGCCGGGCTAGATGGGGCCGCATCTGCGGTATGGGGACCGCTTCTGCGGTTTCGCTTCTACAGTTCCGCTTCTGTGGAAGAGGAATCGCATCTGCGGACCTTGGGCCCTCCCCTTGGGCCGCATCTGCGATTGATAAGCCGCTTATGCGGTCTCGCACCTGCAGCTGGCCAACCGCAGGTGAGGTTATGACAGAACTGGAGCTTCAGCTCCTTCTCAAATTTTCAAATTAGCTCGAGCCTCGTCCGATTGATGCTCGGGGTCCACGAGGCCCCGCTCGAACATACCGACAAGTTTGGAATCATAAAACGGATCCAGCCGAGCCCTCAGAACGCCGAAACAATACTAAATCAAAGAATCACACCCTAAAAACAATTGAATCAAACTTATGAATTTCAAGTTCTTCAATCTACTTCCAACATGCCGAAACGTACTTATACTACTCGAATTGACACAAAATTTTGCGTGCAAGTCTTAAATGACAATGCGGAACTATTCCTGATCTTGGAGTTCCATTCGGACCTCGATAACATAAAAACCCGCTCCAAACCAAATTTAAAGAACTTCAAAATCCTTAAGGAATCAACTTTTACTATTAGGCGCCAAAACGCTCCCGGGTCATCCAAAACCCGATCCGGACATACGCCCAAGTCCGAAATCATCATACGGACCTGTTTGAACCTTCAAATCCTGATTCCTAGGTCGTTTACTCAAAACGTTGACCGAAGTCAAACTTGGCCTTTTAAGCCAACCTTAAGGAACCAAGTGGTCCGATTTCAACTCAAACTCTTCCAAATCCCAAACCAACCATCCCCGTAAGTCATAAATCAGTAAAAGCAAGTACGGGAAGTGTTATTTAGGAGAACGGGTACTATAAAGCAAAATGACCTGTCGTGTAGTTACATTATCTTTGCAATATTTTCAATACATAGTTAACAAAGTGAGAAGATAAAGAAGAATAAAATAAGAACAAAAGTGAACGAGGAAGGATGGCGTTGAATAATAAAATGGTCCAAAGGTATTATATACTAACAATTGATACCTCAAAAGTTTCTCTAGAACTAAATTTAATAGTTTGGTGTTAAGGCGGTGTGCTTACTACTTTGGTTGGTTAAAGCTTTGGTGAGATTATTAAATAATATTTCTTACCTATTTGTGTTTACTTATATAATATCGGTGGCATACCTTATCTAGTGTCTCCATGTTGTTATTTATGTGTCTAAATACATGTAACTTTTGGTATTGTGATGACCCAAAAGGTCATCAGTTGAATTACAAGTTAATTTGGTGTTCCAAGATCTTAAAAACCTCCTTTTATCTGACCTCGGTTTGCGTGCACGGTCCGGGCGTATATCCGGAATGCTTTTATGTGAAAATTTAATAAAAATTCTAATTTTTGCCTTTAAAAATTGAATTTAAGTTGACTTCGGTCAACATTTTGGGTAAACAGATCCGGACCCATGATTTGACGGTACAGGAGGGTCCGTACGAAAATATGGGACTTGGGCATATGCCCGAAGTTGAATTCGAGGTCCCAAGCCAGAGAAATAAATTTTTGAAGAAAATTGTTTAACTGAAATTCTAAGAGTTTTTGGAAATTTAAATGTGTTTGAATCTGATGGTATCGGGCCCGTATTTTGGTTTCGGAGCCCGGTACAGGTCTAATATGGTATTTTAGTTGTGCCTGTAAAATTTGGTAAGAAACAGACTTCATATGACGTGAATCGGACCCTCGGTTGAAAATTTTGAACTTTAAGAGTTCTTGAGATTTTCTTTGATTTTGATGCTAAACTCGTAGTTCTAGATGTTATTTTGATGATTTGATCGCACAAGCAAGTCCGTATGATATTTCTGGACTTGCGTGCATGTTTGGTATGGAGCCCCGAGGGCTCGGGTGAGTTTTGGATTGGCCACGGAGTGAAATTGGACTTAGGAAAACTGCTTGTGTGTTGCAGGTTTGCAGGCTTCGCAATTGCCTGGCTCGCAAATGCGAGCTCGCATTTGCGAAGAAAACATCGCAATTGCGAAAAGGGCTGGGCAGGGTGACCTTCGCATTTGCGAGGCTCAATGACGCAAATGCGACCATAGCAGGTACCGCAATTGCGAACAATTGTTCGCATTTGCGAAGAAAGCAGGACTGGCCTACCTTCGCATTTGCGAAGTCTAGGCCGCATTTGCGAGTTCGCATTTGCGAACCTGGCATCGAAAATGCGATATCTGCACCTGTGGAAATTATAACTTAGCCGAAAATTCTTCATTTTTCAAACTCCCTCAAGCCCTAAGCTCTCTTGGGCAATTTTCTAAAGAAAAGTTCTTCTCCAAATCGATTGTAAGTCATTTCTAACTCATTTTCTTTAATCTATAACATCTTTTCACATGATTTTAACTCAAAATAAAGGGTTTTCATGGGGGAAATGGGTGTTTTGGGTAGAACTTAGGATTTTCAATTTTTGGGGTTTTGATCTAGATTTTGATGTCGGATTGGAATAATTTTGGTATAAATGAACTCGTGAGAGTATGAGGATTCTGAATTTGAAAATTTTACCCGATTCTGAGACGTGGGCCCGGGGGGGCATTTTGTCATTTTTCCTAATTTTGCGTATTAGCTTAGAATTAATTAGTTGAATTAGTTACTTGAAGTGTTATTTGCATCACGCAATTACTTTGAATAGACTTGGGCCATTTAGAGTCGCGTACTCGTAGCAAGAGCGTGGTTTCGGGTTAATTTTGAGTCGGTTCGAGGTAGGTGCCTTGCCTAAACTTGTGGGGGGGGGGGGGGGAACTCCCCTTAGGTTTTGGTATTGTTGATATTTGAAATGCCTTGTACGTGAGGTGACGAGTGCGTACTTGTGCTAATTGTCGAAAATGCGGTTTTCATTAAGTAACTAAAATTGTGCTTCCTTTCCTGTTTATACTACTTGCAATTTAAGCCTGCTGTTAGCTTAGGAAAACATGTCTAATTGACTTAATTGCTTATTTGCTCAACTGCCTTATTTGGATTAGGTGCAGCATGCTAGGTTAGAAATACCTATTATACCTTGGTGTGAAATTTGATTGAATTGAGTATTCTTCGTGTTGTTGCTGTGTATTTACTTTGGGTACGGGACGGTATCCGGGAGATCCCCCTGTATGTTTGCTTTGGGACTACGGATTTGTATTTCGGGAGATCCCCCTGCACTTTTAAATTGGAACTACGAGACTGCACCCGGTAGATTCCCCCAGTATTGAGTATTTACATTTGGGACTACGAGACGGGATTCTGGTAGATCCCCGTACACTATGAGTTGGACTACGGGACAGTATCCCGGGAGATCCACTAGATATTTATATTTGGGACTACAGGACGGTATCCTTGGAGATCCCCGGTTGTTATCTCTATGCTGAGCTATGTTCGTTCCTTGATTACTTCTGTCTCTATGATAGTTGTTGTTATGCTTATTATCCCGTGTTAGTTCATACTGTTAGCATTTAATTATATCATCGTATTCTATACTGTTTTATCTCATTTTTCAGCTATAATCAGTAGGGCCCTGACCTTCCTCGTCACTACTCGACCGAGGTTAGGCTTGGCCCTTAGTGAGTACCGCTGTGGTGTACTCATGCCCTTTCTGCGCATGTTTTTCATGTGCGGATCAAGGTATTCCGACTCAGCCCTACTACTCTTGAGGCGAGGTGATTCACCAGAGACTTCGAGGTATATCTGCCGCGTCCGCAGACTGATGAGTCCCTTTCCATTCTCTCTTATAGTATTAGCCCTTCTTTATTTACTTTTGTTTAGAAATTCTGGGTTAGAGCACAATGTAGTATTCATAGCTTGTGATTTCATGAGATTCTGGGTTTTGGGAATTGTTTAGTTTTTGAGATCTTGTATTACTATATGCCGAGCGGCATCTTAAGTGTTTCATTATGTTATTCCGCAGTTTTTGGCTAGTTTTATTCTGTTGTTTCTTTTTGCGCAATTTGTTAGGCATACCTAGTCGTAGAGACTAGGTGCCGTCACGACCATTCACGGAGGGCGAACTTGGGTCGTGACAAGTTGGTATCAGAGCTCTAGGTTCATAGGAGTCATGAATCACAAGCCGGTCTATTAGAGTCTCACGGATCGGTACGGAGACGTCTGTACTTATCTAGGAGAGGCTATGTAACTGTTAGGAAAATTCCACTTCATTTGATATCCTTGTCGTGCGAGATTTTGATATCACAATTTTAAACTTCAGTCTTCTATTCTCTCACAGATGGTGAGGATACGTGCTACCCAAGATGATCAGGCACCCGCGACCCCTACTGGAGCTGTCAGAGGCCGGGGTAGAGGCCGAGGACGCACACGTGGTGCAGCCAGAGCACCCACACGAGCTGCCACCGAGGTGCCACCAGCAGTTCCAGCCGGAGTCCAGACACCTGATACGCCTACTACTACTACTACTCCAGCACTTCAGGAGACTCTGACGCAGTTTATGACTATGTACACACCACTCTAGCTCAGGCAGGGTTGCTTCCCCTTGCTGCAGCTACATCCCGGGCCGGGGGAGGAGCACAGACTCCCGCCGCCTGCACTCCTGAGCAGCGAGCGCATGTTGATCAAGTCCCAATGATTATTCCTGTACAGCCGGTAGCCCCAGCTCAGCCCGAGGAGAGGGAAGTAGCTTCAAAGGAGGAGCAGAAGAGGCTTGAGAGGTTTAAGAAGTATCAGCCTCCTACATTCAGTGGACTAGCCTCAGATGATGCTCTTGGATTTCTAGAGGAGTGCTACCGCATCCTCCGTACCATGGGTATATTAGGATCGAGTGGGTTTCCTTCACTACCTTTCAGCTTCGAGGAGCCGCCTATCAGTGGTGGCGTGCTTATGAGTTAGACAGTCCGGATGAGGCAGATTCCCTGACTTGGGCTTAGTTTTCAGATATGTGCACGAGAGAGTATGTTCCCCAGAGTCTCAGGGACGCTTGGCGCGCAGAGTTTGAGCATTTGCGCCAGGGTACTATGACTATCTCGGAGTATGTTGTCTGTTTCACCGACTTGGCAAGACATGGACCAGCTTTGGTTTCTACTGTTCGCGAGAAGGTTCGCCGGTTTATTGAGAGGCTTATTCCCAGCATCAGGTCTAGCATGGCTCGTGAGTTGGGGATGGATATTTCTTATCAGCAGGTGGTGAGTATTTCTAGGAGGATTGAGGGTATACATGCTAGGGACAGAGAGGAGAGGGAGGCCAAGAGGTCTCGAGAGTCGGGTCACTATTCTAGTGCCCGTGCCCCAGCTTCAGCTCGTCATGGTAGGGGTTATATGAGTCGCCCCGTTCATTCAGCTCTTCCAGCAACCAGTGGTATTCCAGCTCCTCCTAGGCCTTAGGAGCCTTATTATGCACCTCCAGTATCTAGTACGCCTCCTGCGCGGGGTGCTTCCAGTGGTCAGTCTAGTAGACCTAGCCCGAGCCAGTCACAGCCGCCACGTCCTCCCAAAGCTTGTTTTGAGTGTGGTGTCACACGCCATATGGTGAGGGATTGCCCCAGACTTAGGAGGGGTGCACCTCCACAGACTTCTCAGCCACAGCATGCCCCGCAGAGTTCTCAGGCTATGATCATAGCACCAGCTGCTACCACCTACACAGCCAGCTAGAGGTGGAGGTCGGAGTGGTAGAGGTCATCCTAGAGGGGGAGGCCAGGACAGATACTATGTCCTTCCTGCCCGTACTGAGGTTGTCGCCTCCGATTCTATCATCATAGGTACTATCCTGGTCTGTCATAGAGATGCATCCATTCTATTCGATCCATGCTCTACTTATTCTTATGTGTCCTCTTATTTTGCCCCGTATTTGGGCGTATCTTGGGATTCTTTGAGTTCTCCTGTTTATGTTTCTACTCCTGCTGGAGATTCTCTTGTTGTGGACCGCGTTTATCAGTCGTGTTTGATTGCTCTTAGTGGTTTTGAGACTAGAGCCGATTTGTTATTGCTCAGCATGGTAGACTTTGATGTTATTCTGGGCATGGACTGGTTGTCGCCCTATTATGCTATTCTTGATTGTCACGCAAAAACCGTGATGCTGGCTATGCCAAGTGTACCGCGAGTAGAGTGGAGAGGTACCTTAGATCATACTTCCAGTAGAGTTATTTCATTCCTTAATGCTCAGCGTATGGTTGAGAAGGGGTGTGACGCGTATCTAGCTTATGTGAGAGATGTCAGTATTGATACCCCTACAGTTGATTCAGTCCCAGTAGTACGGGATTTCTCTGATGTGTTTCCAGCTGACCTTTCGGGCTTGCTGCCCGATAGAGATATATGATTTTGGCATTGATCTGTTGCCACGCACTCAGCCCATTTCTATACCCCCGTACCGTATGGCTCCTCTTGAGTTGAAGGAGTTGAAGGAGCAGTTACAGGAATTGCTTGATAAGGGTTTCATTCGGCCCAGTGTATCACCTTGGGATGCTCGTGTCTTGTTTGTGAAGAAAAAGGATGGTTCTATGCGTATGTGTATCGATTATCGCCAGTTGAACAAGGTTACAGTGAAGAACTGTTATCCTTTGCCTCGTATTGATCACCTGTTTGACCAGTTGCAGGGTGCTCATGTATTTTCTAAGATTGACTTGCGTTCAGGCTATCATCAGTTGAAGATTCGAGAGCCAGACATCCCGAAGACTGCCTTCAGGACTCGGTATGGTCATTACGAGTTCCTTGTTATGTCATTTGGGCTGACCAATGCCCCAGCAGCCTTCATGCATTTGATGCACAGTGTATTCTGGTCATATCTTGATTCATTCGTCATTGTCTTTATTGATGACATTCTGGTATATTCTCGGAGTCGAGAAGATCATGAGCAGCACTTGAGGACAGTGCTTCAGACTTTAAGGGAAAAGAAGTTATACGACAAGTTCTCGAAATGTGAGGTTTTGTTGGATTCCATGGCATTCTTGGGTCATGTGGTATCTAGTGAGGGAATAAAGGTGGATCCGAAGAAAGTGGAAGTAGTGCAGAGTTGGCTCAGACCATCCTTAGCTACAGAGATTCGCAGTTTTCTTGGTTTGGCGGGTTATTACCGTCGATATGTTCAGGGATTTTCATCTATTGCAGCGCCTATGACCAGGCTGACCCAGAATGGTGCTCCATTCCAGTGGACGGAAGAGTGTGAGGAGAGCTTTCAGAAGCTCAAGACAGCTTTGACTACAACCCTAGTTTTGATATTTCCTACTGGGTTGGGGTCTTATACTGTCTATTATGATGCCTCAACGATTGGCCTTGGAGCGATATTAATGCAGGACGGTAGGGTGATTGCCTACGCGTCCAGACAGTTGAAGGTACATGAGAAGAATTATCATGTCCATGACATCGAGTTAGCCGCTATTGTTCACGCCTTGAAGATCTAGCACCATTATTTGTACAGTGTGCCTTTTGAGATTTATACTGATCACCGGAGTTTCCAGCATCTATTCAAGCAGAAGGACCTTAATTTGCGTCAGAGGAGGTGGTTAGAGTTGCTGAATGACTATGATATCACTATTTTATATCACCCGGGCAAGGCCAATGTGGAAGCTGATGCTTTGAGTCACCAGACGGAGAGTTTGGGGTGTTTGGCTTATTTACCAGCAGCAGAGAGGCCCATGGCAATGGATGTTCAGGCCTTAGCCAGTCAGTTTGTGAGATTGGATCTTTCAGAACCCAGTCGGATCCTTGCTTGTGTGGTTTCTCGGTCCTCCTTGTTTGATCGTATCCGGGAGCGTCAGTTTGATGAGCCTCATTTGCTTGTCCTCAAAGACAAGGTTCTGTATGGCGATGCCAGAGATGTGACTATTGGTGATGACGGAATATAAAGGATGCAGGGTCGGGTTTGCGTACCCAATGTTGATGGGCTTTATGAGTTGATTCTATGGGAGGCCCATAGTTCACGGTATTCCATCCATCTGGGTGCCGCGAAGATGTACCAGGACTTGAGGCAGCACTATTGGTGGAGGCGGATGAAGAAAGATATAGTTGGGTTTGTAGCTCGATGCCTCAATTGTCAGCAGGAAAAGTATGAGCACCAGAGACCGGGTGGATTGCTTCAGCAGATAGAGATTTCGGAGTGGAAGTGGGAGCGGATCACCGTGGACTTCGTAGTTGGGCTCCCACGAACTTTGAGGAAGTTCGATGCCATTTGGGTGATTGTGGATCGGCTGAACAAGTCCGCGCATTTCATTCCTGTGAGTACTACCTATTCTTCGGAGCGGTTGGTGGAGATTTATTTCCGGGAGATTGTCCATCTGCATGGTATTCCAGTTTCCATCATTTCAGATTGAGGTACTCAGTTCACATCACGGTTCTGGAGGGCCGTACAGCATGAGTTGGGTACTCAGGTGGAGTTGAGCACAGCATTTCACCCTCAGACGGACGGACAGTCCGAGCGCACTATTCAGATTCTTGAGGATATGCTTCGCGCGTGTGTGATTGAGTTTGGAGGGTATTCGGATCAGTTCTTGCCATTGGCGGAGTTTGCCTACAACAACAGTTATCAGTCCAGCATTCATATGGCACCGTATGAGGCTTTATATGGTAGGTGGTGTAGATCTCTGGTAGGTTGGTTCGAGCCAGGTGAGGCTAGATTATTGGTCACAGACATGGTTCAGGATGCTTTGGAGAAGGTTAAGGTGATTCAAGATAGACTTCGCACAGCCCAGTCCAAGCAGAAGAGTTACGCGGACCGGAAGGTTCGTGATGTTTCCTACATGGTTGGAGAGCGGGTCCTGCTTCGGGTTTCGCCTATGAAGGGCGTTATGAGATTTGGGAAGAAAGGGAAGTTGAGTCCGAGGTTTATTGGTCCTTTTGAGATATTGAGGCGTGTTGGGGAGGTTGCTTATGAGCTTGCCTTACCTCCCAGCTTGGCCGGAGTTCATCCGGTATTTCATGTTTCGATGCTCCGGAGGTATCACGGTGATCCATCCCACGTGTTGGACTTCAGCACTATCCAGTTGGACAAGGACTTGACCTATGAGGAGGATCCGGTAGCTATTCTACACCGGCAGGTTCGTCAGTTGAGATCGAAGAAGTTCCCTTCAGTTCGTGTTCAGTGGAGAGGTCAGCCCGCCGAGGCAACTACCTGGGAGTCCGAGTCCGATATGTGGAGTCGATATCCCCATCTTTTCCCCGACTCAGGTACTTCTTTTCTATGTTTGTTCGAGGATGAACGGTTGTTTTAGAGGTGGAGGATGTGATGACCCAAAAGGTCATCAGTTGAATTACAAGTCAATTCTGTGTTCCAAGGTCTTAAAAACCTCCTTTTATCTCACCTCGGTTTTGCGTGCGCGGTCCGGGCGTATATCCGGAACGCTTTTATGTGAAAATTTTATAAAATGCTAATTTTTGCCTTTAAAAATTGAATTTAAGTTGACTTCGGTCAATATTTTGGGTAAACGGATCCGGACCCGTGATTTGACGGTCCCGGAGGGTCCGTAGGAAAATATGGGACTTGGGCGTATGCCCGAAATTGAATTCCGAGGTCCCAAGCCCGAGAAATGAATTTTTGAAGAAAATTGTTTAACTGAAATTCAAAGAGTTTTTGGAAATTTAAATGTGTTTGAATCTGATGGTATCGGGCCCGTATTTTGGTTCCGAAGCCCGGTACAGGTTTTATATGGTATTTAAGTTGTGCCTCTAAAATTTTGTGAGAAACGGACTTCATATGACTTGAATCGGACCCTCGGTTGAAAATTTTGAACTTTAAGAGTTCTTGAGATTTTCTTTGATTTTGATGCTAAACTCGTAGTTCTAGATGTTATTTTGATGATTCGATCGCACGAGCAAGTCCGTATGATGTTTTTGGACTTGCGTGCATGTTTGGTATGGAGCCCCGAGGGCTCGGGTGAGTTTTGGATAGGCCACGGAATGAAATTGGACTTAGGAAAACCGCTAGTATGTTGCAGGTTTGCAGGCTTCCCAATTGTGAAGCCTGGCTCGCAAATGCGAGCTCGCATTTGCGAAGAAAACATCGCAATTACGAAAAAGGCTGGGCAGGGTGACCTTCGCATTTGCGAGGCTCAATGTCGCAACTGCGACAATAGCAGGTACCGCAATTGCGAACAATTGTTCGTATTTGCGAAGAAAGCAGGACTGGCCTACCTTCGCATTTGCGAAGCCTGGGCTGCATTTGTGAGTTCACGTTTGCGAGTTCATATTTGCGAACGTGGCATCGTAAATGCGATATCTGCACCTGTGCGAATTATAACTTAGCCGAAAATTCTTCATTTTTCAAACTCCCTCTAGCCCTAAGCTCTCTTGGGCGATTTTCTAAAGAAAAGTTCTTCTCCAAATCGATTGTAAGTCATTTTTAACTCATTTTCTTTAATCTATAACAACTTTTCACATGATTCCAACTCAAAATCAAGGGTTTTCATGGGGGAAATAGGTGTTTTGGGTAGAACATAGGATTTTCAAATTTTGGGGTTTTGGCTAGATTTTGATGCCGGATTGGAATAATTTTGGTATAAATGAACTCGTGAGAGTATGAGGATTCTGAATTTGTAAATTTTACCCGATTTCGAGACGTGGGCTCGGGGGGCGTTTTGGTCATTTTTCCTAATATCGCGTAATAGCTTAGAATTAATTAGTTGAATTAGTTACTTGAAGTGTTAACATCACGCAATTACTTTGAATAGACTTGGGCCATTTGGAGTCGAGTACTCCTGGAAAGAGCGTGGTTTCAGGTTGATTTTGAGCTGGTTCGAGGTAAGTGGCTTGCCTAACCTTGTGTGGGGGAACTCCCCTTAGGTTTTGGTATTGTTGATATTTGAAATGCCTTGTACGTGAGGTGACGAGTGCGTACTTGTGCTAATTGTTGAAAATCCGGTTTTCATTAAGTAGCTAAAATTGTGCTTCCTTTCCTGTTTATACTACTTGCAATTTAAGCCTGTTGTTAGCTTCGGGAAGCATATCTAGTTGACTTAATTGCTTATTTGCTCAACTGCCTTATTTGGATTAGGTGCAGCGTACTAGGTTAGAAATACCTGTTTTACCTTGGTGTGAAATTTGATTGAATTGAGTATTCTTCGTGTTGCTGATGTGTATTTACTTTGGGACTACGGGACGATATCCCGGGAGATCCCCCTGTATGTTTACTTTGGGACTACGGATTTGTATTCCCGGAGATCCCCCTGCACTTTTACATTGGAACTACGGGACTGCACCCGGTAGATTCCCCCAGTACTGAGTATGTATATTTGGGACTACGGAACGGGATTCCGGTAGATCCCCGTGCACTATAAGTTGGACTACGGGACGGTATCTCGGGAGATCCACTGGATATTTATATTTGGGACTACAGGATGGTATCCTGGGAGATCCCCGGTTGTTACTCTATGCTGAGCTGTGTTCTTTCCGTGATTGCTTCTGTCTCTATAGTAGTTGTTGCTATGCTTATTATCCTGCGTTAGTTCATACTGTTAGCATTTAATTATATCATCGTATTCTATACTGTTTTATCTCATTTTTCAGCTATAATCAGTAGGGACCTGACCTTCCTCGTCAATACTCGACCAAGGTTAGGCTTGGCACTTACTGAGTACCACTGTGGTGCACTCATGCTCTTTCTGCGCATGTTTTCATGTGCAGATCCAAGTATTCCGACTCAGCCCTACTACTCTTCAGGCGAGGTGATTCACCGGAGACTTTGAGGTATATCTGCTGCGTCCGCAGACCGATGAGTCCCTTTCCATTCTCTCTTGTAGTATTAGCCCTTCTGTATTTACTTTTGTTTAGACATTCTGGGGTTAGAGCACAATGTATTATTCATAGCTTGTGATTTCATGAGATTCCGGATTTTGGGAATTGTTTAGTTTTTGAGATCTTGTATTAGTATATGCCGAGGGGCATCTTAAATGTTTCATTATGTTATTCCGCAGTTTTTGGCTAGTTTTATTCAATTGTTTCTTTTTCCGCAATTTGTTAGGCTTACCTAGTCGTAGAGACTAGGTGCCGTCACGACAGTTCACGGAGGGCAAACTTGGGTCGTGACAGGTATAGATAATGAAAATTCCTGAGCATCGAAAATGTATGGAAAATAGACTTCTCCCATGTCGAGCAGGATATACAACTGAATTTATAAATGGCATGGATAAGTTTATTGAATTTGCTTGTCATCAACAGAAGTACTTATCTGAGGGAGTCATAAGGTTTCCTTGCAAGCGTTGTAAAAATATGAAGCACCTTACGCCAGATGAAGTTAATGCGCATGTTTATCGAAGTGGATTCACACCAAGATATTGGTTTGGACATCACATAGAGAGGAAGAACCTCATATTAATTTAAATGAATATAACAATTCAGGTGCTTACAAAAGTCATCAAGGGTGTAAATTTGACATGGCTTCAAGCAGTCAAAGTAGCATTCTAGGGGATGACTATGAACACGTAATTATATATCAAGGTATGGTTTATGATGCTACTGGCATCGAATCCGGGCATCAAATAGAACCCAATTTAGAAGAGCCTCCAAATATGGAAGCTACTAAGTTTTATGACATGTTGAATTCAGCTCAGCAACCATTATGGCTCGGATGTAAATATTCAGAGTTGTCTATGGCGGTTAGAATGATGAGTATCAAATCTGAACACAATATGTCCCAAAGTTGTTTTAATGCAATGGCACAATTGATGAAGGATTCAAATCCCCCCGATAATAAGATACCTCTTACTTACTACCAGGCAAAGAAGCTAGTCTCTAGGCTTGGTCTAACTAGTCAAAAAATTGATTGTTGTGTTAATGGATGTATGTTGTACTACAAGGCTGATATAAACATGACCAAGAGTAAGTTTTGTCATGAACCTCGTTATAAAGAACAAGTGCACAAGCAAAACAAGAAGGTTCCACGTAAGAGGTTGCATTACTTGCCACTCATTCCTAATCTTTAACGACTATATGCTTCCACAAAGTCTGCGGAGCACATGAGGTGGCATTATGAAAATCATAGGAAAGATGGCGTGTTGTGCCACACCCTTCAGATGGAGAAGCGTGGAAACATTTCGAACGAACCTACCCGAACTTTTAATTTCTATAGAACCTAGAAATGTTAGGCTTGGTTTATGTTCTGATGGATTTACGCTGTCTAGCCAGTCAGCATCACCATAGTCTTGTTGGCCAGTAATTGTTACTCCGTATAATCTTCCTCCGGATCTATGTATGACTGCACCATGCATGTTCTTCATATTGATCATTCCAAGTCCTCATAATCCCAAGGGGAAAACTGATGTATATCTTCAACCGTTAATAGATGAGCTGCAAAAACTGTGGACTGATGGTGTACTAACTTATGACGTGTCAAAGAAGCAAAATTTTCTCATGTGAGCAGCATTAATGTGGAGAATTAATGATTTTTCTGCTTATGGCATGCTATCAGGGTGGAGTACAGCTGGTAAATTAGCATGCCCAATTTTCATGGAACAATCAAAAGCTTTTCGGTTGAAATATGGAAGGAAAAACACTTGGTTTTGACTGTCATCGCCAATTCATGCCTCATAATCATGCTTTTAGAAGAAACACAAATGATTTCTACAAAGTCTAGACCTACTCCTAGGTTAACTGGGGATCAAGTGTGGGAAAAAGTTAGAGGGTTTCCTAAGATAACTAAATCGGGTCCGCGCATGTTCTATGCATATGGAACTTCCTATAATTGGACTAAAAGAAGTATTTTTTGGAATCTCCATATTGGAAGACCAATCTGATTCGTTACAATCTTGATCTGATGCACATAGAGAAGAATGTCTTCGATAATGTTTTTCATATTGTTGTGGACAACAAAGATAAAACTAAGGATAATGAGAAGGCAAGAATGGTGTAACGATCCGATCGGTCGTTTTGAGCTCTAGCGTGTCGTTTGGTAGTTTGAGTCCATGAGTAGCTTCACTTCAGGCATTATGACTTGCACGCATGGTCGGAATTGAATTTCGGGAAGTTTAGAGTTGATTTGGAAAGAAAATTCTCATTTCGGAAGCTTTAAGTTGAAAGAATTGACTAAGGTTTGATTTTTGAGTAAACGACCTCGGAATCGAGATTTGAAGGTTCCAACAAGTTCGTATGATGATTTTGGACATCACACGTATGATCCGCAAGCATGGTATTTCCTTAAACTTATATTTGACCGCGTCGCAAGTATGATTCACGAGCGGGGAAATCCCTTAAACTTATATTTGACCGCGTCAAAAGTATGATTCTCGAGCAGGGTAACTCCTTCTACTACTCTAATAGGAGCAGGTCGATTGCCTCGGCAGGTTAATAGATGCATCTATGGTTCGCGTCGTTCGACCCTTGGCAGTGCACAATTTACTTTAATGTTGGATCTGGCCGTACGCCTCGGTATATATATATATACATACATACATACATACATATTATCCTCATGGAATCGTGTGTAATATTTGGCAAAAAGCCAGTGTATCTGAGGATTTTTCCTTGATTTGAATTATGACAACCTTTTTGATGAAATCCACTGTATCTATATATATGCTCCGGTTACGGAGGGAACTTGCTAGTTGAGAGCTTGAATAAATTGTAAAGAGAGGAATTGTACCATGTATTTTATACTTGTTTGTTTCATATAATTACTCTATTTCATATTTATTCACTTCCTTGCTGCACCTGATATTATTGGACCACTAGTAAGTGTCGAAGTCGACCCCTCGTCACTACTTCTTCGAGGTTAGACTGGATACATACTGGGTACGCATTGTTTTCGTACTCATACTACGCTTGCTGTACATTTTGTTGTACATGCACATGTATGTCTAGTGGCCGTGTGGGCGAGGCGGCGTGGTTGATATGAAGACTTAGGTGAGCTGCATCTTATGAGACAATCTGCAGCCAGCAAAGTCTCCTTCAGAGTATTTGTATTTTCTTTTCTGTCCAATTTGTATTCGGGCAGTTATTGTATTTCATTTTATTTCTTAGTAATTGCTCATGCATGACATCGAGTTCTGGGATGATGGTAGGATATTCAGTAATAAAATGGTAAACATTTTTGTTTATTTTGTAAAGTTCATCTGTTACTAGTTAAATCGAAGGAAACTTTATGATTTCAAAAATATAAAAAGAGAATTTAATTAACTATTTAGTGTTGGATAGCCTGACAGCGTGTCCGGCGCCATCACGACCTTTAATGGATTTTGGGTCGTGACAACATGGTATCAGAGCACTAGGTTCACTTAGGTCTCACGAGTCATGAGCAAGTCTAGTAGAGTCTTGTGGATCGGTACGGAGACGTCTGTACTTATCTTTGAGAGGCTACAAGGCTGTTAGGAGCACTTTCCTTCTTGATTCCTCATCGTGCGGTTTGATTCCTTTGAGGCTTATGCCTTTGTTTCTTTCCTACTCAATCTTATGCGACGTGAAGTGTTTGCTATCGATCGAAAACAACAACAACAACAACAACAACCCAATAAAATCCCAACAGTGGGGTCTGGTACCACGGATGTAATGTAATGGTACTACAGATGTGGTGTAGGATGTTCCTCCCTGCGTATTTGATTGGGATATTGTTATCACCTTGCGGAAGATCGTTCTATCATTTCAGCTTAGTATCAGTATTACCTAAGGTTTTGAGATTTGGCATTAATTGTTATGACGATTCGTGCGTTGCTATCGCACAGTATTAGTGTAATGGTAGGGTGCTTGTCTATGCGTTGAAGCAGTGAATGACTTGGAAAGATTTTTACTCAATGCAATATTCAGAGATTCAGAATTTTATTTTCGGCGGAGGAGAGGCAATCGGGCTGTGAATGTTCAATTTTGGTTTGATGGAGTAACGAGACTTGGTATTTCGAGCGTGGTGGAATTTTCATTTGTGATGTGATGTCATTGTCCTTGTTGAATACGTTAAGTTCGCAGGTGTTATGGTTTCTTCAATTCGCCTTTGGGGCAGAGTAACATATGGGTTCTGTGGTAGGATGACTACACTCCTTGAGAAAAGTTTAAAGTAATTTAGGATTCATGGTGGACAGTGACTAGATCTACAGACTTAATTTGAAATATTGGCTAATATACGGTGGAGATTGGATACAACAGAAAGGAGTTACTTGATATGAAGAAGGATACAACATGGCTTTGGATTTGAAGGTACTATCGCACCTTTTAGTAGATGTTAAATGGGGAGTAAACGGGCTTGTACAGCTGGTGAATGGGCACGGACCCGGGATGGTTTATTGGTTTCATAGTAATTGTGCTCGGTGCAACATCGTTGGAAGATTACGAGGAATTTGGCGGGTCGATAGCGCGGGGTCATGTCAGAGAGGAAAGATGAACCTTGGTGCGTTTTAGAGTTATGCAGTGGTGGCTTCGAGATAAGTGGGAGAGGCCCACTGCCTACGATTGGATTGCATGGTTATCTACTTGTGAGGTTTCAGGTTATCGGTATGTTGATGGGTTACTGCAATTAAGAAAAGAGAACATCAGTGGTAATTTGAGCAAAGGAATTGAAGAATGTGTTCTATAATTGGCATCATCGATTCATTTTCAGGCTTTAGTAAGAGTCAGGAATTATGCTTCGCGTAGAAGTGAGTTGCGAGGACGGTGATTCGGCCGGGTGCTTCTTTGAGAGGGTGGTCATGTGCTAGCGGAGCCTTGCAGTTGATTATATTCGGGACCAAGTAAGAGTGGGTGACTCTCAACAACGGTCCTAGTCGGTTCAAAGGTTAAGGTGTGGTGCCTAAGCTGTTTTAATACAATGGCACAATTGATGAAGGATTCAAATCCCCACGACAATTAGATACCTCTTAATTAATACCAGGCAAAGAATCTAGTCTCGGGGCTTGGTCTAACTAGTCAAAAAATTGATTGTTGTGTTAATGGATGTATGTTGTACTACAAGGCTGATATAAACATAACTAAGTGTAAGTTGTGTCATGAACCTCGTTATAGAACAAGTGCGCAAGAAAAACAAGAAGGTTCCACATAAGAGACTGCACTACTTGGCACTCATTCCTAGGCTTCAACGACTATGTGCTTCCATAAAATTTGCGGAGCACGTGAGGTGGCATTAAGAAAATCGTAGGAAAGATGGCATTTTGTGCCACCCTTCAGATGGAGAAGCATGGAAACATTTCGATCGAACCTATCCGAACTTTTCTATAGAACCCAGAAATGTTAGGCTTGATTTATGTTCTGATGGATTTACACCGTATAGCCAGTCAGCATCACCATACTCTTGTTGGCCAGTAATTATTACTCCATATAATCTTCCTCCGGATCTATGTATGACTACCCCATACATGTTCTTAACCTTGGTCATTCCAGGTCCTCATAATCCCAAGTGGAAATTTGATGTATATCTTCAACCGTTAATAGATGAACTGCAACAACTGTGGACTGATGGTGTACTAACTTATGACGTGTCAAAGAAGCAAAATTTTCTCATGCGAGCAGCATTAATGTGGACAATTAATGATTTTCCTGCTTATGGCATGGTATCAGGGTGGAGTACAGTGGGTAAGTTAGCTTGCCCAATTTGCATGGAATAATCAAAAGCTTTTCGGTTGAAATATGAAAGGAAAAACACTTGGTTTGACTGTCATTGCCAATTCTTGCCTCCTAATCATGCTTTTAGAAGAAACACAAATGCTTTCTACAAAGGGAGAGTGGAGAAGTCTAGACCTCCTCCTAGGTTAACTGGGGATCAAGTGTGGGAAAAAGTTAGAGGGTTTCCTAAGATAATTGAATCGGGTCCGCGCAAGTTCTATGGATATGGAACTTTCCCATAAATGGACTAAAAGAAGTATTTTTTGGGATCTGCTATATTAAAAGACCAATCTGATTCGTCACAATCTTGATCTGATGCACATAGAGAAGAATGTCTTCGATAATATTTTCATACTGTTATGGACAACAAAGATAAAACTAAGGATAATGAGAAGGCAAGAATGGACTTGAAAGAGCATTGTCATCGAAATGATTTACACTTGCAATGTGATGGTTATGGGAGATGGATTAAACCCAAAGCAAAGTTTACCTTAAATCAAAACCAAAAGAAAGATGTATGTGAATGGGTTAAATAGTTAAAGATGCCTGATGCTATGCGTCAAATTTAGATAAACGTGTTGATATGCAACACTTAAAGCTCTTTAGGGTGAAAAGTCATGATTTTCAAGTTTTTATGCAATGTCTTCTACCAATTGCTTTTACTGCACTTCCAAAACCAATCTGGAAGCCTATAACTGAACTTAGTCGATTTTTTAGAGACATGTGCTCAACAATGTTACGATCATTTAATACAAATGGAACAGAATATTCTTGTAATCATTTGTAAGTTGGAGAGAATATTTCCACCTGCATTTTTTGATTCAATGGAGCATTTATTAATTCATTTGCCATATGAAGCAAGGGTTGGTGGGCCAGCTCAATATCGATGGATGTATCCATTTAAAAGGTGTGTAGTTTTCTACTGAGAATTTATTATTTATCACCTTCGCTATATTATATAGTTTATTTTTGTAATTATTGTAGGATCCTAAACAAAGTTAAGAAAACCATAAAAAAATAAATCCAGAGTCGAAGGATAAATTGCTCAAGCATACTTGCTTCAAGAAATCTCATACTTTTCTTCCCATTATTTCGAATCTCATGTCCTGTCCAGCAATAATAGAGTTGGTTGTAATAATGATATAACTGAAAAAGGTGCAACCCAACCGACTCTATTTGTGTTTAGTTCTTTTGGCCGGACTTATGGCAATGATGGCATTCGATGGTTAGATAATAAAGAAGTTGATGCAGCACATTTACATGTTCTTTTAAATTCTGATGAAGTTAAACCTTTCCTCAAGTAAGTTTTAAGCATTATATGAAGTTAACTATTAAGAGTAACTTAATTATATTTTGATTATAACTAATGTGTGGCTGCAGTTTGTATGAGCAAGTTCTCAGAGATACGTATGGTGATCTTAGTGATGATGTCATTGATAAACAAATTAAAGCTGACTTTCCACGATGGTTAAAAGATTATGTATGGAATAACATAAACTAGTTATTACTGAAGAACATATAATTATAAAAGATATCATTTAATATATAAATCTAACTTATTATTATTATACAATAGGTCAATAAAAATCCACAAGAGACGTTGAATCCGTATTTGCAAGTCTTAGCAGAGGGACTACTAAGAAAGGCAACATCATGTCCTTTTTATATTGCGAATGGACATAAATTTTTGCACTTCTGCATGGGGTGGAGGAAGAAAAATATTTAACAGTGGGATATGTGTTAGTGGCATCGGACATGTTGGCACTACAAATGAATATTATGGTGTTGTTAAGGAGATTCTCAAATTGGAATGGACAAGGACCACTCAAAAGTTAGTTTTATTTTATTGTGATTGGTTTGATCCGTCTAAACATGGCATGAAAGTTGATAGCCAATTTGGCATTGTGGAGGTTCGAAAAAGGGAAGGTATGCTAAATTTGACCCTTTCATCTTTCCTGAAACTGTAACTCAAGTTTGTTATGCAAATCATCCTGAAAGCAAAGGAGATAAGGCTGATTGGTGGGTTGTTATAAAGACAAAGCCAAGAGGAGTTGTGGATGAAAGACATAATGTAGAAGTTGCTGACCAAGAGGAGCAGTCACATGTTAATCCAAGCATAGAGGATGCTCTGATTGATTGCTTACAAGATGATCAAGTTGTTAGTGAGGAGGTCGATATGAGTAGTATTCAACCATTCATCAACAAAGACGGATATGATTTGATTTACAACGAAGATGGAAAGATAGCAAGTGAAGAAGAGGAAGAGCTTTTTGATAGTGATGATTCACAAGATCACTGTCAAACCCAAGATGAGGATGAGTATGAAGATGAAGATAAGATGAAGAATGAGAATACTAATTTGTTAATTATTTTAAGTTTGCTTATTTACAATAGGTTTATTTTAAGATATTTTGAAGTTTTATAGAACTATTTAGAATTTTGAGAATCTTCATTTGTCAATTTTCATTTGTCCTTGGATCATTCTAAACATCAAGATGGTATTTACAGTAAATGATACTCCCTCCGTTTCAAATTAAATGAGGTAGTTTAACTCGGCACGGAGTTTAAGAAAAAAAAAAGACTTTTGAAATTTGTGGTCTTAAAAGCTTAAGGGATAAAGCTTTGTGGGGCCATGCCTTTTGTGTGGTTATAAAAGCTTCTCATTAGGGGTAAAATGGGTAAAATGAGGAGTTTAAAGTTGAATTATTTCCAAATTTAGAAATGTGTCATTTATTTTGGAACAGACTAAAAAGGAAAGTACCTCATTTAATATGATACGGAGGGAGTATCTTATTTTCTTTTATGGTCTTGAAGTAATCTGATGTTTGCATATTTGGTTCTCTTAAATAATTAATAATGCTGGTCTACTGTTATGTATCATGTTTTCTTTCTTAAGTTATGCACCTAGTTATTTGCCAGCTTACTAAAGATTGTATCAACATTATTTGTTTGTCCCCCAGATGTCAGGTAATACAGGATATAAACAAGCTGGGCAAACTAGTGGTAAAGGAGTAAAATTTCGTAAAAGGAAGACACACACAATAGAGCCTCAAGCAGCTCAAATGCCTCGCGTAATCCCATCACAACCCCTCTTATTTCATACTAGTTTACTTCATGTACATGAGACTTTCTTTTCTCAACCTACTCCTGAGGTCAATCTGCCTCAATCTAGTATTGGAGCCAATCGATCCCAACCTGATAACACTGGGTCTTAGCCTCAATCTAATCAATTGCAACCTATACATACAGTCACTCAACCGCATATGTCTTCACCAGCCAATATTGCTCCAGCCACCTCGTGTAGTGCGGTAGGCGATGGCAATGATAATGGCAATGATGATGATCGAATGTGGATTGTACATGAAGAAGATGGGTAAGTATATTATTTAGTACACATGCTTTGGTTCTTTGATGCTCTAATTTGGTATAATATGTTATTAATGCTGACTTCTGTTTGTATGATTGCTTGTAGACCATAGTGAAAGTGCAGCTTAGTTCAAATTGTAATGTGTTGGCCCAAGTAAAGGTGAATTTTGAAGACTGACAAAGGAACTCATACATGGACCAGGTCCATCCTAGTGAGGCACAGATATGATCAACTCAAGCATGTGAGATGCACGTGAAGGAGATAAACCTAACTTATCAGAAGTGATATCTCCCGATCATGATCGAAAAGGTTGCATATTGGATAAGGAGAAAAACTCCTTACACAAAGAGAACACTGCTTAAGAGACGGATAGAGTTAGAGGATGAGTTCAACTAGAACTCTTCCACCATGAAAGAGTAGAATCAGAATTCTAGTGAATCTCTAATTACTAACTCCTTAAATATCAGTGGTGTTCTCTTTTATAGGTAACGCACATAAGCAGAAGTAAAACGTAAACTGAGAGCAAAATAGAAAGGAAATTTTGCAAGCAATTTTTGTGTGTCATTCAAGCGTGCAAACCTAAAGCTACTTGAACCAGATAGAAGAACCAGTTCCAAGTGTCTGTCTTTTATTCTAGTTCAATTGTAGTAGGTGATTTCATATTGTACCTTCAACTTTATCTAGAAGCAATTGTATTAGGTACTCAGAGTTTTAAGTTAGAGTTAACTTGAAGTTGTCGCAACAGTTGAGGCTTTGTGCTACAACGGGATTAGAGTTAATCCTAGGTTTACAAAAGAGTTTTTGTAAATGCAGTTTTTGGCTCATTGATTTTAGTGGGAGAGTTTGGGAAAATCCTACTGGAAAGTAGGTCGTGATTTTTTTTCACCTTCTATAATCAAGTTAAGCGAAAAATTGGGTACCACACAAATCCTCCCCCCCCCCCCCTCTTGTGTTGTATTGGCATATAAAACATCATAATCTTTGCATGTTATTTCTTTGACTATGATACTGATACTTTTATTTAACAATAACAAACCCAGTGTAATCCCAAAAGTGGGGTTTGAGAGGGTAGTTTATACGCAGCCTTCCCCCTTCCTTGTGAAGGTAGAGAGGTTGTTTTCGATAGACCCTCGAAAACCCGCATGCATATTTTCCTATGAACTACATTCTATCTAATCCCGATCCATAAATATAAAATCAATGTATTAATTTCAATAGCTAAAAATTTTCCCAAATGCATATTCCAAGTGCACATTTTTTTACTGCATTCAAAAACTAAGCAATCTTCCATCCTAAAGTTATATTTGATCATATTAGTGATGTCACAAAGAATCTGTTGCTTTTTAGAAGGAACTTTTATCTATTTCTAATTGTTTAACCTTATTTTGTTCTAAACTCATGAATTAATGAGTAACATTTTGTACATGGACATTAAGAAACAAACTAAAGGTTTTTTTTGTAAGCAGTTGTTATTTCTCTGTTGTGAGTAGTGCAAATTTTATAGTTCTTGCTGAGGTAACTGATATCAGTTGCAGCCCATGACAGATTGCTAAAATTGTTCTGAGGAAATGGAATACTTAGTTATTAGCAACAGTAATGGACAATGATCAACTAAGTTCGTAGGCTATTTTCATGAATCTCCTGAAAAAGAAATGAGTTCTCTTGTTCCTGGTTTAGCTTAAAGGTGAGTCTGCTTCTTGTAAATTATGTGATTGGATCGAAGACTTGTGACTCTTTTTTGGTAATCATTCAGAAAAACACTAATCATTATGATGTCTTGATAATGTGTTCATTTTAATGAGCCATTGTCAAAGATCTGTATTTGTGTAACATGATTACTCCTTTATAATTCTTTTTGCCTTTCAGAATTGGCGGTCCTTTGAAATTAGTCGTCAAATAAAAACTGGTGAACTATTATATTTATCCCACTCTATGTGGCTTCTTTTGCTATGTATAAACAACAAGCTGCCCCAAGTTGCCACTTCAATAATCAAGACTGAAGGGATTAATTTCACAAATTTTCTGAATATTGTCGCTTTACTTTCGACTATGTGAAATATTTTAGAGATGCACGGCTACTGAAATTGTTGATTATCACAATGTAGGCAAAAGTTTGTATTACATTTCAGCTACTAAATTTATGTAATAGAAGATATTTTTAGTTTTTCATGACACCTAAAATCTAGTTTAGTGATGTTAATTATATGCAACAAATGAGTCAATGACCTTCCAACTTTTTCGGAGATTTTCTTTTATCTTGCTTAACTGTTCCTTCCACTTTATTTGGCATGCTGAAGTGTGTTGGTTTGGGGAGATCATCTCCCCCTCTCTGAAATGCCAATATAAGTAGAGACCACCACCATTTAGAAATTTCAGTACTCAATTTTTTAGCTTGAAGTGGTAGTAAACTCGTCAAGTGCACGAGCCTTGTAATAGTCTAAATTTAACGATTTACAGAGAATGGTTTTGACAGATTTGATGCGATTAATTGTTGGGAATTGATTGAATGGAATGATGAGTGAAACTGCCTTGTTAATTTATAAATGATTGATAACTACTGCATTTTTATGTAGGTTTGATCCTCATAAGCCAGTTATTGAAGGCATTGCTAGTTGCATTCGTAGTAAATTTGAGCTGGCTAAACCTTTTTGGAAGAAATTCCCACAACCTACTCGGGATATGTGGTTTGAAGAATTCAAAGTAAGAATGTTTATAATATGATTCATGTTCAAAAGTTGGTGTGTAAGTTTATAGGACTGATTCAGATTTTATTTTGATATGTGTTGTGTTATAAAATACTACAGAAGAAATTTAGATGGCTCCCTCACTACAATGATGTTATACGACGCAATTTTGAGAAAAGGGCATCTTCAAGAATGACCCAACTTTTCCAAGATGTTAGAAAGGACTTGTCTGTGAAGCCAATTTGGATGGGTGATGCCGTATTCAAGGAGATGAAGGAGCATTGGGAGTCTCCTCAATTTACGTTAAAGTCGGAATAAAACAAAAAGAATCGCGATGCAAATGTAGGTGCCTCAGTTCATACAGGTGGTTGTATACATCATCGTGTAATTTGGAAGAGATTGGTAATATATAGTTCCTTTTTAATTTTTCTTTCTAGTAAATGGATCATATAAATGTTGATAGCATAACCATTCTCCTTTAATTACAGAAGGAAGCTACTGGAAAAGATCCTACATTTTCAAATTTTTATTTTCGCACTCATCGAAAGGAGAAAGTTAAAAGTTGGGTAAATGAGAAAGCTGAAGTTGCTTATGTAAGTCTTCATTCTACAATATATATGTATTGAAATTATTTAACTGTCGTTACTCTATTAAGTTGATAAATAAATTGGTTGTTTCAAGAAGAGCAGAGAAATTAATAGTTAAACAAACTTATGCACAAGCTTGCTCTATGTAATTATGCCTTATGAGGGCCTAGGCAGATCTTTAGATTATACCATTATGAAAAACATAAAAGATAGAAAAGGAGAGAATAAAAACGGATTATTTTATTGCAGTGATAATAAACAAGAGTAATATTAATTTTTCTAATTAAATTGGACCTACTAGCTTTATCAAAGTAAAGCTATTGATTGAACCATAAACCAGCATCACCCTTGCAAAGTCACGATCAATGAACTCCTCTAAAACATTGCATAGTGACAGTTGCTTGTTGCTTGTTGCTTGTTGCTTAGGAGCCTGAGGAGTATGAGGACTGTGAATCCATGCACTTTTCTCGTCCCCCTTGCTGCAAAGTAGCAGCTATTAGAAAATTCAACACATAAATGCAAATAGCCAGCGATCAACGGGGAGAGGAGTCATGGCTCTTAACATATCTTGTTGCATTATGTCTGGAGTAGTATAGTTGAAATGAAATTGTATTGCAAGAATTACCTGTCCCATCTACACAAGCAATTAGACATTACACAAGCAATTGAGAACCTCTGTGTTCATATGAACAGTAGATTTATTTGTAGCTAGGAGCTATCTATTTTTAATGAATTTAATATACTTAGGCATGTAATTACCTTTTAAGTGATTTGATAGAGTAGATATATTTTTGTACTCGTCAGCCTATATTAGTTAATCCCGAAAAACTAATAATATTGAAATCTATTCTTAAGTACCTTTTTGGTTTAATTCATGTAAACATACGATTACTTGTGTGGAGTCTTTGCTCCATTTTCTTTAATATTCTCTAGTCCAATTAAAATGCCAGGGAAAGATGTGCTTAAGTGCAAATAGTTGTCAAAATTATTAATATTTGTTTTAATGCAAAATCACTAATATTTGTTTAAATGCTTTTGTGCAGATTAATTTGAAAAAAAGAAAGAAGAATTATTATCTTCCCAAAGTGAATCTGTTGATGGAGAAACTAATTCAGCTAGCGAGCTTTCTCAATTAAGTGAAATGGATATTTGGGTGCTATCAGTTGGTGGAAAGAAAAAAGAAAGAGTTGCAGGTCTTGGATCATTGGGTCGATCCGTAAAAGTACCTAAGCAAACAACATGTAACGACCCGACCGGTCGTTTTGAGCTCTAGCGCATCGTTCGGCGGTTGAGGCCATGAGTAGCCTCACTTCAGGTACTTATGACTTGTACGAATGGTCGGAATTGAAATTCGGGGAGTTCGGAGTTGATTTGGAAAGAGAATTCTCATTTCGGAAGCTTAACGTTAGAAGGATCTGACTAAGGGTAGATTTTGAGTAAAAGACCTCGGAACCGGGATTTAAAGGTTTTAGTAGGTTTGTATGATGATTTCGGACTTGGGCGTATGCCCGGATCGGGTTTTGGATGAACCGGGAGCGTTTCGGCGCCTATTGTGGAAGTTAGCATTTTGAAAGAATTTTATAAATTTGGGTTGAAGTGAATTTCCGTGTTATCGATGTCTGTTTGGGATTCCAAGTATAGGAATAGCTCTGCATGATGATTCTGGTATTGGGAGCGCGATCGGAAGTGGATTTGGAGGTACGTAGGTCATTTTGGAGTCCATTGGCTGAAGTTAGAAAATTTAAAGGTTTTTGAAAAGTATGACCGGAAATGGACTTTTGATATCAGGATCAGATTCCGATTCCGGAAATTGGAGTAGGTTTGTAATGTCGAATATGACTTGTGTGCAAAATTTGAGGTCAATCGGACGTGATTAGATAGGTTTCGGCATCGAATGTTGAATGTCGAAGTTCTAAAGTTCATTAAGTTTGAATTGGAGCACGATTGATGGTTTTAGCGTTGTTTGATGTGATTTATGGCCTCGAGCAGGTCCACATTATGTTTTGGGACTGGTTGGTATGATTGGACGAGGTCCCGAGGGCCTCGGGTGGATTCCGAGTGGTTAACGGATCAAAATTTAGAGTTAGAAGAAGAATTGAGCAATTGCCTTCTGGTACCGCACCTGCGAGGTTTGGGCCGCAGGTGCGGAGCCGCAGAAGCGGCCATGTGGTCACAGATGCGATGTTGGTGGGGGAGAGCTGGGATCGCAGATGCGGT
The DNA here is from genome assembly GCF_001879085.1 of Nicotiana attenuata. NCBI lineage: Eukaryota > Viridiplantae > Streptophyta > Magnoliopsida > Solanales > Solanaceae > Nicotiana > Nicotiana attenuata. Next base: position 30,420,808 of record NC_031995.1, read on the forward strand.
CATCCCGTCGCAGAAGCGGGACCGCACCTGCGGAAGAGGAGGTGTAGAAGCGGGAATGGGCTGGGAGCCCTGGACCGCAGAAGCGGTATTTGGTCCGCACCTGCGGGACCGCAGAAGCGGTCGTGTGAACGCAGGTGCGAAAATGCTGGAGGCAGTGAGCTTTCTTTAAAACGAGGGTTTGGACCATTTTCTACCATTCACTATTGTTTGGACGATTTTTGGAGAGCTTCAAGTGGCCAATTTCATCATCAATGGAAAGATAAGCCATCCCCACCTATTATGAGTTAAATACATTGATTTTGTATAGATTTTAGCATGAAATTTGGTAGAAACTTGGGGTTTGAGGGAAAACCTAGAAAAAAATTGGTATTCTTGGATTTTGACCACAATTTTGGACATGAAATTGAGAGTAAATTATATATTTGAGTTCCTGAGATTGTGGGCGAACTTTATCTTCGAAAAATTTCGGAATTCGGGTACGTGGGCCCGAAGGCGATTTTGTCAAATTCTCAATCGGGGTTACAAATTATTATAAATTGGATTATTATGAGTAATTGAGCATAATTAATGGGTTTGCATAATTATTGGCTAGTTTTGGAGCGTTATGCATATTTGAGTCTTCAAAAGGGTGTGGAATGCCAGTTATGGAACTTCGGAGCAACGTGAGTCTTCTTTATAACCTTGTAAGAGGGAATTAACCCCATATGTGATTTAATCAAATATGTGCTCCTATTTGTGGAGGCTATGTACGCACGAGGTGACGAGAGTCCGTACGTAGCTACTAGCTATGCCTGTGTCCGGGTAGTTTTAGGCCTACATCATGCCTTAATTGATATTGTTGTTGATTCATGTTTATTGTTTGATTTGAGAAGAAACAATATTAAGGTTGCGTAATAATTGGGTTTGAAGAAATTTGAATTGAAGAAGTTGAGATTTTTAAGTGTTACCATTAAACTTCGTATTTTGAGAAAGAAATGCTAAATATCTAAATAATTTAAGAAACCTATAATTGACCCCATGGCATGTATAATTCGCGAGCGGGGCAGTCCCTTAAATTATATTTTACCGTGTCGCACGTATGATTCGCGAGCGGGGTACTACCTTTTACTACTCTCATGGGAGCGGGCCGATCGTCTCGGCAGGTTAATAGATGCATCTATGGTTCGCGCCATTCGACCCTCTGGCAGTGCACTGTTTACTTTTATGTTGGATCGGATCGTACGCCTCGGCATTTCCTATATATATATATATATATACTATCCTCATGGAATCATGCGTGATATTTGGCTAGAAGCCAGTGAAAATCTGAGGGATTTTCCCTGATTTGAATTATGACTACTTCCTTAATGCAATCCACTATATCTATACATATGCTCCGGTTAAGGAGGAAACTTGCTAGTTGAGAGCTTGAATTAAATTATAAAGAGGGGAATTGTATCACATATTCTATACTTGTTTATTTCACATATTTATTCTGTTTCATGTTTATTCCCTCTTCACTGTAATGATATTATTGGACCATTAGTATGTGCCGAAGTCGACCCCTCGTCACTACTTCTTCGAGATTAGACGAGATACTCGCTGAGTACACGTTATTTTTCTACTCATACTACACTTGCTGTGCACTTTTGTTGCACGGGCACAGGTATCTCTAGTGGCCTAGTAGGCATAGCAGCATGATTGATACGTAGACTTGGGTGAGCTGCATCTTTCGAGACGACCCGCAGCTAGTAGAGTCTCTTTCTGATAACTGTATTTACTTTCTGTCCAAATTTGTATTCCAGACAGTTATAGTATTTCATTCGTTTCTCCTAATGATTGCTCATGCACTTGTGACACCGGATTCTGGGGTAATTATGGGATATTTAATATTGAAAGTTTTAAATACTTTTATTTATTCATGAATAGTACTTTTTACTAGTTAAATTAAAGGAAATTTATGGTTCTTAAAATATTAAAATGAGAGTTAAGTTAATTATTTAATGTTGGCTAGCCTGACCGAAGTGTCCGGCGCCATCACGGCCTTTGATGGATTTTTGGTCGTGACAACATGGTATCAGAGCACTAGGTTCCCTTAGGTCTCACGAGTCATGAGCAAGTCTAGTAGAGTATCGCGGATCGGTACAGAGACGTCTGTATTTATCTTTGAGAGGCTATAGGACTATTAGGAGCACTTCACTTCTTGATTCCTCATCGTGCGGTTTGAATCCTTTGAGGCTTATGCCTTTGTTTCTTTCCTACTCAATCTTACGCGACGCAAAGTGCTTATTATAAACCGGGAACGGAGGAATTGAAATGGCACTACGGATGTGGTGCGGGATGTTTCTCCTGCGTAGTTGTTTGGGCTATTGTCGTTGCCTTGCGGAAGAATGTTCTATCGTTTCAGCTCAGTAGTTGTACTTCTGAGAGATTTGAGGCTATGCACAGGTTGCTATGATGCTCATGAATGGTTATCGCACGGTATTGATGTGATGGTGGAATATTTGTCCATGCGTAGAAGTTGTGTATGACTTGGAAGGAGGTTTACTCAATGCACGATTCAGAGATTCGGTGTTTTATTTCCGACGGAGGAAAGACAATCGGACTTTGTATGATCAGGTTCGGGTTGATAGAACAATGAGACTTGGTGTTTCCGAGTGGGGTGGAATATTTCATCTGCGATGTGGTGTCGTCGTCCTCAATTGAACATGTTAAGTTCGCCGGTGTTATGGTTTTCTTCAGTTAGCCTTTGGGACAGGGTAGTGTGAAATAATATTGGAGAAGCGGCTGTCAGAGATCGTAGTGTGAGGTGGTTCAGGATTGAACCGGTGTTTCTAATGTTGACGGCTCGAGAAAGATGATCTTTGGAAAGGTTTAAAGTTAGTAGCGATCTATTGGTTTAGGTGCTACAGAGATCAATTTTTTATCTAGGGCAACAACTGGACAGCGAAGGATGAGGAAGGACATGTGGGAAGTGACATGTGGTGATTAAACTTCTAAAACGCCAAGTGTGGGAAACAGGAGTCGAGTAGTTTCTTAAAGGAGTGAGTTTGACCAAAGTGGGAGAGTGGCAAGGTAGTATATGGGTTCAGCGGCAGGATAACTACACACCTTAAGGAAAGTTTGGAGTGATTTGGGAATTTTAGTGGACGGTGATTAGGTCCACGGGCTTAATTTGAAGTATTGGCTATTATACGGCGGGAGATTGGATACAACAGAAAGAGAGTTGCTTGATACAAAGAAGGATACAATATATCTTTGAATTGGAAGATATTGTCTCACATTTAGTTGATGTCCCTAAGAAGTGAACGGACTAGTTCAGTTGGCGAATGAGCATGGGCTCAGGTTTAGTTACGGGTTTTGTAGTAATTATGCAGTGCAGCATCTTTGGGAGATGTCGGCATGTAATTTCCCGGGTGGGTTATCTCCTGTGAGCAGGTAAGTGGTCGTGTGGTGTTGACGAAGCTTAGGCGAAGAATTCTACCAGCGATACGGTAAGAGGTCGGATAGGTGAAGGAGGTCAGCGATTCAGAGTGTTCATGAAAGGTCAAACAGAAAGGTTTAGAGGAATTTGGTGAGTTGGTGGTGCAATATCATGTCAATGATAAAGAAAAAATCTTGGTGGGTTCCAGAGTTGTGTAGTGGTGGCTTCAAGCTAAGTGGGAGAGTCCCACCGCCTACGATTGGGTTGCATGGTTATCTTCTTGTGAGGTTTTGGGTTATCGGCATATTGATAAGTTATTTCAGCCAAGGGAAAAGAACATAAGTGGTAAATTGAACAAATGAATTGACAAAGTTGTGCTATAGTTGGCCTTATTGACTCATGTTCAGGCTTTGGGAAGATTCCGGATTTATGCTTCGTCCAGAGATGGTTTGCAAGGGGAGTGATTCAGTCGAGCGCTTCATTGAGATGGGTGTTCATGTGCCAGCGGAGCCTGGGGTTGATTATATTCAGGACCAAGCCAGAGTAGGTGACTCTCAACAACGGTTCTAGTGAATTCAAGGGTTAAAATGCGGTGCCTAAAGAATTCAAGCCAGCGGTATGGTTAAGAATCGAGCTTTTGTGGCAGAGTATGATAAGAGGCACAGAATGTTCTATGATATTTTCGACTTGCAGTGTAGCATTTGGAAGAATGAGAGGAAATGACTTTGGATTCTTAGAGAAGTTATCAGAATGGGCGTATCAGCTGAGGATGCGAATGTGCGCACAAGGAAGGTATAAGATGGTTCGTGGGATTTGAGACAACATGGTCTCGGATGTAAGGCCACTCGGATGAGTGCGGATTGAGTTTGTTATGGGTTGAATGGAGTCATTATTATCTCTAAGGTAAGTTAAGGATGGATTAGAAGAAGTTAGATTGGTTAGCCATGGTTGAATTGGCACAATGTTGGCGGTGATCAGTTTCTTCAGCGTGAATAAGTTATGTATGTGATTTGTGATGGTACGTGCGAGGTTTGATGGCCGCCGTAATTGATTCTATTCGGGAGTATTCAAGTGTTATGGCATGTTATGAGTAGGCGGATCCCGAAAGGGTTATGGTGACCTAGACCACTACTTTAGGATTTCCATGTTCTACGGTTATGAGAATTCACTCGCGTGTTGCTATGGTTCTCTTGGAATTAGTTAAGTAAAAGGTTTTGTATGATGAAGTGTATACCCTATTAGTGGTTCAGGAGTTATGATGAAATTCTTATACTGTCGCATATTAGCATGTTAGGTACAGTGAGCGGTATGAATATTGAAAGTGAGGAATCGAGGTTGCGATTCAGTGTTAGCAAGGATGTCACGAGCTCGGATGAGCAGGAAAGGGATTTGAATGCTTAGAGTGAGCTGGTATTGTCTTCAGCGTCACCGGAGATCGGTGTTTTGTGAAAGAGGCTTTGCAACCTGACTATGGATTTTTTAATTGCTTTACAGCGTTAGTGCGGCCGGTGGTATGGATGTGCAGACTTGTTATCTGGTGCGGAAGGTCGTGGGAGCGTGTCTCGCGGGGAGATTGTATAAGTGTGACCGGTAGTCACTTGATTGTTTGAAAATTAAAACCAGGTATGAAGATTGTGGTAGTATCACTAATTTGAGAATTTATGCCTGGAAGGCACTCGGTTTATTGGGTTGTAAACTGTGGAGGTTTGCTCCAGATATGAGGGTTGTCCTTGTGAGTCATGGGAAATAGGGGTTATTACTGTCACACCTCCTTTTATACACCACCCGAGGGGGTATATGGGATGTTTTTCCAATTAAAGTGACATAAATCGAAATGGAATTGTTTATTTAATTTTTCAGAGTCGCCACTTGGAATAAATTATTTGGTGTCCCAAGTCACCGGTTTGTTTTAAATCCCAAATCGAGGAAGTTTTATTTTTAAAGAGTCTGCGAACCAGAAATTCTAGATAAGGAATTCTGTTAACCCGGGAGAAGGTGTTAGGCATTCCGGGGTTCCGGGGTTCTAGCACGGTCGCTTAGTGATTATTACTTGGCTTAAATTGTTTAACTACTCATTTTTAGGAACTATGTGTATTTATCTTTTTACCGATTTTAAATCAATTGAATTATTCGTAATTAAAGAATTGAGTTACGCGTACGTATACTCTTTTCTTTTGGCGTGTCAAAATCATGTCACACGAACGTGTCCACGATTAATAACGCTTTTGTTGATTTATTAAGAAAGTTTGGTTGAAGCTGCGCGAACGCGTCCCTCGAGTCTTTTTTAGAGTTAAATTTGCAATTATGTTACGCGAACGTATACATAATCGCAATACTAATCTAAATCAGGCCTAAAGCAAACTACGAACAAACAATATTTGCGAGGGCCGTGAAAAATTTAATAATGGCACACCCGATTTTAAAAGAGTTATTATTAATTAAATGAGGGCCATGGGCTTAGGGATTTTATTCAACATGGCACACCTCAAATGGTTTTTTTTAGAAGAAAAGCTTATTCAATTAAGGTCACCTAGGATAGTCCTATTTGAGACTAATTTTAAGCTTAACCGAGGCTAACTAATTATGAAGGGTTTTTAATTATTTTGGGACAAGGGGAATGGGCCAGTAACAGCCAGCTAACGAATCAGCTTTGAGAGTTGAAATTTGGGCTCACAATTGGCCCAGAAGTTAGAAGCCTAAAAATACAATTGCTGATTCGGAGACAAACAGCCCACGTTGGGGTTAAATTCTAGGCGGGCCCAGTTATGCATTGGCACCGCCTGGGCCTATCCACCTCTTTGCATTTTTAAAACTTTAACCAAAATTGCCAAAGAAAAGAAAAGCAAGGAACACGGTTCACTTAATTGAAAACGAAACTTCAAAAAATACGCAATTCAAATTCGAAGATTCGTCATACTACTATGATTTGCAAACTCAATAGCCTAAACCCCCGATTTTGCTCGAGTGGATCCTAACTTGGGCCTGGATGTAAGACTGGCCCAGTTGCAGCTATAAAACATGTTCATCAAATGAAACAATGGGTCTTAACTGTAATGACCCAATACTAAACAAGCCAAGAAAAGAGAAAACTGAATTTTAAAAGTTATAGAAGTCCATTTACAATACTGAAAGCCCAGAATATACAAAAATCATCTTTTACAACTTATCGTGCTACTGCCTAAAAATGCTCAAAAATACTCCTCATTCTAACTTCTTATTCCCTTTTGCCCTCAAATCTTCTCTTACAATTTGTGTATTTGCGAGAGAACAGCTATGGAACTGTCCCTCACAAATGAACATTTCCAACTTCAGCCTTGAAACACTTGGCCTTATGGCCATATCACATGCCAACACAATAAATAACAGTGATAATACAGCCATTAGTTCATATAAAAGCCTTGAACCAGTGTAACCTTAACATTAACTAAAAGAACAATAAAAAAGCTATTTCAGTGTTTAGGAGTTCAGGTTCAAACATTTTGCATTCTTTCAAACATAAAAGAACTTAAGCTAAGTAAAGTATTCAAACATGCTAGTGGGATAATAGCTTAATACATTTGATGAATCATGATCATAAGGCATGAATAAGATGAAAACAGTAAAAAAGACACTCAGCAAGTGAAAGTTTTGCATTCAAACATCAGAACATAGATTACATAAACCAAATGACCCTAGGTCAAGCATGTGAGTCCCAAATGAGTACCTTTTCAGCAAAATAAACAAGTAAAAGCAAATCTCTCTGAACAAACTGGACTTCAGCAGCAAGAACCAACAGCAACAGCACCAAAATGACCCAGAGATTCAAATCAGAAAACTCAAAACCAACTTGAAATCCAAAAGATTCAGCTAAGAAGACTAAGAGAGTTTCTGTTCTAAACCATGTTTCAAGCTTGGAAAGAATAAGAGATTTTTTTTGGAGTTTCTTCAAAGCTGTTAGAGTATGAGCTTTCCAGAGAAAACAGATCTTTTTTCAGTAAAATTGCTGATGGAAAATGTCTATCCCCCTCCTACTTTTTAGACTGTTTGAGCCTACATATAGGCTGCCCATGGGAAGGCATCTTTTGAGCATATTTCTTATCTTAAGAAATAATAGTACAGTCCTTTTTAACAGCCCTTGGTACAGCTGTCCTATATTTCAGCAAATTTTATAACAGCTAGGACAGCTGTACATTTTCTAGAAATATCTGATTTTTAGCTCAAGTGAAAATCCCTTTTTACCCTTTAGGTTACTACTTATTTCAGCTTTAACCTAAACTTTCCTAGTTCAAATGGGTCTCTAAAGTTTTTACTGATCTTCACATCAGGGCAAACAACTTGAAATAAATCAAGAAGATGCAGTAGATGTTAATAGAACAATGGAAATCAAAAAAAAAAAACTACTGTAATTTAAAAATTGAATCAGCCTAACTAAAATTAAGAGACTGCTCTTCTGATCCAACCATAGCAATTATACTATACTTACCAGAAAACATCAAGAAACCCTAGAATCTAAACTAATCAGGCTAATCATTCAAACACAAAAATCTAACTTTAAAGCTAGAAAAAGGGAACATTTAATCAAAACAGACTCAATGTAAATCTAGCATAGCAACTTAAACAATTAATCTAAAACTAAAATCAGATGAACATGTGGTCAAGAGAAGAAATCCTAAAAGAACAACTATTAGCCTAAAACAATGCAGCTATGAACAACAATTCAACAAAACCTCAACAAACCTAAACTTAAATGAATTGAACATGCTTTTTAATTAAAACGAATGTCAGAAAATAACTAACAGTCACAAGAGGGAAAACAACAGAAGAAACCTAAACAAGCTGCTAAAACTAAAAAATAAAATCAAACATGCATAGAGGAAACAAAACCAAAGCGAAACAAATTAAGGGATTTCAAAGCTGGTTCAAATCATGAACTTATCCCCAAATCTTCAACTTGTAAGTGAACCTTAACCAACATTAATAGACTGTTCTTCAACAAGAAGAGTTGATTAATGGGGATTTTGGTTCACTTGACCCCGAAAAATGACCGAAAAATCGAAAAGGGGGAAAGTTAGGTTTTAACAGAATCTGGGATCTAAAATTCATGGGACTTGGCTAGTTCTTTTCGGGAAGTTGGATGTGAGGTAGTAGTGAGGGAAGGTTGAGGATAACCTGGTGTGAATTTGGGGCTTTTTTGGCAACATAGTGGTTTGGCCGTGATTCTTCGATTTAAGATTCGAAGAACTCGGCTATTATTTAAAGGAAAAGAAGTTGAGATTTGGGACGAGGAGGTTATGGGGATTTTGGGCCTAGTACGAGAGGACCGGGAAGGACGCACCTCTGGTGTACCAGTTATCGTGCCCACGGTAAACGCTGGGTAGCCAAGTGCGGAGCGGATAACTGCTGAAAGCATCTAAGTAGTAAGCCCACCCCAAGATGAGTGCTCTCCTATTCCGACTTCCCCAGAGCCTCCGGTAGCACAGCCGAGACAGCGACGGGTTCTCTGCCCCTGCGGGGATGGAGCGACAGAAGTTTTTTTGAGAATTCAAGAGAAGGTCACGGCGAGACGAGCCGTTTATCATTACGATAGGTGTCAAGTGGAAGTGCAGTGATGTATGCAGCTGAGGCATCCTAACAGACCGGTAGACTTGAACCTTGTTCCTACATGACCTGATCAATTCGATCAGGCACTCGCCATCTATTTTCATTGTTCAAATCTTTGACAACACGAAAAACCATTGTTCAACTCTTTGACAACATAGAAAAAACCAAAAGCTCTGNTCCGGAAAATTAATACCCTCTTCTTTTATTTTCAAATTCTTTTCTTTTTCTTTCTTTTTTCCTTTTTTTCTTTTTTTTAATTAAAAATCCTAAATTACCTGAAATGTGAAGTTAAACTAATTAATTAATTATAAAAAATTGTAAACATCACTTAACTCTAGATTAAAAGAGAAAAATCATTAAACTAAGAATTAAAAGATAAAAAATGTAAAATGAGTTATTTTGTGATTTTCAAATTTTTATAAAATAAATAATTACTGATTAATTCTAAAAAATGTAAAAACAAATCCTAAATGCAATGCATGATATTTTGGTATTTCTTCATGATTTAAATAAATTAAACATGCACAGAATAAATGCAAATAATTTAGAAAATTCTACAGAAATTCCTAAAATGGCCAATAATTAACAAAAAAATCTATTTTTCTTGGAATTTTATAGGAGTGTTTTGTATGGGGCAAAAATTACGTGCTCACAGCTGCCCCTCTTTGCTCGGAAACATGAAGAGTTTTCGGGCAAAGATAAAGTGAGCAATTACGAGCGATTTTGCCCGTTTGAAACTCCATGAGAAGCATCTTTTAAAAGCCTGACCGAACCTTGCTTCAGAGGTTGCCTACATATCCTTGGCTATAAAGGAATCAGGTCAGTGTAGTTCTGGAAGTTTTGGTAGCTGGGACTACCGGAAACTGTGATTTCACTGTCGTTGCTACTGTTTCTACTTGCTGAGCTCCTTATTACACCAAAATAAAAGATAAAAAGCTAAAACTAGATAATCCTAGCAGCTATGAGTTACAAGATTCCTATCTATAAACCTTCTAATCTTAATCTTGAGTCTTGGCTGGTTCTCCTTGCTGACTCTGACCTGAATCTTGATGCTCGTTAGCTACAGCTGCCAATTCATTTTCTTCAGCTTTTCGGATCAAGGCGAGACTTGGAAAACTTGTGACTTCGATCATATCTTAGACAGTTCGCATCTTTTCTCTGCCGCTGCACTTAGAGTTCAACCTCTCTTTTTTTTCTTGTTTCTTCTTTTCTTTTATTTGGGTTGAGCTTCTTCTTTTGGCCATCCTAAACCTTGTGCCTCACGGTGAAAACCTGTTTAGGCACCAAAGCAAACAAACAAACGAAATTTTTCTGCCCCAGTTTTCACTAGGAAATTTCGTGCGTTATTGTAACAAAATCTAAACTATTTTTTTATTGAAAGCAATAAAATCAGGATAGTGTATCCTTGGAAGGAACAAAAAAAAGAGATTAGGGAGTGGAACGCTTTATCTATACTAAAAATCAACAAGGGAGTGGAGACCTTGTGTTTGGAAAAAGCGACTAGGGAGCGGAGACCCTATGTCTAAAAATAAACTCAACTAGGGAGTGGAGTCCCTATATTGGCAAAAGGCGACTAGGGAGTGGAGACCCTATGTCTAAAATAATCTCAACTAGGGAGTGGAGACCCTATATGGCAAAAGGCGACTAGGGAGTGGAGACCCTATGTCTAAAATCTCAACTAGGGAGTGGAGACCCTATGTTGGAAAAAGGCGACTAGGGAGTGGAGACCCTATGTCTAAAATAATCTCAACTAGGGAGTGGAGACCCTATGTTGGAAATAGGCGACTAGGGAGTGGAGACCCTATGTCTAAAATAATCTCAACTAGGGAGTGGAGACCCTATGTTGGCAAAAGGCGACTAGGGAGTGGAGACCCTATGTCTAAAAATAAACTCAACTAGGGAGTGGAGACCCTATATTGGCAAAAGACTACTAGGGAGTGTAGACCCTATGTCTAAAATAATCTCAACTAGGGAGTGGAGACCCTATGTTGGAAAAAAGCGTAAAAATAGAGATTGGGGGTCCTAAGCTACCGTTTTTTTGAATTTTTCTTTTTATCTCTTTTTTTCATTTTTTTTTCTCTCTTTTTATTTCATGGTATGAGTAAATGCAAGAAAGAGTTTAGAGGGGACTTCCTTTTATGGATCATTGCCGCAAAGCTATTTTTAGCCCTTGCGCAGTTTCTTTTGGCTGCACCTGCTTCTTGCATGGTTGCTTCGAATTGCACCTGTTTCAGGTTTCCAAACAAAGAACAATTGTTAGTTTGAAACGGTGACTGGTTTTGTGGCCTTGATTATTTCAACAACTTGATCTCGGCCCCTTTCATCTACAACTGGTTGTTTCTTGAAGACCGATTTCATTTCTGGCCCCGGAGAACCTCTGGTTTTTCCAGACTTTGCCATGACGGTTGATCACGTGGGACTTAGGCTTTCACCTTTATTTCGCCTTTGTGGGCCTTTCCCTTCTGACTTGTTGCCTTTTTCTTTTCCTTTTTCTTTTTTCTTTTTTTTTTCATCTTTTTTTTGTAGTTTTTAACCATTCGGAGCATTGGGGAACTTTTGGCTCCTTAACCTTTTCCAACTTTATTTCGCCCTCATAGGCTTTTCATTTCTGGCTTCTTTGTTCTAACTTCAATTTCAGAGCATTTAGGGCACCTTGGCTTTTCAAACCTTTGCCGAGACGGTTAGCCACGTAGGACTCAACCTTTTCAGCTTTATTTGCCTTTATAGGCACTTCAATTTGATTTTCTCCTTCCGAGAGTTTTGATTTCGAAGCGTCGGCCGCCATGGCCAGTCGAGGCTGACTTATGCCCCTAACGAGGCTGGGTGCCTTTTTGCATATTAGGTTGTATCAAATGAGAATCCTGTAAATCAGTCTTACCATCCTTTCTTTGTCTTAGTTTCGGAACAGAGTTAGACCGAAAGGGATCCAAATAAAACAAACAATGGAATGGAAAATGATTTTAAGACAAGAAGTGTCCCTTTCGGGGAAAGGAAAGAAGGACTTATCTGGAGTACATGCGGACCTCAATGAACATGATATGCCTTTTGGACTGGATGCCTGATCTGTGTAAACCGTCCGACTCTCAGAAATTCATCACAACTTTTTCCTCAAAATCGAGAAACCTTGCCAGGACTCTGTCGGTGCCGATGGCTGTGAGGATCCTCTTTTCGATCAGGGGTACCCTTTGCGGGTTTTCACGAGCTAACCCTTCTCATTTCCCTTCTCACCATCGCCTTATAGTGCCCGTGTGGGTTTTCACTAACAAGACTCTCATTTTGATTTCTTTGCTTACTGTCGCCTCACGGTGCCCGTGTGGGTTTTCACCAATAAGACTCTCTCATTTTATTTTTCTCATTTTGACTGTATCAGATCCAAGTAACTGTATTCTTCGGTCCTTGAACATTCTTACCGATTGATCGGAAGGACTTGAACAGGGTTTGGGTAAAAAATAATTTGGATTGAGTTACAACTTTGGAACCTTTTGGGCGGGATCATCGCCGAACCATTATAACATCTGCCCCAGTTTCACTTTTTGGGGGACTTTGGAGTTTTATTTTGGTGTGACTGAACCCCAGAGAGAGGCTGCCTACGTATCCTTTCGGAATCAAGTCGAACGTAGTTCAGGGAACTTTGTTTTTTTATTTTCTTTCGTTTTCTGTTTTCTTTTGTTTTCTTTTTCTTTTTCCTTTCCTTTCTCCTCTTTTTTTTCGTCATTTTTCATTTCATTTTCTTTGTCTTTTCTTCCCCCTTTTCTTTTTTGTATCTTTCTTTCCTTTCTTTTTTTTTCTTCATTTCATTTTTTCAATCAATTTCCTTTTTTTTTCACTAACACTCGCAGGTTCCAAAATGGGTAATCAAAGAAAGGTAACCGGCTCAAAGGGTTGCCAAGGGTTGATAGTGTTTGGGTAGCGAGAAAGAAAGCCTTCTTCATCCCAATCGGAGAACATTAATGCTATATAGAGGATCCAACATAGTACATTTCGACTGCATTTGCATTGCCAGTTGTTTCTAGGATATTTCCTTTGATGTGTCCCAAGTACAACGCACTCTTTTGACAGTAATCTTGTTGGAATGTATGGACCTTTCCAATCTGAAAACAATTTTCCTTCAGTCGTTCCAACTCTTTGTTTTATTTCTTAAGCTTATCTTCATTGCAATCTAATTCTTGATTCATTATTTCGAAGTCTGACAGCATTTTAGAATCTGGGCATGAAGTCCGCAAGCATGTCATATTATTGAAATATGCATTTAACAGAACTAAAAAGAGGATAAGAAAAAATGACAAGATTAAGAAAAGAGACATTCCTGGACAATGAAATATTAATTTCATTTGATTTTTTGATTTTTTTTTTTTGATTTTGATTTTTTTTTTCAATTTTTGAAGATAGAAGGGTTTACATCGGAAAGAAAGACATTAAAGTAAAACATCCGGATCACACCCTGGGATAATTCGGACGCAGAAAGGATAGCAAGACTGGGTACCGAGACTCCCGTCTGATAGGGAACTTTCACGCTTGGCAACAGTTTTTTGACTTTTCTTCTGTCTCGGTAATGGCTGCAATGGCCTTCGTGTGCCAAATCAAATTTCTTATCTTCACAAGTCATTTCGACTACTGGCCCATTGGTGTGAGTAGGCAGAGGATTGTTCATCATGTTAGGAGCCTCTTCGTCCCGAAAAATGATTCTTCCGGCTTTAATCAAATCTTCAGCTGCCCTTTTGAGGGTCCAACAATCCTCTGTATTGTGCCCCACTGCTCCAGAATGGTATTCACATCTAGCATCAGCTCAGCGCGAGGGGACTCGGGGTTTGGCCGGTTTGGGGCCACTAGCTGCAGGAAACCTCGCCTGACTAGCTTTTGGAACAAACCCGAGTATGATTCACCAATAGGGGTGAACTGATTCCTTTTGAAAGGCTCTCTTGGGCAAGGATTGTACTGAGGAACATTTGATTGGGGATTATATGGAGATTGGTAAGGATGGGCATTTCTGGTAGGTAGAGCTCGATTTTGTGTATAATGTTGTGGCCGCGTGTAAGGTTGCGCGTTCATTACCGCATACCAAAAAAACCAACCACCTGAACAGAACCTGGCTAATTTGCTCACACCAACAACCTTGTTAATTTTGAGACATTTAACATATAGGAAATCGCACGTTGGGATGCAATGCACCTAACAGTTAAATGCTTCTACCGTGTGTTCAAACGGTTGCATGTTTCATCCCGGCCTTAACTAACCCTTTCAGTATGTATCTCTTTTCTTTTATTTCTGCATCGCTCTTTTATTTTTTGCCTTCTCTTTTTTTTTTGTCACACTCTTTTTTTTTCACTTTTTCTTTCTTTTTTCACTCTATTTTTTTTTTCAGATTATTTTTCTCTCAGTTTATTTATGACTATGATCGAATCCGATGGGGATTGCCTACGTATCATGACGCCGCATGAATCAGATCTTGCGTAGTTCGGGAAGATCGAAAATAGAGTAAATAAACTAACTTTTTTTTGTTTACCTTTATAAAACTCAGACCATGAAAGCTTTAAGAAAAGAAAAACATTTTTTTTCGGAATTTTCGAAAGAAATGCTTTAAAAGAAGAAAGGATATATATTTTTTTTTTGATTTTTGATTTTGATTGATTTTTTTATTTGTGAAAGAAAGATTTCTAAAAATTCCTTTTCTTTTGATTTGAACTTTGGGAATTTCAAAAGTAAAAAGAAAATATTTTTATTTGTATTTTCATTTGTTTCATCTTTTTCTAAAGAAGAAAGAAAATATTTTTTGGATTTCAGATTTTGCCTCTTAATTTCCGAAAGAGGGAAAATTTTTTGGATTTCTGAGTTTTTTATTTTATTTTATTTTATTTACAAAAGTACTTCTAAAGAAAAGCGAAAATATTTTTGGACTTCAATTTTTTCATTTTTTTTTTTTTGAAAGAAAGACTTTTAAACAAGGAACAGATTTTTTTTTTTTTAATTTTTGGGAAACTACTTCAAAATGAAAGAAACCCATATTTTGGATTTTGATTTTTATTGATTTATTTTTTATTCCTTTTTCCGTATGAAAGACTTCAGAAATAAAGAAAAATCTCTTTTCTTTTTTTTTGAATTTTCTAAGGAAAGATTTCTTAAGAAAGAACTAAAAGAAAAATATTTTTGGATTTTTTGAAAATTGAGGTCGGAATCGATGAGGTTTGCTTACGTGTCTCACACCCGGTGAGAATCAGACGCGCGTTGTTCGGTCAGTTTTGACATAAAAATATGATATTTGACTCACTCTTTTTGAAATACATTTTCCTTTCTTTTTTTTTTCTTTTCAAAAATTTGGCAGAGTTTCGAGATATATTTAAATACTGGGATTTTTGGAATCGGGTAAATTCTCTATCCTACCTCACTCTTGGTTTTTCTTTTCATTTTCTTTTCCTAGCCGGTCAACATGCAAGCCGAAACAGATAAATATTCACATAGCACGTAGGATGCATCAGGATGATCTTTTATTTCGGGTACACCTGTACTAGACGGACCCAACCCCTGTGTTGAGTCCCCAAGGTCAAATGCACGTGATGCAAATAATCGTTCCTACTAGGGATCCGGCATGAGGTTGTGTTATTCTAGGTTTAAAACCTGGGGTTTGTTTTCTAGACCTGGCTTACCCGAGCGGACAAACTCGAATCGAGAAGGAGGCAACGTACCGGGAGCACGAAAGTCTGCCCGGCCTTGTTGCTTGCCCAGCCCCGTCTTATTTGGGTATAACTCTAACAGAAAAGTGGGCCACGCGAACGTGAGCACCGTTTTTCAGAAGACTCAGAAGGGAGGCGTAAGAAGGCATTTTAAATACAGTTCAAGTAATATCAAAGCGATAAATAAATGGCAATTAGCACATTAAGTCCACAAAATACAGTAATATCAACAATAAAGCTAAATAAAAATCACTTTAACAAGCTCGAATCCTTGACCCCTGAATCGGACATTCTGGGTTCTGATTCCCCAGCAGAGTCGCCAGAGCTGTCACACCTCCTTTTTTACACCACCCGAGGGGGTATATGGGGAGTTTTTCCAATTAAAGTAACATAAATCGAAATGGTATTATTTATTTAATTTTTCAGAGTCGCCACTTGGAATAAATTATTTGGTGTCCCAAGTCACCGGTTTATTTTAAATCCCAAATCGAGGAAGTTTTATTTTTAAAGAGTCTGCGAACCAGAAATTCTAGATAAGGAATTCTGTTAACCCGGGAGAAGGTGTTAGCCATTTTCGGGTTCCGTGGTTCTAGCACGGTCGCTTAGTGATTATTACTTGGCTTAAATTGTTTAACTACTCATTATTAGGAATTATGTGCATTTATCTTTTTACCGCTTTTAAATCAATTGAATTATTCGTAATTAAAGAATTGAGTTACGCGTACGTATACTCTTTTCTTTTGGCGCGTCAAAATCATGTCACGCGAACGTGTCCATGATTAATAACGCTTTTGTTGATTTATTAAGAAAGTTTGGTTGAAGTTGCGCGAACGCATCCCTCGAGTCTTTTTTAGAGTTAAATTTGTAATTATGCTACGCGAACGTATACATAATTGCAATACTAATCTAACTCGGGCCTAAAGCAAACTACGAGGGTTTAAATTACAAACAATGTTTGCGAGGGCCATGGAAAATTTAATAATGGCACACCCCGATTTTTAAAAGAGTTATTATTAATTAAATGAGGGCCATGGGCTTAGGAGTTTTATTCAACATGGCACACCTCAAATGGTTTTTTTTTGGAATTTTTTCCTAACTATACCATATATGAAACCTTATTACCAAAAATGTGTATATTTGCATTATTACCCGCCATGTTTATATTTTTCCTACAAAATTTATACCATCCATTAAATAGCCAATATTAAGAGCTGATTCCTTCCAAATTAGGTGCCTACAAATCTAGGATAAATATTTGAATAGCTTATTCCTTCCAAATTAGGCGATTGCAAATTTGGGACTAAATATTTTTTCATATTCACATCAGATTCATCCCCCCTACTAACAAACTATTCTTCACGGATTAAATTGTGGGAAGCTTCTGATTTGACGCATGAACCAGTTGTTTGAGTTGCTTGACTTCCATGGCGCAAACTACTCCTTTGAACATTTCAACGACGACGAATAAAGAAAGTATTATTTGGAATTCTCTTCTCATTTAGGCATTTATGGTTTTCTTAAATTAAAATCATGCGTCTTGAGAAAATATTAGTCTGGTTTTTTCATGGCTGAAGTTGGCTGGTTTCCATGAGGGAAAGGGAGAACCTCTTGTTCTTGACGGGAGTGAGCTGATGCGCAGCTGCTTGGGTCAACAAATTTTCTACAAAAAAATCTACAAATAAACTACAAATCAGTTTAAGTATGTATAAGCAATATTGTTTTAAAGGGGTATCTACAAATTACTACATTTATACTACAATTAAACTGCAATCTATGTTGAAAAAAAATGTTGACTACAAAATTTTCTCCTCATCTACAAATTTTCTACAAAAAATGTACAAATAAACTACAAATCAGTTTACGTGTGTATAAAGCAGTATTGTTTTTAAGAGTATCTACAAAATTACTACATTTATACTACAATTAAACTACAATCTATGTTGAAAAAAAAATGTTGACTAGAAAATTTTCTCTTCATCTAGAAATTTTCTACAAAACATCCACAAATAAACTACTAATTAATTTAAGTATTGTATAAAGCATTATTGTTTTTAAGGGTATCTACAAAATTACTACATTTATACTACAATTAAACTACAATCTATGTTGGAAAAAAATGTTGACTACAAATTTTTCCATGAAGAATTGTTCATTAGGATCTTGATTAGTAGAGTGAACTCAAGTGAAGGAGATAACAAACAAACAGTCGTAGCTCCATTCAATTCCATATTCCTCGATGGAGTTGATCGATTACTTCAAATCATGCAAGAAAGCTTCCCTGAATTAGGGTTAAAAAGAGAAGAAGGATTAGACTATGTTCAGAAGCCAATCCCCGAGGGAGGTCTCGAAAGATTATGGAGATTGTTCTTTGAAAATGGAGCTGAAGGAGCAGAAGTGATCTTAAGTCCATATGGTGGAATGGCGACAGGTTAACTTGGAATACAGTACCAGTTGAATGGATTATAAAGATTACAATTAAACTATGAGGGGTATGGGTAAAAATGTGGGTGTGGGGGGGGGGGGGGGTTGGGTGATGGGTTAGGAGAGAGAAACGTGGGATATATGGATACCTTTAATTAAGGAGTAAAAACTGCCCATTAATTAGACCCTTAATTAATTATGGTATAAGATTGGTAATTTGGTATACGGGTTTGTAATTAAATCAAACCTTAAACATTGAGGGTAATAAGGTTTCATATATAGAATAGGAATGTAAAAATCCCTCCTTTTTATGTAGTATTTCATTTTTTTTTTCAAATGGGGTTGTTGGACTTTAGTACCTTAAATAAAAAACGTGATCAATTGCTTTTAGTGGCCAACAACGATCATGAAAGCCACCAGCACAGGAATATCTGTCTATACATCTAGGACCGCAGATATCTATTTTAAATTATTTTGACACTATTTAGGAACAAGTTGATGCTAGGTGCTAACCCGTAAACTTATTTTGTATGCTATCAGATTAAATTGGAAGACTGTTATAAATAGAATTCTATTTATGTGTAATGTATATATTTAGTAGAGATTCTAGGATTTATTACTTGGTGATTAAGTCACCATCTCCTTATAAATAGAGGGTTCTATTCTATTGTAATTCATCCCAAAATTTAATAAGAATTCCCTCTCTCTTTCTCTGCAATATTGCTCTTGTTCTTTTATTATTTTATAACACGTTATCAGNTCCGGAATCGAATTCCGAGGTCCCTAGCCCGACTAATGAATTTTTATCTAAAATTGTTTAATTGAAGCTTTAAGGAATTAAAGAAACTAAGTAATCATTGATTCCCTAGGTATCGGGCTCGAATTTTGGTTATAAAGCTTGGTAAAGATCCGTAATGTCGTTTAAGACTTGCCCGTAAAATTTGGTGTCAATTCGAGTAGTTTAAGGGTGTTTTGACCCGTTAGAGGAGAATTAAGAACTTAAGGATTCAATAGTTTGATTCATTTGATTTTAGGGGGTGATTCTAAGATTTAGCGTTGTTTTGGGAGTTCCGAGGGTTCGAGTAGGTCCGCCTCGTGATTTCAGACTTGTCGGTATGTTCGGGCGGGGCTCGGGAGCCCCGAGCGTCAAACAAACGAGGTTCGAGCGAAGTAGAAAACTTAGAAAGGGCTGGAGGTTGCTGCTTCTGTCATAACCGCATCTGCGGTTCTTGAGCCGCAGAAGCGGGACCGCAGATGCGGTCATGTCATCGCAGATGCGAAAAGGGGGAGGCCCAGGGAAAGCCGCAGAAGCGGTCCCGCTTATGCGACACCCAGACCGCAAATGCGGCCCAGCTATTCAAGGCCCAAGCCGCAGAAGCGGCCAGGTAACCGCAGGAGCGGTTCCGCATATGCGGGCCTCAGACCGCAGAAGCGGTCCAACCCTCCCTCGCCCACTTCCGCAGATGCGGCCACCTTTCCGTAGGTGCGGGACTGCAGATGCGGTCCCCTAACCACAGAAGCGGAAATCGCTGGAAAGCCGTGAATGCATTTAATCCGAGTTCAAAGTCATTTCCCCCATACCTTACTCCTCACTTGGGCGATTTTGGTGGTTCCAAAGAGAGGGTTTCAACATATTATTGCAAGGTAAGTAGTCTCCCTTCATTATAAGTTAAATTACATGAACATTAGGCAGATTCAACACTAAAATTTGGTAAAAATCAAGGGTTAGAGCTAGACCTAGGGTTTTAGCAAAACTAAGATTTAAGCATGGAATTTGTTATGAAATGGACTAGAAATCATATATTATTGATCCTTAGGTTGTAGAGAACAATTTCCTTCGAAAAATATCGGAATCCGGGCGCGTCGGCCCGGGGTCGAAATTTAGGAAACTTGTGGGAAAGGTTGGAAAATTACTTAAATAGTTAGAATTCGGTCTTTTAAGCCTTTATTGACTAGTTCTTACCTATTTTAAATAGTTTGCGATCGTTCGAATTCGAATTAAGAGCTTGGGCTTGTTCTTGATATTAGGAGTGCGCTTTGGAGCGAGGTGAGTCTCCTTTCTAACCTTGTAAGAGGGAATTGTCCCCATAGGGGTAATAACTGAATAATTGTTGCTAAATGTGGGGGCTACGTACGTACTAGGTGACGAGAGTCCGTGCGTAGCTACTATAATATTAATTATATGGGTAGTTTAGGACCCACATCATGCCTAAATTGGAAGTATCTCTTATTTAAATTGCCACTATGATTATTCATGATATGCTACAAACTTAAAGGATATAAAGTGAACGTATGAACTTGTTAAGCCTTGGTAAGAGCTTCCTGGTATGTGTATGAACCTTCGGGTGCATTCTTGATATTTTCTTGATATTTATGGATCGGGCCGATCGCCTCGGTGAGAATAGATGC
This sequence comes from Nicotiana attenuata, assembly GCF_001879085.1. Lineage (NCBI taxonomy): Eukaryota > Viridiplantae > Streptophyta > Magnoliopsida > Solanales > Solanaceae > Nicotiana > Nicotiana attenuata. The sequence continues at coordinate 30,441,289 of NC_031995.1, forward strand.
ATCTATGGTTCGTACCGTTCGACCCTCGGCAGTGCACATTTTTAATTCTGTTGGAGCGGGCCGTCGACCTCGGTGTGATTGCATATGATATGTATACATATATGCTGATATTTGAACATGACATGCCTACTTGCTTAGAAATTGAAAATGTAAAATGGAAACTGAAGTAAGGACAAGAATATGATTATTTGCTCTTTGTTACAACTTGTTGATTATTGGTGACTTTCATGCTTAGAATAGCACAAATTATATTATCTTGACCCTAGTAAGTATCAAGTCGACCTCTCGTCTCTACTTCTTCGAGATTAGGCGAGATACTCACTGGGTACATATTGTTTATGTACTCATGCTACGCTTATGTACTTAAATGTACAGGGTCTGAGGCAGGTGGATCCGGTTATTTCTCTGGTGCGCATTCGTGAGCAGACTTGGGACTTCTACAGTGAGCTGCTTTCCTTCCATGTCGATCCGCAGCCAAAGAAGTCTTTCTTTTGTATTTGTTACTTTCTGTCTATTCTGATCCAGACAGTAGGATAGTGTGGTCTTCTTTTGGGTTGTATATTCTACTAGTTTCCCGTAGCTTGTGACACCAGATTCTGGCACATACTTTGGTAGGCGATTATTTTGGGGTTGTGTAACTATTTTATTATGGTATTATCTCTCCTGGTTTTAAAAAATTCAAGTTGAGTGTTTATTCCACTTATTCTAATTAAAAATAATATGATTATTTTAGTAATATTTTCGCAATGGCTTGCCTGACAAGGGTGTCAGGCGCCCTCACGATCTATCGTGAAAATGGGTCGTGACACGAATCACCTTTGAGAGCTGAAATTTGGGCTCACAATTGGCCTAGAAGTTAGAAGCCTAAAAATACAATTGCTGATTCGGAGACAAACAACCCACGATGGGCTTAAATTCTAGGCGGCCCAGTTATGCATTGGCACCGGCTGGGCCTATCCACCTATTTGCATTTTTAAAACTTTAGCCAAAATTGCCAAAGAAAAGAAAAACAAGGAAAACGGTTCACTTAATTAAAAACGAAACTTCAGGAAATACGCAATTCTAATTCAAAGATTCGTCATACTACTATGAAATTCAAAAAATAAAAATAACAAAGGCATGCATTTATACCACAATTCAGGAGAGGCATTTTATAACTTATTAGACTACTGAGCATAAAGCCCAAACTCAATAGCCTAAACCCCCGATTTTGCTCGAGTGGATCCCAACTTGGGCCTGGCTGTAAGCCTGGCCTAGTCGCAGCTATAAAACATGTTCATCAAATGAAACAATGGGTCTTAACTGTAATGACCCAATACTAAACAAGCCAAGAAAAGAGAAAACTGAATTTTAAAAGTTATAGAAGTCCATTTACAATACTGAAAGCCCAGAATATACAAAAATCATCTTTTACAACTTATCATGCTACTGCCTAAAAATGCTCAAAAATACTCCTCATTCTAACTTCTGATTCCCTTTTGCCCTCAAATCTTCTCTTACAATGTGTGTATTTGCGAGAGAACAGCTATGGAATTGTACCTCACAAATTCACATTTTCAACTTCAGCCTTGAAATCACTTGGCCTTATGGCCATATCACATGCCAACACAACAAATAACAGTGATAATACAGCCATTAGTTCATATAAAAGCCTTAAACCAGTGTAACCTTAACATTAACTAAAGAACAATAAAAAAGCTATTTCAGTGTTTAAGAGTTCAGGTTCAAACATTCTGCATTCTTTCAAACATAAAGAACTTAAG
>NC_031995.1:30443071-30554622 GCF_001879085.1 Nicotiana attenuata
ATTTTTAACCTTTTAAAATCTATAAATAGCCCCCCTTCTTCTTTATTTTTTCTCACAATTCACTCTCTTACTACTCTAATTCTCTCTCAAGTCTCAATTCTCTCTTGATATTATAGTTCTTAAATTCACAAATCTCAAATTCTCAATTATTTATTATTTCAAGTTTCATCAATTATTTAGTTTAGCCCTTACAAATTATTATTATCAAATATCAAGTATTCAAGTGAAGTATGGTATCAAGTATCAACTATCAAGTTTCGGTCTACCAATTGAAGTTTGATTTTTGATATCAAAAATTCAAAATTAGTGCGGCATCCGGAATCTCGGTACACTCGTTCCATCTCTTTCTCTTATTTGGTGTACACTTATTTTATTATTTAGAATTATTAATTTAATTTCTTACTTTAATTTACATAATGGATTTACTTAGAGCGGCCAAAAAAGCGTGCACTAGTAGAGGTGGTAGTAAGAAAACTTCCAAGAGATCAAGAGGTGGTGTTGGTAAACAAACCAGTAGCAGGAATATTGATGAACTACAATTTTACTTGCAAAAGTCACCAGAGCGCCTCACAAAGGATTTTCTACAGCTGGGTTGGTGGAAGAGCAACTCAAATCAATTTTCTGTTCTTTTGGCCATGGCTCGAGACGTGCTAAATGTGCCGATTTCAATAGTCGCATCAGAGAGCGCATTTAGCCAAGCAAGGCAGCAGCTAGGAGATACTCGTCATTCATTGGGCAGCAACGCTTTGGAAATTCTAGTGTGCTTCAGAGATTGGATAAGATCAGAACGGTGAAATCAAGGGCGTGCCGAGGTAGACGAAGAGGAGGACCAAGAAATTGGAGATATAATAGTTTATGGTTCCGATTCAACCAATGCCGAAAACCTAGAACCTCATATTGACATGGAAGAACTTACAAAAATGATGCAAAATATGTGATGTACTATTTCTTGTTTTTATAGTTGTTGTAAACTTTTAATTTGCAAGTTCAAAAATAAAAAAATCAAAAAAGAACTTGCAAATTAATTTGAAGTATTAAGTATATAAAATGAAAGCCTTCGGAGTTTGTTCCTTACATATTGCTTAGTGGTCTTATTAAATAATTTTTTGTAGCCACTTACTTTCTAATTTCAGTTTTATAATTTTAAAATACAAATTTCAAATTTAAAACTTTAAACTTTAAACTTCAAAGTTTAATTCTAACCCTTAAAAGTTTGCAAATACTTAAGTGTCAATAACATTGAATAAGAAAAATAAAATTCAATTTAAAAAAAAACTGTAGCCCGGCCCGCCCGAACCCGCTTAGCCCGAACCCGAACGGGCCCTAAAAACCTGAAATTTCCCAACCCGCCACCAGCCCGTTATCCCAGCCAGCTAAACAGCCCGCCCGCTAATCGAACAGGCCGGAGTTTTTCCCGTTCAGCCCGTCCCAGCCCACCCGATAAACAGGTATAGGTCAAATGCATCACATGGAGTTTCTCACCCATACAATATGCCACATGAGTACTTTTTAGGGATTTTTTCCTAACTATACCATATATGAAACCTTATTACAAAAAATATGTATATTTGCATTATTACCCGCCATGTTTATATTTTTCCTACAAAATTTATACCATCCATTAAATAGCCAATATTAAGAGCTGATTCCTTCCAAATTAGGTGCCTACAAATCTGGGATAAATATTTGAATAGCTTATTCCTTCCAAATTAGGCGCCTGCAAATTTGGGACTAAATATTTTTTCATATTCACATCAGATTCATCCCCCCTACTAACAAACTATTCTTCACAGATTAAATTGTGGGAAGCTTCTGATTTGACGCATGAACCAGTTGTTTGAGTTGCTTGACTTCCATGGCGCAGACTACTCCTTTGAACATTTCAACGACGACGAATAAAGAAAGTATTATTTGGAATTCTCTTCTCATTTAGGCATTTATGGTTTTCTTAAATTAAAATCATGCCCCTTGAAAAAATATTAGTCTGGTTTTTTCATGGCTGAAGTTGGCTGGTTTCCATGAGGGAAAGGGAGGAGCTCTTGTTCTTGACGGGAGTGAGCTGATGCGCAGCTGCTTGGGTCAACAAATTTTCTACAAAAAAATCTACAAATAAACTACAAATCAGTTTAAGTATGTATAAAGCAATATTATTTTAAAGGGGTATCTACAAATTACTACATTTATACTACAATTAAACTGCAATCTATGTTGAAAAAAAATGTTGACTACAAAATTTTGTCCTCATCTACAAATTTTCTACAAAAAATGTACAAATAAACTACAAATCAGTTTATGTGTGTATAAAGCAGTATTGTTTTTAAGGGTATCTACAAAATTACTACACTTATACTACAATTAAACTACAATCTATGTTGACTACAAAATTTTCTCTTCATCTACAAATTTTCTACAAAACATCCACAAATAAACTACTAATTAATTTAAGTATTGTATAAAGCAGTATTATTTTTAAGGGTATCTACAAAATTACTACATTTATACTACAATTAAACTACAATCTATGTTGGAAAAAAATGTTGACTACAAATTTTTCCATGAAGATTTGTTCATTAGGATCTTGATTAGTAGAGTGAACTCAAGTGAAGGAGATAACAAACAAACAGTCGTAGTTTCATTCAATTCCATATTCCTCGATGGAGTTGATCGATTACTTCAAATCATGCAAGAAAGCTTCCCTGAATTAGGGTTAAAAAGAGAAGAAGGATCAGACTATGTTCAGAAGCCAATCCCCGAGGGAGGTCTCGAAGGATTATGGAGATTGTTCTTTGAAAATGGAGCAGAAGGAGCAGAAGTGATCTTAAGTCCATATGGTGGAATGGCGACAGGTTAACTTGGAATACAGTACCAGTTGAATGGATTATAAAGATTACAATTAAACTATGAGGGGTATGGGTAAAAACGTGGGTGGGGGGTGATGGGTTAGGAGAGAGAAACGTGGGATATATGGATACCTTTAAATAAGGAGTAAAAACTGCCCATTAATTAGACCCTTAATTAATTATGGTATGGGATTGGTAATTTGGTATACGGGTTTGTAATTAAATCAAACCTTAAACACTGAGGGTAATAAGGTTTCATATATGGCATAGGAATGTAAAAATCCCCTTTTTTTTTTAGAAGAAAAGCTTATTCAATTAAGGTCACCTAGGATAGTCCTATTTGAGACTAATTTTAAGCTTAACCGAGGCTAACTAATTATGAAGGGTTTTTAATTGTTTTGGGACAAGGGGAATCGGCCAGTAATAGCCAGCTAACGAATTGTAACGACCCGACCGGTCGTTTTGCCTATTAGAGCCCCGTTCCCCTAAATAAAGCCTCCCGTACTTGCTTTAACTAATTTACGACTTGCGGGGGCGATTGGTTCGGGTATTGGAAGGGTTTTGAGTAAAAATATGCCCATTTGCTTCTTTAGGATTTCTTAAAAAGACCAAGTTTGACTTTGGTCAACATTTTGGATAAAACGGGCCCGGATTCGTGATTTGGCAATTTCTGAGGGTTCGTGGGAAAATATGGGACCTGGGCGGGTGTCCGGAATCGAATTCCGAGGTCCCTAGCCCGACTAATGAATTTTTATCTAAAATTGTTTAATTGAAGCTTTAAGGAATTAAAGAAACTAAGTAATCATTGATTCCCTAGGTATCGGGCTCGAATTTTGGTTATAAAGCTTGGTAAAGATCCGTAATGTCGTTTAAGACTTGCCCGTAAAATTTGGTGTCAATTCGAGTAGTTTAAGGGTGTTTTGACCCGTTAGAGGAGAATTAAGAACTTAAGGATTCAATAGTTTGATTCATTTGATTTTAGGGGGTGATTCTAAGATTTAGCGTTGTTTTGGGAGTTCCGAGGGTTCGAGTAGGTCCGCCTCGTGATTTCAGACTTGTCGGTATGTTCGGGCGGGGCTCGGGAGCCCCGAGCGTCAAACAAACGAGGTTCGAGCGAAGTAGAAAACTTAGAAAGGGCTGGAGGTTGCTGCTTCTGTCATAACCGCATCTGCGGTTCTTGAGCCGCAGAAGCGGGACCGCAGATGCGGTCATGTCATCGCAGATGCGAAAAGGGGGAGGCCCAGGGAAAGCCGCAGAAGCGGTCCCGCTTATCGCGACACCCAGACCGCAAATGCGGCCCAGCTATTCAAGGCCCAAGCCGCAGAAGCGGCCAGGTAACCGCAGGAGCGGTTCCGCATATGCGGGCCTCAGACCGCAGANACTTTTTTTCAAAAACACTGCACCTTTCTCCTTATTTCATTAGTTCCACTCAAAAGCCAAACCAATCACCCCACATTTTAACTTTTACAAAGGTCATAACAACTCAAGTGCTCATGAGAGGAGAAAAGGTTCAAATAAATGGTTAATTCAAACAAATGAGTAAGGCTTGTAATGTGGTTGCCAAAGAAACAGGATTACAGGCTCAAAGGGGTTAACTATGATACATAACAATTAGGCGGTTAAAATATTTATATGGCTCAACAAAGAAATGCCTATATCACTTCCAAGACTGAACAAAACTACTATTTCGCTTTGCAAACACACGGGGCAAGTTCTAGACATCAAATGCAATGCATAGAATAACCCAAAACCTTACACACACATGGCACATAACTCACTCATGATTGGACTCATCAAGACACTCTAGTCAAAGAAGTTAAGCAAAGTTAAGATCATACAATTTAAGGTACTTATACAAGAGCCAAAAACTGAGCCTAAGCGTTACAACCAAAGTACTCACTGTTCTCAAGGCATGACAAAGTCAAGATATTGCTTCAATTCAAAACATAGCACCATGGTTTCTCTCCTAAAAAAAATAACTACCTACACCCGGTTCAAACAAAACCCTTGGAAAAGAACCGCGGCACAAAGAAAAACCAAGGAGGAATTGCTACACTATCTACAAAGAAAATCTTTTTGTCCTTTCTCTTTAGACTTACATCCCTCAAGAAAACTGTCTAGGAGATCCATCGTCGGGAAAAGTCTAAATTTTTTTTTTCGTTTTTCTAAAAAACAAAAAAAATATTCAATTAAACTAACACAACTAAAATAGCATAGAAAGTCACTCAGACAATCTCCTCACCCCACACTTAAAATTGTGCAATGTCCTCAACGCACACTATAAATAATAAGAGGGTAAAAGAGACTCCCTGGTAGGCCAAAGGCCGAAGAAATAGCAGCTCACGGGATACTCAGACTTCTCCCACGTATGATCCCTTGTGCGGGTATCTCACACTCGGTTTCAAACACATGCTCGCTTTTGCACTCGCCTATTGGCTTTGACTCCATGCTCTTACTCCTACAAAATAAAAAAATAATACTACAAAAATATAATACAATAATAAAATGTAACACAATAAAATATAAAAAAAAAGTAAACAAAAAAAATATATAAAAAAATTGAATTGGGTTGCCTCCCAACAAGCGCTTGATTTAACGTCGCGGCACGACGCCATCACTTTCACCACTTTTCCTTCCACTTTGAGGATATAAATTGCGCCCCCAATTTTGCATCAATTTTTCTGTCACGTTCATGAGGCGGTGGTGTGAAAATAAAGGAACCAAGCAATAGATATTGCATCTTGCACTTCTTGGTCCTTAAGTGAGGGATGTCATTTTGTCTCCTTGGCATCGCAAATTTCAGAATATAAACACTTTGTTCCTCATCCATTGACTCCTCTACATGCTCGAATGGATCAATTCCCATGTCACCAACCAAACACAATGTTGAAAAATATTTAGAATGAGGTCCAATACGCTCTAACTCCAAAATTATATTATTTTTAACATCCTCAATTTCGCACTCTTCGTCAACCTTGGCATCATTAATAATATTTTGGTCTAATAATTGGTATTCTCATTTTAGCTCCTCAATTTGGTCTAGAAGATCTTTTTCAGCTTCACACAACTTATCACTAAATTGTTGGGCGTTACATGCATCAACCTTTGCACTCATATCTGCGTCCAAGTCGTGAATAGCAGTGCCAAATTTTTCGATCTCTTGTCCCAATTTAGCTCTTCCTTCTATTAGGTCTTGTATCCCATCTGTAATTTTCTCACGTTGAGCCTCATATATTTCGAATCTTTCAGCTTGTTCCACCAGCCAAGTTTGACTCAAAATCTCCTCTTTTTCAAAATTTTCCTCTTGTTGGTGCTCGCTCTCTTCATTTAATTCTTCCATACTGGCTTTCATTCTTGTGATTGTTGCCCTTATTCTTTTCATATATTTTCTAAGTTCATCATGTTGCTCTGCTACTTGCCTCAGAATATCCCTAAAATATGCATCACGTTCCATATCCTGTACTTCATTGCCCCTATCAAACTCACAAACATTATAAGAAAGATCATAATAAGAGCTCTGAGAAGGATAATAAGAATTAGGACAACCATCCCAATGGCCAACTTGACCACCACATATATGACAAATATTCCACTCAAAGGATTGAGATTGTGCGCACAACTCGCTCCCGGGAACATTCTGACAATTTTTTCACCAGTGAGGTCCTCCACAATATGGACAAGGATCATCATAATAAGAATAACCAATATTCGACCAATTCTCATTCCAAGAAGCCATGTCAACAAAGATAATAAAATATTAAGCTAAGATAAAAATAAAAAGAAACTTGAATAGACAAAAAGTAAAAATCTAACCTAGTAGACTAGTTAATTTCTAAGTCCCCGGCAACGGCGCCAAAAACTTATTGCGGCCAAACACACACGCAAGTATACGCGGTCGTCAAGTAATAAAGTGACTAAAAGTCGGGTGTCGAACCCACGAGGATTTGTGACTAACTATTAACTAAATTAGACTATCCTAATTATCTAAACAAGAATTAAACCTAGAAATATTTGATTCTAAACTAATTAAATAAAGAAATATAAATAATGAACTTTAAACAGAGAAAGAGCACATTTTTATGATATCAATGTAATGAAAACGATCTAGGGTTATGGGCTATCTAACATTCCTATTGTATTCTTCAATTGAATTGACTAACTAATTTATCTAGTTTATTGGTTGACAAGGTTAATATTGCTCATAAGAATCTGTCGAGTTCTTACTCGCCTATTTAAGCTAACCTAACGCCTATATGTCTATGGAGTTAGAATCAACAAGAACGCAATTATAATTCCTGTAAATCAACCAAGCAAGGCAATTATGTATATGTCTATCCTAACCGCGAATCCGTTACCCGATGCCCAGGTTCAAGAACTTGCTCTACTCAATCCTATATGCAATCTAGAATTCCCACTTTCGAGTTCAACTCTAGATTCGTAGATAGTATTCAATTGGTGATCAAGCAATCAAATAATTAAGTGCGGGATTGAATAAATAAACCAATATGATAAACTAAGAAATCAAAATCAATATCCGAATAACAATAGTCATGAAAGAACCACAACCCTAGAACGTGAAGTTTAGCTCCACATAGACATGGTAGCAAAACAACAAATCATACAAAGAAACATAAAAAGACTAAGTTGGTGGAAGAAAAGATGAAACCCGGCCTCCACGGCGGCTCTGTGCTTGTGTTTTCCTCTCAAAAACGTCCTCCTCCCCTCAAAATACCGTTTTTCCATGTATATATACCAAGTAGGGTTGGGCCCAAACAATTATACCTTCTCCAATGTGAAAAAGGACATTTTTCCCGGGTGACTAGCGCGAGCTCGCGCATCCTTCGCGCATGACTTCGCGCATGACTTCTGACATTCTGCCTCCAGCTCCTTAACTCGCGCGACTTCGCGCTAACTTCGTGCGTATTTTTTATCCTGTTCCGTTCCGAATTTGGGAAAACGTAAAACGTGAAAGTTGTAGCCCTTTGAGTTAGCTTTTCAACTATATATTGTGGAGCTAAAATGGAGTTCTGAGAAAAAAGTTATATCTATTTTGCTAGACAGTGCGCAATATGCCTACTGGAGTCTTCGTTCGCTCTAACTATCATCCGTTGACCCCCAAACACGATCCCGGCTTAATTCCTTGATCTTTTACTCAAACTTTAAAGCTCCAAATCACTCGAATTCATTCCATAACATCTACATAGCTCGGAATCACTCCTACANTCTTCCGATCTTGAATTCATTCCGTAACATCTATATAGATTGAAATCACTCCTTCAAGGCATAAAACACACAGTTAGTGCAAGACACTAGCGATTAAAGCTTAAACTCAATTAAAGTGCAGTAAATTAGAGTGTAAGAATCGACTAAAATACGTAATTATAGCCTATCATCAATTATATATATATATATATATATATATATATATATATATATATATATATATATATATATACTATCCTCATGGAATTGTGCGTGATATTTGGCTAGAAGCCAATGACAATCTGAGGGATTTTCCCTGATTTGAATTATGACTACTTCCTTAATGAATCCACTATATCCATACATATGCTTCGGTTACGGAGGAAACTTGCTAGTTGAGAGCTTGAGTTAAATTATAAAGAGGGGAATTGTATCACGTATTCTATACTTGTTTATTTTACATATTTACTCTATTTCATATTTATTTCCTCTTCACTGTAATGATATTATTGGACCATTAGTATGTGTCGAAGTCGACCCTTCGTCACTACTTTTTCGAGATTAGACGGGATACTCACTGAGTGCACATTGTTTTTTGTACCCATACTACACTTGCTGTGCATTTTTGTTGCATAGGCACAGGTATCTCTAGTGGCCTAGCGGGCGTAGCAGCATGATTGATACGGAGACTTAGGTGAGCTGCATCTCTCGAGACGACCTGCAGCCAGCAGAGTCTCTTTTTGATTACTGTATTTACTTTTTGTCCAAATTTGTATTCCGGACAGTTATTGTATTTCATTTGTTTCTCCTAGTGATTGCTCATGCACTTGTGACACCGGGTTCTGGGGTAATTATGGGATATTTAATATTGAAAGCTGTAAACACTTCTATTTATTCAGTGAAGAGTACTTTTTACTAGTTAAGTTAAAGGAAATTTATGGTTCCTAAAATATTAAAATGAGAGTTAAGTTAATTATTTAATGTTGGCTTGCCGGACCGAGGTGTCCGGCGCCATCACGGCTTTTGATGAATTTTGGGTCGTGACACAACATCTAATGTGTCGGAAGAAGTTCAGATCGGATTAGAACCCAAATTCATGCATTAAATGCTGAGTTATATAATGAGTTGGAAGAAGCACAACACCAAAATGAAGAGATGAGGCGCCAAAATAAAAAGATGAGACGCCAAAACAAAAGAATAAGGAAGGAGTTAGGTGACACAAATGAGAAATTAGCAGCACTGATAAAGCATGTGGGTTACCCGGCATCATCTTCGAATGCACAACCATCATCTTCGGAAGACAATCAAGATCCACAGAGTGATAATGATGATAACAACAACTCGATAGATGAGTATGATTATGATTGAGATACTAAGTATGATCGGGATTGAGATACTTGGTAGTACTATTTAAGATTTATAGTTTATACTTTTAATTTTTTTCATTTAGGAATTATGCATTATTATGTATTAATCTATGGACCATATTTTGGCTATATATTACTTCAGATTTGTGCAGAGTTGTTTGTTTGAAAAAAAAGGATGAATATCATATGTCCTTTGAATTGTGTGGAATATAATTTGGGACTAAATACTAATAAATTTGCTTTTGAAAGATGTACAAGTTACTTGTGGATTTTCATTGGGAAGTGCCCTGAAGCAGATAAATCTTTTATTGGGAATTTACCTGCAAATATACAGTACATGGGGATTATAATAAGAGGCTCAGAATGTTCTATGATGTTTTCGACTTGCAGTGTAGCATTGGGAGGAAAAAGAGAAAAGACTTCGAATTCATAGAGGAATTATCAGAATGGGTGTATTAGTTGAAGATGCGAATGTGCGTGTAAGGAGGGTATGAAATGATTCATGGGTTTGGAGACAATGTGGTCTCATGGAATGGGGTCACTCAAGGTGAGTGCGGATTTAGGTTGGTGATGTAAGGAATGGAGCTATTATTATCTCTAAGGCAAGTTAAGGATGAATTAGAAGAAGTTAGATTGGTTAGCCATGGTTGAATTGGCATAGTGGTGGCGATACGTGCGAGGCTCGACGGCCGCCGTAATTGATTTTATTTGGAAGTATTCAAGTATTATGGCATGTTATGTGTACGTGGATCCCGGAAGGGTTATGGTGGTTTAGACCACTACTTGAGGATTTGAATGTTCTACGGTTATGAGAAGTAACTCGCGTGTTGCTATGGTTCTCTTGGAATGAGTTAAGTAAAAAGTTTCTAGGTGATGAAGTGTTTACCATATTAGTGGTTAAGGAGTTATGATGAATTTTTGTACTATCGCGTATTGGCTTGTTAGGTGCAGTGAGCGGTATAAAATTTGAAAGTGAGGATCAAGGTTGCGGTTCGGTGTTTGACGAGGATGTCACGAGCTCGGATGAGTAGGAAGGGGATTTGGATGTTTGGAGTAAGATGGTATTGTCTTTAGCGTCACCTGAGATCGGCATTTTGTGTCGGAGGCTTTGCATCTTGGTTACGGATTCTTGATATGCTTTACAACATTAGTGTGACCGGTGGTATGGATGTGCAGACTCGTTATCTAGTGCGGAAGGTCGTGGGAGCGTACCTCACGCGAAGATTGTAGAAGTGTAACATGTAGTCACTTGATTGATTGAAGATTTAAACCAAGTGTGAAGATTATGGTAGTATCACTAATTTGAGAATTTATGCTTGGAGGGCACTGAGTTTATTGGGTTGTGGACTGTGGAGGTTTGCTTCGAATATGAGGGTTGTTCTTGTGAGTCATGGGAAAAAGGGGTTATTATGGACCCTTGAAAGGTTATTAGCCTAGTACGGTGCGGTCAGAATCGGCTCGAGGTCGATGGTTGGATTTAAATATGAATATGGGCTCTATATCATACCAGATGTGTTCATTTCAACATAACACTCCTTATGGAGGAGTATTCGGACGTTGGATGTTATCTCGTCGGCGGCTATTTCATGTAATACTATATTGTGTCGTATGAGTTGTGAGACAGTTTGATAATTTTCTTATGTGTTGATGTTCCGTGTAGCGATGGTGTTATGCGAGCAGGATGGCTCTTGAGATTCAGATCATATATCGCACCTCAGTTGTGCTTGAGTTTTGTAGCGTACGGCGCTATTTGTCTCCCCAGGGATGGTATTATGTACTTAGCGTGATTGTGGCCGATATTCGGTATTTGGTAGTAATGAGCACTCTAGCTCGGTATGTATCTCCTTATATAGATTTTATGTGTGGGTCGGGTGGCACGCCGCCACGGGTATGTTGTTTGGATCGGGTTGCACTCCGCAACAGAGTGATGTTGGGTACAGTCCCCTATATTCTATTTTGTGTGTTTTGTTTCCCATTTTTCTGAGAAAGGTTTATAACACCTTTTTGGTTGTCTAATTAGTTGCGTGAGTTGAGTAGTCCCTTCCAAAGTTCGCTTTTCTTATGTATCACGTTCAAGTAACTGTGGCATCATGTGAGACATTTTGGTCATATCTGGGGTGGCTTGTTGCCTTAGCAGCTCGTACTGGGTGAGACGAGATTATTGGACCTAGGATTAGTGCGATCGGATTATATGAAGTGTATCAAAGAGCAAATACCATTATTTGGTTCAGAATGAGGTAATGATTCTTGTCAGGAGTATAGACTCAATGATTGTTGACTTGGCAGTTGGTTATGAATTTCTACACATCTCTTCCGTCGTGGCGACATTGCGAGAGTTGGAACAAGACTTATATATGTCATAGGGTGAGCATCAGATTCGGGAAATGTTGGTTTTATGATTAGAGAGTGTTATTATGGTCTTGTGAATGATGTGGTGCATGGTGTGAATTCAGCAAGGGTGTGCAATCATGTTCTGGTACAGCGTGTGGTGATTGATACGGCATTCACAGGTTGGAAGCAGGCCTGGCAGAGAATTCCGGATGTTGGAACTGGGCTCTAAGGCTTATTTGCCTAAATGAAAGAGGATATCTTCAGATTTGATCGAGCTAATATGCTTAACTGAGTTGTGGTAGCACGGGTAGGTGCACGAGGTGTTAAACAGTAATTTCAGACTACTCCAGCGCAATTTCAATTATTTTCTTGACCGTTAAAGAGAAGTTACCATTTCTTTGGGTACTTGTTTCCCTGATGAATTCTTGATTGACTGTTTGATGTGTTTATTTATATTTGACCACGTCGCATGTATGATTCGCGAGCGGAGTAATAGTTGCATCTATGGTTTGCACCACTCGACCCTTTGGCAGTGCACAGTTTAAATATTATGTTGGATCGGATCATACGACCTCGACATGATTTGTGCATGCTTGTATTTCTTGACTTGAAATTATAAATAATGATATTGCCTCCCTGACCTGGGATAAATTGATAACTGAGGAAATATGAACTTGAAAATCTCTTATTATCAAAAGCATTGTTTACTTGCTTCATGATTCCCTTGAGTTTACTGCTGTTTTTAATAAATTCACGACTGATTTTATTATTGGACCGCTAGTAAGTGTTGAAGTCGACCTCTCGTTACTACTTCTTCGAGGTTAGACTGGATACTTACTGGGTACGCGTTGCTTTCGTACTCATACTACACTTGCTGTGCATTTTTGTTGCACAGGCACATGTATGTCTAGTGGCCTCGTTGGGCACAACGACATGGTTGATACGGAAACTTAGGTGAGCTGCATCTCTAGAGACGACCCGCAGCCAGCAGAGTCTCCTTCAGAGTATTGTACTTTCTTTTCTGTCCAATTTATATTTCAGACAGTTATTGTATTACATTTTATTTCCTAGAAATTGCTCATGCACTTGTGACACCGGGTTCTGGGATGACTATGGGATTATTCAGTATTTCAATTTGTTAAAGAAACCATTATTTTCTCGGTTAAGTTCATTATTTATTGTTTAATGCAAGGAAAAGAAATAATTTCAAAAATACTAAAATGAGGAATTTATTTAACTTCTTGGTGTTGGCTTGCCTGACAAGTGGTGTCCGACGCCATCACGACCCTTAATGAATTTTGGGTCGTGACAAACAAGGTCGTCCGGGTCGGCCTCAATAAGTGGAGGGACTAACTGTATAGGCCAAAATTTGCCCTAAGCAAATCTGGCGTAAAGCGGCACTAAGGAAAGGATCGGTCGAGGTCGACCAGGAAGCAGTGAGATTCGTGGTCAGTCTATCAACAACGACCGAGGTCGAGCACCAATAACAGAACAATAACGGCTAGTTTTTGTAATAGGACAGTAATGAGAATATTCTATTAAATAATCTCTGCACTTGTACTATTATGGTTTGTTAAGGATATGACTCGTACAAGTAGAAAAAGAGACAATAGTGTAGAACATGTGATATTCACTATATAAGGACACTTTTTGAGGAGAAGATTCTCTCTCTCTCTGTATAGCAAAGATGCAAGCTTTACTTTTTCATCAAGATACTGGCTCTCATTATTCCATTCTTTTCCATCAGATCCGAGAATAGTTCAAACATTCTTGGATTTGTCTGTCATTCATCATTGTCAGAAAGAAGAATCATCCACCTCATTCATTATTGAGTGAATCATTCTCCTTATTTACATAAATACCATTTATTGTCATTTATTGCTTGATATTCCTCTATTATTGCTCACACCTTTTGGAATATTAAATGTTCATTACTTTTAGTTTTCCACCGACTTTATCTTACGTTATCTATGCTATCAAGTTTTAAATCTAGAGATATTATCATTGACTAAGTTTAACCCTCATTACATAAAACTTAATAGTTTAACCGAAAGATTATATTTTTTGGTCAAACTAGATCGTCGCTAAAATATTTTTTATTCAAAACTTACTATAATTGTTTTTTTCTCTTAATCATTCTCAAGAACCAAACTAACATCAAGATATCCGAGAGAATCAAGATGTGATTTATATTTGAGCAATAAACTCTTCGACTAGACTTTATGATGGAGTTGATGATGCTGCTTGCTAGGCTATTTGATGGAGATTAATTGAAGTTATAGGTAAAATACTAACTGAAAAAAAATAAACTAAAATGTCATAGTAGGCAAAATAATGTGTAAAGAGAGAAAAATAGAAATTAAGTGAGGATAATTATATTTTAAATTGATTGGAAAAAATAAAATAAATTAAATATATAATACTCAATTATTGATAACTTCAAATAATGAAAGAATTCTGAGCTCTAAAACAAAAGTTTAAAAAAATCATGAGGAAGAAAAATTATATTTATATATTGTATTAAAAGATGAGTAATGGATAAATATTACGTCAAGCGCAAGCTGATAAAAAATCGTATGATAACGTAACAATATAAGTAAAGAATAATGCAATAACGATAAACAACAATTTTTTTGAAAAATAATAATAGAAAAATCACCTTAAAAATAAATCATAAGACTTATTTGTGTTTGAGATGAGAAAGTTTTTTATCATGATAAGAAAATTCTAAATGAAGGAATTCCAAGCAATTCATTTAAAATTTTAAAAATATAATAAATTT
This sequence comes from Nicotiana attenuata, assembly GCF_001879085.1. NCBI lineage: Eukaryota > Viridiplantae > Streptophyta > Magnoliopsida > Solanales > Solanaceae > Nicotiana > Nicotiana attenuata. The sequence goes on from NC_031995.1 coordinate 30,457,594, forward strand.
ATAAAGGTAGGAACTATTATTTTATTCTCTAGAAAAAATAAAAATAGTGAAAGAAAGAAAATAATAAATGACGATTTAAATTTATAATTAATAAAGTGAACAAATAATGTAATAGTCTACTAAATAAGACATGATTTTCATTATAAACATGAGTATATGTGTAACTCCAAAATACAATATTGTGTAACGGCACGAGATTAATCGTCATAAGACTTATGAATTGAGTTACCGAAGCGAAATTTTATCTATGTTGGACAATAAATAATCATCCCAATAATAATGTTGATTCCACCCGAGCCAAAAATACCTACTGAATCCAAACAAAAATAATATTTTATCTCATTTTTCTTTTGCCATTATTATAAATCAGTACGAAACATTATCTCATAGCGAATTATTTCCAAACAAATATATATTTACGAATGAACTACTTTATGATCTATATCACACGCTACGAGTAGGAAGTGATTGAAGATTTTACAAATGATGATGAATAAGAAACAAATGAAGCTAGAAAAATAGGAAATAAAGAAGTTTTAAGACCCATTAATTATAATGTATTTTTCTTCGTTTTGAATCACGTTATATATATCTTCAGATTGTTGGTAGCAGAAACTATATAATTATAACATTTGAGTTACATCAAAATTTATTCAATGATTATGAGAAGATTGAAGCTGAAAACACAGCAATGGGACTCAGCCATGGGAGCCATGGCAGTTGAGGAACATTCCAGAACAAAGTGAAGAAATGAAATGAAGAGAAGCTCAAAATCTATCTATTAATTCTGAGAAGAGTATATATATACATGTGTATGCACAGCTGGCAAGTAACAAACTCTAACCACCAACTAACTCCAGCTAACTAACTTGAACCGGAAATGAAACAACTAACTAACTTGAACCGGAAAGGAAAATAATGAAAATAGTTTGATAAATATCTCAATACCCCCCCCCCCCCCCTCAAGTTGGAGGTGGTGAAAACACTGCCAACTTGGCTAAGACACCTGAATGTTTTATGCCTGTCAAAGCTTTGGTAAGAATATCTGCGAGTTGTTGATCAGTGGTTATGTGGTGTAATGAGATGAGGCCCTCTTGTAACTGTTTCCTCACAAAGTGACAGTCTACTTCGATATGTTTAGTGCGTTCGTGGAATACTGGATTTCTTGCTATGTGCAGGGCTGACAGGCTATCACAAAATACTGAAATTGGATGTATAGATGGAACCTTCAATTCAGCTAGAAGTCTGCTTAGCCATACTAACTCACCAACCAATTTTCTAAGAGACCTATATTCTGCCTCTGCAGAAGAGAGGGAAACAACCTCTTGCTTTTGGACTTTCAGCTGAGTGGGCTGTTTCCCAATAAGACAATGTACCCGCTTACAGATCTTCTTGTATCCGGACAAGAGGTCCTATCTGAGTCACAAAAGCCCCTAGCAGTCCAGTCTTCAGACTTGGACATGAGAATACCTAAAGTGGGATCACCTTTGAGATATCTCAATAAATGGTAGGCAGCCTTCAAGTGAGGTTCTCTAGGATCTTGCATGAATTGGCTCAAATGTTGAACTCCAAAAGCTATGTTCAACCTAGTATTGGTAAGGAAGTTCAATTTCCCTATTAACTTCCTATAAAATGTTGGATCATTTAGAGGCTTGCCCTCCTTGGCTTTAAGTTTTTCATTAGGATCAAGTGGGGAGCTGAGGGCAGTGTAATCCAAGCAATTGTATTCTTTCAACAGATCCAGAATAAATTTCCTTTGGGATCACACCATCAGGCTTATACAACACTTCTAGACCCAAGAAATAGTGCAGGAGACCTAGGTCCTTTATCTTGAACTTGTCGTGAAGAAAAGTTTTCAACTGTAGTATTTCCTTCATGTCCGTGCTTGTGACCAAGATGTCATCTACATAGACTACAACATAGACCACTGAATATCCATGCTGTTTGTGGAACAATGAATAGTCATTTAGTGAATGGTTGAAGCCTCTAGAGCACAGTGCTTCAGTTAATTTTTCATACCACTGTCTACTGGCTTGTTTGAGCCCATAGAAAGACTTATTCAGCTTGCAAACCAAAGACTTATCTTCCACCATGAGACCTGGTGGTAACTGCATATACACATCTTCATGTAAATCCCCATGGAGGAAAGCATTATTGACATCCAACTGGAACATTGGCCAACTGTGCTTCACTGCTACTGCAATTAAGGTTCTCACTGTAGTCATTTTAACCACTGGAGAAAATGTTTCTGTGAAATCCACACCTTCCTGTTGGGTATAGCCTTTCACAACAAGTCTGGCCTTATACCTCTCTATTGTGCTATCACACATATATTTTACCTTGTAGACCCATCTACAACCTATTGCCTTTTTATCAGATGGGAGAGGAACTAAGTTCCAGGTATCATTAGCATAAAGAGCTTCAAATTCTTGGATCATAGCTGCCTGCCAAGCAGGACTGACAGCAACTTCCTCAAAAGAAGATAGCTCACTAACATTGCAAACACTATTGACCAATGCCTGACTACTAGGATTCATTGATTCATGGGCTATGTGGTGACAGTTAGACAACAAGGAGTTGAGAGAAAAAGAGCTTTCATTAGAGTTGCTGATTTTGTGGACATAATCATTTAGGTAGGTAGGTGCTTTGTGTTCCCTTTGTGACCTTCTCAAGGATGTGGAAGGATGATGTACTAGTGAAGGGTCAATGGATGGAGGTGGATGTGATGTAGATGGTGCAGAATTGTCAGGAAAGGAAGTTGGAACTGGGGAAGTAAAAGGTGAAAGTGGTGAGGAAAGTGGAGCAGACACTGGATCATTTGAACTAGGTGAGTTCATGTGTGTGTTATCAAAAGGAGGATCATTGGTCTGCATCTCTGCAACATCATTGTGGCCAACAGGTTCATCAGATGAAGTGATATCAAAAACTGTGGGAAGTGACTCAGATTTGGACTTGGAATAGATGTCAAAAGGAAAAATAGACTCATGAAAAACAAGATCTCTGGTTATGTGTATTTTCCTAGTTGACAGGTTCAGAACTTTATAGACTTTGACACCAAAAGGGTATCCTAGAAAAACATGTGGAACAGACCTTGGCTCAAACTTGTTTAGGTGCACCTTGGGTGTTGTGGGGAAACACAAACAGCCAAAACTTCTCAACTGTGTGTAATCTGGTTGTCTTCCATGCAGCACTTCAAAAGGAGATTTGTTTTGGAGATATGTGGTGGGCAGTCTATTTACAATATGAGTTGCTATTAAGACACATTCCCCCCAATACTTCAAAGGCAATTTGGACTGGAAAAGCAAGGCTCTGGCTGTTTCAAGAAGGTACCTATGTTTCATTTCCACCACTCCATTTTGCTGTGGTGTGTAGGGACAGGTTCTTTGGTGTATAATGCCCTTGGACTGGAAGAAGATATTGGTTTCTTGGTTATTGAATTTTAATCCATTATCAGATCTAATGGACTGGACTTTGGTTTTGAATTGATTTTCAACAAGTGAAATGAAGGCTTTGATTGCCTGCAGTGCATTGCTCTTGCAAACTAGTAGTTGAGTCCAAGTAGTTCTACTAAAATCATCCACTATGGTAATGAAGTATCTGTATTTGTCATGAGTATGTTCATGATAGGGTCCCCATAGGTCCACATGGAGCAATTCAAAGATTTTGGTAGGGTACTAGCTTTCTGAGGAAAGGGAAGTCTTGTTTGTCTGGCCATGGGACAAATTGTACACATAAATGGTTGTTTTTGGGAAAAATCAGCAGGTATGCTAGAAATGTGTCTCATTTTTGTAAATGGCACATGTCCAAGTCTATTATGCCACAGTATATCTGCACTATTGGAGAAGCATGATGCAAATTCAGACAATCCATCATTCAAAGAAGAAATAAAAGAAGTAGGAGTGTTTTTCATTTGCTTCAAAGATGGCTTATATACAGATGGAGACAGATAACTCTGAGTATTATTCAAGGAAGGACTATTTACATCACATGAATGATTGAAGTTCACAGAAGTATTATTGTTCCTTAGGCATTTGGAGCAGAGCAGATACAAGCCATTCCTCACTTTACCAATCTCCAGAGGCCTCTTCACTGAAGGGGCCTGCAGAAGACAAGTACTGTCAGTGAATGATGCCATTCCTCTGAGATGTTTGGTTAACCAATAAACAGAAACCAGGTTAAACTTGAAAGAGGGAACAAGGAGAACTCTTTGCAATATTTATCTTAGATGTAAGGACAACATCACCAATTTCAGACACTTTAACTTTATATCCATTGGGTAGGACTACTAGAAGAGGGTAAGGTAGAAATTGAATGTTCGAAAATAGGGACTTATCAAAGGTCATGTGATTGGAAACCCCTGAATCCAGTATCCATGTATCAGTCTTAGACTCAAAGCATTTGCAAGCAAGTTTACCAAAGTCAATAGAGGAGGTGCATACTATCATACCTGCAAAGTTGGCAGCATTGACATTGGATGAATAAGAGCTTCCTGCTACTTTCCATGCATCTCCATTCCTCTCATGAAATTGCTGAAGCATACTTATCAGCTGCTCATATTGCTCTTGAGTAAGATTCACATTTCTGCCATCATCTTGTGTCTTGTTTTCAGTTTCCTCTCCAGTAGTGATCTCATCAGCCATTCCCTGCACATTTGCAACTACTCTTTTTCCTCTGTTGTTGTATCTAGGACCTTGACCTTGATCATAATTGCGGTTATTAGAGAATTCTCTAGGAGCAAGGTTCTGAGTAGAATAATTCTGTGGGTAACCATGTAACTTTTAACACCTTTCCTTACTGTGTCCTGGTCTTTTACAATAGTCACATATGAGTCTCCCCCTAGAAGTCCCACGATTATTATCAGTTTGAAAATTTGTTCTAAAAGAATTCTGCCCTGAGGTCCCTACATTCAGTGAAGCTGAGTCTACAATTAAGTGGTTGTTAGGTTTGATCTCTCTTTGCTTTTCATCTTGAACTAATAGTGAAAAAGCTTGTGCTGGATTAGGCAATGGATTCATCATAAGTATACTTCCTCGAACCACTGTGTATACTTCATTCAATCCCATAAGAAATTGTATTAGCCTCCTATCTTGTTCAGTCTTATATATGCTCTCCTTTGCTCCACAATTACAAACACAATTGCACTGATTCCTTTTGCTCAAAGTAGCAAGTTCTTCCCAGAGTTTCTTCAATTTAGTGTATTATGCAGTGATGTCTCGGTTTCCTTGGGAGAGATCATTAATTTCTTTCTGAATTTGATACAACCTAGCTCCATTAGTTTGCTCATATCGATCCTCCAATTCCTTCCAAAGTTCAACAGTATCGCTTGCATATTCCACACTGTCTGCAATTTTCTTAGAGAGTGAGTTTAGAATCCAAGACGTTACCATATTATCACAACGTTCCCACTGTCGAAATTGAGGTGATGAAGTATCAGGTTGTTTACACTCTCCGCTTATGAAGCCTAGCTTATTTTTCACAGACAAACCTCTCAATACACTTCTCCTCCAAGATCTATAACCTATCCCATCGAATGCAGTTGAAACCAGCATAGCTCCTGGGTTGTCAGATGGATGAAGATACAGAGGATCACTAGGATCAAGTCCTGTGTCCGTCGGAGTGACAGTTGCAGCAGTCTCGACACCGGTCGAGTTGCCTTGATCGGTTACAGCCATGACGAAAAACGATTGGGGGAGAAAATTGGAGGAATTTCAACTTTCAGCAACTAGAGAACTCGACAACGAGCAGATTAGATGAGAAATCTAGATCAGATCTAAGAAACAACGAAAACATAGTGAAATCAAAAAAGGAACAGATAAGAAGAGATTACAGTGATGAGATCTATCCGCGAGATCAACCTCGCTCTGATACCATGAGAAGATTGAAGTTGAAAACACAGCAATGGGACTCAGCCATGGGAGCCATGGCAGTTGAGGAACATTCCAAAACAAAGTGAAGAAATGAAAAGAAGAGAAGCTCAAAATCTATCTATTAATTCTGAGAAGAGTATATATATACATGTGCATGCACAACTGGCAAGTAACAAACTCTAACCACCAACTAACTCCACTAACTAACTTGAACCGGAAATGAAACAACTAACTAACTTGAACCGGAAAGGAAAATGATGAAAATAGTTTGATAAATATCTCAATAGATTATATGATTTATTAAATTTAATATATAGTTTTATTACTGGGTACATACATTAAAAAAAAGATGATAACTATCCTTTTGTTAAAATGTACGATCAAATATGCTCAAATAAATTAAATCTTACTTTAATATGATTTATATTTTTTAATAATATTCGTGTATCGCTCCGATACTAATACTAATTATTATTAACACCAAAAGTGTAAATTCATCTTTCATGACTTTATGTTGGAGTACTAAATATATAATAAAGATATAATTTGTTTACATTAGACCATGATCGTGATTTTGGTGAAGTTGGTGTATAAGTAAAGTTGAAATCTTACGACATATTTTACGATGCTTGATAAACTTCATCAGAAAGTGCCGGAGATGAGTTATCCATTTTTCTTTTTAATTATTTTCTCCTTATTCTTTTTTCATCATTTTCTCTTTAGGTATGAGATATCAGTTAAAATACGTTTAATTAAACACAAACATTAACTAAATATTTTAGGAATATATATATTCCCTTATATTTTTGATAGCAATGCCAATCTTTTTTAATTAAACTTAGAGGATACTTGGATTGGCTTAAAAGCTGGTCAAACTAGCTTAAAAGCACTTTTGAGCTTATTTGCGTGTTTGGATAAATCATAAAGTGCTTTTAAGCCAAATAAGCTAAAATACCCAAAACAAGATAAAAGCAATAAGTTGGTCCACCCTAATTTATTACTTTTTGGCTTACAAGCTCCTTATGTTTGACCAATTAATTTACCCTATTATCCCTTTACTTTTTCTAAACCCAAAAATATCCTTCCCTTACTAATTAAATCCATGTGCAATCGCTGTTTTCAATCTTTCTGCCGTCATATTCCAAAATTTATCAATTTCGTTGATGTTTAACCGTAAAGCTAACACTAGCTTTATAAATAAAATGTTTGACAGATTCTAATATTTTGTAAATAGTGTTCTTTTAGTTTTTTTTTTGGTTCCATTATATTTAAAAAAGAATTGCTGTTGAATCCCTCCTTTTTTAATTGGTGAAACTATATTTTTAAATCAAAATCTATCAATGAGTATACATGTCGCCCTAAAATTTAAAGTTATGAGCGAAAAATCATTTTTTTTGGTCAAATAATTAATTATTGCATTTTATTTAAATAAATAATTTATATTTAGGTAATCAATTTAAATTAAAAATGAACTATATTATAAATTATTTGTATATGCATCAATTTAGAATAAAATATTATAATAATTATCTTTTTATAGTGTTAACAGCTTTTAGGATATTTCAATCATCTTAACAGAAATAAGTGCTTACCAGCACTTATTTGTCAAACACTTCAACAGCTTTTTTTCGATTTTAGCATTTTTATAAAAATACGTAACTACTTATTTATAAAACAAGCTCTAGCACTTATAAAGTGCTTCAAAGCACAAGTGCTTAAATATCACTTTTTTTAAGCCAATCCGAACGATCTATTAATCTTCAACTTTTCAAAAAAATCACATGTCAATTTTTTCTTTATTTGGGAATAATATCCGAACAACAAAGATCTTCCTAACTAAGCAACACATTGACACGTGTCATCGTCGGACTCCTCTCTTATCACGAAACCTACACGCAATCGTTCTCTTCGTTCCTAAAGAATTGGGTCACATATTTTCTTCATCGAATTCGAAAGAGAGAGATAATCACGAAAATCATGGGTGGCGGAGCGTTCAGAGCAGCGGCGAAAGTAGCCGGAGTCACCGTCGCGAATAGCGGCTTCCGCTCTGTAACGGCGGAGCATCCAGTTTATACAGCCGCACGTAACGTCGTTCGTCCGGTGTCGGTGTCCGCGATAACATCATCATCGGAAGATGTCAAGTCCGGCGTGGTTCATGGTGGCTCAGTCGATGTGTCTCCGGTGCAAAAGATGTCGGAGTTTGATGACTGGGAGATGACCGGCGGCGAGGAGGAGATGATCGTGAAGTCTGGTGAGCCGCTGCCAAGAGTCGTATTCGGTGGAGCGCCTTCTCTCCAGGAAGCTACAGAGGCTACTTCTGATCTCAAAGACGCTCTCGAAAAGTACGCTTTAACTATCTAATTTCTCCTTCACGAGAATTTTTTACTTTTACTGTACTAAATTTAGTTGCTATTGTTTTTCTTTCAATACAATGGGATGCTTTATGATAAATGTTCAATTGCAAAGTATGAGTGAATACTCCGTTGATTGCAGTGGCGGAGGCAGGAACTCCACGAAGGGGGTTCAAAAAAAAATTGTAGCTAGTAGGAATTGAACCTATGACCTTAGAAAGGTTTTGAACACCTTTGACCACTAAGCTACACTTTTGGGTTGTGTTAAGGGGGTTCAAAACTTAATATATAGAGGTAAAAAACAGATTTTGCCTTATATATACAGTGTAATTTTTCGGCGAGCCTCCCTAAATCCGCCCCTGGTTGATTGGTTAGATTGAGAACACTCTTTAAAGATCGTGCTATTTAAACCTTTTGTTCAATCTGTTTTTACTCGGTAGAATAAAACGGGACATGTTGTCTATGTTGCTTCACTTCTGTGTAGCATGGAATTATCCCAATACGAAGTAAAATTTGAAAGGAGGCACCTTTTAGTCTGTGGAACTGACTGCAAATAAGCTCTGCAGGGTTGTGTTTACTATTCATATTGACACGCGATAGTAAAAGGAGGGAAGTTAAGTAAGGCATTTATGCTGTTAAGGCCTTTGGATTAACCCCTCAAAAAAGGTTTAAAACGTACCCAAACCTGGTGTTTAGACCAAAATCATACTGTTCTACCGTGGCTACTTCATAAATTAAGGTGATAAGGTGTCTAATTAACTATGATTTAGTGATAAGATTGTAGGTTAAAACATGTATCATGTATTCATTTGAGTAGTGTAAATATCCAGAGGGGGATGCATTGTGTTACCAGCTTCATGTGAGACCATTATTTTTGTCGTTGAGCACATGTGTAATAATTCACTAAAATTTGCATTAAATAGTGTATATGAACCCATAATTTTGAAAATACAGTGCGCTCAATACTAAAAACCTTAAACGTTGAATCTAGGAGCCTAAATTTTGAATCTGCCTCTATAAACATCAGGTGCGGAAAGTTTTTACCGAAAAAAAGAAAGGGCCTTTTCAACTTATTTCGTGTCATGAGCTGCACATTCTCGTAAGTACTATAGTTGTGTGACACTTTGCGAGAGTTCAGATGCTCTCGTTTCTGTGACTGTGTTAGTGAAGTGACATACCTTAGTATTGGACCTGTAAAGGATGAAGGGAAAGGAGAAGGAAAAAGAACTTCATGCTGAATTCCTTGTATGGAATACAAAAATGAAAATAGCTTGTCAATTAGGCTCTCGCGCTGCTGATAATTTTTGTACCATTAATCTTTTCATCTGCTGATAATTTTGGTACCATTAATCTTTTCATACTACTATTAACCATGAACCTTTGGCCACATCCAAAGATTTATGGCCTGGGATTTGGTGGAGATATTGTACTTGGTTGTGATATTGACTTCTTAATGTCACTCTGCCGTTATATTTGTGCAAAAGATATTTTTCTGATCTGATAGTTATTGCGATCAACTACTAACATAGTGGTAATTCAAAATGCTTCTTAAATTTACAGGGTATATTTGTCCCAACCTGCTAGTGATTATGGAGGTTCTTGTATTTCCGGCTCAAGCTTATTGCCCTTCTCAAAAGCCTGTGTTGTCAGCGAGACTGTAGTTACTCCGTCCGCGCCGAAACATGCTATACAGGCATTTAGGTTTCTAAGTGAAACTCCTGCAGCTCAGGTTTTCTGCTTTGTCATTTATGTTTACAAATTTTGAGTTTTCCTATCCTATCTACCACTATATGTTCCTGACAGGGACACTTGATAAGTTGATATAGCAATTATTTCTTCTAATTTTTTAGTATAAGCAGTTACTAGGATGAGGAATGAATATGACTGTTCAATTTGACCAAATATGAAGATCTGGTCAACAGTAATTGAATCAAATATTAGTTAAAATACAAAATTAAACTGTATAAACAGTCCCTACTTGTACCCGTGAAATCTCTTTGAACAGAGGATGTTTTCTTGGAGGTGTGAATGACTAGAGAATTTATAACTGTTCATCCTTGCCAGTGTGCAGTAGGATGGAGCTTATTTGACTTTTCTTTTGACACTACTCGCTAGATGTTGACATCTGTAGAAGAGCTCTATCTCAGTAGAGTGGAATATTGATCTGTGAGATGCTATCTTTAAATTTCAAAGAAGCAGCAGGTTGGTTAACATGACTATATTTTGACTCTTAGAATGTCAATGACGTACAAGATAACGTCCCCTGCCCCTGCAGTTCACCTGCTAGGGATTGCATCAGCGTATTTATTTTATTTTCTGAAAATTCATTTACTGTAATTTGCCATGATATTCAATTTTGCGGGTTTGAAAAGGGCTGGTGTTGTTAGGTTTCTTTATGCAAATTTTATCACGAGGCGTAAACACGAAGCGGCCTAGACGGGTAGGTGCTATAGAATTAGAAGTAGAATCTGCTTGTGTCTTTTTTATTTTTTTAGTGTTCCTCATATTGGCATCCGAGTGCCCACATATAACAACTTTGTGAAGCTCTTAGGAGTGTCCGGAGGTCACGAGTACTCCATGTTTGCTAATGTTAATTTCATTTTTCTCGCTTCCCAGAGTGTTGTTGCTTCAATTGCTTGTGACCCAAATGTGTGGACTGCAGTACTGCAGAATCCAGCCCTTCAAGAATTCCTCGAGTCACAGAAAACCAGTGAGAAATGAATGTCCTTGATTTTCTTCAAAATGCTCATCATGGTCCAAGCTTCTTACTATATTCCCATTATTGCAGGTGCATCCTTTCCTGACTCGGATCAAAAGATGGATGAGTCCGTTGCTGATACTGATTCCTTTTCTCAGTCATCTCCAAGGAGTGCATTTTCCAAATCTGAGGCGGAAGAGTCTAAATCCAAGAATTCATTTACAGGTTTTCTGCAGAATGTTAAACGTACAGTGACACAAACAGTGATCGATATGATGAGCAGCTTATCAGATTACTTTAACAATCTCTTCGGAGGCAACAAGGTTTTTATTGAAGCTGATGGAAGTGCTAAATTAGGCGCCATGGAAAAGACGTTGGGAGCATCTTTCATCGGCTTGGCAATCATGGCTATTATGGTTGTCGTCCTGAAACGCCGTTAATTATCCATGTCCCTGAAGTTATTTCAATTTGCCGAAGTTACATCACTGTGCGTTACAGTTTCTTTTGGTAGAAGTATTGATGCTTTTGGTTGAATAGGGCTTACCGACGAGGCTTGTAAATTAAATAAAGCCGTTTTTGAAAGTGTTTAAAGTCTTAATTTCTTCACTCAGGGTCATTTTGAGCGGTAAGATGATTTTGGCATTCAGCAGTCACTGGCTGCATCTGCATGTGACATTAACTTGGATTTTGGGTGACATGTATTTTGCAGGGCCTTGAAAGATCAAAGTGCATTTTCTCTACATGGTATCCGGTTTTTTCTTTTTATCAACCTGTCCGTTTTCTTCCACGCACGGCGAAAATGGATGCTTTGCCGTCACTGTTTTCAACCTTGATAATATGGAGTTAGATGCAGAACTAACTTTTTTCGCTGTATGGTCGTTATTTTTCTTTCATTTTTTTGGCTTTTAGCTGAGTGGTTCTTTGCCTCTCATGGGTGGTGATTGGCTCTTTCTCCATAATGGCACTTGCAACGGAACCTCTAGATTATAGCAATAAATGTCCTGAATATACCAATTTCTCTTTGCTCCTGGATGCTGCACTCAAAAGTCTATTGCTTATGTCTTCTTTTTATTTTTTATTTTTGGTTATAAAAAGATTTTTAACGGGGATAGCTAGAGGTCATCTTTCACTCCAAACATCAGCGAGAAGACCTTTCTCATCCAAACAAGACTCTAAACTATGGGTTGGAGTATAAATGCAGCTTCTGCTAGGTAGTTTACAGCAACATTTGGCCTCTGGACGGGACCGCAAGCTGCAAAGTTCAAAAAGCACGAAGATAGCCTACTAACAGACACAAGATGAACGGACGATGCAGAGTCCTCTGTTCCGTTGATCATGTTCAAAAGTAGGTATATTCACCATAAGTTGGCTTCACGAAAGCCATAATTACTCTAGTTTTGGGGTTCTCGCTCTCGCGTGCGTAACTCCCTCCTTCATGGATTGAAGAATGACGCGAGCGTGGCGGATATGCCATTTTTCTGAGTCCATCTCCATCTATGTTCTGACACGATTGGCAGAGGAGGGGCAATTCCCTGAGTCTATTTTACTTGGAATCTGTCCTACACAGTAGTGGTTCTGTCTTATAAACTCGTCAAGCAAGATTTGCACATTGTTGGCTCTTAAACGCACGTACAAGTACGTGGGATCACGCAAGTAATAAAAGATCGGTTGGTAATCTGTTGCTTTTGGGATGTAAAGGATTTACTACATTTTATAGGAAAGGCACTGATCCAAAAGTTAGTTTTCCAAGAGAACAGTTTGCTGTCAGGAATTTATACAAGGATATTTAAAAAATAAAAAATAATAGAATGTCGTACGAGATTTGAACTTGGCAAATTTTGAACTCCTTTGCCAATTCATCAGAATTTTTCTTCATGTCAAGGGGATTCAACAACTTACATTTAATAAAAAGAAATTAATTTTTACCCTATTTGTGCAGTATAATTGCGATAGAAGGGGTCCAGTGAACTCCCTTCCTTCTACTTAAACTCCCTTCCTTCTACTTAATCCACCATTGATCGTAGGAATCTCAAATCTACTCGAGCAAATTATGCGACATAAATCTGCAGAGCCTGTTGTCATTCTCTATACCCTTAACTACAGAAAGGGATAGCTGGACCTGGAGAAAGAAAAGAGAACAGACATCAATTGCTTCATGTTCCTCTGAATTTTTTTTGTATTTTATTGAACAACTGCATTCAACTGAGTCCTGTATTCTTTGTTTATTGGTACAAAATTTACAGGCTATGAAAGCTAATGTACATAGATCCAATTTTACGGTATCTTATGTCATAAAATGTACAAGAAATGATACTAATGTACATTGATCAAATTTTACAGTATTGTCTTTGCTTCTGTCATCAGCGTATTCAAACGAACTAAGCAAATTTCTTTATTCTATGTTCAGGTTTCTCTTTGACGTCAGCATGCTTTTGAACCACTTAGCAGAGAATTTTGGTATCCTTGTGAGATTATTCTTGAAGTCTACATAGTATAGTCCAAACCGTACAGTATAACCTGAGTTCCATTCCCAGTTATCAAGTAGTGACCAAACAAAGTAACCTTTGATATTGCAGTTGTCTTTCCTGCATTAGTTTGACATTTTGTTAAATTAGATGTATGAGCAGAATAACCAGGAAATAGATGATTATTCCAAAGCGTAGAACAGGGAAGCCAACTGACTAGTAAGCACCTTATGGCAGCAGAGAGATTTGAAAGATAGTCTCTGTGGTAAATTATTCTGCTGTCATCTTGTAAAGCATCATTTAATGCGATATGCGATTTGTTAGGTTCATCCACACCTGCAATCAATAAAATTATCACTCATGTTGTGACACCTTAGGCTAATCCCACATCGACAAAACACGGGAGAGATGCTGAATATATAAGTAAACAGGCCTTAGAACCTAGTGACGTGTTTTAAAGTCGTGGGGCCTAGGCCCAAACCGGAGAATATCACTAGTGGGCTGGGCTATTAGATATGGTATCAGAGCCACTCCGCGTGCAACCTCTAACTGTGGTGGGGCAAATCTCAGCGATGACCCTGAGTCCGTAAGGGGGTGTATGTAGGCGAATCCCACATGCTGGGTATATAAGTAAACATGCCTTAGACCCTAGTGACGCATTTTAAAGCCGTGCGGACCTAGGCCCAAAACGGACAATATCACTGTGGGCTGGGGTGTTACACATGTTCTATTTCTTACTTGTGCAGGATGACATTTCTTACCATTTTCAGTAATAATCACCAACGGGTTTCCATATTTATCTTTGATGTAATTCATTAATTTCCGAATGCCCCAGGGGACAACGCGTAGCCAACCAGATGCAGCCTGGAGGATGACATGCTCTTGAGGAAAAAATCACCACTTGAAGCAAATATGGAAGTCCCACAAGCAACTAGCTAAGCATACCTTTTCTCCAATTGCGACTCCACGCCTGAAAGCTGAAGAAACAAAGGGTCATCAGTTAATACTCTTGATTTATCATCCAAATGAAATAGTAGTAGTACTTTTGATATCTTACGGGTAGTTATCACAGCAGAGTCAGAGTAAGCATCATTCAATACAAGCTTCTTGATCCTTGCTCTATCATTCCGAGCATATAACGTGGTATAGTGATTGATGCCAAGAAAATCCAAAGACCCCTTCAGTAGTTTTGACACCTCTGGATTGATCTCAGGCAGTCTTTCTGCCACCAACTTCTGCATTGAAAGAGGATAATTCCCAAGTAGAAGTGGATCAAGGAACCTGAGTCACTTTATTTTCGTTATATCATTATGTTACACTCAATTATCTTCACACCCAAGTTAAGTACATGACTAAAATTACCAGCCAAGTCCAAAATCCATTGCTCTACTTGCTGCAGCTCTGTCCTCTTCGCAATCTGAAAGTGGCTCATACCATTTAGCATCTAATGCTATCCCCACTTTGCCTCCTTGACTTGCCTGGAATACTAGGTGAATAAGAACAGAATGTCCAAATACTATTCTCCTTCTCTTTTTTTAATTTAGTAGTCATCAACATATACCTTGAACTTTTTGTGGTAAGCATGATAAGCAACAGCATGAGACAACAGAATGTTATGTGCTGCAATATATGGCTCGATAGACGATTTTCCTTTACGGCAGAAAACGTGGAAAAGAATAGAGCACCTTCCTGGAGCTTGAACCCCCGAGTCATAACCTTGAATTGTAAAACCGTGAGGCTCGTTAAAGGTGATCCAATGCTTTACTCTATCCCCAAATGCTTTGAAACAAGTAATAGCATATCGTTCAAATTCATGTCTGTAACGAAATAGAGTTTATCAGATGAAAATATGTACTTCACTTCTGAAAGATTGTATGATTGTTAGTATACATACATTATACGATTGCTCAAAAATCCCTCGTACGAATCTTCAAGCATTTGTGGTAGATCCCAGTGAAACAGTGTTGCATACGGTTGAATTCCTGATATTACAATAAAATGAATTTCTTCATCTGTATAAAGTTTGGTTTGTAGATAGTAAGTTACTTAATGAAACCTTTTTCTAGTAAGGCATCTATGAGATTGTTGTAGTATTGGATTCCTTCTGGATTTGGTTCCCCTGTTCCATCTGTGACATATAATGCTACATGTTAGCTACGGAGTAAAATAAGAAGAAAAATAGTCTCAATAAAAGAGAAAATCTTACTTGGAAATATTCGTGTCCAAGATATTGAAAATCTATAGGCATCCATTCCTATTCTCTTCATCAACTCTATGTCACTCTGTAATGTCAAAGTCACCTCGTATTAGTTAGTTAAATAACGACAAAGCTGAGACTTATTTGACAAGAGGGCTCTTTTTTTGTATAGTTTTTTCCTAGAGAATACCCTGATGTGGAAGCAACTGTTACTCTTATCTTTTAAAGATGATAAGTCCCATGTGTGTTCTCTTATTTTAATCAATCGGTGCTTAATTATGAAATGATTAGGTAACCCTACTTGTCCATACACCGCACCTTTAATTTTTTCCAAATATCGTGGTTTTTCTGTGCAAAGATAATCCTTAGCCGAAAGCATGCTTACATGTGGTTTTAATAAAGTTTAGTACTATATGAAATTCAAAATGAATTGAAGTACCCCGAAAATGAATAACTTTAATTTACATATAAAAAAAAAAACTGTACTTGGCAATCAATGTAGCTTAATTAAGGTCCATGATTTTACCTGGAAGCGATGATATTGATCCACTGCTGTGTCCGCATTGCTAAAGTCCAGTATTCTTCCTATGGAATCAGAAACAAAATATATATTATTAACTTTTTTCTAAAAAAGACGATATATTTCATTGAAGGATTAAAACTGGAAAATGACCTGGTCTCTTGATGAAGGTATCCCAGATACTAATTCCTTTGTTTCCTTCATCCACTGCACCTTCAAACTGCAAGAGCAAAAGAAACAGTACGTTCAAATTAAGGGGCAAAAGAAGAGAAGGGCGAAAAAAGTAATTAAAGTGATATATATATACCTGATAAGCTGAAGAAGCAGTTCCAAAAATGAAGCCCTCTGGAAAATCAGAACGGCTGATGGAATCCGAGTTCACATAGAGACATGACAAGCAGATGGTGAAGAGATAAAAGATGATTGTCATAGGCGATTGTCAAAGTTTGGTTAATAGAAAAACAAAGTGCAAAATGCTTAGACTATATATATATATATAGAGAGAACCTTTGTATCTTCAAGGAAGAGCAAAACATTTGTAGTAGTTCAGTAGTTTTGGTACAGTATATTAGCTTGGTTGGATAGATATTGAGACACTCGCCCTTCTCTTGCGCCAGAAATATAGGGAAATATATAATTGGTGGGACGATATATAAATATATGTGGCATAAGAAAAATATTTACTCGCGCTTAGTATTTGATTTTATATTAAATTGCGATGATATTTTACGGTATTTATTTGGTAGAAAGAAGAAAGAAAAAAATTGGGTGACTCAAGATAAAGTATTGCCTTGTTATGCCATCTTTGCACTTTTGCTAACACGTCGTGATCAGGGAGTGACAAGTCTGTAGAACCCGCCGATTGGATTCCTACGACTTAACCTTCACGACTATTATTCCTCTTATTAGTTTCAACTCTCAATATCTAAGTGGCCTAAGGTTTCAACTTCTTTGGTGACGATAGTAACTCATAAGAAAGTGTACGGAAAATTAAAAGAAAATATCTAATTTTTATTATCATAATCATAAAATAAAAGAATTTTATATGAAGAGTTTAGTGGCGTCTGATCCAACCAATTTTATACTTTGACTTTTCATTTAGCTATTTTAAAGACAATTTCTTTGGTTGAGTTGAGCCCATGAATAAAGAGAGGATAAAACTTTTGATGAGCGTGAAATTGCACGGAAGTATGTAGGATGAAATTGCAAGTATTTATTTTAGTAATTTTCATGTAGGGGTGAAGTTGCAACCATTATACGTCAACTCTAATAATCTTTCCTTGTATGTTGTCAACACAGCCGTTTCTACTTTTTTGGTGTGTGTGCAAATTTGTGTAAAGACACGTAAAATTTCAAAAGAGAAGCTCAAAACATTATTAGCCACATGTCTTGAGAAATAGCTCTAGTGCCCTGATGACACAACTAATTATTAGTATCAATCTTCTTAATAATATAATTGAGGAAATCCCAAACAAAAGCATACAATCATTCATAAANAATGACTCTTTTATTTCTAGATTACCCTTTCAAGTAAATAAGAACCTAGAGATTTCTTCTAATTCCAACACGTCCAAACACAACTTTTTTGATATGCTCGGCAATCTTCATATCAATAATTATCTAAGAAAAGGTAATATTCTATATATAGAAAGAAATCTCGATAGAAAATATTTTGATTGGAAAATTATCCATTTTTCTCTTAGACAAAAAGAAGATATTGAGGCTTGGGTTAAGATCGATACCAACAGTAATCCAAATACTAAACTTTTTAATATTATAATTTTTCCCTTTTTAATTTATATTATGGACTTACCTATAGAATAAATAAATATTATTTATAAATTAAAAAAATAAAAAGTATTTAAGCATATATAATGCTGGAATAACAAAATAATGAGCATAGTAAAAAAAATAATTAGAATAATTTGTTAGTAATAATAATTTTAGTACTAACAACAAAAATTTAAAAATTTATTTACACAATCAGAACGAAAGAAAATAAAAGTTGTAAAATATATATTCCATTCACGTTATATAAAAAAAATTATTTAAATAAAGATATTTTTATAATATACATTATATATTCTTGAAAATATATTAGTATCTGGATTACCGGTCTTTTTGTGAACGTCTTTTCTTTTAAAATTAAAGTTGTTCCTTATTTACCAAGATAAAGGGGAAATGCTTGTTTTCCTAAGCATATCTAGGTTCTATATACATTTATTAGTTGCAACTTGTAAGAATTTGACCATTTACAGATAGAAAAGGAATTTGAGAGTTGAGACACGCCATCGATGGATTGACAATCCGGTTTTCATTAATTTTTATTTGAGCTATGTCCTTTTTGGGAAATCCATTTCAAGTCTTGGAAATTAGAATCTTTCCAGAGAAACTATACAGTAATCTCGATAAAAACAACATTATAAAACTTTAATAATCGCTACAATATTTTACTGGTAGGCAATATAATGTTGGAGAGAATGTATTAATAGATCAAAGAGTAGAACATATAAAATATCAGCATGTTTAAATTAAACTGTTGGACTTTAAGCCATTGGGCTTTAAAGTAGAAGAAGTGTGAATTGGAAATGGAGGGAAATAAAATGGAGGGAAATTGAAAATTTAAAGAAGTGAACTTTTGTCTTGCACTTTGTCCCTCATTGGTGAGGAACAACCACATTTGTGTGCTTATATATAGAATCACTTCTTAAAGCTCTTAAAAGGAGTTGAAGAGAATGAACCCTCGCCGCCGTCGTCGCTCGCTCGGCTCGGCTTCGGCTTTGGATTTGGATTTGTCAAACGATCGATAAGATTATTTTTGGACAAAATTTATTTAATAATTAATTAAATGCCAAATCACTGCTGAAAATACGCCAGAACCCTGCGCGGCAGAACCGCGACAGGCTGATTCAGAGAGCCTCTCTGACCGCGGTTCTGCCGCGACCGCGGCAGGCAGCGTATTCTTCTGAAAAGGCACCTTTTCCAGACACCTATTCTGATAATTGCCTATAAATTCTGAGGCAAGGCTCCATTTTCTATACACGAAAAATACTCCAGAACTTTTTTCTTTCTGAATATACTGCATCCTAATTCGCAGTCTCTCTCTCTCAAATTCGTTAGTGTGATTTTGCTCCGTTCTTTGAGTTCGTTGGTATCCTGCATTTTGTATTGCCACTGTTTCAGGAAGGTTTATTCCGTTTTATCCTGGGAGGATTTAATCCATTACCTTGGCAACGTGTGAGGGGGTTAAAATTCCTTAAGGACACACAAGAAAATTGTGGACTCGGAATATTTTTTAAACTCTTCTGTTTTTCCAGTTTCTTTTATTTTTCTAACAGTTTTTCCTGATTTTTGATTTAACACAGTAACGCTCACACAAACCACCGAAAGGGAAGTTTACAAATTTCAATATATCTATATGAATGTCGTTTTCCTCGTACAGTTCCTAACTCATATCTTTACGTGTAATTCCTCTACACTTTTTAGTAACGAATCCCTTAAGCAAGAGGATTTATTATCCTTTAAGATACAACATATCCAACTCTAGCGCCTTAACCATTCAACACGGAATATTAATGTACAAAAATACAAAATAATCAATAATCTTTAACGTGACAAGTGGTAACATTGAGAATGTACGTTGAGATTTGAATACGAATACACTCTGTTTTGAACAATGTTGGGAAACCAAACTAAAATAAAAGTACTCTATTTGATATTGAGAATATTATTCATTCAACATGGAATAACTAAAATTTGGTTACAGCAACAAGAAATTCATTGTCAACGTGTGGAATTTGATTTAGACATATTATTGTTGCTGCTTTTTTTTCGATCATACATACTATAAATTAAAAATGTATTGATGCACTTATTAGTAGGTTGCTAGGTTCGCAAAATTCTGTTACTATATTAGTATTGCTCGTTAAGCGACTGAGGATCTTAGTTTTCAAGAAATTTTGGACTGTTATGAAATTATCCAATTTTTATTCAATATCGAACTATTTCATTCTTCAATATTCGACTTCGGATAGAATTTTTTTTTTTTTAATACCTATAGCTTAGCTCTTCACTTTTTTTTTAGTCCATTAGTACTCCTATGTTTTAGTAGCACGTTCAAAAGTTGTAAATTTGACATCCCAAAAATATTTGTCTTCTAGTAAATCGATTCAATAATAAAATCTCCTTTCGTACACTCAATTAACTATGAACGTTTCCATGCAGGCAAAAAGAGGATATCATGTTTCACACGACACAATTACTATGTTTTTTCATGGGTCAAACTTTCATAATGGTCATATGAACACAAGAACTAGCTGGATGAGCGAACCACGTTTGATTTAAGAAATTGAATATTTCACAATTAGGTATAGAGGAGTGAGGTCATGAAACGAGGTAATTTAAGATCGTGCGATATAAAAAGTGTAAATCCTACTCGGCATTTCCTTTCTCCTTCATGTTCTTAACCTTTTTCAGCTTGAAATCTTTGTCAATTACACTGCTAGAAATCCGGTAAATACCGACCAAAATTTTCCGACCAACGTTGGTCGGTCAAAAAAAGCGACCAAAGTTGGACGGAAACTGGGAGAAAAATATTTTACATTTATTTTAAAATAATACCGACCAACGTTGGTCGGTAAGTTGGTCAACAAATTGACCGAGCTGGTCAGACTTGCTTAGTCAAAGAAACTTTTACATTACCGACCAACTTTGATCGGTAATATAGACCCAATTTTTAAAATTTTAATAGTTATATTATTATTTAAAATGTTTTATAAAATTTAAAGAAATTTTATTTAAAATTACCGACCAAAGTTGGTCGGTTAATTCAGGGGAAGCATTTACTACTTTTCAGTTTTCTAGGGCTCCGACTTTCAGTGGTGCAAAGGGCGAGGATGCCCATGGTTTCTTGGACAAGTGTCAGAGGATTCTTCGTACAGCGGGTATTCTGGAGACCAGTGGGGTCGCATTTACTACTTTTAAGTTTTCTAGGGCTGCCTTCACTTGGTGGGAGACTTATGAGAGGCGTAGGCCTGTCGGTGCAGTGCCCCTTACTTGGCAGCAGTTCTCCGCTCTCTTTTTGGATAAGTATGTGCCACAGTCTCGCAGGGAGGAGCTGCGTAGGCAGTTCGAGCAGTTACGTCAGGGTGATATGACTATGACACAGTATGAGATGAGGTTCTCGGAGTTAGCTTGTCGTGCTGTTTGGTTGGTTCCTACAGATAGAGAGAGGATCAGGAGGTTCGTTGATAGCCTCACATATCAGCTTCGGATTCTCATGACTAGAGAGAGGGTGTCAGGTGCTACTTTTGAGGAGGTTGTTGATATTGCCCGCGAGATTGAGTTAGTTCGTCGTCAGGAGCGAGATGAGAGGGAGGCCAAGAGGCCTCGGGGATCTGATAGTTTTGGCGGGGTTCCTTCGAGAGGTCAGTTTCAGCACGGTAGAGGCCGTCCATTCAGACATGCTCAGTTGGCTCGCCCAGTTCATTGTAGGGCATCATCGGGCCATGATCCTCACAGTTCTCATCAGGGTCATTCGTCACTTAGCGCCCTACCAGCCCAGAGTTCGTCCCGTGCTCCAACAGTTCAGGGCTCTTTTATGCCAGGTCCTTCTACTGGTCATTCCGGTGCTAGGGGTTCCCTTCAGTCCCTGCTCCCCGCACTAGGGAGTTGTTATAAGTGCGGAGTGTTTGGACATATGAGGAGGCAGTGTCCTCGTCTTCTTGAGGGTCCATCTCAGCAGAGGAGTCAGCCCTCGACTTCAGCTCCAGTTACTTCACCACCCGCCCAGGCAGCTAGGGGTAGGGGTCGTCCTAGAGGGGGAGGTTGATCCGGTGGTGGTCAGGCTCGTTTCTATTCCCTCCCAGCCAGACCAGATGCGGTTGCTTCAAATGCGGTGATTACAGGTATTGTCTCAGTTTTCCACAGAGATGCCTTTGTGTTATTTGATCATGGTTTCACCTTTTCATATGTGTCATCATATTTTGCTCGTTATTTGGATATGCCCCGTGAGTCTCTTGTTTCCTCTGTTCGTGTATCTACTCCGGTGGGCGATACTATTATTGTGGACCGCGTACATCGATCGTGTGTGGTGACGATTGGGGGTTTGGAGACCCGAGTGGACCTTTTATTGTTGTGTATGGTGGACTTTGATTTGATATTAGGCATGGATTAGCTATCTCCGTGTTGGGCTATATTGAACTATCATGCTAAGACAATGACGTTGGCTATGCCGGGTGTGCCACAGATTGAGTGACGAGGTTCGACTGATTTTGTCCCCAGTAGGATGATTTCGTTTTTGAAGTCTCAGCGGATGGTTGGGAAAGGTTGTCTTTCATACTTAGCGTTTGTGAGGGATGTCAGTGTAGAGACGCCTAGTATCGATTCTGTTCCAGTAGTGAGGGACTTTCCCGATGTGTTTCCTGCAGACCTGCCGGGTATGCCCCCGGATGGGGATATTGATTTTGGTATTGATATGGTGCCGGGAATGCAGCCCATTTCTATTCCACTATATCGTATGGCACCGGCGGAGTTGAAGGAATTGAAGGAGCAACTTCAGGAACTCCTTGATAAGGGGTTTATTCGGCCTAGTGTGTCGCCTTGGGTGCGCCTGTTCTGATTGTGAAAAAGAAGAATGGCACGATGAGGATGTGTATTGATTACAGGCAGTTGAACAAAGTTACAATCAAGAACAAGTATCCTTTGCCTCGTATTGATGATTTATTCGACTAGCTTCAGGGAGCGAGGGTGTTCTCCAAGCTTGATCTCCGGTCAGGGTATCACCAGTTGAAGATCAGGGACTTGGATATTCTTAATACGACTTTCAGGACCCGATATGGTCATTATGAGTTCCTATTGATGTCTTTTGGGTTGACCAATGCCCCAGCAGCGTTCATGCATTTGTGAACATCGTGTTTCGGCCTTATCTCGACTCATTTGTCATTGTATTCATTGATGATATTTTGGTGTACTCGCGTAGTCAGGAGGAGCACGCGGAGCATTTGAGAGTGGTATTGCAGCAGTTGAGGGAGGATAAGCTTTATGCAAAGTTCTCCAAGTTTGAGTTTTGGCTCAGTTCAGTGGCTTTCTTGGGGCACGTGGTGTCCAGCGAGGGTATTCAGGTTGATCCGAAGAAGATAGAGGCGGTTCAGAGTTGGCCCAGACCATCCCCCGCCACATAGATTCGCAACTTTCTTGGTTTGGCGGGATATTACCGTCGGTTCGTTCAGGGATTTTCATTTATAGCATTATCCTTGACCAAATTGACTCAAAAGGGTTCTCCATTCAGGTGGTTGGATGAGTGTGAGGCGAGTTTTCAGAAGCTCAAGACTGCCTTGACCACAGTTTCACTGTTAGTTTTGCCTTCAGCATCAGGTTCATATACAGTGTATTGTGTTGCTTCGAGAGTTGGTATTGGGTGTGTGTTGATTCAAGAGGGTAGAGTGATTGCTTATGCTTCTCGTCAGTTGAAGCCCCATGAGAAGAACTACCCCGTTCATGATCTAGAGTTGGCCGCCATTGTTCACGCGTTGAAGATTTGGAGGCATTATCTATATGGTGTGTCTTGTGAGGTGTTTACTGATCATCGTAGCCTCCAGCACTTGTTCAAGCAGAAGGATCTCAATTTGAGGCAGCGGAGATGGTTAGAGCTGCTAAAGGACTATGATATCACTATCTTGTACCATCCGGGGAAGGCCAATGTAGTGGCCGATGCTTTGAGTAGGAAGGCGGTGAGTGATAAGTTAGGATTTTAACATGTTTTATGCCTCTACTTCCCTAGGCTTTGATCATATATTTGTACAAAATAGTCCCAAAAGGCTCACGGGTTGTGCTTGTTTGCAGGTTTGATTGACAAAGTGACGAAATGTCAAAGATCGGCTCAAAAAGGAGTGAAACCTGTTCAAGTATCAAAGACCAAGAAATCTAAGGGAAGAAGGCCTAGTGCGGACCGCGCAAAGTGGTATGCGGCCGCACTAGGAGATTCAGAGAGTTGGCAAACTGGGCTCAAGGGCAATGCCTCCGCGGTACATATCTCGCGGTCCGCGGTCAGGGCTCTGCGGCCGCACTACACTTTTGTGCGATCCGTGGTCAAGAGATTCAGAGAACTACAATTTTGCCAAGACAATGCCATGCGGTCCATGGTCGTTATTGTGCGGACTGCGCCAACTCCCTCCGCGGCCGCGGTCCATTCTACGCGGTCCGCGGAGTCCAAGTTCAGAGAAGCCAAAGTTGAAGTCAAGGAGCCCAGTGCAGCCGCTGTCCATTTAGTGCGGCCCGCACTGACCCTGCAGGGGTATTTTTGTCCAGTTTTTCCAGTTTAGTATAAAAAGAACATTTTACCATTTTTAGGTCATCAACTATTTCCAGACTTTGGGCTGCGCTCGTCAAACTCATTTTGTGGCCATTTTTGGCATCTTATCTTCAATTTAACGATAGATTCTTGTACTTTAATTTAGTATTTAATTAATATGTCTTGTTCTTCATCTATTTCTTCATTTTCTCCTTCAAGCATGAGTAGCTAAACCCATTAGCTAGGGTTGTGGCTCAACCCTAGTTTGGGTAATTGATGGGTGTTGCCATCTAGAGTTAGATTGACTCTGTTTGCTATTTGGGATTTTATGTTTTAATCTATAAATTGGTGGTTGCAAACACTGATTTGTGCTTTGTGGATTTGACTCTTCTTGAGAAAGAGAGTCTAATCTCCAAAATTGGCCCAACAAGGAATTGGGATGGACTCATGAGAAATGATAGTCCCAATTAACGGGTTAAACCTCGAGAGAGTAATCACCCTACTTGAACCCTAGTTGCTTGACCTAATTTGCCTACCCATTTGGTCTCGAGAGAGTCAATTGGGCAAAATCACTCTCTCTACCGAGAGGTGTGAGAGTGGGTAAAATTGTGCAACGGTTATAGCATAAGCCCCAATTATGTCAATCGAACCTTAGTAACATCTACCCGTCAATTAGCCACCTAGGTGATGTCACAACCCTAGTGCCCTTCTTCCCATTAGATACAACTTTAGCAATTATCTCGTAGCATAATCTAATTTCAATTAGTAGTTTGATAATAGTAGTTTATAATTGAAAAAACCCAAAAATGTTGGAAGTGACATTTAGAACAATTACACAACTCTAGTCTAGATAGATACCCAGCTCCAATTTCTAGCTCTCTGAGGAATTCGATCCCGACCCTCAAATCGGGTAAAAGCTATTGCGACCCTCTCTTCCTACTTTATAGTAGTGTGGAGTTGGCAGCGATCACTTTTTGGCGCCGTTGCCGGGGAGCTAACGGTTTTGGCTTTCTTTTTAGTTAGTTTTGTGTGTTGTTCTTCTTTCCTTCTTATTTACTAATTTGTGTGCATGATTAGTACAGGTGCCAAATGTATTTAAATACGAATGACCCTCTTGGAAACGTGCTTGCGGGGGAGGAGGTAGATGAAATTGGAGACGATGAGGTGCCTCTTGTACCTTCCCGGCGTGGACGCGGCCGCCAGGCTAATGCTAATGACAACGTTCCAGACCCTCCTCCGCCACCTCAAAGAGCGGTTCCTCGGGTGCTACCGAATCAAGGATATACGAGTGCCATCGTTCCTCCCCAAATCCGGGCGGGGAACTTTCAAATCATAAATGTCATGTTGACCTTTCTCGAGCAACGAGGATATTTTACGGGCGCCTCCGATCAAAATGCCTAAAAGCACTTGAAGGGGTTCGTAGATACATGCTGGGATAGCAAGCAAACAAACGTGTTCGAGGATGCATTCAGATTGAGGCTTTTCCCATTTTCTCTTCGGGGAAAAGCGTTGGATTGGTTAGAAAGGCTCCCCAATCATTCCATCACTGCATGGGATGAACTGGAGGACAAGTTTATTTCCAAGTTCTTTTCGCCGAGTCACATGGCGGCGCTTCGTGATGAAATTTTGGCCTTCAAGCAAGAGCCAACGGAACCCTTGCATGAAATATGGGAGAGATTTAGAACAATGGTGAAATAATGCCCAAACAACGATATGACCGAGGCAATGATTCAACAAACCTTTTATCGGGGCATCAACACCACTAATCAAT
The DNA here is from genome assembly GCF_001879085.1 of Nicotiana attenuata. Lineage (NCBI taxonomy): Eukaryota > Viridiplantae > Streptophyta > Magnoliopsida > Solanales > Solanaceae > Nicotiana > Nicotiana attenuata. Next base: position 30,483,753 of record NC_031995.1, read on the forward strand.
GCATTGTGAACCAATTGGCCGGAGGCAACTTTATGAAGCTTCCTTACAATGAAGCTTGTGATATTCTTGACGAGATGGCTGACACTTCTTCGGCTTGGCAAAGTAGGGCCAATGTTCCTCAAGGCGACCCTACGGTGATCCATTTGCACAAGGAGTTGCATGACCATGGTCAAGCTATTGCCGAGCTTACTACTACTATGAATCAATTGGCTAAGGCGCAATTACAACAAGTCCAAAATCCTCGCCAAGTCAATGCCATGGAAGGAGTGAATATGCTTAAGAGAAGGCAAAGAGGGCAACAACCTCAAGGAAATTGTGATCAATATGATGATGGTGGTGGTTTCTCAAATGAGTGTTATGATGAGAAAAGCGAAGAAGTTCAATATGTCAATAACTATCAAGGCAATCGAGGCAACTCTTCAAATCAACAATGGCGGCCCCAAGGAAATTGGGGCAATCAACAAGGTGGTGGTAATTGGAACAACAACAACCAAGGCGGAAATTGGGGGAACAACAATTCGGGCAACCAAGGAAATTGGAATGGAAATAACAACAATTGGAACAACAATGGTCAAGGCAATTGGAACAACAATGGAAACCAAGGCAATCGGGGGCAAGGCTTTCAAAGGCCCCCTATGTACCAACAACCGAACAATCCACCCCCGTTCCCTTCTCAAGGATCTAGTTCTTCGGGTAATGATATGGGAAGAATAGAAATGATGTTCGAACAAATGATGAAGAAGAACCAAGATTCCGATGCTCAATTGGCTTCCCACAATACCTCCATTCGGAATTTGGAAGTACAATTAGGCCAAATCTCTCAATCGTTAAATACTCGCCCAAAGGGTGCTCTACCAAGTGATACGGTAGTGAACCGTAAAGGTGGGAACAATCATGTGATGGCAGTTACAACAAGAAGTGGAAGAGGCGGTGATGTGCATGCCTCGAAAGATAAGCAAGTTGTGGATAATGATATTGAGTTGTGGGAAAATGATGTACCTTTGATAGTTGAAAATGTGGTTGAGAACAATGGTGAGGATAGATATTGATGAGGCCGAGGTGGAAACTCAAGACGTCGTGAACCCATCTAGGGAACATGTGATTGATATGCCAGAGCCGGTGGTGCCCAAATTTAAGGTACCTTTGCCTAGGCCACCTCCACCTTATCCTCAACGGTTAGCAAAGCAAAAGAGTGACAATCAATTCAGAAAGTTCATAGATATGATGAAAAGTCTTACAATTAATGTGCCTTTGGTGGAGGCACTTGAACAAATGCCGGGCTATGCAAAGTTCATGAAGGATTTGGTCACAAAGAAGCGTTCCATGGATTGTGAAACAATAAAGATGACTCACCAAGTCAGTGCGATAGTGCATTCTATGGCCCCGAAACTTGAAGACCCTGGAGCTTTTATTATCCCTTGCACTATCGGTAGTGCGGAGTTTGCTAAGGCCCTTTGTGACTTGGGGGCTAGCATTAATTTGATGCCTTATTCAGTCTTCAAGACTTTGGGAATTGGGCAACCTAGGCCAACCTCAATGAGACTTCAAATGGCGGAGCGGTCGATGAAGCGACCTTTGGGTATAATTGATGACGTACTTGTCCGGGTGGACAAATTCATATTTCCGGCCGACTTTGTTATATTGGATTGTGAAGTGGACTTTGAAGTCCCGATTATTCTTGGGAGACCTTTCCTAGCAACGGGGAAGGCATTGGTTGATGTTGAAGCGGGTGAGCTAACCTTTCGTGTGGGGGATGAGAAGGTTGTTTTCCCTTTTGCAAATCCATGAGGAAACCTAATGGCACCGAGGTGTGCTCATTTGTGGACATTGTCACAGCTGTGATATTGGATGATATAAGTTCTATGATTGATGTTGAAGATCCCCTTGTGGCCGCGCCTCTAAATCGGGATGTCAATGATGATGCAAGTAGAGTGACGTGCATAGATGCTTTACATGATATGGAATCTTGGAGGCCCAGCAAAATGTCTTTGGATCTTGAAAACCGAGAAACTCCACTAACAAAGCCAACAATTGAGGAGTCACCGATGCTGGAATTAAAACCACTTTCCCCACACCTTAGTTCTTCGTCCCATATGTCCAAAATTTTCTTGGAGGATGATGCGAAGCCTTCCTTGGAGCATGAAAGAAGATTAGATGAGGTGATGAAAGAAGTGGTGGTCTATCCTGTTTCTAACAATTCTTGGACTTCTCCGATGCACTATGTACCGATGAAGGGTGGCATGACCATAGTGGCAAATTCTCAGCATGAGTGGATTCCTAGAAGAACAGTCGCAGGTTGGTAGGGCTGCATGGATTGTGGAAAATTGAACAAAGTGCCCCGCAAGGATCATTACCCATTGCCATTTATTGACCAAATGCTAGATCGTCTTGGTGGGCGTGCTTTCTATTGCTTTTTGGAGAGCTTGATGAGAGCCACCTGGTGGCGATTTTTGATTTGAAGTGATGTGATGGTAACATGCGTCGTGCCGCGACGTTAAATCAGGCGTTTCTTGGGAGGCAACCCATGTGTTTTTCTTTTTATTTTCTTTGATTTTCTTGGTAGTTAGGATTGATTTTTGAGCTAATTGGTTTTGAGATGTTGCAGGGATTGAGTTGATGCAGTGCAAGGCATAAGTGCAAAAATTGAACGGTCTCTGAAGTTTCCAGTGCGGCCGCGGTAATTTTGTGCGGTCCGCACTGGTATGGGCTAAGTGAGGTTCTCTCTGAAGTTTGCCACTGCGGCCGCATTCCATTTTGTGCGGACCGCGGTGGACCTCCGCGGCCGCGGTCGCTTTTGCGCGGACCACGGAGGTTGCCTTCTCAAGCTTCAATAAAACAAACCCAGTGCGGTCCGCGGTCCTTTTGTGCGGCCGCGCTGGTAGATAAGGATGGGGCCCACACCTTTTTCTATAAATAGAGCCCAAGGGGCACCATTTAACCTTTTCGAACTTTCAACACTCAGACCCCTTAAAGCTACTGTTCATTGTATCATTGACCGTAATACTTGCTTGCATTGAATACTTGCATACAATCTTCATAATTTGGTAACATTTCATGCATCTTTCATTGATTAATTTTATATTTTCATTTTATTTTCATGCCCAGCAGTTTTAGCTTCTCTTTTTCTTCTCGTAGATTCTTCTTTTTCATTTATTTGTTAGCTTAGGGTAATTTAAATGCTGGGTTTGTGTATTGGGCATTCATAATGGTTGGGCAAATGAGTAGGGACAAGTTAGGTGGAAATATTGAACAAATTTACAAACCCTAACTCAGTGGTTAAGTGAAACGTTTTGCGCGGCCCGCGGTCGCCTTTGCGCGGACCGCGGTGCCCTAATGACTGGAAGTGAACCTTTGCCCAGTGCGGTCGCTTTGCACTTTATGCGGTCCGCACTGGCCCACCGCGGCCGCGATCCCAGTTTGTGCGGACCGCGGTGGGGAGATTCAGAGAGATGATTTCTGGGCCTTTGACCTAATGCAGAACGCGGTCGCCTTTGCGCGGTCCGCGGTGCCCCCTGTGCGGCCGCACTTCCTTTTGTGCGGGCCGCGGTGCTATGTTCTGCAACTGATTCTGCAATCTCTTCTTCTGCTGTCTGCAATTCAAATTCAATGCCTATTTCACAGCCTGTGTTTATACTAACCATGTTAGATATGTATGCTTGCAGATAATGGTAAAACAACGAGGCAAGGGTTCCAAACAACCCGGCAGAGGTGATTCCTCCCGGGGAGGCAAAGGCAAAATGATAAAACTCACTCCCCAAGTTCGGGAAAATATAAAAAAGACAAGGAAGCTTATAAAAGCTATAGACAGAGCTGCTTCTCATTCTTCAGGGAGTGAGTACGTGCCTTCACAGGACGTCTCTTCAGATTCCATTCCCACTCATGTCCCTGACTGGCCCGGGAGGTTTAGACTGACTGATGATACTCCTCCGCCATCACCCACTGCCGAAGCTCCACAGATTATACCTTCTGAGTCATCTGAGGGCTCAGTAGCCGGTAGCGATGAGTACTCCACAGCTTCATTATCCGAGGAGAGTGCAGGAGGACGTGCTGAGGGTGGTAATGATAGTGACGAGGAGATGCCTCAGAGTGGGGTTCCTCAGGTTGGGGGTGTTGACCGGAATAGAAATCCCGCAGCTTGGGAGGATAGGTTCGTTAGTCAGGTAGCGTTCCACAAGTTTAGGGAATGGTGGCCTCGACAAAAGCTGATTCTGGAAAGGAGTTTTATTGAGTGAGACCTTCTACCCCTACTCCCAAATGTGCATAGACAATTTCGAAGTCGAGTGGGTTGGGAGCATCTTTGGAGTTAATGTGTAAAGGAGAATGAGCACATGGTCAAGGAGTTCTATAGCAATGTGGCCCACATCTTAAAGGGCACTAAAGTGACCAAAGTGCGGAACAAAAAGGTGATATTTACTGGGAAGGCACTCAATGAATACTTAGGGTTCGATGATGAAGATGAGACCCTCTATAATGCAAAGTTGGCAATGGGCGAAGAGGTTCGTCCATGGTTAGCTTCATACCTGGCAATCCCGGGTACTGTTCCAAAGTGGTTGCAAGCAGGGACCAAAATATTTCGGAAGACCTTTAACTTTGAGGCTCGGGGGTGGTTGACTTTTATGTGCAGTCGGCTTGACCCCACTACCCATGATCAGACTATTCCACTTACCCGGGCTGTTCTTGTTGCATCTATTATGGTGGGGTACCCTATCAACGTAGGCAATGTAATGTCCCGTGTGATTTCTGCGGTGGGGCTTGAGCATGACCGGAACTACCCTTTTCCCAACACCCTCACCATGTACTTCAAGGACCTGAAGGTGGAGAAGAAGCCGTTTGATGTCAAGGTCAGGCCAGTGGCTCCATTCTCCCAGTACAGCATGAATGGCCCAGACAACCCCAAAGACAACAGCTAAAGCCGCCTGCCTCTGCCCCAAATGGCCAGTCTGAAGAGCCGGTTGCGGTAGAGCTTTCTGCCGAGCCTTCCACTATGCCTGCTGCCACTACAGTTTGATGACTTGCCTCCTGGACCATCCACTACTGCTGGTTCTTCTGCTTCAGCTGGCCCGGAGATCCCATCTTCTCGGGCCCATCCCATGACTGCACGTCGGCTGGGCCAGGCACTGCTTAGTTTGAACAACTGGATGTCAGCTGCGACATCCAAGTTGTCTACATTGTCTTCTACCATTGAGGCCCAGTCAGCACCTCAGACAGTTCAGCTTCCACAGTCCATTGAGGATACACTGAAGAAGATCTTGGAGAACCATGAAAAGATTATGAGCACTCAGTCTACCTTGTATAAGGTAGTGGGCTCTCATGGCAAGGCTTTGAAGGAGCTTGCCCGGGTGCACAAGAAGATGAGAAAGACAAGAGCTTCCAAGGAAGCGGTGAAAGAGCTGAGAGCAGATGTGGACAAGCTGTTGGCAGACCAGATGCCTCTTGACCTACTATTTAGGGATCCAGCCCCAGCAGCAGCACTAGCAGAAGAGCCACAGCAGGAGCAGATTCAGAGGCTTCCTAGGAAGAAAAGGAAGCTCCCTAGTGCAGACGAGGCGGTCATCCGGGTGGCAGACCCACAGGAGGGCTCATCCAGTCAGCCACAGGATGCCCCAGATATTCAGCCCGTCCAGGTCCAAGCCCCAATCACAGCAGTTGAGCAGCAGGAGATCGGGAACCAGTCTGAGGTTCCCGCAGATACAGAGGACCCGGGGACCACTCATGTTCCTATGCATACAGACGAGGCCTAGGGAGCTCCTATATCCTTTACTCTTTAGTTTTGATGCTTATTTGTTTAGTTGGAATTGGGGACAATGCCAGCTTTTATTTGTGGGGGTGCGCCCTACATTTTTTTATCCGGATGATTGTATATATTAGCTGACTTACTTTATGTTTCCGTTGATTTTCTGTTTGTTCTGTATATAACTTTACATTTAGTTACTTTTATCGTAATTTCTTTTCTCTTATCTTTCTTTTGGTCTATATATAAAGTTACATCATTGTATATATTCATTCCCCATTGTATATTCATTCCCCTATTGTACATATTCATTCTATTTTCTATTTTTGCCAAAAAAATTCGTTTTTAGCTTCTTATAGAGGCTCGTAGCCTTTTGTTTTATTTTGGACGTTTTTAATAAGCCTTTGGTTTTCTTAATGCCACGGTTCTTTCCAAAGGTGGAGTATTGTGTGAATCGGGTGGCTCTTCCCAATGATAGATGGCGTGACAACCTTCTTAAGGGTTTGAGTCCGTTTTTGATTTTTCTTTTGTTTTTAGTAGTTTATAGTTAGGGGTACCTCAAGCATAGCTCCACTTGGTCCTAACACATTTGCCTTTTATCCCATGGTCAAAGACAAGTGGTTGTGTTTAGGATGGTAAAAGTAGTGACCTTGAGACTCTTGTGTTGACCAAACAAACATCATGTGGTCTTTCGGGACTATTGTGTGCTCAATCGTGTCTAAGGTTGTTGTGGGCCCTCGACTCTAAGTCTTTAGCAATCCTTGAGTGTGTGTGGTGAGAAATCGAATTTTGAGTCCAAGTCCCGAGCCAATGGTCTAGAACTTGCCCTGAATGTTTGTTGAGGCAAAATTTTGAGTGAAATTCGACTTGAGAAGTGATTATAGGCTCTCCTTGATCCAAATGATAAGTTGAACAATTCCATAGCCTACCAATGAGATAATCCCTAGCTAACCCTTTTGAGCCTTAAACCTTTTTCTTTCAAGAACCAATGCTACAAGCCTATACCCGTTCTGAATTCTACCCTCTCTTGGAACCCAAATCTTTCCTTGAGTAATGGAAAAGTCTAAGTTTCGGGGGAGAGACAAGAAAGGAAACAAAGTGGTAAAAGGTACAAAAGCAAAAGAAAAGGAAGGCAATGAAAAAGAAAGAAAAGAAAAAGACAAAAAGAAAGCCCAATAGTGAACGAAGAATAAAAGGAAAGTACTAAGGAAAACGNAGAAAAAGGAGAAATATTTTGAATTGCATAAGAAAGAGTGACAATGTGTCTCTCTAACCCCTTGAAAGGAAGTGAAATACTCAAAAGAGTCAAGAGAATTGTGCCAAAATGAATCAAAAGAAGTGCATTAGGAAAGATGGAACCCATATAGACCAACAACTTTTCCTACCCTCAACCAAAAGCCTTCACATTGACTCCACAAAAGCCCTATATGATCTTGAGTGGGATGACGCTCGCATTAGTGGATACTTACATGAGGGTCAAGCATATGGTACTTAGAGCCGGACTTGTGACCTTTCCTTGAGAGAGACAAGTGAACTCCCATTAACCTCGGTTTATGTGCTTATACTCTAAAAGGTGAGGTTTGCTTAGGGAGAGTTGAGGATGTATGAGTTTGGGTTCCACAGCGACCAAAGTAATTGAGAGAGTTCTTTGATGTAATGAGTCAATTCTTGATGTTCTTGTGTCACACTTGATCCATAGTTTTCAAGGTTTAAATGTTGTTAATGATCTATTTGTATTGAGGGAAATTGTTAGTCCCAATTGATGCCTGTTGAGGGTACTTTAGGTCAGCTGGAATTACTTGGATTTTCCTTTAAGGGGTGGGTCTTACTTTGTTAGCTTGAGGACAAGCAAAGGTTTAAGTTTGGGGGAGTTGATAAGTTAGGATTTTAACATGTTTTATGCCCCTACTTGCCTAGGCTTTGATCATGTATTTGTACAAAATAGTCTCAAAAGGCTCACGGGTTGTGCTTGTTTGCAGGTTTGATCGACAAAGTAATGAAATGTCAACGATCGGCTCAAAAAGGAGTGAAACCTGTTCAAGTATCAAAGACCAAGAAATCTAAGGGAAGAAGGCCTAGTGCGGACCGCGCAAAGTGGTATGCGGCCGCGCTAGGAGATTCAGAGAGTTGGCAAACTGGGCTCAAGGGCAATGCGGCCGCGGTACATATCTCGGGGTTCGCGGTCAGGGCTCCGCGGCCGCACTACTCTTTTGTACGATCCGCGGTCAAGAGATTCAGAGAACTACAATTTTGCCAAGACAATGCCATGCGGTCCGCGATCGTTATTGTGCGGACCGCGCCAACTCCCCCCGCGGCCGCGGTCTATTCTACGCGGTCCGCGGAGTCCAAGTTCAGAGAAGCCAAAGTTGAAGTCAAGGAGCCCAGTGCGGCCGCGGTCCATTTAGTGCGGCCCGCACTGACCCCACAGGGGTATTTTTGTCCAGTTTTTCCAGCTTAGTATAAAAAGAACATTTTACCATTTTTAGGTCATCAGTTATTTCCAAACTTTGGGTTGCGCTCGTGAAACTCATTTTGTGGCCATTTTTGGCATCTTTTCTTCAATTTAACGATTGATTCTTGTACTTTAATTTAGTATTTAATTAATATGTCTTGTTCTTCATCTATTTCTTCATTTTCTCCTTCAAGCATGAGTAGCTAAACCCATTAGCTAGGGTTGTGGCTCAACCCTAGTGTGGGTAATTGATGGGTATTGCTATCTAGGGTTAGATTGACTATGAGTGTTTGCTATTTGGGTTGATTTTATGTTTTAATCTATAAATTGGTGGTTGCAAACACTGATTTGTGCTTTGTGGATTTGACTCTTCTTGAGAAAGAGAGTCTAAGTCTCCAAAATTGACCCAACAAGGAATTGGTATGGACTCATGAGAAATGATAGTCCCAATTAACGGGTTAAACCTCGAGAGAGTAATCACCCTACTTGAACCCTAGTTGCTTGACCTAATGTGCCTACCCATTTGGTCTCGAGAGTCAATTGGGGAAAATCACTCTCTCTACCGAGAGGTGTGAGAGTGGGTAAAATTGTGCAACGGTTATAGCATAAGCCCCAATTATGTCAATCGAACCTTAGTAACATCTACCCGTCAATTATCCACCTAGGTGATGTCACGACCCTAGTGCCCTTCTTCCCATTAGATACAACTTTAGCAATTATCTCATAGCATAATCTAGTTTCAATTAGTAGTTTGATAATAGTAGTTTATAATTGAAAAAACCCAAAAAATGTTGGATGTGACATTTAGAACAATTACACAACTCTAGTCTAGATAGATACCCAGCTCCAATTTCTAGCTCTCTGTGGAATTCGATCCCGACCCTCAAATCGGGTAAAAGCTATTGCGACCCTCTCTTCCTACTTTATAGTAGCTTGGAGTTGGCAGCGATCAGTGAGTATGGGCAGTTTGGCACATATTCCTGTTGGGGAGAGACCTCTTGCAGTTGATGTTTACGCCATGGCCAATCGGTTTGTGAGGTTCGATATTTCGGAGCCCAGTCGGGTCTTAGCTTGTGTGATTTCTCGGTCTTCCTTGATTGATCGTATCAGAGAGCGCCTGTATGATGATCCTCATTTGCCTGTCCTCAAGGACAGGGTTCATCACGACGATGCCAGAGATGTGACTATTGACGATGATGGGGTATTGAGGATGCAGGGCCGGATATGTGTGCCCAATGTAGATGGGCTTCGGGAGTTGATTCTGGAGGAGGCCCACAACTCGCGATATTCCATCTATCTAGGTGCCACGAAGATGTATCAGGATTTGAGACAGCATTACTGGTGGAGGATAATGAAGAAGGATATTGTGGGATTTGTAGCTCAGTGTCTCAATTGTCAGCAGTTAAAATATGAGCATCAGAGATCGGGTGGCTTGCTTCAGTGGTTAGATATTCCAGAGTGGAAGTGGGAGCGGATCACCATGGACTTTGTAGTTGGGCTCCCACGGACTTTGAGGAAGTTCGATGCTATTTGGGTGATTATGGATCCGCTGACCAAGTCCGCGCACTTCATTCCTGTGTGTACTATTTATTCTTCAGAGCGGTTAGCAGAGATTTACATCCGAGAGATTGTTCGCCTGCATGGTATTCCAGTTTCCATCATTTCAGACAGAGGTACTCAGTTTACTTTGCAGTTTTGGAGAGCCGTACAGCGAGAGTTGGGTACTCAGGTTGAGTTGAGCACAACTTTTCACCCTCAAACGGATGGGCAGTCCGGGCGCACTATTTAGATATTGGAGGACATGTTGCGCGCTTGTGTTATTGATTTTGGGGGTTCATGGGATCAGTTTCTACCGCTCGTGGAGTTTGCATATAACAACAGCTATCAGTCGAGTATTCAGATGGCTCCATATGAGGCTTTATATGGGAGACGGTGTAGATCTCCAGTTGGTTGGTTTGAGCCGGGCGAGGCTAAGCTTTTGGGTACAGACTTGGTGCAGGATGCTTTGGACAAGGTGAAAGTGATGCAGAAGCGGCTTCGTACAGTGCAATCGTGACAGAAGAGTTATGCTGACAGGAAGGTTCACGATGTGTCTTACATGGTTGGGGAGAAGGTTCTACTGAAGGTTTCACCCATGAAGGGTGTTATGAGATTTGGGAAGAAGGGTAAATTGAGTCCTCGGTTCATTGGGCCTTTTGAGGAGCTTCGGAGGATTGGGGAGGTGGCTTATGAGCTGGCTTTGCCACCTAGCTTGTCGAGTCTGCATCCAGTATTCCATGTTTCTATGCTCCGGAAGTATATTAGCGATCCGTCTCATGTTTTGGATTTCAGCACGGTTCAGTCGGACGATGATTTGACTTATGATGTGGAGCCAGTGGATATTTTGGGGCATCAGGTCTGAAATTGAGATCAAATGATATAGCTTCAGTGAAAGTGCAGTGGAGAGGTCGGCCCATGGAGGAGGCTACCTAGGAAACCGAGCGGGAGATGCGGAGCAGATATCCTCACCTATTTGAGGCTTCAGGTATGTTTCTTGACTCGTTCGAGGACGAAAGTTTGTTTAAGAGGGGGAGGATGTAACGACCCGACCGGTCCTTCATGAGTTATAGCCCCGTTTCCCCCATTTCTGCTTCTTTATATGTTGTTCAGCTACATTTCATCGTATCGTGTTGGTTGGTTCGGGTTTGGAGCAGTTTTGGAGGGATATGAGACACTTAGTGTCTTAAGTTGGCCTCTTAGTTGGAAAAGTCAACTGGAAGTTGTCTTGTGGGTAAATGATCTCAGAATTGGGTTTTTATGGTTCGGATAGCTTCGTTAGGTGATTTGGGACTTAGGATCATGATCGGAATGTATTTTGGAGGTCCGTGGTAGATTTAGGCTTGAATTGGCGAAATTAAAATTTTGCCGTTTTCTGGTTGGTAGTGGAAATCTTGATATCGGGGTCGGATTGGAATTCCGGAAATTGGAGTAGGTTTGTTGTGTCATTTGTGACGTGTGTGCAAAATTTCAGGTCATTCGGATGAGTTTTGATTGGTTTTTGGATCGATTGCGGAATGTGGAAGTTTTGAAATCCTTAGGCTTGAATCCGAGGGTGATTTGATGTTTCAATGTTGTTTTGAGTGTTCCGAAGGTTGGAATATGTTTGAAAAATAGTGTTATGAGACTTGTTCGTACTTTTGGTTGAGGTCCCGGGGGCCTCGCGATGAATTCAGAAGGTTGTCGGAAAGTTTGGAATTTTTATTGAGCAGCTTCAGCTGCTGTTTCTGTCATAACCACACCTGCGGCTTGGGGACCACAGGTGCGAGGTCGCAGCTGTGTGGAGGAGACCGCAGATGCGGAAGTTGGCCTTCAGAGGAAGAACCGCATGTGCGGTGTGTTAGGCGCATCTGCGGGATCGCAGGTGCGGTGCCTGGGCGCAGATGCGGCCCTGAGGAATTAATGAAAAACCGCACATGCGGTTATTATGATCGCAGATGCGGTCCGCAGAAGCGAGAATTGAGCCGGAGATGCGGAATCCCTGGGCAGAACATATAAATTCTTGCCTTCGTGAAATTTGGTCATTTTTCCACCATTTGTGTTCGGACTTGGAGCTTTTTGGAGAGGAATTGAAGAGGGATTCGAGGGATAACACTTGGAGGTAAGGTTTTTGAACTCAATACTCGATTCTATTGTGATTTCTAACTGATTAGACATTGAGTTAATGGAATTTAAGGGTTAAAATTGGAGAATTAGGGCTTCTAATTGGAGAGTTTAAATTGGGGATTTGAGGGGCCATTTGAGGTCCGATTTTGATGTTCTTTGTATGTGTAGACTCGTGGGAGGCTAAGGTTTCTAGTGATGTAATTTTTATCGGATTCCGAGACGTGGGCCCGAGGTCGGGTTTGGCCAATTTCGGGATTTTTGATGTAATTTGATTATTTTCGCTTGGGCTTTGTTCTTTTAGCATATATTAATGTCATGATTCTGATTTTGGATAGATCGGGGCGATTTGAGGCCGAGTCGAGTGGCAAAGGCATCGCGGAGTAGGTTTTCATCCGGTTTGAGGTAAGTAACGACTGTAAATCTAGACCTGAGGGTATGAAACCCCGGAATTTTGTACTGTATCGATAAATAAGGTGACGCACATGCTAGGTGACGGGCGTGTGGGCGTGCACCGGTAGGGATTGTGACTTGGTCCATCCCGTAGTAACCGTATAGTTGCTTATTTTGATAAACTCTATATGATACCTATGTGTTTTAGAAATGAATCTGTTAATTTGGGCTAAATGCCATGTTTGGGGCCTTGTGCCAAACTATTTAAACCCTCAGGGGTATTTTACTACTTTCCTCACCCTGTTTTGATTTGAAATCATGTCCTCAGTCATGATTTTTACCTGTTTACTTTGATACAACTTCATTACTCTGTTTTAAATATATGAAAGTGGTTTGGGCTGAGTTCCCTGATTTTTCACTAAAATACCGAGTGGCTGTGAGGTTGATGACTGAGAGAGGTCGAGGACTTGATGGTGAGGATTATATATATATGGATCGGGCTGCACGCCGCAACGATATTTATATGTATATGGATCGGGCTGCAAGTCGCAGCGATATGTTGGGTCGGGCTGCACGCCGCAGCGATGTAGCGCTTGGGCTATAGGAGCCTCTCCGGAGTCTGCATACCCCCAGTGAGCGCAATCGACTATATATATTTACGGATCGGGCTGCATGCCACAGCGGTTATTATCATGAGATATCTATTGACCGGGACTGCTGAGTGTGAGTGCTGATTGATGAGAGTTGAGTCACGAGTGACTGAGAGGCTTGCCCGAGAGGCTATATATATATGAGTGATACCTTGCCCGAGGGGCTTGTTTATGAACTCACTGTTTTTACCCTTCTTTTATGCTGAGCCTCTATTGAAAAATATTGAACAAATGTTTTAATTAACTTTCATTGAAAACTGGAATTTTTACGAGATGTTTGGAAATTGAACTGCGGATTTGACTTTGATATTTCTATTGAGATTCTATGTTAGATTATGTATATGATTTGAATGCTCGTCACTGCACTCAACCTTTATTTACTTTGGTTACTTACTGAGTTGGCGTACTCACGTTACTCCCTGCACCTTGTGTGCAGATCCAGGTGCCAGAGCATCAGAGTGAGAGCTTTCAGCAGCTTCTGAGTATTTCCGGAGATAGCAAGGTAGCTGCACGGCGTTCGCAACCCTGCCTTTCTCCTTCCTATCCTTAGTGTTGTTTATTTCAGTCTTTTCTTGTATTGAGTAGAGAGTACTGGATAATATTTTAGAGGCTCATGACTAGTGACACCCGGATCAGGCAGTGTGGATGTATTTGCGTATTTGTCTTCTTCCGCGTATTTTGTTATATTAAATGAAAGACTTCTGTTCATAACTGACTTGGAAATGAATTTACAAAAGACCTTTATATTATTTGTGTTGATTCGGCTTGCCTAGTACTGTGATAGGTGCCATCACGACCGGGGTGGTTTGGGGTCGTGACAAATAGGCACACGCTCGAATGTGTGAATGGTCCATTATATCCACCAATGTCCATATTCAATCAACCAGGCCGATGTTCTAAGGATGTTAGAAAGAGAAGTTTGAGTGATATGGAGTACAAGTCAGCTACACTTCATGTGTTGCTAAATTGTCCCGAAGTTGTACCATTTCTCAAGTAAGTATTGATTTATTAGTTATCAAAATATAAAATTTACTGTGATTACATCTTGATGCAACTACTAAAAATATTTGATGTGTCACAGTCACTTCGTGGCTCAATTTGGCCATGATGTTGTATATACGAGATTTGATACGTGGTTCAAACAATTTGTAAGTTTATCCTGATAATGTTCTAACACTATGTAGGTAAATAATGTTTGTAAGTTATGCTAACTTATGAATTTTTTTTACACTCTGTAGGTAAATAATCCAAATAATGGTGTAAACCAATTTTTGAAAGATATATCTTGGAGACCTGGGCTTGAGGTCACAACAATGTCTAAGTACGTAGTGAATGGTTATAAGTTTCATTTAGAGGATTGCTCTAAAAATAAAAATAGCAACAACAGCGGGGTGTGGCTTCAAGGTGGTGATGGCAACCAAGTTGGAGATATTGATTATTATGGTGTGCTCAAAGAAATAATAGAACTAGAATATACAGGTTGGCCATATAAGAAATTGGTACTCTTTAGATGCAAGTGGCTTGACCCAAATCCAACAAGAGGTACAAGAGTACACAACCAATACAACATAATTGAGGTTAATCATACGAGGGAGTATGATCGCTATGATCCTTTCATAATTGCACATAATGTTAGGCAAGTGTATTATGCTCCTTATCCATTGCGGCGAAATAAGTCCGATTGGTGGGTTGTAATAAAAACTAAGTCTGTGGGTAGGGAGGAAGTCGAGAATGTCAAAATGATATCTCCAGTGTTCACCGAATAGTAGGCGATCAGTTAGAAAATAATTTGGAACATCCTGAATGCATATTGGAAGAAGTTGATATAAATGAAGTAACAATTATAGAAAATGAGGACGAAGAATCAACTGATGAAGCTCAAACAAGTGAGGACGAAGAATTTTCGGACGAGGAACAATACGTCGATGAGCTTTAAAAAATTGGTTTTTAAAGCACTCTCATTTTATAGCTAGTTTCTTATTTCAATCTAAATATGTATTATATTATGCAGATGGCAGGCAAGGGTCAAGGTAACAATGACCCTACTGGTTTTCGGGGTCGAGAAAAGGCTAGGAAGGGAAAGAGGAGGGTAGATAATAATACTCCCTCTTTTTCACCCTCTTCAGAGATGCCTATGTCTTATCCTCCATCCCACGGCTATACTGAGCTGCCACAGCATCACGAGCCCTACACCTCCATCCAGACACTAGGTCTTTCATCACAGGAACATATGACTATACATCCGACATACAATCCAGTTGCTTCACAACCACATGGATCGCAGCCATCTATATCACATCCCTACATATCACAACTACATGGATCGCAGCCACTAGGGTCCCAGCCATCAGTATCACAACCACTTGGGGTCCGTCCAGATATGATGCAGTCATAGGGATTGCAGCCATCTTCATCAGCGACTCCATCTATTTCAGGCCTTCGCCTGCGAGGTGGTAGCTCTGACCTCCCTACACCGTCCTCACATGCCTCTGATACACATGTTTCGAACGATGATGATGACGAGGAAGTGCATTATGATCAATATGGCAGGATCATCATACTCCCTGAGGGTGATGGGTAAGAGTTATTTATTATTTTTGCGTTTATTGTTTTGTATCGTTTTTACTAAGATATTAATGTGCTTTTATTGTTAAATTGCAGGTCCATCCCGAGTAATAAGACTACGAGGATAATCACCAAATCCATTGGAAAGCTTTATGATGGCCCTTATGCGACTTGGACTGATTTCCCATTCTCGCTGAAGGAGCAAATTTTCAATCAATTTAAGGTATAAATGTTCTTTTAAGCAGTTTAATAATTTATATTTATAATATTTCCATATAATATTTAAATTTTGAAATACAGAGCAAGTGTGTATGGGAATACCGCTATAGCGCGGAAGTGGCTGCAAATTTTCATCATAAAGCTCGCAAGCGATTGTCGGATGCTTTCTCCGATGCTAGAAAGAAGAACAAGAAGCTTGGCTGGTTACTTCAAAATTTATGGGATGATTTGCAAAGGCAATGGCTTACCGCAAAGTTCTTAGAGAAGAGCTAAAAAGGAAAGAAAGCTCGTGCATCTGAGAAGGGAGGCTCCTTGCACACTGGAGGTGCGATCAGCCTAGGGGACAATAAAAAGAAGATTGGTACGTAATTGCTTAAATCATTTTAATTTTCAAAGTATATCTATTCTGCTTATTAACTAAATTAATTTGCTTTCAGGAAAAGAAGTTGGGGCGTCTAATGAACCATGATGAGCTATTCAAGGAGACGCATATTGTAAAGAAGAAGAAAGAGACGGATCAAGAAAGGTGGGTTGAGGACTGGGCCTCGACTGTATATGTAAGCTTTCACTTTTCTTTAAGTATTTTAATTTAATTTTATATAAATTTTGAAATACTAATTCAATTTAAATTTTTGTATAGGGTCGCTACCAAACTAACGTGGAGGAATTCATCCGCACTCAGCCAGCTAGTGAATCGGGCGAGCTAACCCAACCTTCAGACGGGGATGCTGAAAGAATATGGATGAAGTCTGCTGGCGGTCCAAAATGGGGGAAGGTATACGGGCTTCCTACTAAAAGGTTTCATCGCTATAAGTGTGGAATGCAAGGAATAGGGACTTCCTCGCAAGGCGAGAAACTTAATGGGGAGAGCCTCTTCGCTATGCGGGAGACTGTGACAAAGCTCACATCCGAGCTAGAAGCGGCCAAGGAAACAGAAAGGGTTAGTGATGCTCAATTCCTTGACATGCAAGCTCAGATCAGAACTCTCCTATCTACTGGAGCTTTTCCGTTGCCCCGGTCTCGTGAGTCATCGCCAGAGGCTCGACCTGCACGTGATCGTTCCTCCCGTCCTCCCCGTGACTGTTCCTCTCATCCTCCCCGTGATCATTCTTCCCGTCCTCCATAAGACCCTTCTCTATACCGTCTTGTAGATGAAAGTTCATCAGACGGTGATGATGATGTTATAGAAAACACTCCTTGACTTTTATATACTTTGAACTAGATAAATAGAACCAGTTTTGAACTAGTTGTAATAAGTTTAAACTTGGTTTTGGATTTTTATGTTCAATTGAGCTTTAATTTGTTAGTTTTAATGTATTTATTGATTGTTGTTGTGTTGTTGTTGTTGTTGTTGTTGTTTTATGTTGCTATTAGATGTATTGGTATGTTGGCAGGTGGTGTAGCTGCCAAAACAGGCATTTTATGCCAAAATTAAAACGCAGAAAATCGACCAAAGTTGGTCGGTTTCTAATAAAAAAAATATTTTTCTGCAAATTACCGACCAAAGTTGGTCGGTAATCATTAAAACAATAAAAAATTTACAATTACCGACCAAAGTTGGTCGGTTAATGAACAAGGAATTCCTAGAATTCAACATTACCGACCAACTTTGGTCGGTATTGTTAAATTTTAATTTATTTTTAAAAAAAATATATTTTCATTTACCGACCAACTTTGGTCGGTATTTTTTAAATTTAATAATTAATAAAAAAATATAATTTAAATACACCGACCAACTTTGGTCGGTAAAATTAAATTATTAAAATATGTTTCCGACCAAAGTTGTTCCGTAAATGTTTTAAATTCTTCAGATGGTCGTTTTAACATACCGACCAACCTTGGTCGGTATATTAAAACTACCATCAAAATAGCGACCAAGCGTATTTGGACGTGTTTTGGTCGGTAATTGGCCATAACCGACCAACGTTGGTCGGTTTTTGTCACGACCCGGATTTCCCACCCTCGGGAGTCGTGATGGCGCCTACTAATGAGAGCTAGGCAAGCCAAATTTAATTACTTTTTCATTAATAACATAATTCCTTTTTAACAATTATCGGCAATAATACAAAGCAATGAAATTAAATGATAAGCAGAAGTCTCAATATTATAGAAAACTGAATAGAAATGCGGAAAATTTCAACCAAGGCCTCTACCCAAGACTGGTGTCACAATTTCACAGACGGTCTAAGAATACTACACATAAAGGTGTCACACCTCCTTTTTTCACTACACCCCCGAAAGGGAGTTATTTCTAACTTGAAGTGACAATCGAAACGGGATTCGTTTATTAAAAATCAGAGTCGCCACTTGGGAGATTTATGGTGTCCCAAGTCACCGGTTTAGAATCCCGAATCGAGGAAAAGAATGACTCTGTTTAACAGTACCAGAAATCCGAGTAAGGAATTCTGTTAACCCGGGATAAGGTGTTAGGCATTTCCGGGTTCCGTGGTTCTAGCACGGTCACTCAACTGTCATATTCGGCTTAAATTATCTGATTTTAAACAATTATGAACCTATGTGCAAATTTAACTTTTGACCGCTTTTATTATTATTTTTAAAGAGAATTGCAACGTCGTTAAAACACGTCTCGAACCACGTCACATAAATGCACCCGTGGTTTTTGACATATCTTAACATCATTGAGATTTGGATTTGGGTCACATAAATGCGCACCCGAATTTAGGAAAGTAATATTATCAAACACGTGCCTAAAGCAACTACGCGTTTGCACTTTGCGAGTGCCATGGAATTTGCTAAATGGCACGCCTCGGAATCTAAGGGTCAATTCAAGATTAAATAAAGCGAGGGCCACGCAATTGTCATTTTATTTGGCGCGGCGCACCTCGATTCTATTTTAAAGGATATCTAAGCTAAAAACTCGGAGGGCCATAAACTATTTGTTATCTACTACGGCTCACCTCCAACTAATTAAAAGTCCAACCAATTAGTACTAAATGAGTTCGGGAATTTGAAAGACAGAAAAGGATTAATTAATAAAGGAGGGGGGCTTGGTCAACATGAACGGTTAATGGCGAACGAGATTCAACAAAGACAAGGGG
This sequence comes from Nicotiana attenuata, assembly GCF_001879085.1. NCBI lineage: Eukaryota > Viridiplantae > Streptophyta > Magnoliopsida > Solanales > Solanaceae > Nicotiana > Nicotiana attenuata. The sequence continues at coordinate 30,502,461 of NC_031995.1, forward strand.
AGTCCCAAGTCCATTCACGGGGCTTTCAAACTTGGGCTTGAGAGTGAGCCCAATTGGTTAATAAGAACAAAAAAACACAACTTCTAATTGTTCAGACGTTATTTATTTAAAGGCTAACGTGATTTATTGAGCTTAGCTAACTGCATAGAGTAGATTAGGGCTCCTAACGTTGGGCGTGGGGTCCATATGAACCCAATCCCAACGAAAGATGGAACTGAAGAACCCCAAAATGACAACAAGTAAAGAAAGGCCCAAGAGGCCCATACCCCTATAAATTTATCATTGCATGATCAAACAAATTGAACATACCCTTACTGAAGGCTAAAAAACTGATTAGAATTCAACTTAAAAAATGTTTAAAATATGATCACACTCACATAATGACCATTCCAACCACATGGACCAAATCTGCGCAAAACATACTAATTATTAACCATTTTCATGCTTTGAATTCATTTCAAATTATCCTGAATTAATAAAACTAACATCACAAGTCAGTGAGATAGTACTTGCTATGCTATTTTGTTATAAACACCAGATTCTGACTTGACAACCATGTTTAACAACCTCATTACTACAATAATACAAACTAAACTCGAAGACAATCCAATTCTAGTTACTAACTATAACACTCAGAATTAGAAGACAATCACCATACTGAAATGACAGGATTTAATTAAAACCTACAGTCATGCTTTGACAAATGCATTAAACAAACTTCGAAGCCATGTAATGGTTACAAAACTGAGATTATCATTGATTTTTAGCTCAAGCTTAAGATTACACATCAAATAGCATCCATAGAGATCGGAATATACCTGAAATGATAAGAATAAGTGAACAAGGAGGGATCAGAAGCTAATCTTCAGCAGGGAATGAAAACAACAACAGACAGCCCCAGATCCAATGATGAGACCACAGAACTGACTCCAAAATTCAATGGAACAACAGACTCAATAGTTCAAAGACCCAGAGAAATGCAATTTGTGTGAGCGCTACTGTGTTAAAACACAAAATCAGAAAAAACTGTTAGAAAAATAAAAGAAACTGGAAAAACAGAAGAGTTTATGAAATATTCCGAGTCCACAATTTTCTTGTGTGTCCTTAAGGAATTTTAACCCCCTCACACGTTGCCAAGGTAATGGATTAAATCCTCCCAGGATAAAACGGAATAAACCTTCCTGCAACAGTGGTAATACAAACTGCAGGATACCAACGAACTCAAAGAACGGAGCAAAATCACACTTACGAATTTGAGAGAGAGAGACTGCGAATTAGGATGCAGTATATTCAGAAAGAAAAAAGTTCTGGAGTGTTTTTCGTGTGTAGAAAATGGAGCCTTGCCTCAGAATTTATAGGCAATTATCAGAAAAGGTGTCTGGAAAAGGTGCCTTTTCAGAAGAATACGCTGCCTGCCGCGGTTCTACCGCGGCCGCGGCAGAATCGCGGTCAGAGAGGCTTTCTGAACCTCCCTGCCGCGGTTCTACCGCGGTCGCGACAGAACCGCGGCCAGAGAGGCCCTCTGAACCTTCAGCAGGGTTCTGGCGTATTTTCAGCAGTGATTTGGCATTTAATTAATTATTAAATAATTAAATAAATTTTGTCCAAAAATAATCTTATCGATCGATCATTTGACAAATCCAAATCCAAATCCAAATCCAAAGCCAAAGCCAAAGCCGAAGCCGAAGCCGAGCCGAGCCGAGCGAGCGACGATGAAGGCGCGAGGGTTAATTCTCTTCAACTCCTTTTAAGAGCATTAAGAAGTGATTCTATATATAAGCACACAAATGTGGTTGTCCCTCACCAATGAGGGACAAAGTGCAAGACAAAAGTTCACTTCTTCAAATTTTCAATTTCCCTCCATTTTATTTCCCTCTATTTCCAATTCACACTTCTTCTACTTTAAAGCCCAATGGCTTAAAGTCCAACAATCCCCCACATGAATGGGAATGGATGTATCAAGAAAGATCATAGATGAAAGCTATGTGATTTTGCAAGTAAGGATTAATTGCATCTGGATAAGTAGGTTTCCCTTTGAACTTTCCGCAGTGAACATATGTCGAATATACTCGGTCAATCGGTAGATTTGATATCTTTGAACCGTCGAACTTTAGTGTATACCTAGACAACCATATGTCACACAATCAACCCTTAACCGTCTTTTAGTTCTCATTGTTGTGTTCTTTTCAGCCATGAACACCGCCTGGTCTCATAAGTGCGTAGAGAATTGGCCTTACAGAATTCTCATTGAAGCGGCTTCCACTTCACACTTACATAGGTGATTCCTAAACGTGTAATCCTTTAGATTGACACTATTTGATAAATACCACATCAAACTTAGGTAATCATTAAAGAACGTGTAAAGTTCTATCCTTGTTACTGAACATTGTCTTCATCACGAGAAGGGACCAAAGATTTTACTTTGACAATGTTGAACCGGTCAATCACAACTTTGTTTGAGCTCCTTGAACCTAGATCTCGGAACATCAAAAATTCTAGGTAGAGTTACCGCCATGTTGACTTGTCCTCGGCCATAGTCCCATTCCCTTAGATGATTTCTCAACTCCCTCTCTAGTTAAGCCTTTTGTAAGCGGATCCGCCACATTATCCTTTGATCTTACATAATCAATAGTGATCATTCCACTAGAAAGTAGTTGTCTAACGATGTTATGTCTTCGTCGTATATGACGAGACTTTCCGTTATACATAACGCTCCCTGCCCGTCCTATTGCAGCCTCACTATCGCAATGTATGCAAATAGGAGCCAAAGGTTTTGGCCAGAACGGAATGTCTTCTAAAAAATTCCGAAGCCATTCAGCTTCTTCACCGGCTTTATCCAAAGCTATAAACTCTGATTCCATTGTAGAGCGAGCAATGCACGTTTGTTTGGAAGGCTTTCAAGATACTGCTCCTCCACCAACAGTAAAAACATATCCACTTGTGGACTTTGTTTCTGTTGAGCCGGTTATCCAATTTGCATCACTATATCCTTCGATAACCGCAGGATATTTATTGTAATGCAAAGCGTAGTCTTGGGTATATTCCAAATATCCCAGAACTCGTTTCATTGCCACCCAGTGATGTTTGTTGGGATTACTTGTGAATCGACTAAGTTTACTTATCGCACAAGCTATATCAGGTCGTGTACAGTTCATGATGTACATTAAGCTTCCCAACAGACGAGCATACTCCAATTGAGACGTACTTTCACCTTTATTCTTTATAAGATGATGATTTAAGTCAATTGGAGTTCTTGCACTTCTAAATTCCAAGTGTTTGAATTTTTCAAGTACCATTTTCACGTAATGTGATTGAGACAAAGCTAGACCTGAGGAGTCCTCTCGATTTTAATTCCTAGAATTACATCGGCAACTCCTAAGTCTTTCATATCAAACTTACGAGCAAGCATACGCTTAGTAGCTTGAATGTTGGCAATGTCTTTGCTCATTATTAGCATATCATCAACATATAAGCAAACAATGACTATATGACTTGGAACGTTCTTAATGTAAACACATTTATCACATTCATTAATCTTAAAGCCATTTGACAACATTGTTTGGTCAAATTTTCGTATGTCATTGTTTGGGTGCTTGTTTTAGTCCATAAAGAGACTTAACAAGTCTACACACCTTCTTTTCTTTTCCCGGAACCACAAACCCTTCAGGTTGGTTCATGTAAATTTCTTCCTCTAGATCACCATTTAGGAAGGCTTTTTTTACATCCATTTTATGGATTTGAAGACCATACAAGGCGGCTAACGCTATTAGCATCCGAATGGATGTAATTCTTGTTACCGGCGAGTATGTGTCAAAATAGTCAAGACCTTCTCGCTGTCTAAATCCTTTGACAACAAGTCTTGCCTTGTATTTGTCAATAGTACCATCGTCTTTCATTTTCTTCTTGAAAATCCATTTAGAACCCAATGTTTTGTTACCTGGAGGAAGATCAACCAATTCCCAGGTATGGTTGCTCAATATGGATTCTATTTCACTATTGATCGCTTCTTTCCAATATTGTGCTTCTGATGAAGACATTGCTTCCTTGAAGGTACGAGGTTCATTTTCTAACAGAAAAGTCAGAAAATCTGGACCGAATGAAGTAGATGTCCGTTGACGTTTACTTCTTCTCGGATTTTCCTCATTAGGCATACCATCTGTTATTTCCTCCCGAGGTCGTTTTGACTTTTGGTATGTCACTTCACTTTCCTTTTTATACGGATAAATAGTTTCAAAGAATTCAGCATTATCTGATTCTATTATCGTATTAACGTGAATCTCCGGATTTTCTGACTTATGAACCAGAAAACGATATGCCTTGCTATTGGTTACATATCCAATAAATACACAATCAACCGTTTTAGGACCTATCTTAACCCTTTTAGGTTAGGAACTTGTACCTTAGCTAGACACCCCCACACTTTGAAGTATTTCAAGCTGGGCTTCCTTCCTTTCCACTTTTCATAAGGAATGGACTGTGTTTTACTATGAGGTACACGGTTGATTATTCGGTTAGCTGTAAGTATAGCTTCCCCCCACAAGTTCTGTGGTAAGCCAGAACTTATTAGCAATGCATTCATCATCTCCTTCAACGTTCGATTCTTCCTCTCCGCAATTCCATTAGATTGTGGAGAGTAAGGGGCAGTTGTTTGGTGAATAATGCCATTTTCCAAACATATTTCTTCAAAAGGAGATTCATATTCGCCACCCCTATCACTTCTTATCATTTTGATCTTTTTGTTTAGTTGTGTTTCAACTTCACTCTTGTATTGCTTGAAAGCATCAATTGCCTCATCTTTACTATTAAGTAAATAAACATAGCAATATCTCGTGCTATCGTCAATAAAAGTAATAAAATACTTTTTCCCACCGCGAGATGGTGTTGACTTCATGTCACAAATATCTGTGTGAATTAAGTCTAAAGGACTTGAATTCCTTTCAACGGACTTATAAGGATGCTTAGCATACTTTGATTCCACACATATTTGACATTTGGAATTAATGCAATCAAATTTTGGCAATACTTCTAAATTTATCATCTTTCGCAATGTTTTGAAGTTGATGTGTCCTAAACGCGAATGCCATAAAGTGTTTGACTCAAGTAAGTAAGAAGAAGCATTCACTTTATTGATAGGAACTGCTATTACATTTAGCTTAAAAAGGCCCTCATTCAGGTAACCTTTTCCTACATACATATCATTCTTACTTAGTACAACACTATTGGAAAAAATATATTTGAATCCATTCTTGACAAGAAGTGAAGTCGACACAAGATTCTTGCGAATTTCTGGAAAATGGAGAACTTGGTTTAGAGTCACTATTTTTCCCGACGTCATCTTCAACGTAATCTTGCCAACTCCTTCAATTTTGGCTGTAGACGAATTTCCCATGAAAATTGTCTCGTCGGGTCCTGCGGGGGCATAAGAAGAAAATAACTCCTTGTTAGCACAAACATGGCGGGTGGCTCCAGAATCTATCCACCATTCTTTAGGATTTCCTACCAAGTTGCATTCAGACAACATGGCACACAAGTCCTCCATTTCTTCAGCCTTTTCAACCATGTTAGCTTGATTCTTCTTCTTCTTATCATTCTTTGGTGCACGACAATCCACGGCCTTATGCCCAGATTTTCCACAGTTGTGGCAATTACCCTTGAACTTCTTCTTGCTTGGGTAGTTCTTTGGTCCAGAAGCCTTCTTTCTCTTCTTGGTTTGTGGCGCCTCCTCAACAATGTTAGCCCCCATTATTGTCGAGTTCCCACGTGACTTCTTTTCAGCATTTTTGTTGTCTTCTTCTATCCTCAAACGCACAATCAAGTCTTTAAGTGTCATCTCCTTCCGCTTGTGTTTTAGATAATTCTTAAAATCTTTCCACAACGGAGGTAATTTCTCAATGAAAGCGGCGACTTGAAAGGCCTCATTTATGACCATACCTTCAGCAATAGATTCAAAATTAATAATATAATAAACTTATTGATTCGGGTCATACCTTCAGCAAGGAGGTCATGCACAATGACTTGTAATTCTTGGACTTGAGTTATGACCGACCTAGTGTCAATCATCTTGAAATCCAAAAATCTAGCAGCCACGAACTTCTTAAGTCCGGCATCCTCAGTCTTGTACTTCTTCTCAAGCGCATTCCATAATGCTTTTGAAGTTTCCATGACGCTATAGACATTGTACAAGCCATCTTCCAAACAACTCAAAATGTAGTTTTTGCACAAGAAATCAGAATGTTTCCATGCTTCAGTTACAACAAGTCGTTCATCATCCGGAGTACTTTCTGCCAAGACCGGAGGATCCTCCTTGATGAAACGTTGCAAACTCAACGTAGTAAGATAGAAGAGCATCTTCATTTGCCAACGTTTGAAGTCAATACCGGAAAACTTTTCGGGTTTTTCTGCTGGTGCCATAGCATGAGCAGGAGTAGAACGGCTTGACGAGGCAGCAACACTCGTAACAGTAGCTCCCGTTCCCACAACATTTCCATTAGTTTGGTTTTCGTTCGTCATCTTTTCTGTAGAGTTGGAAACACAACAGAATTTTGTTAAATCAGTGAAGTTTTGATATCTTCAAACTGAATACCAAACCAAACATACAACACGTAACAATGGTGAAGTTTTTATATACTTCAAACCCGTACATTTATTATTCCGGTAAAGTTTTCATATACTTTAATCCGGACAGAACAATTATTGGAGTAGAAAGCACGAAGGCTTTAGTCTCCAAACCAGTATACAAAATATGAATAACAGTTTAATATATGCTTCAACACAGAAACGTTAGTTTATAAAATTCATTAAGCCTGTGAGCGTTATTGTGTTAAAACACAAAATCAGGAAAAAAAAACTGTTAGAAGAATTAAAGAAATCTGGAAAATAGTAGAGAATCAGAAATATTCCGAGTCCACAGGTTTCTTGTGTGTCCTTAAGGAATTTTAACCCCCTCACAAGTTGCCAAGGTAATTGATTAAATCCTCCCAGGATAAAACGGAATAAACCTTCCTGCAACAGTGGCAATATAAACTGCAGGATCCCAACGAACTCAAAGAACGGAGAAAAATCACATTTACGAATTGGAGAGAGAGAGAGAATGCGAATTAGGATGCAGTATATTCAAAAAGAAAGAAGTTCTGGAGTGTTTTTCGTGTGTAGAAAATGGAGCCTTGCCTCAGAATTTATAGGCAATTATCAGAAGAGGTGTTTGGAAAAGGTGCCTTTTCAGAAGAATACGCTGCCTGCCGCGGTTCTACCGCGGTTACGGCAGAACCGCGGTCAGAGAGACTCTCTGAATCTATTCTACCGCGGTTACGGCAGAACCGTGGCCAGAGAGTCCCTCTGAATCTTCAGCAGGGTTTTGGCGTATTTTCAGCAGTGATTTGGCATTTAATTAGTTATTAAATAATTAAATAAATTTTGTCCAAAAATAATCTTATCGATCGATCATTTGACAAATCCAAATCCAAATCCAAATCCAAATCCAAATCCAAAGCCGAAGCCGAGCCGAGCGAGCAACAACGACGGCGCGAGGCTTCATTCTCTTCAACTCCTTTTAAGAGCTTTAAGAAGTGATTCTATATATAAGCACACAAATGTGATTGTCCCTCACCAATGAGGGACAAAGTGCAAGACAAAAGTTTACTTCTTCAAATTTTAATTTTTCCCTCCATTTTATTTCCCTCCATTTCCAATTCACACTTCTTTTACTTTAAAGCCCAATGGCTTAAAGTCCAACAGCCATGTCACATGGTAGATTAAAAATAATTAAAATAAAAAATTAACATTTAAAAATAAAATTCAAACATTAATCCTTTCATGAGTCCGCCGACGTAAAGAAATCCCTTTCAATTTACTGTCGCCGGCGCCGGCGAAGAGCCCCCGAAACGGAAGAACTGCTACTTTGCTACTTGAAACTGCAATAAAGATTCAAAAACAATAGAGTTCAAAATCAAATACCCAAAACAAGAAAGTAAAAATTTAGGTATATTAGGTCCATTTTGAAGAGACTCAAAGATCGAAATAGTGACAAAAAGAATGGTCCATTTACATTGCTGAAGATACCCTATAAGCTTGAGTTCGTTGTCAAGCTTCTCCTTCTGTACAACCTCACAGAACAATTGCGTGTTTTCCCCTTTCTTAATCTCATCATAGGCCCTTCTCAAAGCCTCTAATTGCATTGAAGCATTGCCACAACGATCAACTTAATAGAAGCCTCATAATTTTTGTTCGGCCGCTGTATAGGGCGGCGTACAACTCAATATCCAGCTGCTCGCCGCTGATAATCAGCCGGTGGCGCTACGAGTTCTCATCACCGTTGGCGTAGATCTTGTCAACTATTTGCCCTAAATCCTCTAGGGAGGGGGGAGGGACGAGAAAGAATGAAAAGTGGGGAGGGGGAAAAGACCTCGGTGGAGGTGGATTTCTTGTGTAAGAATATTTTTTTGTTATTTTTTAATTGGAATCATCAAAGTTACTCGCTTTTTAGAGCGTGCAATCACGCATTTTACCCAACTCAGAAATGCATATGCCACATATGCTTGGTCAACGGTAAGAGGGGTTTAAAGTAATGTATTTTAAAAACTACGAGTGTCTAGATGAAACTTTATAGAGTATCGGGACTGGGATGACAAAGCGGGACAAGTAAAAGTGTTTATTAGGCTATTCTTGCCTTCTTCAATCGCCGAGATATTACGACACATCACAACTTAACCTATTATATTTTGACATTTGTATTTTGTAGATCTCATTAACTAATTAGTAATTAAAATTTTAAAAGCCAATTCTCATTTTTCTTCTAAACATCGTAACACACAAAATAGCGAGTCCGAAACCTAAATGCCAATTTATTGGACTCAAAACACGTTTCTACAGTGTAAAAAAAGTTACTTTTCTATATAAAATGCGGTATTATACCGCGTTTTACTTTAACGGCTAAAGTAAAGCGCGGTATAATAATGCGTTAAAGTAAAGTGCGGTATAATACTGCGTTAAAGTAAAGCGCGGTAAAATACTGCATTTTACATATAGCGCGGTATTATACCGCATTTTACTTCTTTTTGGGCCCACCAATAAGTGTCATGCGGTTAACTGACATAAAGATAATTCAAATATATAAAGCGCGGTATTATACCGCGTTTTACATCAAAAAATTCTGCCCCCCGAGCTAGGACTTGCCTTATTTAAAGGCGTTAGGATTTTATGAAAATCCATTCAAAACTTACCTTCAAACTTCCGTTTAAACTTTTCTTCTTGTTATCAAGCATTTTTTATAATGTCTGAAGAGCCAAAATTAAGGGTTTCATTATATTGGGGGAGTGAGGTTGTAGCGGAGAATAACTCTGTGAGGTATATTTTATCTCCACAGTGTCATGTTAAATTGCCGCTTACAATGGAGTACGATAAATTGGTATCGTTGATATGTAAAAGAATGAGTGTGAGAAAACGTTCGGTGAACCTTAAAGTAATCGGTAGATATCCGTATTCTGTGACTCCGCAGGGGTTTGCTTTTTATTCTGAGTTTAACATCGAAGATGATGAAACTCTTAGAGATTTTTTGCGGATTCTAGATGAATACATACAATTTATTGTGATAAAATTGTTGGAAATGTACGTCAAGGTTGAAGACGTTCCCAATAATGAGGTTGTGCATAGTAGGGATAACCCCCAGTCATCGGGTGGTTATTCTGGAGCAATTTTTGCCGGACAGATTCCTGATGAAAGAGTTTGCCTTGATTTAAACATATCACCACCGGCGAATGAGCAGCGAGGAAATAATTTCTCGACTTTACATAATCCACAAGACGACTGGTAAACTTCAATTTTTCTACGCTTTAACGATATTTATTTTATGTTGAATTTGATTTGTATTAACACTCATATTTTCTACAGGGGGTACCGTCCGGATATAAATTTTACAAGTTATGACCCCGCTCCTAGTTGGAATATGCGTAGTTCTGGCGTGTTGGATCACGATGGTCCATCCGGGAGTCATCACCAACAAGAAAATGTCCATCATGGAATGTCAACACAGTACGACTTGTAAGTGAAGTGATATAGCTATATGTAAAGTATTTATCAATTTGAGTAGCTTATTATTTTGTTCTTTTTGTGCAGTGAAAACGAGCAACTTGATGTTCCTGACCTCACACAGTTGCCAGTAGATGACGTATTGACTCGTGATTTGGCAGATGCGCAGAGTCAGGAAGATAATAGTGATGATGACAACAATGCCGATGAGTCTGGAGATGAGACACACTTCCTTGACGAGGGTGATGAGGAGGAGGAAGTGAATGTCGAACCTGAGCTGACGAGGGAGCATGCTCCTCTACCTCCCGTTAGACCAAGAGTGTACGAGTCCCACGTGTCGTTTCATGAGCGGAATATTCCCTACCTTGATAATTTGCCAAGTATGCCGGATGTGGATGCCCTCACAAGGGATCTTGACGAAGTTCGGTCAGCAATGTGGGATGAGTCTAGACCAACGGTGCTGGCAAAGGGCATGTATTTTCCCGATAAAGCTCGCCTAATCAGGGCTGTAAAAATCTACAACGTAAGAGAGTGCCGTGAGATGACGGTAAGGGAGTCAAATCCGGAGGTATACAAGGTTGTATGCCATAGAGAATTTATGGGTTGTAACTGGATGTGAAATGGACACATTCAATGAGAATCACTTCAACTTGGATATAGACTTGATTTCTCTTGTCTTGATTCCATACTTTGGAAGTGTCCATTAGGTTCAAGATCAAGGAGTGTATTGCAGCCGTCCACCAGGAATATGGGTGTACTATAACCAAAAGAAAGGCATATCTCGGGTGCAAATGTGCTTTTGAAATTATTTATGGTGACTAGGATAAGTCATTTTCATCTCTACCCAGGTACATGGCCGCACTGAAATACTTTAACCCCGGGACTGTTGTTGAATGGAGGCATGAGCGGAGTTCGGGAAGACCAGAATATATTTTCAACTATGTGTTCTGGTCATTTAAACCAACAATTGATGGTTTTGTGCATTGCCGTCCGGTAATTTCCATAGACGGTACTCATGTCTATGGAAAGTATGATATTAAGCTTTTGATCGCAGTTGCAGTAGATGCCAACGGACAAATATTTCCACTAGCTTTTGTCATTTGTACCAATGAAAGCGAAGAGACGTGGACGCTTTTTCTGAACCACTTGAAGCAGCACGTTGTCAAACAGCGTTCATGTATTTGTCTAATATCTGATCGGCATGGTGGTATTTTAAGTTATATACGGCATTTGCCTGAATGGCAGGAACCCTATGCATACCACCGTTACTGTGCGAGGCTCCTGAAGGCCAATTTCCAGAAGAAATATATTGACAAGGCCTTGCATGATTTAATGTGGTTGGCTGCAACTGAGCACCAGCAGTGCAAATTCACGAGGCGTATGGAAACAATCTGGCAGTTAGATCCACGAGCCTATACTTGGCTGATGGGACATGAGGGGAGCCTTGACTACAAGTGTGTCGGAGTCATTCAACGGCTTATTGAAGTCTGCATGTGGATTGCATGTCACTGCCATGGTCCGGATGACATTCAAACAGATTGCGGAGAGGTTTGTTGAAAGGCATAGAACTGCATCGGAATTGATGGACATGGGTGTTCAATTTATGCCAATACCGATGAGAAGATTTGAGAAATATAGGAGGCGAGCACATTGGCATTCATATTTACAGTACGATCATGACCGGAATGTTTTTGAAGTTCGCACCGCTATCCGCGGACATCGGGGGAATAATCTACACACCGTGAATGAAGCCAACAGGTTGTGTTCATGTGGGAAATGGACCATCTACCACATGTTGTGCGCATATGCCATGAAGTGCTTTCAACAAGTTGGTTTAGGGGCAACCAACTATGTTGATAGGCAATACAATGTTGTTGCATACGTAAACACATATAGTGGGCAGTTGCAGCCATTGGGTGCTGAGCATTATTGGCCGCCGGAACCATTTAAAATGCTGTGTAACAAGGACTATTTGCGCAAGCTGCAAGTGCAAAAGAGAACGCGTATACGGAACCAAATGGATGTTGGTGATACTGTTTATGCGCGTAAATGTGGCATATGCTCGCAAACAGGACACGACCATCACAAAAGTCCTTCAGCTGGTCTGGGTGGCGGTGGTAATCTAGCTCCTGGTGCAAGTTCGTCGAATGTACCCAACTATCAAGGATGCACCTAGTGTTTTGTTTTCATAATGTTTTTTTTTGTAATAAGTGTCTGTACTTGTTTGTGTTGCAATATCTATCAAATAAAATTATGTTCCACAGTCTTGTTACATCTTATTTTTTAACATGACCTTTTGAATTGGGATGATGATATGATAGTTCCAACATTCAACTTATTGGTGTTAGTAAAGAAGACCAATCTGAAGATTGAAATTTCGTAACATAATATTTGAAGAGATAAAAGCACAACAACCATAACTAAAACAACATACATGAAAATAAAAGATAATAAAGGATAAATCAAGACAAAGCTGTTTCGTTTTGGAAAAATTGAATATGTATAGCGCGGTACAATACTACGTTTTGTGTGTTGACGTGTCGGTCTGAAAAGCTGACCGACTACGAAAAAGCTGTTTCGTTTCAGAAAAATTGCATATGTAAAGCGCGTACAATACTACATTTTGTGTGTTGTCTTATCGGTCTGAAAAGCTGACCGACTGCGAAAAAGCTGTTTCATTTCAGAAAAATTGAATATGTATAGCGCAGTACAATACTACGTTTTGTGTGTTGTCTTGTCGGTATGAAAAGCCGACAGACTGCGGAAAAGCTGTTTCGTTTCAGAAAAATTGAATATGTATAGCGCGGTACAATACTACATTTCGGTACAATACTACGTTTTGTGTGTTGTCTTGTCGGTCTAAAAAGCTGACCGACTGCGAAAAAGCTATTTCGTTTTAGAAAAATTGAATATGTATAGCGCGGTACAATACTACGTTTTGTGTGTTGTAGTGTCGGTCTGAAAAGCTGACCGACTGCGAAAAAGTTGTTTCGTTTCAGAAAAATTGAATATGTAAAGCGCGGTACAATACTACGTTTTGTGTGTTGTCTTGTTGGTCTGAAAAGCTGGCCGACTGCGAAAAAGCTATTTCGTTTCAGAAAAATTGAATATGTATAGCGCGGTACAATACTACATTTTGTGTGTTGTCTTGTCGGTTTGAAAAGCTGACCGACTGCGAAAAAGCTGTTTCGTTTTAGAAATATTGAATATGTATAGCGCGGTATAATACTACGTTTCGTGTGTTGTCTTGCCTATAAATAACGGGCGCATTCTAGTTATTTTCTGCTCTTAACAATAACCAATAGCAAATATTTCCATAAAAGCAAGGTTTTTCTTTACGCGTTAACAAATGTCTGAACCCCTTTATGTCGCAAGGTGCGAGTGCGGCAAAAAATGCATGATGCACGACTGTTGGGAAGAAGCTGGACGCCGCTACTGGGCGTGTATGAACAAGTTTTATAGAGTTCCCGACGAACCTGTTTGCAATTTTGAGGTATGGATTGATGAACCCTGTCAGCAGGAATACTACAAAGAAAAGTTGCAGCATCTTCATTGTTTGTGTTTGAAGCAGAAGGAAAGAGAGCGACAATCCAAACGAGAAGTTGCGGAGTTGAAGGAGAAACTCAAGGAGGTGGAAGAAGAAAAAAATAAGCTGGAAGACAAATTTAAGTGGTTGGAGCAGAGAATACTAGGCGGGCGTGACTAAACAATGACATGTACGTGTTGAGCGTAGTAGTGTATCTTTATGTTTCCCGTGTCATGTGTTTTCATTAGTTGTACTGAATTTAAGTTATGTTAAGTTTGCTATGTTTGTGTTTGTGTTGTAGTGTTAAAATAAAATTGTTGTTCAAATTGTGTTAAAATACAAATTGTTGTTAAAATAAAATTCTTGTTATTATTTACATAAAATACAAAAAAAAAATCAGTGTGTCCCACAACCTGTGTGCTTCAATGCAGCCGCTGGCGTGAGGCGCATCCCCTGGCGCCCAGGTACACTATCAGGATCATCATCATCAAGTCGCCTCTTTATATGAGGATGCACTGCAACATGATCGTCAGTAGGGCTTGCAGGATCGGTAGAAGGGGCTGTTGGTCCGTCAGCAACCTACAAAACAATTAGTAAGCTTAGTATATGAAAATGTATATTAGTAATGTACGTGTTAAGTGAAAAATATTTTCATACCATAGTCTCATCGGGCTCCTGAATATAAGCATCCGTGGTGTCCTCAACATCGCATAAAGTGGGCTCCGTGATGGGCTGGGATGAAGCCTTAATAAGAAAATTAAAAATTAATTTATGGCAAATTATTGAGGAAAAAAAACAAATTAAAATTTAATAGTAATACAAACATACCTGCGCCTGTAATAGATCCGCCGCAACCGCCGACGATGAGCCAAAACTCAACCTGCGCCCACCATCCAAGTCTCGGGTCGGCCGATCCTCAGCTGCGGTAGATGGGCCTGAAAAGAACTGCTCTATGTTTGCGGTGAAGCTCCTGCCCGTGGTCAACAATGGATCTGGCGGGGTCACCTGCGATGCTGGCAGCTCCAGCTGAAGGCTGTACGACGGCATGCTGTTGGAAGGCTCGTCTTACTGAGGAATGTAACCCGGCTGATCATCTCCAAGATCCTCATCAGGTGCTTCAATGGGTGCCTCAACACCCCCTTGCTGGGGACCACCTCCTCCTGGTCCCCCACGACCCCGTGGGGCACCCCTGCCTCGTGGGATAGCCCTGCCTCGTGGGACAGCCCTGCCTTGTGGGGCAGCCCTGGCTCGTGCCCGTACCCTAGGGTGTGCGACAGGCCTACACCAATGGTAGTGCTCTGGCGCCACATAAGAAGCTTCGTGATCTAACCTCTCGCCCTCTCTGGCTCGCTGCACTGTCCGGAGAGCCAGCTCTATCACCTGCCGGCCATACTCAGTGACTGTAGGATTGTCGGCATGCTGCTGCATCTGCAGTCCCAAGTGGTAGAATAAATGATGACCAATAGCCTGCACAACATTTAAAATATTAATTACATAACGCTATATCACTGTTATAAGTATGGGTTCCAGAAATAACATACCAGTGCCTCGTGCCTCCCGGCGTATGGTCTGTGCCGACCGCCACCTTGATGAACGGGGTTCCTGATAAAAAGTCGGGTAACGCCACGGTACCAAGACGTATACATCGGAATAGTCGCCGCCTGGATATGTGAAGGTGGCGGCGGAATCAGGTCCTCTCGCTGGTCCCAAGTATGGACCTGCGCCTCTAGCCATGCTAGAAATGCGTCGTCCGTACTCGAACGATCATCCGCTGATAATGTGTAGCCTCTCATGTAGGCCCCCTCGGTATAGTCCGCGGACGGCCAAACTGGCGATGTACCCGCTCTGTGGCATGATGTTCCACAATATCGAGGCACATCAGCGGGACGGAAGTGCTCCAAATTAGTCGGTCGGCCGAGCAATAATCGGGTAGGCCAGCTATCTAAGTCGTCGCGTGTATGGCGTCAGATGAACTATCAAATAATAACATAAAAGTGAATATGCGCAACACAAGTGAATTTATAACAAGTAAGTTTAGGTACATATTTACCTGTGCGACCTCCAGCATATCTAACACATCCCTGACAAGGGGGAGATTATGATGAGCATCAATGGCTCGGTAATTTCCACGCCGGAGAACCCACCTCCTAGCTAGAGGGAGAAACGGAGGTGCTACATCCGGAGGTAATGGTGGTAGAGGTGGCTGCAACGTCAGGAACCGCTCCCAGGCCCAAACCTAACATACAAGGTTGACGTAAAGTTTAAGAGTCATTTTGACTATATAGAATTGGAAGTAATGAACAGAGTATTCGAATATGTTGTCACCTGNGTCTTCCATTTCATCTTCAACCATGTTGGCTTGATTCTTTTTCTTCTTATCATTCTTTGGCGAACGACAATCCACTGCCTTATGCCCAGTTTTTCCACAGTTGTGGCAATTACCCTTGAACTTCTTCTTACTTGGGTAATTCTTTGGTCCAGAAGCTTTCTTCCTCTTCTTATTTTGTGGTGCCTCCTCAACAATGTTTGCCCCCATTATTGTCGAGTCTCCACGTGACTTCTTTTCAGCATTTTTGTTGTCCTCTTCTATCCTCAAACGAACAATCAAGTCTTCTAGTGTCATTTCCTTTCGTTTGTGTTTAAGATAGTTCTTAAAATCCTTCCACAGCGGAGGTAACTTCTCAATGAAAGCAGCGACTTGAAAGGCCTCATTTATGACCATACCTTCAATAACAAATTCATTATTAATAATAAGATAAATTTTATTAATAAAATTATTGATTTGGGTCATACCTTCAGCAAGGAGGTCATGTACAATGACTTGTAGTTCTTGGACTTGAGTTATGACCGACCTAGTGTCAATCATCTTGAATCCAAGAACCTTGCAGCCACGAACTTCTTAAGTCCGGCATCCTCAGTCTTGTACTTCTTCTCAAGCGCATTCCATAATTCTTTTGAAGTTTCCATGACACTATAGACATTGTACAAGCCATCTTCCAAACAACTCAAAATGTAATTTTTGCACAGGAAATTAGAATGTTTCCATGCTTCAGTTACAACAAGTCGTTCATCATCCGGAGTATTTTCAGCATGACCGGAGGATCCTCCTTGATGAAACGTTGCAAACTCAACGTAGTAAGATAGAAGAGCATCTTCATTTGCCAGCGTTTGAAGTCAATACTGGAAAACTTTCCGGGTTTTTCTGCCGGTGCCATAGCATGAGCAGGAGTAGAACGGCTTGACGAGGTAACAACACTCGTAATAGTAGCACCCATTCCCGCAACACTTCCATTAGTTTGGTTTTCATTCGTCATATTTCTGTAAAGTTGAAAACAATACAGAACTTTGTTAAATCAGTGAAGTTTTGATATCTTCAAACTGAATATCAAACCAAACATATAACACGTAACAATGGTGAAGTTTTTATATACTTCAAACCCGTACGTTTATTATTCCGGCAAAGTTTTTATGTACTTTAAACCGGACAGAAAGAATTATTGGAGTAGAAAGCAACAAGGCTTTAGTCTCCAAAACAGTATACAAAATATGAATAACAGTTTAATATATGATTCAACACAGAAACGTTAGTATAAAATTCCTTAAGCTTGTGAGCGCTAATGTGTTAAAACACAAAATCAGAAAAAACTGTTAGAAAAATAAAAGAAACTGGAAAAACAGAAGAGTTTAAGAAATATTCCGAGTCCACAATTTTCTTGTGTGTCCTTAAGGAATTTTAACCCCCTCACACGTTGCCAAGGTAATGGATTAAATCCTCCTAGGATAAAACGGAATAAACCTTCCTGCAACAGTGGCAATACAAACTGCAGGATACCAACGAACTCAAAGAACGGAGCAAAATCACACTTACGAATTTGAGAGAGAGAGACTGCGAATTAGGATGCAGTATATTCAGAAAGAAAGAAGTTCTGGAGTGTTTTTCGTGTGTAGAAAATGGAGCCTTGCCTCAGAATTTATAGGCAATTATCAGAAGAGGTGTATGGAAAAGGTGCCTTTTCAGAAGAATACGCTGCCTGCCGCGGTTCTACCGCGGTCGCGGCAGAACCGCGGTCAGAGAGGCTTTCTGAACCTGCCTGCCGCGGTTCTACCGCGGTCGCGGCAGAACCGCGGCCAGAGAGGCCCTCTGGACCTTCAGCAGGGTTCTGGCGTATTTTCAACAGTGGTTTGGCATTTAATTAACTATTAAATAATTAAAAATTTTGTCCAAAAATAATCTTATCGATCGATCATTTGGCAAATCCAAATCCAAATCCAAATCCAAAGCCAAAGCCAAAGCCAAAGCCGAGCCGAGCGAGCGACGACGATGGCGACGGCGCGAGGGTTAATTCTCTTCAACTCCTTTTAAGAGCTTTAAGAAGTGATTCTATATATAAGCACACAAATGTGGTTGTCCCTCACCAATGAGAGACAAAGTGCAAGACAAAAGTTCACTTCTTCAAATTTTCAATTTCCCTCCATTTTATTTCCCTCCATTTCAAATTCACACTTCTTCTACTTTAAAGTCCAATGGCTTAAAGTCCAACAATTGAACATCTGATACCAACTCCAAACAACCAGAACACCCAAATTTAAAATCACCAACTAACTTTCAAGCCATTTCAAAGCCCGGACAGAAGGTGAAAACCAAAATTGATTCAGAGATGAAAAACTTTCAAAGTTCAGAGCTGAAATCCGATGGAACAGTAGAAGCCTCTTTTGTATTTTTTTAATTCTTCAAGTCTTCTCCCTTGAGAGTCAAGTTAGGATGCCTTTATAGGCAAGGTATTAGGGCAGCTATAAAATGTTCAGATATTTCCATTTAATCCTTTTCAAATTTTGCATTTTGCTCCTTAGTCCTTTATTTTCTGACTTGATTACCAAGCTAACACATTATGCAGCTTCTAGAAGTTTCCTAACAGTTTCTAAAAGATTCCCCACCCTAAACTCCCCAAACTACCCCCTAAAATGCCATGTATTAACCAAATAAAACCAAACGGGTATGGGTCAAAAGTGACTATGGGCTGAATTCATTCAAAAACAAACCTAACCATGACTGAAATCTAAAAGGACGACCCTAAACCCAAATCGAAACCCAATTTACTGAAGAGGGCAAACCAGAATCAAATAAAGAATGCAATTAAACGGACTGAAATTAACAAATAGAGGCTATCTTAACTAAACAGACTATACGACCTAAACAGTTTAAACTAACATGCATGTCGAACAATCTTTAAGAAGCTAGAAGTGAGGCAGAATCAAAGAAAAGAAAAGAATGGAAGACGGACTGAACAAATGAAAACAATTAATGAGGAAAAATAACGAAGAAACAGGAAATACCCGACATATTTTGGCCAACAAGAAACGGAGCTCGAGTCTTCAAAAGAAACTTCCCATTTTCCCGGTCCAATTTGATATTAATCATGTGCTCTTATCAAGAACACATGAATAAAGTCGAAATGGACCCAAATTTTCGAACAAATCCAGGGGGATTCGAGGAGAATGGGTCAGGGATTTGGGATGAGGGGTTCATTGCGGTCAAGGGGTATTAATTTGGGGGTGCTTGGTGGTGGCGCCGCCACCCCAAAGCGGTGGAGAAGTGAGGCGGATTCTAGGGTTCTTGGGGAATCTCTGATGGGGGGTGTGAGAGAGACGAGTGAAAGGGGGGGGGGGGGTGGAGTTCGGACATATTTATATTAAGTCCACCCCAGTTTAAGACCGTTCGATCAAAAGAACCTCGACGATTCAGATTCAATCTGGCCTAAAACGGGGTCGTGTCGTCTGGGGTCGAGATCGGACCGCGTGGGGCAACTGGGCTGCGGGTTAGGGGTGGAAAATTTGGGCTTGAATGTTTAAAACCAAAATATGGCCCAATTTAACCTTCTCTCTTTTTAATTCCTTTTCTCTTAATTCCCCCTTTTTATTTATTTCTTTTCTTTATCTTTTTTTCAAAAGTAAAAATAAAAATAAAAATAAAAATCTGAAGTTAATCTTAGGACCTAATTAAACCAATTAAACCTAAATGATGATTAACATAATTAATTAAAACAACTCAAAGGAAAACTAATCAAAATTCAAAGCAAAATAAATCATTTTTTGAGAATTTTCTATTTTCGTAAGACCCTAATTACTAATTAATCTAAAATATGTAAAATTAAGTCCTAAATGCAAATGCAATGTGTATTTTTGTATTTTTTACTAATTAAAATGCACAAACCAAAATGCAAACTATTAACAGAAAAATGCCACGAAAATCCAGAAAATTGCAAAAACTGAAAGAAACTATTTCTTTTGAGTTTATGGGAGTAATTCATGTAGGGAAAAACTCACGTGCTCACAGCTGCCCCTCTTTGCTCGGAAACACGAAGAGTTCTCGTGCAAAGACAAGTGAGCGGATACGAGCGATTTTTGCCCGTTTGAATACTCCGTGTGAAGCATTTTTGAAAGAGCTGACCGCACCCTGCTTCTAAGGTTGCCTACATATCCTTGGCTAAAAAGGAATCAGGTCAGTGTAGTTCAGGAATGTCTGGTAGCTGGGACTACCATGAAGCTATGATTTCACTGTTGCTGCTGCTGCTACTACTGCTTACTGAACCTCCTTATTACACCAAGTCAAAATAAAAAGAAGTTAGACTAAGCTATGATCTATGAATTACAAAAATCCTATCTAGATCTTCAAACTTGCTATTGTATTTCTTGTTGCCTTGTTGTCTTGTATTCTCTCGGTGAAATCCATTGTTGCCGCTTTGAATTGTAAACTGAGATGTTTTCTCTTTCTCCGGGTGGATTCCTGACTGCTGAACTTGATATGTATTTCTCTGCTATACAGACGGGCTCCTGACTTCAAAACTTGAAATGTATTCCTCTGCTATACACGCGGGCTCCTGACTTCAAAACTTGAAATGTATTCCTCTACTATACAGGCGGGCTCCTAACTTCAAAACTAGAATGTATTCCTCTGCTATCCAGGCGGGCTCCTGACTTCAAAACTTGAAATGTATTCCTCTACTATACAAGCGGGCTCCTGACTTCAAAACTTGAATGTATTACTCTACTATCCAGGCGGGCTCCTGACTTCAAAACTTGAATGTATTACTCTACTATACAGGCGGGCTCCTGACTTCAAAACTTGAATGTATTCCTCTGCTATACAGGCGGGCTCCTGACTTCAAAACTTGAAATGTATTCCTCTGCTATCCAGGCGGGCTCCTGACTTCAAAACTTGAAATGTATTCCTCTGCTATACAGGCGGGCTCCTAACTTCAAAACTTGAAATGTACTTCAAAACTTGAAATGTATTCCTCTGCTATACAGGCGGGCTCTTGACTTCAAAACTTGAAATGTATTCCTCTGCTATACAGGCGGGCTCCTGACTTCAAAACTTGAATGTATTCCTCTGCTATCCAGGCGGGCTCCTGACTTCAAAACTTGAAATGTATTCCTCTGCTATACAGGCGGGCTCCTGACTTCAAAACTTGAAATGTATTTCTCTGCTATACAGGCGGGCTCCTGACTTCAAAGCTTGAATGTATTCCTCTGCTATCCAGGCGGGCTCCTGACTTCAAAACTTAAAATGTATTCCTCTGCTATACAGGCGGGCACCTGACTTCAACAAAATAGACAAACACAAGGAAAATTTTCTGCCCCAGTTTGGTAGCTGGGCACATGGGTGAGTGTTAAACATGAATCATTCTACCAACTATTGCTAAGAATATGAAAACTAAGCCCTATTATCCTGGGAGGTCCCGACAACTGACAATTATAGATCCAAGTTGCATCTTCTAAAGGTATTACTTCCGCTAAGTTCTGTTATCTAAGAGGGTTGTAAACTACATCCTATTATCCAGGGAAGGCCCTGACAACTCCTAATTGAATCTTATCTTAAACATGCAAACATTGAAACCAACTTATATTCCTTTGGGATACACTTATGCTAAATTATGCTACTAATGATTGTTTTGAATTTTAACTAAGCTACATCTTCCAGGAGGGTCCTGAGAGTTTACGGTCAAACCTGTTTTGGTGCTTGCTCTTTCCCCTACGGAGAGTTTCTCCGGAACAAATGAAATTTTCTGCCCCTGTTTCAATCAAAGAAAAATCTTGTCAGTTTAAAATGTGGTGGTTGGTTTGTGGCCTTGAACGTTGAGGGAGATTGCTCCTTCACTTCCCATGATGACTGATTTCCACTCGAAGACCTTGCTTGTTTATGGACTAACCCCTTTTCTGTCGTCCTCATCACATAAAATACCTTTTCTTTGTTTAACCCCAATATCCCCTGCTGTTGTATTGCATGAACCGACATTTCCCCAACCTTTGTTTATCACATGAATTCCCAAAGCACGTCCGTTGCCCCCACTCTGTGTATATGTTGTTCTTTCTTGACTTATCCACTGGCCTTGGCCTTGAGGTCTGTTGCTCCTTCACTTGTCATGATAACTTTGATTTCTGCTTGGAAGGTCTTGCTCGTCACTGGTTTACCACCCTTTCGTCAATCTTATCACAGGGAATACCTTTGATCTGTTCACCCTATCCCTTCATCTGTTGCATTGTTCATGAACTGATATACCAAGCCGTTGTATTTCACAAGGATCCCCAAAGCATTCTGATTATTACCAGCTCAGTGCTCTTGTTGTTGTTTCCTGACTTGTGACACTTTTGATGTGCTAGCCAGATTTCGTTTTGTTCAACTAGAAAGCTGGTGGCAGATTTTGAAGTCATTTCTCACTTGTTATGACCAAACAGACTCAATAGGAGGAAGTAAACAAAACAAAAGGAACGGAGTAAAGGACAAAGGAAAGAGATGATTCCTATCGAGAGAACTACGAAGTAGAAACCTATCAGATGTGGATACCAATTCTAATGACCACGACATGCATTTCGGGTTAATCGGCCCAATCTGTCCAACCAATCAACTTTCAGTTGCCATACTTTGTTGCCCCAGAATTTCTGCAACCTGATTACTTTTCCCGAACCTTGACCTTGTTCATCCTGCGGTGCCTTGAAAAGTTTTCCACCAACAGACCTTTCTCATTTGTTCATCTCTCAACTTACTTTCTCCTCAAGGTGCCCGTGAGGGTTTTCACCGATAAGACTCTATCATTTTTTATTTCTCTCAGCTCCTGTCGCCCTACGGTGCCCGTAAAGGTTTTCACCAATAAGACTCTCTCATTTTCAATTTTTCCTTGCTTGGACCAGAGTGCTGCCCCTGACATGAATCACCTCCACCTGTTTGACTTGGCATTTCTCGAAGATTGGTCGGAAGGTCTTTCTTTGGACCGTAATGTGGGATTTTGGGTGGGGTTAGAAAAAAAAGGGTATCAAAAAGGGTCAAAACAATTCAAATGGGTTCAAAATTACAACTTTCGGAATCAAATCTCTTGCAAAACCACAACTTCTGCCCCAGTTTCTTTCTTGGGGACTTTTGAATTTTGTTATGATGAGATCGAACCGTGAGGCTGCCTACGTATCCTTAAAAGGAATCAGGTCGAACGTAGTTCATGTCATAGAAATTACTTTGTTGTTGTGATTTTTCTTTCCTTTTTCTTCCTCTCTCTCTTCTCTTCTTTTCTTTCTTCATTTTCTCTTTTTGTTGTTTTGTTGTTGTTTTTTTTTCTTCTTTTCTTTTTCTTCTTCTTCTCTCTCTTTTCATTCTTTTCTCTTTTCTCTTTTCCCTTTAGTTATCTTTCACGCTTGCGTTTCTGATCTTTGCTACTGATTCCAAAAGAGGGGTATGAAAAAAAATAAATAAGGCTCAAAAAGGGGGGTAACAAAGGATAAAGTATTTATATAGCAGAACAAAATTCCTTCGTCATTCCAATCTCCCAAAACATGCCAAGTACAAATAACACAATTAAACAAACATTCGTAACATCTTCTGATTGTGCCAGACTTGATAACCATATCCACACATTCGCCCTTTTCATTTGTCAATTTTAAAGCACTACTGGACAACACTCTCACTCTTATTACCACGAACGGCCCCTGTCAATTTGGCCAACTTGCTTTTACGGTTTCTTTATGTTTTACCCACCCCAGTTCACATGGCTTGGGCTTCAAATAATCTCAAAATGTCCAAATCTGTTCTTATTGTCAAAATGGTTTCATTGCTTCCTGACTAAACTGACTTTTAAAGATCAGACTGAGAATTATGCGTGCATGTCATGTCACCAGAACCAGCACTAGACAAAAGACAAAACAAAAGGATAAGAAAGAACTAAACAGAGAAAATGACTGGAAGTAACAAAAGACCGAAATTTGCATTAGACAAATGGTGGAACGGTTAAAACAAGCAAAACAAACTGGAGTACAACCTTGGAACAAACCTGAAACAAACCTGGACAACACTAAACAAACCACTACGACTAAATAAGCTAGACAAAATGAAAGGATGAGATGGTTTGACCACAAGACAATATCCGGATTACAACCCTGAAAATAACCCGGACAACAGAAATGACAACAAAATGAACCGCCAAGACTCCTCCCTGGCTGACCCAGAAAAGAGCGTCTTTCCAATCCTCAAACTCGCCATCTTAGCCACTGACATCTGTATCAACAATACTAGGAACTTCACAAGTCTTCGTCACATTGTTCTTAACAAATTGCTTTTGGGTTCCTTTTGCCGACTCATTCTTAAGATCAACCTCTGATAGCGCTGGAAGCTTAGTAGCACGTGGGCCTCCGAGGCTCCCAGAAGAATTCTCACATTCTTTTCCAGAATAAGTCATACCCACCATATGCGTCTCATTATGCATAGGCGATGGACTTTGGCTGGTGTCTGCTGCATCTAGATTTGGCACAACAATGTCGCCTGCATCAATAAGCTTCTGAACTGCTTTCTTCAAATTCCAACACCTTTCTATGTCATGCCCCGGGGCATCTGAGCAATATGCGCACCTTTGAGAAAAATCAAACTTCTTTGACAGAGGGTTTGGCATCTTTATCTGAATCGGCTTCAATATGTTCAATTGCCTCAACCTTTGGTACAAACTGGCATATGATTCTCTAATAGGGGTGAGGGCCTTTTTTTTCTTCTGCAACCTCTCATCCCTAAGTGCTTGATTGGGCCGAAAACCTGATCCAGGGTGTCTCGGGCAGGCTCGTGGTGGTAGATAAGCATTTTGTAGAGCCGGGTATCGAAAAAATGATGTACGACTTTGGGAGTACTGTGGGGAGAAGTAGCATTGGGAAGGGTCACCTGGTGCACAAGGATATCTACGGGGACGGTGTCGGGGCTGGGAGTATTGATCAGGAAAACTCATCGGATCATCTTTTCTGCTCCTTCCTTCCCCACCCACGCTTGCTGGGATGTTCTGAATGTTTTTCGACCAACTCATGATTTTTCCTGACTTGATTCCCCTCTTCTACTAACTTCCCCATTCTTAACACCTCATCGAAAGGTCTACCCACAGCCGGGATCAAGTGATTGAAGTAGGTGGGCCCCTGGGCTTGTAGGAAAAGCTCAACCATTTCTTCTTCGCCAATCAGGGTACTGACTCGAGCAGTTTGCTCCCTCCATCTGAGCCCAAACTCCCTAAAGCTTTCCTCTGGCTTCTTTTCCATCTTAGATAGGGAGGAGCGGTCTGGGGTAACAGTTGATTTGCATTGAAAGTATCGGACAAAGTCTTGAGCCATGTCAGCCAATGTAGGCCACTTATCAACATCTTGACGATTATGCCAGTCCAAAGCTACCCCAGTTAGGTTCTTACTGAAATATGCCATCATCAAGTCATCTTTCTCTTCCACACTTCTCATTTCATTGCAATAAACCTTCAGGTGGACTACCGGATCCCCAAACCTATCATACAAGCTGAATTTTGGTACTTTAAACCCCATGGGTAGGCGAATGTTAGGAGACACGGACGGTTCTTTGTAATCCACGCTACCCTGATCCCTCATTCCTTGCTTGTCCCTTAAGGACTATTCTATGCTTTTCAGCTTCCTGGGTACCCCATCTAGCCCTTCTCTTCCCGTGAATTTTTCATTTTCAACATGAGGATCATCCCGTGGGCGTTGCTTGTGCGAGTTGGGAACCTTGTGAGCAACCTCGGAGGGGTAATATTGGGCGTTATGAGCTTTGGGCGGGTATTCATTATCGAGAACAGTGGATGTGATCGGAGGGCACTTCTGGAAAAGATAGTTGGACGACGAGTGATGGAGCTACTAGGGTGGTTGGGAAAGCTGTGATAAGCGGGTAAATATGGAGAGTGTGGAGGATCGCCTGGCGTTGTGTCCGGAGTTTGGGTAAGGACAGCGTCTAGGAAGCTGGGTGGTGGCGGGGGAGTTTGGGTAAGGACAGCGTCCGCCACATGTTGTCTCAACATCTTTACCTCTTCTACCAACCCGTTGTCCTGTTCAACCCGCTGCTTTCGGGCACCGGTATCAACCCACTCAGTTCTATTGTTCTCTGCCCTTGCCTTTTGACTTTGTGTTGTAGGGAAGAGTTACTTTAAAAATCACAAACCGACCACCTGTCTGAAATGATATGACAAAATGAAACCATCACGTTAGCATAGGGCATTTAACATACTGGTACCCGCACATTTGGGGAATGAATGGTCCTAAGCAGTTAACAGCTCCTATTATGCTCTTTGATTGGTCGCATGCGTCATCCCAGCCTTTTCCTATTTCCGATTGCAAACCTTCACTTTCTCTTTGTTTTTATTCTCTCATTTCCCTCTCTTATTTTGCCATTGCTTCCTTCTCACGGTTTCTTATTTTCTTTCTCTCTCCTTTTCTTTTCGCTTCCTTGTTTTTCCTCTCTTTTTTCTTTTTTCTCTTTTGTTTCTCCTCTTATTTTCTTTTCCTCTTTTTTTCTTTTTTCTTTTTCTTCTTTTTTTTTATCACTCTTTTTCTTTCTCTTGGTTATGGTCGAATCCTATGGAGATTGCCTACGTATCATGACCCCGCATGAATCAGACCGAGCGTAGTTCTGGAGGATAAAAATAAATAATAAATCATTTTGGGATTTTCAAATAAAAATAAAATGTTTTGATTACAACTTCTCATCCTACCGAATTTTTACCATAAAAACCAACAGGCTCAAAAAGGAAACTAATAGGAGGAAAATCAAGACTCATTTTTGAGTCAAAAATTATCCCTACTTTCAAAAATTTTCATAAAAATATCCGGCTTTTCCAATACGGCCTTTCAGCACCTCGAGGAAGAAGATTTTAAGGCTGTGTTCGCTAACCGGCCAAAAAATTTAAAAATGACCAAAGGTGGTTGTTCTTGCAAAAATAGCCCTCCGGCGCCTTTTTAGGGACATTCGGCTATTTTTGACAAGAATGGCATCACCTTACTTATTTATAATAAAAATAAAATTTTGTTCTTTTTGGGCTAGTTTTGCAAAAGGGAAGTTGGATCCGATGAGGGTTGCCTACGTATCTCACGCCCTGTGAGAATCAAACTGGCGTAGTTCGGGCAAATAAAACAAACTATTTTTTAAAACAAGACTCCCTTTTTTTTCATTTCATTGGCGAATATATAAATTATTTTTTGAACACAAGACTCTTTTTTTTCTTTTTCATTGGCAAATAAAACAAACTATTTTTGAAAACAAACACATTTTTTCATTCTATTGTTTCTTCATTTTCCCCAAAAAAAAATTCGGCAGAGTTTCGACACTATTTGGACATTGGTTTTTCCAAAACGGGTAATTTTCTCTCTTTAGCCCTCATACCGCTGTTTCTCTCCCCTTTTTTCCTTTTTCCCCAAATATTTGAAAGCTGGTCAGCATGCAAGTCCGAAGCAAATAAATGCACAAGCAGTACGTAAGATGCATCAGGATGGTCTGTTTTCAATTTTGGTACACCTGTCCTAGACAGACCCAACCCCTGTGTTGAGCCTCCAAAGTCAAATGCACATGATGCAAACAAACGTTCCTTCTAGGGATCCGGCATGAGGCTGAGTTATTCTAGGTTCAAAACCTGGGTATTTGTTCTAGACTGTGTACCCGAGCGGACAACTCGAGTCAAGGAGGGGGCTACGTACCGGGGACCCGAAAGATCATCTGGCTTAGTAACTTGTCCGAGCCTCTTTCTTATTTCAAGGTATGACACTAAAAGAATAGGGAGTCTCGACCAGCGAGCACATCCCCGAAGATAAGAAGAGAAGGGTTTCGTAATAGTTTATATGTACAGTTCAAATAATATCAAAGGGGTAAAAGCATCATTTTGCACATTAAGCCCAACATGTAAAAATATCAGATAATAAATAAAGCCAAATACAACAATTATTCTAAGCTCGAATTCTTGAACCCTGAACCAAAAGTTCTGGGTTCATGTTCCCAGCAGAGTCGCCAGAGCTGTCACACCTCCTTTTTTCACTACACCCCCGAAAGGGGTATAAGAAAGGGAGTTATTTCCAACTTGAAGTTACAATCGAAACGGGATTCGTTTATTAAAAATCAGAGTCGCCACTTGGGAGATTTATTGTGTCCCAAGTCACCGGTTTAGAATCCCGAATTGAGGAAAATAATGATTCTGTTTAACAGTCCGAGAACCAGAAATCCGAGTAAGGAATTCTGTTAACCTGGGAGAAGGTGTTAGGCATTCCCGGTTTCCGTGGTTCTAGCATGGTCGCTCAACTGTCATATTCGGCTTAAATTATCTGATTTTAAACAATTATGAATGTGCAAATTTAACTTTTAACCGCTTTTATTATTATTTTTAAAGAGAATTGCAACATTGTTAAAACACGTCTCGAACCACGTCACATAAATGCACCCGTGGTTTTTGACATATCTTAACATCGTTGAGATTTGGATTTGGATCATATAAATGCGCACCCGAATTTAGGAAATTAATATTATTAAACACGCGCCTGAAGCAACTACGCGTTTGCACTTTGCGAGGGCCATGGAATTTGCTAAATGGCACGCCTCGAAATCTAAGGGTCAATTCAAGATTAAATAAAGCGAGGGCCACGCAATTGTCATTTTATTTGGCGCGGCGCACCTCGATTCTATTTTAAAGGATATTTAAGCTAAAAACTCGGAGGGCCATAAACTATTTGTTATCTACTACGGCTCACCTCCAACTAATTAAAAGTCCAACCAATTAGTACTAAATGAGTTCGGGAAGTTGAAAGATAGAAAGGATTAATTAATAAAGGAGGGGAGCTTGGTCAACATGAATGGTTAATGGCGAACGGGATTCAACAAAGACAAGGGGAGTCCCAAGTCCATTCATGGGGCTTTCAAACTTGGGCATGAGAGTGAGCCCAATTGGTTAATAAGAACAAAAAAAACACAACTTCTAATTGTTCAGACATGATTTATTTAAAGGCTAACGTGATTTATTGAGCTTAGCTAACCGCATAGAGCAGATCAGGGCTCCTAACGTTGGGCCTGGGGTCCATATGAACCCAATTCCAACGAAAGATGGAACTGAAGAACCCCAAAATGAAAGTAACGAAAGGCCCAAGAGGCCAATACCCCTGTAAATTTATCATTGCAAGATCAAACAAATTGAACATACCATTACTGAAGGCTAAAAAACTGATTAGAATTCAACTTCAAAAATGTTTAAAATATGATCACACTCACATAATGACCATTCCAACCACAGGGACCAAATCTGCACAGAACATACTAATTATTAACCATTTTCATGCTTTGAATTCATTTCAAATTATCCTGAATTAATAAAACTAACATCACAAGTCAGTGAGATAGTACTTGCTATGCTATTTTGTTATAAACACCAGATTCTGACTTGACAACCATGTTTAACGACCTCATTACTACAATAATACAAACAAAACTCGAAGACAATCCAATTCTAGTTACTAACTATAACACTCAGAATTAGAAGACAATCACCATACTGAAATGACAGGATTTAATTAACAACTACAATCATGCTTTGACAAGTGCATTAAACAAACTTCGAAGCCATGTAATGGTTACAAAACCGAGATTATCATTGATTTTCAGCTCAAGCTTCAGATTACACGTCAAATAGCAACCATAGAGATCGGAATATACCTGAAATGATAAGAATAAGTGAACAAGGAGGGATCAGAAGCTAAACTTCAGCAGGGAATGAAAACAGCAACAGACAGCCCCAGATCCAATGATGAGACCACAGAATTGACTCCAAACTTCAATGGAACAGCAAACTCAACAGTTCAAAAACCTAGAGAAATGCAATTTGAACAACTGATACCAACTCCAAACAACCAGAACACCCAAATCTGAAATCACTAACTCACTTTCAAGCCATTTCAAAGCCCGGACAGAAGGTGAAAACCAAAATTAATTCAGAGATGAAAAACTTTCAAAGTTCAGAGCTGAAATCCGATGGAACAGTAGCAGCCTCTTTTGTATTTTTTTTATTCTTCAAGTCTTCTCCCTTGAGAGTCAAGTTAGGATGCCTTTATAGGCAAGGTATTAGGGCAGCTATAAAATGTTCAGATATTTCCATTTAATCCTTTTCAAATTTTGCATTTTGCTCCTTAGTCCTTTATTTTCTGACTTGATTACCAAGCTAACACATTATGCAGCTTCTGGAAGTTTCCTAGCAGTTGCTAAATGATTCCCCACCCTAAACTCCCCAAACTACCCCCCAAAATGCCATGTATTAACCAAATAAAACCAAACAGGTATGGGTCAAAAGTTACTATGGGCTGAATTCATTAAAAAATAAACCAAACCATGACTGAAATCTAAAAGGACGACCCTAAACCCAAATCGAAACCCAATTTACTAAAGAGGGCAAACCAGAATCAAATAAAGAATGCAATTAAACGGACTGAAATTAACAAATAGAGGCTATCTTAACTAAACAGACTATATGACCTAAACAGTTTAAACTAACATGCATGTCGAACACTCTTTAAGAAGCTAGAAGTGAGGCAGAATCAAAGAAAAGAAAAGAATGGAAGACGAACAGAACAAATGAAAGCAATTAATGAGGAAAAATAACGAAGAAACAGGAAATACCCGACATATTTTGGCCAACAAGAAATGGAGCTCGAGTCTTCAAAAGAAACTTCCCATTTTCCAGGTCCAATTCGATATTAATCTTGTGCTCTTATCAAGAACCCATGAATAAAGTCGAAATAGACCCAAATTTTCAACGGGATTTCGATTTGGAAGAATTTAGGATGATAGGGTTCCGCCTTTGATCTAAAATTCGAACAAATCCAAGGGGATTCGAGGAGAATGGGTCTGAGATTTGGGATGAGGGGTTCATTGCGGTCAAGGGGTGTTAATTTGGGGGTGATTGGTGGTGGCGCCGCCACCCCAAAGCGGTGGAGAAGTGAGGCGGCTTCTAGGGTTCTTGGGGAATCTCTGATTGGGGGTGTGAGAAAGACGAGTGAAAGAGGGGGGGGGGGGTTGGAGTTCGGACATATTTATATTAAGTCCACCCCAGTTTAAGACCGTTCGATCAAAAGAACCTCGACGACTCAGATTCAATCTAGCCTAAAACAGGGTCGTTTCGTCTAGGGTCGAGATCGGACCGGGTGGGGCAACTGCGCTGCGGGTTAGGGGTGGAAAATTTGGGCTTGAATGCTTAAAACCAAAATTTGGCCCAATTTAACCTTCTCTCTTTTTAATTCCTTTTCTCTTAATTCCCCCTTTTTATTTATTTCTTTTCTTTTTCTTTTTTCAAAAGTAAAAATAAAAATAAAAATAAAAATCTGAAGTTAATCTTAGGACCTAATTATATCAATTAAACCTAAATGATGATTAACATACTTAATTAAAACAACTCAAAGGAAAACTAATCAAAATTCAAAGCAAAATAAATCATTTTT
Organism: Nicotiana attenuata; assembly: GCF_001879085.1. NCBI lineage: Eukaryota > Viridiplantae > Streptophyta > Magnoliopsida > Solanales > Solanaceae > Nicotiana > Nicotiana attenuata. Next base: position 30,533,767 of record NC_031995.1, read on the forward strand.
TGAGATTTTTCTATTTTCGTAAAACCCTAATTACTAATTAATCTAAAATATGTAAAATTAAGTCCTAAATGCAAATGCAATGTGTATTTTTGTATTTTTTACTAATTAAAATGCACAAACCAAAATGCAAACAATTAACAGAAAAATGCCACGAAAATCCACAAAATTGCAAACACTGAAAGAAACTATTTGTTTTGAGTATATGGGAGTAATTCATGTAGGGCAAAAATCACGTGCTCACAAAAGGTCTGAAAGAAATAAACTCGACATTGTCTCCAAAATTACATGAAAGAAACGGGAATATAGATGAAAGGAGACGCCAGGGCCTGCGAACGCCTGCAAGGCTACCTTGGGTCTCACTGGACTGAAAGCCTGCTCCCACTCTATTACTGCTGCTGTCTGAAGCCTGGGATCTGTGCAAAATAGCAAAGAGGGTAGTATCAGCACAACCGACCCCGTGTGCTGGTAAGTGCCTAGCTTAACCCCGGCGAAGTAGTGACAAGGCCAGGACCAGACCACCAAATAAACCTGTCCAGATATATATACAAGTACAACGGAGACGTAGCAAGAAAATAACAATTTAAGCTGGGGAAGGGAGCATGCTTCAGAAGCAACAGTTAGAAATAGAATTTCAGGAATAATAAAGCGTACATCTACAATTTAACTTCTAGAAGTAAATGAAGAGATAAGGCAACTTTCATGTTCAACTCATCTTGTTGCAGGCGTGCAACCCGATCCCATTTCTCAATATCTCGTGGTAGGCGTACCACCCGCTCCCATTTCAATATCACTCGTGGTAGGCGTACCACCCGCTCCCATTTCAATATCACTCGTGGTAGGCGTATCACCCGCTCCCATTTCAATATCACTTGTGGTAGGCGTACCACCCGCTCCTATTTCATTAAATCAACAGTTCCTCCAAAAGAAAATTTACTCTAACAAACGCAATAATTAATACGAGTTCTTAAGACAACAAGTACTCAAAATTTATGATTCACTAAGGAAAATAAATAATGACAATTAGCAATTAATTATGGATTATAAGGAGCAAATAGGCAATTTAACATTTAGTATGCTAAATGTCAAGTAGCAATTAAATCACATAAACATGTAGCAATTATAGCATAATTTCAAAGCATAGTGTTGCGCTAGGATACATCGAGCCAATAATAAAAAGTAACACGATAAAGGAAAATGCCAACATAAAGAATCTCACTAACAGGGGAATCAGACAATTAATGCACTTGAACCAATAACAACCAGAAAATCAACAAATAGAAGTAAAGGACAACATAACTCAATGATCAGCAAGAAAATCAGGAAAATCAAAGACAAGTGCACGGCATCACCCTTCGTGCTTTTACTCTCGTCCTCACCAAGCAATTAGAATAACAAAATGTGCACGGCATCATCCTTCGTGCTTTTACTCTCTTTCCTCACATATATAATTAATAGAATTGGCACGGAATGGTACATCGTGCGGCACGGCATCACCCTTCGTGCTTTACACTCTTTCCGCACAATAGAAAACAATGCACGGCATCACCCTTCGTGCTTTACACTCTGTCCTCACAATAAACAAACAATGCACGGCATCACCCTTCGTGCTTTACTCTCTTCCTCACCCAAACAACAATCACAAACAAGGGCAAGGGAATAAACAAAATAATAATAGAAATCCCGGCAAGGGAACACAATAAAACAATTAAATCCCGGTAAGGGTACAACATCAATAATCTCAACGTCCCGGCAAGGGAAAATATTCAATAATCAACAACGTCCCGGCAAGGGAATGGATCAATAACTCTTTCTCTTTCTTTCACTTTCATCACATAGTTCACATTATCACTCGAGCCGATGCTCCAAAGATTTACTTATCTCATATACCTTCACAATTTGTATTTCAACTCGAGCCAACGCTCCACGAAGTTTAAAGATCACAATTCCTTTCACAAGCTCTTTACAACATATAGAAGTCATCAATTAAGCATGGAAGGTATAACAAAATCCAAACTATTCGCAAAATAAGGACTCACAGTCATGCTAGACACCAATGTATAGATACTCGTCACCATGTCTATACATCGTACTCGACAATCAACAAGTAGCAAATAAGACTCAACTCCTATTCCCTCAAGATAGGGTTAGACCAAACACTTACCTCAATGTCTTGAACTCAACTCAAGCCTCAACTATGGCTTTACCCCGTGATTCCACCTCCAATCCGCTCGAATCTAGTCACAAGTCACTTAATTACTTTAATAAACACTAAATGAATCAATTTGAATGCATAAAAATGAATTTTCCAAAGTTTTTCCCAAAAATTCAAAATTTCCCCCGGGCCCATGTGGTCAAAACTCGAGGTTCAAACCAAAACACCGGTTACCCATTCCCCCACGAACTCATATATGTAATTTGTTTTGAAATCGGACCTCAAATTGAGGTCCAAATCCCCAATTTTTTTGAAAACCTAGGTTCTACCCAAAACCCTCAATTTCACCCATCAAAATTATTGATTTTAAGTGGAAAACATGTTAAATGATGTTAATTATTGAAAGAATTGAGTAAAAATTGACTTACAAGTGATTTGGAAGAAGTTTTGTTCTTGAAAAATCGCCTAAGGAGTTGTATTTTGAAAGTGGGGTGAAAAATAGCCAAAAATTCGACTAAGTATGAAAATTGTTGGGCTGCAGATATGGGAATTGCAAACTGGGGTTCGCAATTGCGAACCCCGACCAAGTGTGGGAATTGCGAACAACCGTTCGCATTTGCCAACTCAGACCCATCAGGAGACCTTCGCATTTGCGAAAAGGTCTCGCATTTGCGAACACTTGACCTTCGCTTTTGCGAAGAAAGTGGCCGCATTTGCGATCAAGCTGCCCAGGGCTCATCTTCGCATTTGCGATGAGCAGCTCGCATTTGCGAGTTCGCATTTGCGAAGCCTGTAGATCAGTGATACCAGATTTTCCAAAAATACAAAAATGCAATCCGACACCTATTCAAAACTCACCCGAGCCCTCGGGGCACCAAACCAAATATGCACACAACCTCAAAAATATCCTACGGACTTATCCGGGCGATCAAATCGCCAAAATAACATCATATTCATCGAATCAAGCGTCAAAACTCATGATTTTTTCCAAATTTTCATAAAACATCAATTTTCCATTTTAAGTCCGAAACACGTCAAACGACATCCGTTTTCAACCAAACTTTACAGAAAGCGCTTAAACCATATATAAGACTTGTACCGGGCGTCGAAACCAAAATACGGGCCCGATACCACAGTCTTTTAATCAAATTTCATTTTCATTTTCCTTAGTCATTTCCAGAAAACAATTTCACACAAAAATTCATTTCTCGGGCTTGGGACCTCGGAATTCGATTCCGGGCATACGCCCAAGTCCCATATTTTCCTACGGACCCTCCGGGACCGTCAAATCACGGGTCCGGGTCCGTTTACCCAAAATGTTGACCGAAGTCAAATTTATCCAATTTAATATCAAAATTTAGCATTTTTTTCACAGAATTCATATTTAAGCTTTCCGGCTACGCGCCCGAACTGCGTACGCAAATCGAGGCAACCCAAATAAGGTTTTCAAGGCCTCAGAAGCACAGAATGAGTAAGGAAACAAGTTATGACCCCTTTGGGTCGTCACATTCTCCACCTCTAAAACAACCGTTCGTCCTCGAATGGACAGAAGAAGAAGTACTTGAGTCGGGGAAAAGATGAGGATAACGACTTCACATATCAGACTCGGACTCCCAGGTCGATGCCTCAGGGGGCTGGCCTCTCCACTGAACACGCACATAAGGAAAACTCTTGGATCTCAACTGACAAACCTGCCGGTCCAAAATAGCTACCGGCTCCTCCTCGTATGACAAGTCCTTGTCCAGCTGGACAGTGCTGAAGTCTAACACGTGGGCTGGATCACCGTGATATCTCCGAAGCATGGATACATGAAAAACTGGATGCACGGCTCATAAGCTAGGCGGCAATGCAAGTCTATAAGCCACCTCTCCCACTCTATCAAGAATCTTAAACGGACCAATGAACCTTGGGCTAAGCTTGCCCTTTTTCCCAAATCTCATCACGCCCTTCATAGGCGACACTCGGAGCAATACCCGCTCACCAACCATAAATGCCACATCTCGAACCTTGCGGTCTGCATAACTCTTTTGCCTAGACTGAGCTGAACGAAGCCTATCCTGAATGATCTTGACCTTGCCCAAGGCCTCCTGAACTAAATCTGTACCCAACAACCGAGCCTCTCCCGGCTCAAGCCATCCAACCGGCGACCGACACCGCCTACCATATAAAGCCTCATAAGGAGCCATCTGGATGCTCGACTGGTAGATGTTGTTGTAGGCAAACTCCACTAAAGGCAAGAACTGATCCCACGAACCTCCAAAGTCAATAACACAAGCTCGAAGCATATCTTCTAGAATCTGAATAGTTCGCTCGGACTGACCATCCGTCTGGGGATGAAATGCTGTGCTCAAATCAACCCGTGTGCCCAACTCTCGCTGAACTGCTCTCCAGAAGCGTGAGGTAAACTGCGTACCCCGGTCCGAAATGATAGATGCCGGCACACCATGAAGGCGAACAATCTCCCGGATATAAATCTCAGCTAATCTCTCAGAAGAATAGGAGACTGCCACAGGAATGAAATGCGCTGACTTGGTCAGCCTATCAACAATAACCTATATCGCATCGAACTTCTTCCGAGTCAACGGAAGCCCAGTAACAAAATCCATAGTAATCCGCTCCCACTTCCACTCGGGAAGCTCAATCCTCTGAAATAAACCACCAGGCCTCTGATGCTCGTACTTTACCTGCTGACAATTCAAACAACGAGCCACATATGCTACGATATCCTTCTTCATTCTACGCCACCAATAATGCTACCGCAAATCTTGATACATCTTCGCGGCGCCCGGATAAATAGAGTACCTGGAGCTATGGGCCTCCTCTAAAATCAACTCTCGAAGCCCATCCACATTGGGCACACAAACTCGCCCCTGCAATCTCAAAACTCCATCCGCATCTAAGGTAACCTGCTTGGCACCTCCTCGCTGCACCGTGTCTCTAAGGACACACAAATGAGGATCATCAAACTGCCGAGCACGAATACGCTCCAATAATGAAGAACGAGCGACCGTGCAAGCTAACACATGAATGGGCTCAGAAACATCCAGTCTCACGAACCGATTGGCTAAAGCCTGAACATCCAAAGCAAGCGGCCTCTGACTGACCGAAATATAAGCGAGAGTGCCTATACTGGCTGACTTCCTACTCAATGTATCGGCCACTACGTTGGCCTTCCCCGGATGATATAAAATGGTGACATCATAATCCTTCAACAACTCCAACCACCTCCTCTGCCTCAAATTCAACTCCTTTTGCTTGAACAAGTACTGAAGACTCTTGTGATCACTGAACACCTCACACGCCACGCCATACAGATAATGCCTCCAAATCTTTAATGCGTGAACTATGGCTGCCAACTCCAAATCATGAACTGGATAATTCTTCTCATGGATCTTCAACTGCCTCGAAGCATAGGCAATGACCTTGCCCTCCTGCATCAACACTGCTCCAAGCCCAATACGGGAAGCATCACAATAGACTGTATAGGGCCCTGAACCTGTGGGCAAAACCATCACCGGTGCTGTAGTCAGAGCTGTCTTAAGCTTCTGAAAGCTCGCCTCACACTCATCCGACCATCTGAACTGGGCACCCTTCTGGGTCAATCTGGTCATCGGGGCTGCAATAGATGAAAATCCCTCCACGAACCGTCTGTAGTAGCCTGCCAACCCCAAGAAACTCCGAATCTCTGTAGCTGATGCTGGTCTAGGCCAGTTCTTGACTGCCTCTATCTTCTTTGGGTCCACCTGAATACCCTCAGCTGATACAACATGACCCAGAAATGCAACTCAACCCAACCAGAATTCACACTTCGAGAACTTCGCATATAACTAACTATCCCTCAGAGTCTGAAGAACCACTCTAAGGTGCTGCTCGTGCTCCTCCTGGCTGCGGGAATATATCAATATATCATCAATGAACACTATCACGAATGAATCCAAATAAGGCCTAAACACTCGGTTCATCAAGTCCATGAAAGCTGCTGGGGCATTTGTCAACCCGAATGACATAACCAAGAACTCATAATGCCCATACCGAGTGCGGAAGGTTGTCTTAGGGACATCAGATGCCCTAATCCTCAACTGATGGTAACCAGATCGCAAGTCAATCTTGGAAAATACCCTGGCACCCTGAAGCTGGTCGAACAAATCATCAATCCTCGGCAGTGGATACTTATTCTTGACCGTTACCTTGTTCAATTGCCGGTAATCAATACACATTCTCATTGACCCATCCTTCTTCTTGACAAATAACACCGGCGCACCCCAAGGAGAGACACTGGGTCTAATGAAACCCTTCTCAAGCAAATCCTGCAACTGTTCTTTTAACTCCTTCAACTCCGGCAGGGCCATACGATATGGCGGAATGGAAATGGGCTGAGTGCTGGAACCAGATCGATGAAGAAATCAATATCCCTGTCGGGTGGCATACCCGGCAGGTCTGAAGGGAAAACATCAGGGAACTCACAAACAACGGGCACCGAATCGATAGAGGGAACCTCAGCACTGGAATCCCGAACATAAGCTAGATAAGCCGAACACCCCTTCTCGACCATACGTCGAGCCTTCACATACGATATGGCACTGCGGGTAGAATGACCTGGAGTCCCTCTCCACTCTAAACGAGGCATACCCGGTAAAACTAAGGTCACCGCCTTGGCATGGCAGTCCAAAATAGCATGGTAAGGTGATAACCAGTCCATCCTCAATATAATGTCGAAGTCAACCATGTCGAACAGCAACAAATCTACTCGGGTCTCAAGACCTCCAATCACCCCAATATAAGAATGATGGGCTCGATCGACCACAATAGAATCACCCACCGGTGCAGACATATAAACAGGAACATTCAATGAATCACTAGGCATGATCAGATACGGCGCAAAATAAAACCGAAGCTTCTCTACTAAAAACCAGAACAGTACCTGCACCTCCACCTCTAATACCTTTACCTCCACCTCCCGCATCTCTACCTCCACCTCTAATACCTTTATCTCCACAAAGCCTCCGAAGACGTAGCTGATCTATCACCGGTCTGCTGCTGCTCGGCTGAAGAAGCGGTACATGACCTCGCCATTCACGAAAGGGCAAGAGTAGAGGTTTCAATTAGCACTGAGAAAAAAAAATCGCACGACAGGGAGGAATATAAGTGAAATTTTTTCCTAACTCTGTAGCCTCTAAGGGATAAATACAGACGTCTCTACACCGATCCCTCAGTCTCTACTAAGCTTGTCTGTGAACTGTGAGACCCATGTAACCTAGAGCTCTGATACCAACTTGTCACGACCCGGATTTTCCACCCTCGGGAGTCGTTATGGCGCCTACTAATGAGAGCTAGGCAAGCCAAATTTAATTACTTTTTCATTAATAACATAATTCCTTTTAACAATTATCGGCAATAATACAAGCAATGATATTAAATGATAAGCGAAAGTCTCAATATTATAGAAAACTGAATAGAAATGCGGAAAATTTCAACCAAGGCCTCTACCTAAGACTGGTGTCACAGTTTCACAGACGTTCTAAGAATACTACACATAAAGGTCTGAAAGAAATAAACTCGACACTGTCTCCAGAATTACATGAAAGAAACAGGAATATAGATGAAAAGAGATGCCAGGGCCTGCGAACGCCTGCAAGGCTACCTCGGGTCTCACTGGATTGAAAGCCTGCTCCCACTCTATTACTGCTGCTGTCTGAAGCCTGGGATCTGTGCAAAATAGCACAGAGGGTAGTATCAGCACAACCGACCCCATGTGCTGGTAAGTGCCTAGCCTAACCCCGGCGAAGTAGTGACGAGGCTAGGACCAGACCACCAAATAAACCTGTGCAGATATATATACAGGTACAATGGAGACACAGCAAGAAAATAACAATTTAAGCTGTGGAAGGGAGCATGCTTCAGAGGCAACAGTTAGAAATAGAACTTCAGGAATAATAAAGCGTACATCTACAATTTAACTTCTAGCAGTAAATGAAGAGATAAGGCAACTTTCATGTTCAACTCATCTTGTTGCAGGCGTGCAACCCGATCCCATTTCTCAATATCTCGTGGTAGGCGTACCACCCGCTCCCATTTCAACATCACTTGTGGTAGGCGTACCACCCGCTCCCATGTCAATATCACTTGTGGTAGGCGTACCACCCGCTCCCATTTTATTAAATCAACAGTTCCTCCAAAAGAAAATTTACTCTAACAAACGTAACAATTAATACGAGTTCATAAGACAACAAGTACACAAAATTTATGATTCACTAAGGAAAATAAATAATGACAATTAGCAATTAATTATGGATTATAAGGAGAAAATAGGCAATTTAACATTTAGTATGCTAAATGTCAAGTAGCAATTAAATCACATAAACATGTAGAAATTATAGCATAATTTCAAAGCATAATGTTGCGCAAGGATACATCGAGCCAATAATAACAAGTAACACGATAAAGGAAAATGCCAACATAAAGAATCTTAGTAACAGGGGAATCAAACAATTAATGCACTTGAACCGATAACAATCAGAAAATCAATAAATAGAAGTAAAGGACAACATAACTCAATTATCAGCAAGAAAATCAGGAAAATCAAAGACAAGTGCATGGCATCACCCTTCGTGCTTTTAGTCTCGTCCTCACCAAGCAATTAGAATAACAAAATGTGCACGGTATCACCCTTCGTGCTTTTACTCTCTTTCCTCACATATAATCAATAGAATTGGCACGAAATGGTACATCGTGCGGCACGGCATCACCCTTCGTGCTTTACACTCTTTCCTCACAATAGCAAACAATGCACGGCATCACCCTTCGTGCTTTACACTCTTTCCTCACAATAAACAAACAATGCACGGCATCACCCTTCGTGCTTTACACTCTTCCTCACCCAAACAACAATCACAAACAAGGGCAAGGGGATAAACAAAATAATAATAGAAATCCCGGCAAGGGAACACAATAAAACAATTAAATCCCGGCAAGGATACAACATCAATAATCTCAACGTCCCGGCAAGGGAAAATATTCAATAATCAAGAATGTCCTGGCAAGGGAATGGATCAATAACTCTTTCTCTTTCTTTCACTTTCATCACATAATTCACATTATCACTCGAGCCGATGCTCCAATGATTTACTTATCTCATATACCTTCACAATTTGTATTTCAACTCGAGCCAATGCTCCACGAAGTTTAAAGATCACAATTCCTTTCACAAGCTCTTTACAACATATAGAAGTCATCAATTAAGCATGGAAGGTATAATAAAATCCAAACTATTCGCAAAATAAGGACTCACGGTCATGCTAGACACCAATGTATAGATACTCGTCACCATGCCTATACATCGTACTCGGCAATCAACAAGTAGCAAATAAGACTCAACTCCTATTCCCTCAAGCTAGGGTTAAACCAAACACTTACCTCGATGCCTTGAACTCAACTCAAGCCTCAACTATGGCTTTACCCCGTGATTCCACCTCCAATCCGCTCGAATCTAGTCACAAGTCACTTATTACTTTAATAAACACTAAATGAATCAATTTGAATGCATAAAAATGAATTTTCCAAAGCTTTTCTCAAAAGTTCCAAAATTGCCCCCGAGCCCATGTGGTCAAAACCCGAGGTTCGAACCAAAACCCGGTTTCCCATTCCCCCACGAACTCAAATATGTAATTTGTTTTGAAATCGGACCTCAAATTGAGGTCCAAATCCCCAATTTTTTTGAAAACCTAGGTTCTACCCAAAACCCCCAATTTCACCCATGAAAATCATTGATTTTAAGTGGGAAACATGTTAAATGATGTTAATGATTGAAAGAATTGAGTAAAAATCGACTTACAAGTGATTTGGAAGAAGTTTTGTTCTTGAAAAATCGCCCAAGGAGTTGTATTTTGAAAGTGGAGTGAAAAATAGCCTAAAATTCGACTAAGTATGAAAATTGTTGGGCTGCAGATATGGGAACTGCGAACTGGGGTTCGCAATCAAGTGTGGGAATTGTGAACAACCGTTTGCATTTGCGAACTTAGACTCATCAGGAGACCTTCGCATTTGCGAAAAAGGTCTCACATTTGCGAACACTTGACCTTCGCTTTTGCGAAGAAAGTGGCCGCATTTGCGATCAAGCTGCCCAGGGCTCATCTTCGCATTTGCGATGCTGGCTTCGCAAATGCGAAGCCTGCAGATCAGTGATACCAGATTTTCCAAAACTGCAAAAATGCAATCCGACACCTATTTAAAACTCACCCGAGCCCTCGGGGCTCCAAACCAAATATGCACACAACCTCAAAAACATCCTACGGACTTATCCGTGCAATTAAATCGCCAAAATAACATCATATACATCGAATCAAGCCTCAAAACTCATGATTTCTTCCAAATTTTCATAAAACATCAATTTTTCATTTTAAGTCCGAAACACGTCAAACGACGTCCGTTTTCAACCAAACTTTACTGAAAGCGCTTAAACCTTATATAAGACTTGTACCGGGCGCCGGAACAAAAATACGGGCCCGATACCACAGTCTTTTAATTAAATTTTATTTTCATTTTCCTTAATCATTTCCAATTTCACACAAAAATTCATTTCTCGGGCTTGGGACCTCGGAATTCGATTCCGGGCATACGCCCAAATCCCATATTTTCCTACGGACCCTCCGGGACCGTCAAATCACGGGTTCGGGTCCGTTTATCCAAAATGTTGACCGAAGTCAAATTTATCCAATTTAATATAAAAATTTAGCATTTTTTTTTTACAGAATTCATATTTAAGCTTTTCGGCTACGCGCCCGGACTGCGCACGCAAATCGAGGCAACCCCAAATGAGGTTTTTAAGGCCTCAGAAGCACAGAATGAGTAAGAAAACAAGTGATGACCTCTTTGGGTCGACACAGTTTTTCTTATCAGTATTTACCGAATTTCTAGTAGTGCTAGACTATGTCTCGGTCTTAACTTAAAACAAATTCCAATACTTTTTTTTGGTACGGATGCGGGACATTATTCATTCTTTTCACTTTTTCCTTTTAAACTAACTCTTAGCACTATCTTCTTTAACCTCACCCTGAACATAGCCAAAAATAAGCACCCTTTAATTTAATCGAAAAATTTATGAACAGATTTTTTTTGTAAAAAAATTATTGGTTAATCCATCAGAGTTCTTTAAAAGCTTACCATATACTAAAAATGATTTTGTCAAGTTTGAAGGAAATAAAACTATATAGACAGTAGCGTACGCAATATTTTTCATAAGCAGTGTCACGATTATAATAGTAAACAAATAATAAATAACAATAATAGCATATTAAAAAAATATAATTTAAACTATCTATAGAGCACGACTCAAATATCTTACTAAATATGAATTTTTATTTTTAAAAATATATTCAATATAACCTCATTAGAAATAATACTAAATACCTTTTTATATATATAGAACGACAAACAAATCACACAAAAACTCAGCATTCATTCGATTATGCAAATTATTCTTAATAAATTTTAATGCTAATAAAGAAGAACGGAAAAAAATTAGCCTAACAACTTATAATACAAGTCAAATAATTTATTGTTGCATAAAGCTAGCAAATGTTACTCTTGATCTGTTGGTTTTGCTTAATTTTAATGCTTAAGAGTTAAGAACTCAATGGTTCAAACCAGTCACCACCCGTTTTCACAATAGGTCATGAGGGCGCCTAACACCCTTGTCAGGCAAGCCATTGCGGAAATATTACTAATTTACTTATATTGTTTTTAATTAGAAATACGCGGAATAAACACACAACTTGGAATTTAAAACCAGAAGAGATAAATACTATAATAAAATAGTTACACAACCCCAAAATAATCGTCTACCAAGTGTGTGCTAGAACCTGGTGTCACAAGCTACGGGCAACTAGTAGAATATACATCCCAAGAGAATACTACACTACCCTACTGTCTGGATCAGAATAGACAGAAAATAACAATACAAAAGAATGACTTCTTCGGCTGGGGATCGACATGGAAGGAAAACAGCTCACCGTAGAAGTACCAAGTCTGCTCACGAATGCGCACCAGAGAAATAACCGGATCCACCTGCCTCAGACCCTGTACATTTAAGTACAGAAGCATAACATGAGTACATAAACAATATGTACCTAGTGAGTATCCCGTCTAATCTCGAAGAAGAAGAGACGAGAGGTCGACTTGATACTCACTAGGGTCAGATAATATTATGAGTTTAAGTTTAACAATGAAGGATCTTTAATAAACAGCAGTTTACAACAAAGCATGTAAGTCCTATTCTCGCAAAAATTCCGATTTAATCAATTAATACAGTTACAATTATCAATTTCTTTCGAACCATGAAAACCAGTTCTAATATTTAACACTCTCAGGCAAAACTCTATAAGCATGCGCAAATATGCCGAGGTGACGGCCCGATCCAGCAGAAATAAACCGTGCACTTGCCGAGGGTCGACGGCACGCCTATAGATGCATCTATTCATACCGAGGCGATCGGCCCGATCCACAAATAAGTAGAAATATCAAGTATTCACACAAAGCATATCAATAGTCATAAATGCTAAGCAAGACTTCAATAATTATACAAGTACGTTCTAAATCCCTTTTTAAATCTCTAGAATATCCTAGGTGCTCATAGTAATAAAATAATATAGAGAGCCATGTAAAATAAGCATGATGTGGGTCCTAAACTACCCGGACCATTAACATTGTAGTAGCTACGCACGGACTTTCGTCACCTAGTGCGTGCGTAGCCCCCGCATTTAGCAACAATTACTCAATTATAAATTCTATGGGGACAGTTCCCTCTTACAAGGTTAGGAAGGAGACTCACCTCGCTCCAAAGCGCGCTCCCGATATCAAGAACAAGCCCAAGCTCTTAATTCGAAGCCGAACGATCGCAAACTAGTTAAAATAGGTAAGAACTAGTCAATAAAGGCTTAAAAGGTCGAATTCCAACTATTTAAGTAATTTCCCAACCTTTTCCACAAGTTTCCTAAATTCCGACCCCGGGCCCACGTGCCCGGATTCCAATATTTTTCGAAGGAAATTGCTCTCTACAACCTAAGGATCGATAATATATAAATTCTAACCCATTTCATAACAAATTACATGATTAAATCTTAGTTTTATTAAAACCCTATGTCTAGCTCTAACCCTTTGATTTTACCTAATTTTTAGTGTTTAATCTATCTAATATAAATGTATTTAACAAAAGATGAATGGGGATTACTTACCTTACAATGCTACGCTGAAACCCTCTCTTTGGAAGCACCAAAATCGCCCAAGTGTGGAGTTGTATATGGAATAAATGACTTTGAGTTCGGATTAAATGAACTCCCTGCCCCCAGCGATTTCCGCTTCTGCGGCACCATGACCGCTTCTGCGGAAATCGCCTCTGTGGAAAAAGGCCCGCTTTTGCGGAAATGGCTCAAGAAGCCTGGACCGCTTCTGCGGTCAGATGCCCGCTTATGCGGATGTCGAGCCGCTTCTGCGTGTTTGGGCTTGAGGAGTTGGACCGCTTCTGCGGTCTGGGGGCCGCTTAAGCGGGACCGCTTCTACGGTCTCTGGGCCGCTTCTGCGGTTTCCCCTGGGCCTGGCCCTTTCCGCTTTTGCAATGGCTGCCCCCATCTGCAGTACCGCTTCTGCGTTCCAAGAACCGCAGATGCGGTTATGACAGAAGCAGCAAACTTCAGTTCTCCCCCAATTTTCTTACTTCGCTCGAACCTCACTCGTTTGACGCTCGGGGCTCCCGAGCCCCGCCCGAACATACCGACAAGTCTGAAATCACGATGCAGACCTATTCGAACCTTCGGAACTCCCTAAACAATGCTAAATCTCGGAATCACCCCCCTAAAACCAAATGAATCAAACTATTGAATCTTCAAGTTCTTAATTCTCCTCTAACGGGTCAAAACTCCCTTAAACTACTCGGATTGACACCAAATTTTACGGGCAAGTCTTAGACGACATTACGGACCTGTACCAAGCTTCGGAACCAAAATCCGAGCCCGATACATAGGGAATCAATGATTACTTAGTTTCTTTAATTCCTTAAAGCTTAAATTAAACAATTTTAGTTAAAAATTCATTACTCGGACTAGGGACCTCGGAATTCGATTTCGGACATACGCCCAGGTCCCATATTTTCCCACGGACCCTCAGAAATTGTCAAATCATGAATCCAGGCCTGTTTTCCCAAAATGTTGACCGAAGTCAAACTTGGTCTTTCTAAGAAATCCTAAAGAAGCAAACGGGAATATTTTTACTCAAAACTCTTCCAATCCTCGAACCAATCGCCCTCGCAAGTCGTAAATTAGTTAAAGCAATTACGAGAGGCTTTATTTAGGGGAACGGGGTTCTAAAAGGCAAAACGACCAGTCGGGTCATTACATTCTCCACCTCTTAAACAAACGTTCGTCCTCGAACGGACATAGAAAAGTACCTGGACTGCTGAATAAGTGGGGATATCTGCTCCGCATGTCCTCCTCGGACTCCCAGGTCGCCTCCTCGACCGGTTGGCCCCTCAACTGGACTCTCACCGCAGAAATCTTCTTGGACCTCAGCTGGTGATCCTGTCTATCAATAATAGCAACTGGCTCCTCCTCATAGCCCAAACTCTCATCTAGCTGAATGGTGCTGAAGTCCAACACGTGGGATAGGTCGGCATGATACTTCCGAAGCATCGAAACATGAAAGACTGGGTGAACTCCCTATATACTAGGGGGTAAAGCAAGCTCATAAGCAACCTCCCCAACTCTCCTCAACACCTCAAGGGGGCCAATAAACCTTGGGCTCAACTTGCCCTTCTTCCCGAACCTCATAATGCCCTTCATGGGCGAGACTTTCAAGAGAACCTTCTCGCCCACCATAAATGATACATCCCGTGCCTTCTGATCCGCGTAGCTCTTTTGTTTGGACTGAGCTGTGCGAAGCCTCTCCTGAATCAACTTTACCTTATCCAAGGCATCCTGTACCAGATCTGTGCCAAGTACCTTAGCCTCACCAGGCTCAAACCACCCGATAGGAGAACGACATCGTCAACCATATAAAGCCTCATATGGGGCCATCTCTATACTGGACTAATAGCTGTTGTTGTATGCGAACTCTGCTAGAGGCAAGAACTGATCCCACTGCCCTCCAAAATCAATCGCACATGCTCTAAGCATATCCTCCAAAATTTGCACCGTCCGCTTCGACTGTCCGTCGATCTGAGGATGGAATGCTGTGCTAAGCTTTATGCGAGTCCCCAACTCACTCTACACGGCTCTCCAGAAATGGGAAGTGAACTGAGGACCTCTGTCTGATATGATGGACACCGGCACACCATGCAATCGGACTATCTCCCGAATATAGATCTGAGCATACCTCTCTGCTGTATAAGTAGTCGCCACTGGAATGAAATGGGCCGACTTGGTCAATCTATCCACAATGACCCACACTGAATCAACCTTCCACAAAGTCCGCGGTAACCCTACTACGAAGTCCATAGTGATGCGTTCCCACTTCCACTCTGGTATGGGCATCTGCTAAAGTAGGCCACCTGGCCTCTGATGTTCATACTTGACCTGCTGGCAATTCAAACACTTAGTCACATACTTCACTATGTCCTTCTTCATCCCCCGCCACCAGTAGTGCTGCCTCAAATCACGATACATCTTCGTAACTCCCGGGTGAATAGAATACCTCGAACTGTGGGCCTCTTCTAGGATCCTCTTCCTGAGACATCCACATTAGGAACACATAGACGACCCTGGAGCCGCAGCACACCATCCTCGCCAATAAAAACCTCCTTGGCACTTCCCTGAAGTACCGTCTCTCTAAGGACTGCCAAATGTGGATCATCGTATTGTCGGTCCTTAATCTCCCCAATAACGAGGACTGGGCGACCACACACGCTAGAACTCGGCTGGGCTCTGAAATGTCCAACCTCACAAGTCTGTTAGCCAAGGACTGAATGTCCAAGGCTAGTGGCCTCTCCTCTGCTGGAATGAATGCTAGGCTACCCATGCTCTCCGCCTTCCTGCTCAGGGCATCCGCGACCACATTCGCCTTGCCCGGATGATAAAGAATGGTGATGTCATAATCCTTCAGATACTCAAGCCACTTGCGCTGCCTCAAATTGAGATCCCTCTGCCTGAACAAATGCTGTAGGTTGCGGTGATCGGTGTAAACCTCACAAGGCACCCCATACAAGTAGTGCCTCCATATCTTAAGAGCGTGAACAATCGCTGCCAACTCCAGATCGTGCACGGGGTAATTTTTCTCATGAATCTTCAGCTGACGCGAGGCATATGCAATAACTCTCCCCTCCTGCATCAACACACATCCCAGACCAACTCGTGAAGCATCGCAATACACTATATACATCCCCGTACCGGATGGCAATACAAGAACTGGTGTCGCAGTCAAAGCTATCTTGAGCTTCTGGAAGCTCTCCGTACAATCATCGGACCAAATGAATGGAGCACCCTTCTGAGTCAGTCTAGTCAAGGGTGATGCAATAGATGAAAAGCCCTGCACGAATCGCCGGTAATAACCTGCTAATCCCAGAAAACTCCTGATCTCGGTCACTGAAGTGGGACGTGGCCAACTCTGAACTGCCTCAATCTTCTTGGGATCCACCTTAATACCCTCTCCGGACACAACATGCCCCAAGAATGCCACTGACTCGAGCCAAAACTCACACTTGGAGAACTTAGCATACAGCTGCTGCTCTCGCAAGGTCTGAAGCACTACTCTCAAATGTTGCTCGTGCTTCCCCAGGCTACGCGAGTATATCAAGATGTCGTCAATGAAGACGATGACAAAGGAATCAATATAAGGCCTGAATACCCTGTTCATCAGATCCATAAATGCTGCTGGCGCATTGGTCAAGCCAAAGGACATCACTAGAAACTCATAATGGCCATATCTAGTCCGGAATGCAGTCTTCGGAACATCCGAGTCCCGAATCTTCAACTGATGATATCCTGACCTCAGGTCAATCTTAGAGAACACCCTGGCACCCTGCAGCTGGTCGAACAAATCATCAATACGAGGCAACGGGTACTTGTTCTTGATGGTGACCTTGTTCAACTGGCGGTAATCAATGCACATCCGCATGGTCCCATCCTTCTTCTTCACAAATAGCATTGGCGCGCCCCAAGGCGATACACTGGGCCTGATAAACCCCTTTGCTAGCAACTCCTCTAGCTGCTCCTTCAACTCCTTAGGGGCCATACGGTATGGTGGAATGGATATAGGCTGAGTGCCTGGGGCCAAATCAATGCAGAAATCAATATCACGATCCGGAGGCATGCCAGGCAGATCAGAAGGAAATACATCGGCGAACTCTCGAACTACTGGCACTGAATCAATCGTTGGAGACTCTACAGTGGTGTCTCGAACATAAGCTAAGTAAGCCAAACACCCTTTTCCAACCATGTGCTGAGCCTTCAGGAAAGAGATAACCCTGCTAGGCATGTCAACTGTGCAACCCTTCCATTCCAATCTCGGCGATCCTGGCATCGCTAGTGAAACAGTCTTGGCATGGCAATCAAGGACAGCGTGATATGGAGATAGCCGGTCCATGCCCAAGATGACCTCAAAATCGATCATGTCCAGCAACAAAAGATCTGCTCTAGTCTCGAGACCACAGAAAGTGACCACACAAGATCGGTAGATCCGATCCATAACCACAGAATCACCCACAGGTATGGACACATGAACAGGAACACCCAAGGGCTCAGGAGAAATAACCAGGAAGCGAGCGAACAGAGATGATACATTTGAATAAGTAGACCCTAGATCAAATAATACCGAAGCATCTCTACCACCAACGGGAATAATACCTGTGATGATGGCATCTGAGGCCAATGCATCCGGCCTGGCTGGAAGAGCATAGAACCTGGCTGGAGCGCCGGCTGTTTGACCTCCACCTAACTGAGTAGTAGCTGGCTGACCCCTCCCTGTCTGGCCTCCACCTCTAGGACGGCCTCTACCCGTCTGCCCTCCACCTCTAGGTGGCTGGGCAGTTGGTGCTGGAATCGTGGACTGCTGACCCTGCTGCACTGCCTTGCCCCAAAGCCTGGGGTAGTATCTCCTCATGTGACCGGGATCTCCGCACTCAAAGCAACAGCGCAGGGCGGCGACCTGCTGCCCTGATGGCTGGCCCTGATAACCCGTAGAACCGCTGGAAGAAGCCTGGATAGCCGGTGGACGACATGAACTCTCCGGCATGGCACTGAAATAAGAATCAGGAGGACCCTGGGGTCCTAAATACCCACTGGAGGAACCCTGAATAGCTGGCGGGCGGTAGGAAGTCTCTGGCATAGCATTGAGATAGGGGCGTGCTGGAGCCCCCCGGGTAGGAGGTGGTGCTGAAACTGGCATACTGACCACTGCCCCTAGCTGGGGCACCTCTGAACCCGCCGGAGAACCTAGCTCTCTTATCCTGCTGTATCTGCTCTCTACCCCTCTGGCGATATCCCTCAATCCGACGAGCAATCTCGACCACTAGCTGATACTGTGTGCCCATCTCCACCTCTCAAGCCATACTAAATCGAATACCGGGCTACAATCCAGCGACAAACCTCCGCACCCTCTCCGCATCTGTAGGAAGTATCATGAGTGCATGGCGGGACAACTCGAAAAAGCTCGCCTCATAGTCAGTCACAAACATCTGACCCTGCTCGAGCTGCTAAAACTGGTACCGCAGCTCCTCCCTCTCAGAGGGCGGGATATACCTATCCAAGAACAACTGTACAAACTGATCCCAAGTGATGGGAGGAGAACCTGCTGGCCTGCCGAGTACATAGGACTGCCACCACCTACGGGCCCTGCCCTCAAGCTGAAAAGTAGTGAAATCAACTCCATGCGACTCCAATATCCTCATGTTGTGCAGTCTGTCCCTGCACCTGTCTATGAAGTCCTGAGCATCCTCATGACACTCACCCCCGAAGACTGGAGGGTGAAGCCTGGTCCATCTGTCTAATAACTTCTGTAGGTCACCATCCGCAGCTGGCCTGGGCTGGGGTGCCACTGCAGCAACTGGCTGAGCCCCATCTGCGGGTAGTGCACCCGGAGTCTGATATACTGCAGCTGTGTGGCCTGGAGCCTGAGCAGTAGGGGTCTGGGCTCCCCCTCCTGCCTGTGAAGTGGCTGGGTCTGCTGGAAATAAACCCGCCTGAGTCATAGTATCCATGAATCGTAGCATGCGGCCCATGACCTCCTGAAATCCCGGTGCTGTCATGAAATCCGCCGGGGTAGGCTCAGCTGCGGGCACCTTGCCCTGCTCCTCAATAATAGGGTCCTCCACAGGATCTGCCGGTGGTGCAACTGGAACGGCTCTGGGACGCCCTCGTCCCCTACCACGGGCCGGTGCCCTCCCCCGGCCTCTACCTCGGCCTCTAGCAACGGGGGGAATAGCTCCTCCCGGGTCCGGAACGTCAGCGGTACGAGTTCTCACCATCTGTGAGAGAATAGAAGAGGGAAATTTAGTACTCTAAGCACTGCACGACAGGAAATGAATAAAGAGTAGTCTTTCCTAATACCCTATAGCCTCTCGAAGATAAATACAGACGTCTCCGTACCGATCAACAAGACTCTATCAGGTTTGCCCATAACTCGTGAGACCTACGTGAACCTAGTGCTCTGATACCATGTTGTCACGATCCATTTTCACAATAGGTTGTGAGGGCGCCTGACACCCTTGTCAGGCAAGCCATTGCGGAAATATTACTAAAATAATCATATTGTTTTTAATTAGAATAAGTGGAATAAACCCCAACTTGGAATTTAAAACCAGGAGAGATAAATACTATAATAAAATAGTTACACAACCCCAAAATAATCGTCTACCAAAGTGTGTGCCAGAACCTGGTGTCACAAGCTACGGGCAACTAGTAGAATATACAACCCAAAAGAATACCACACTACCTACTGTCTGGATCAGAATAGACAGAATATAACAATACAAAAGAAAGACTTCTTCGGCTGCGGATCGATATGGAAGGAAAGCAGCTCACCGTGGAAGTCCCAAGTCCGCTCACGAATGCGCACCAGAGAAATAGCCGGATCCACCTGCCTCAGACCCTGTACATAAGTACAGGAGCATAGCATGAGTACATAAATAATTTGTACCCAGTGAGTATCCCGTCTAATCTCGAGAATTAGAGACGAGAGGTCGACTTGATACTCACTAGGGTCAGATAATATTATAAATGTAGGTTTAACAATGAGAACTCTTTAATAGGCAACAGTTTACAACAAGGCATATAAGTCATATTCTCGCTAAGATTCCGAATAATCAATTACTTCAGTTACAGTTATGAATTCCTTTTGAGTCATGAAAAACAACAATTCTAATATTTAACACTCTCAGGCAAAGCTATATAAGCATGCGCAAATATGCCGAGGCGACGGCCCGATCCAACAGAAATAAACTGTGCACTTGCCGAGGGTCGACGGCGCGCCTATAGATGCATCTATTCATACCGAGGCGACCAGCCCGATCCACAAATAAGTAGAAATATCAAGTATACACACAAGGCACATCAATAGTCATAATGCCAAGCAAGACTTCAACAATTATGCAAGTACGTTCTTATTCCCTTTTTAAGCCTCTAGCATATCCTAGGTGTTCAGAATACCAAGATAATATAAAGATTTACATAAACAAGCATGATGTGGGTCCTAAACTACCCGGACAGTTAACATAGTAGTAGCTACGC
>NC_031995.1:30554722-30556899 GCF_001879085.1 Nicotiana attenuata
CTTCTGGAGTTCCAACAAGATTTATGTCATAAACATAAACAGAAAGTATAACAAATTCTGATGATATTTTCATTATAAAAAATACATGGACAAATAACATCACTTACGTAACCCTCTTTCAGCAAATATTCACTAAGGCGATTACACCACATGCGCCCAGATTCCTTTAAACCGTACAAAGACCTTTTTAATCTGATCGAGTATATTTCACGAGACTTTGAACTATATGCTTCAGGCATTTTGAATCCTTCAGGGATCTTTATAGAGATTAATCAAATGAGTCATACACTGTAACAACCCGGCCGATCGTTTTTAGAATTTACGCCCCGATCCCCTATTAACTACTTTCCCCGTGTTTATTTCTGCTATTTTGAAATTGCCGGGATGTTCGGTTTTGAGTTTCGGAGAGTTTTGGGACACTTAGTCCCTAAATGAGAGCTTAAGTGTTGGAAATTTGACCATAGTCGGAACAGTGTGAAGACGGCCTTGTAATGGGATTTCAATGGTTCCGTTAGCTACATTGGGTGATTTCAGGTGAAAGAGCGTGTTCGGATTGTGTTTTGGAGGTCCGTAGCTAATTTAGGCTTGAAATGCCGAAAGATGGATTTTAAGTTCTGATTCGATGGTGAGATTTTGATCCGAGGGTCGGAATGGAATTCCGGAAGTTGGAGTAGCTCCGTAGTGTTGAATGTGACGTGTGTGACTAAAATTTCAGGTCATTCGGACGTAGGTTTGATAGTACTTTTTGATCGAAAGCGTTGTTTTTAGTAGTTTTTGGAATTCTTAGGTTTGATTTCAATGTAAATTTGGTGTTTTGATGTTGTTTGGGAGTTCCGAGGGTTGGAACAAGTTTCAATGAGGTTACGAGATATGTTGGCTATTTTTGGTTGGGGTCCCGAGGGCCTCGGGTGAGTTTCGGAGGGTTGAACGGACCATTTTAAGTTAAAGAAAAGTTGCAGATTTTGGTTTCAGTTGTTGCATGTATTTTACTCTTCGCGTTCACGAGTGGACCCTCGCGTTCGCGAAGAGTCAGTTGAGGAAGAGAGAATTTAAGCCTTCGCGTTCGCGAAGGGCTAAGTGTTTTGTGCATCATGTTCGCGGGATAGTGTCGCGTTCGCATAGAAGAAAAAAGCAGCTGGGCTTCAGTGGACTTTTGCTCTTCGCGTTCGTGATAGGGGTAACGCGACCGCGAAGGCCTGTCTAAGCAAAGCATCGCGTTCGCGATTGGGTGGTCGCGAACGCGAGGCTTTGACCGCGTTCGCGAAGAAGGATTTCAGGCTTGGGCAGAAGGTTTAAAAGGTCGTCTTGTCCGCGATTTTGAGGTTTGTTTCCACCATTTTTTATCGTTTTTGGAGCTCTTTGAAGGGGATTGAAGAGGGATTCAAGGGGAAACACTTGGAGGTAATATTCTTGGTCTTAAAACTCGATTCTAATGTGAAATCTACCTAGTAAGTCATGGAATCTAGGCCTAAAGTTGAAGAATTAGGGCTTGAGATTAAGAGACTTTAAAATGAGAATTTGAGGGGTCATTTGGATTCCGATTTCAGTGTTCTTGGTATGTATGGACTCGTGAGAGTATGAGGATTCTGAAAATGTAAATTTTGCCCGTCGAGACGTGGGCCTGAGGGGCGTTTTGGTCATTTTACCTAATTTTGCATATTAGCTTAGAATTTAATTGTAGAATCAGTTACTTGAAGTGTTATTTATAATATGCAATTGAATTGAATAAATTTGGGCCATTTGGAGTCGAGTACTCGTGGCAAAGACATAGTTTCGGGTCGATTTTGAGCTGGTTTGAGGTAAGTGGCTTGCCTAACCTTGTGTGGGGGACTTTTCCTTTAGGATTTGGTATATTTGATAATTGAAATGCCTTGTATGTAAGGTGACGAGTGTGTACTTGTGCTAATTGTTGAAAATCCAATTTTTATTAAGTAACTACTAGTATGTTTTCTTTCCTGTTTTATTACTTGCACTATTTAAGCCTGTGTTAGCTTGGGAAAGCATGTCTAAGTGATTAAATTGCCTTATTTGTTCAACTGCTTTACTTGAATTCTGTGCAGCATGCTAGGCTAGACTATTTGTTTGCCTTAATATGAAGTTTGACATTTCTGAGCATTTCTCCTATTGCTGTTGTGTATTTACATTGGGACTACGGATGTGGGATTCCGGTAACTCCC
>NC_031995.1:30558706-30600190 GCF_001879085.1 Nicotiana attenuata
CAGTCACAACCGTCGCGTCCTCCCAGAGCTTGTTTTGAGTGTGGTGACACTCGCCATGTGGTGAGGGATTGCCCTAGACTTGGGAGGGCTGCACCTCCACAGACTTCTCAGCCACAGTGCGCCCCGCAGAGTTCTCAGGCCATGATAACTGCACCAGTTGCTACCCCACCTGCTAACCCAGCTAGAGGTGGAGGTCGGGGAGGTAGAGGTCGCCCTCAAGGGGGAGGCCAGGCCAGGCACTATGCTCTTCCTGCCGTATTGAGGTTGTCGCCTCCGATTCTGTCATCACAGGTACTACTTTGGTTTGTCATAGAGAAGCATCGGTTCTATTCGATCCAGGCTCCACTTATTCTTATGTGTCTTCTTTATTTTTCTCTGCTAGTTTGGGTGTATCGTCGGGATTTCTTTGACGTTCCCCTATTTATGTTTCTACTCCGGTCGGAGTATTTCCTTGTTGTGGACCGCTAGTTTTTCGGTCGTGTTTGGTTGCTCTTAGTTGGTTTTGACGACCAGACGCCTAATTTATTGTTACTCAGCATGGTTGTATTTTGATATTATCGTTGGGCATGGAGTGGTTGTCCGCCCCATTATGCTATTCTTGATTGTCACGCCAAAACCGTGATGCTAGCTATGCCAGGTGTACCGCGTGTTGAGTAGAGGGGTGCTTTAGATCACACTCCCAGTAGAGTTATTTCTTTCCTTAAGTCTCAGCGTATGGTTGAGAAAGGGTGTGATGCGTATCTGGCTTATGTGAGAGATGTCAGTATGGATACCCTTTCTGTTGATTCAGTCCCAGTAGTACGGGATTTCTCTGATGTGTTTCCAGCTGATCTTCTGGGCATGGTGCCCGATAGAGATATTGATTTTGGCATTGATCTGTTGCCGGGTACTCAGCCCATTTCTATCCCTCCGTACCGTATGGCTCATCCTAGGTTGAAGGAGTTGAAGGAGCAGTTGCAAGAATTACTTGATAAGGGTTTCATTCGGCCCAGTGTATCACCTTGGGGTGCTCTTATCTTATTCGTGAAGAAGAAGGATGGTTCCATGCGTATGTGCATTGGTTATCGCCAGTTGAACAAGGTGACAGTGAAGAACCTTTATCTTTTGCCTCGTATTGATGACCTGTTTGACCAGTTACAGGGTGCTTGTGTGTTTTCTAAGATTGACTTGCATTCAGGCTATCATTAGTTGAAGATTCGGGAGCCAGATATCCTGAATACTGCCTTCAGGACTCGGTATGGTCACTACGAGTTCCTTGTTATGTCATTTGGGCTGACTAATGCCCAAACAGCCTTCATGCATCTGATGCACAGTGTTTTCCGGCCATATCTTGACTCATTCGTGATTGTTTTTATTGATGACATTCTGGTATATTCCCGAAGTCGAGAAGATCATGAGCAGCACCTGAGGACAGTACTCCAGACCTTGAGAGAAAAGAAACTATATGCTATGTTCTCGAAATGTGAGTTTTGGTTGGATTTCGTGGCATTCTTGGGCCACGTGGTCTCGAGTGAGGGTATTTAGGTGGATCCGAAGAAAGTGGAGGCAGTTCAGAGTTGGCCCAGACCATCCTTAGCTACAGAGATCCGCAGTTTTCTTGGCTTGGCGGGTTATTACCGTCAATTTTTTCAGGGGTTTTCATCTATTGCAGCACCTATGACCAGACTGACCCAGAAGGGTGCTCCGTTCCAGTGGACGGAAGAGTGCGAGGAGAGCTTTCAGAAGCTCAAGACAACTTTGACTACAACCCCAGTTTTGATATTGCCTACCAATTCAGGGTCTTATACTGTCTATTGTGATGCCTCGAGAGTTGGCCTTGGAGCGGTATTGATGCAGGACGCTAGGGTGATTGCCTACGCGTCCAGACAGTTGAAGATACATGAGAAGAATTATCCTGTCCATGATCTTGAGTTAGCTACTAATGTTCACGCCTTGAAGATCTGGCGTCATTATTTGTACGATGTGCCTTGTGAGATTTATACTGATCACTAGAGTTTGCAGCATCTGTTCAAGCAGAAGGACCTTAATTTGCATCAGAGGAGATGGCTAGAGCTGCTGAAGGATTATGCTATCACTATTTTGTATCACCCAGGCAAGGCCAATGTGGTGGCCGATGCTTTGAGCTGCCGGGCAAAGAGTTTGGGGAGTTTGGCTTACTTACCAGTAGCAGAGAGGCCCATGGAGATGGATGTTCAGGCCTTAGCCAGCCATTTTGTGAGGTTGGACCTTTCGGAGCCTAGTCGGGTTCTAGCTTGCGTGGTCTCTCGGTCTTCCTTGTTGGATCGTATCCGGGAGCGTCAGTTTGATAACCCTCATTTGCTTGTCCTCAAGGACAAGGTGTTGCATGGTGATGCTCGAGATGTGACCATTAGTGATGATGGGATATTGAGGATGCAGGGTCGGATTTGTGTACCCAATGTTGATGGGCTTCGGGAGTTGATTCTAGAGGAGGCCCACAGTTCGCGATATTCCATTCATCCGGGTGCCGCGAAGATGTATCAGGATTTGAGACAGCACTCTAGTGGAGGCGGATGAAGAAAGATATAGTCGGGTTTATAGGTCGGTGCCTTAATTATCAGCAAGTGAAGAATGAGCACCAAAGGTCGGGTAGATTGCTTCAGCAGATAGAGATTCCGGAGTGAAAGTGGGAGCGAATCACCATGGACTTCGTATCTGGGCTCATACGGACTTTGAGGAGGTTCGATGCCATTTGGGTTATTGTGGATTGGCTGACCAAGTCCGCGCATTTCATTCTTGTGTGTACTACCTATTCTTCGAAGCGGTTGGCGGAGATTTATATCCGGGAGGTTATTCGTCTGCATGGTATTCCAGTTTCCATCATTTCAGACAGAGTTACTCAGTTCACATCGCGATTCTGGAGAGCCGCACAGCATGAGTTGGGTACTCGGGTGGAGTTGAGCACAACATTTCACCCTCAGACGGACGGACAGTCCGAGCGCACTATTCAGATTCTTGAGGATATGCTCCGTGCGTGTGTGATTGAGTTTGGAGGGTCTTGGGATCGGTTCTTGCCATTGGCGGAGTTTGCCTACAACAAAAGCTATCAGTCAAGCATTCAGATGGCACCGTATGAGGCTTTATATGGTAGGCGGTGTAGATCTCCGGTGGGTTGGTTCGAGCCGGGTGGTTCTAGATTATTGGGCACAGACTTGGTTCAGGATGCTTTGGAGAAAGTCAAGGTGATTCAGGATAGACTCCATACAGCCCAGTCCAAACAGAAGAGTTATGCGGACCGGAAGGTTCGTGATATTTCCTATATGGTTGGAGAGCGGGTTCTGCTTCGGGTTTCGCCTATGAAGGGCGTTATGAGATTTGGGAAGAAAGGGAAGTTGAGTCCGAGGTTTATTGGCCCTTTTGAGATATTGAGGCCTGTTGGGGAGGTTGCTTATGAGCTTGCCTTACCTCCCAGCTTGGTAGGAGTTCATCCGGTATTTCACGTTTTGATGCTCCGGAGGTATCACAGTGATCCGTCGCACATGTTGGATTTCAGTTCAGTCTAGTTGGACAAGAATCTATCTTATGTTGAGGAGCCAGTGGCAATATTGGATAGGCAGGTTAGAAAGCTGAGGTCAAAGAACATTGCATCAGTGAAGGTTCAGTGGCGGGGTCATCCGGTCGAGGAGGCGACCTGGGAGACCGAGCAGGATATGCGCAGCCGTTACCCTCATCTTTTCACTGCTTCAGGTATGGCTCTATGCTCGTTCGAGGACAAACAAATGTTTAAGTGTGAGAGGATGTAACGACCCGGCCGGTCGTTTTTAGAATTTACGCTCCGATCCTCTATTAACTGCTTTCCCCATATTTATTTCTGCTATTTTGAAATTGCCAGGATGTTCGGTTTTGAGTTTCGGAGAGTTTTGGGACACTTAGTCCCTAAATGAGAGCTTAAGAGTTAGAAATTTGACCGTAGTTAGAACAATGTGATGACGGCCTCGGAATGAGATTCTGATGGTTCCGTTAGCTCCGTTGAGTGATTTCGGGTTTAGGAGCATGTTCGGATTGTGTTTTGGAGGTCCGTAGCTAATTTAGGCTTGAAATACCGAGAGATGGATTTTTGAAGTTTTCGGTTCGATAGTGAGATTTTGATCCGAGGGTCGGAATGGAATTTCAAAAGTTGGAGTAGCTCTGTAGTGTTGAATGTGACGTGTGTGCAAAATTTCAGGTCATTCGGATGAGGTTTGATAGACTTTTTGATCGAAAGCGCAAATTTTGAGTTTTTGAAGTTCTTAGGCTTGAATTCGATGTTAAATTGGTGTTCCGATGTTGTTTTAGGTGTTTTAAGGATTGGTATAAGTTGGGACAGTGATATTAGACTTGTTTGTGCTTTTAGTTGAGGTCCCGGGGGCCTCGGGATGGTTTCAGAAGGTTTCCGGAAGATTTGGGAGTTGGTTTGTTCAGCTCCAGCTGCTGAACTTCTATCATAACCGCACCTGCGGATTAGGGACCACAGGTGCGTTATCCCAGAAGCGCTTGGGGAGACGCAGATGCGGCGAAATGCTTGAAAGCCAGTTTTCGCAGGTGCGGTGGTATGGGCGCACCTGCGAGACCGCAAGTGCAGTAGAAGAAGCGCAGATGCAGCCCAGTGCCTTTAGTGTATTATTGCGGATGCAACGTTGTTTCCGCAAAAGCGAGACCGCAGATGCGGTCCCAGAGCCGCAGAAGCGAATTAGCTGGGCAGAACATATAAATAGTTGCCTTCGCGAATTTGAGCTATTCTTTCACCATTTTCATCCGAGAAGTGAGCTTTTGGGGAGATTTTTGAGAGGGCATTCAAGAGAGCTTCGAGGAGGTAAGATTCCTGGAACCTAAACTCGTTATTATAGTGATTTTTATTATCCTAAGCATGAAAATTTAAGGAAAATCAGTGGAAAAGTGAGGGTTAGGGCTTGATTAATTAGAGACCTTTGATTGATGATTTGAGGGACCAATTGAGGTCCGATTTTGGTACTTTTAGTATGACTGAACTCGTGAGAGCGTGAGGTTTCTGGAAATACAAATTTTCCCTGATTTCGAGACGTGGGCCCGAGGGGCATCTTGGTCATTTCATCTAATTTCGCGTATTAGCTTAGAATTTATTTGTAGAATCAGTTATTTGAAGTATTATTTACATTATGCAATTGAACAGAATAGATTTGGGCCATTTGGAGTCAAATACTCGTGGCAATGAACGTGGTTTCGGGTTGATTTTGAGCTGGTTCGAGGTAAGTGCCTTGCCTAACCTTGTGTGGGTGACCTTCCCCTTAGGATTTGGTATATTTATTTAATTGAAATGCCTTGTACGTGAGGTGACGAGTGCGTACTTGTGCTAATTATTGAAAAATTCGGTTTTCGCCAAGTAACTAAGATTGTGTTTTCTTCTCCTGTTATTACTGCTTGCAAGTTTAAGCCTACTGTTAGTCTAGAGAAGCATGTTTAATTGACTTACTTGATTCATTTGCTTAACTACCTTAATTGCGTTATGTGAGCATGTTAGGTTAGAATTTCCTGTTTTACCTTGGTATTAAGTTGAGTTTAATTGGGAATTTTCCTTGTGCTATTGCTGTGTGCTTTACTTCGGGACTACGGGACGCCATCCCGGGAGATCCCCCTGTACGTATTGTTGATTTGAATTGATGTGAGGACACCAAGAGATCCTCGGGATACCAAGAGATCCTCGGGGTACCAAGAGATCCCTGGTGTACATTGAGGATACTAAGAGATCCTCGGGATACTGAGAGATCCCCGGTTATTATTGCTGTTAAGAGTGGTATTCTTTGTGATTGTTTTGCCTCCGTTTCAGTTATCGTTATCCTTTATATCCTGTGTTACTCTTACTGCTATTCTTATTTATATTGTTCTGTTCTACACTGTCGAACTTTATATTTTTGTTTAACCTCAGTAGGGCCCTGACCTTCCTCGTCACTACCCGACTGAGGTTAGGCTTGGCACTTACTGAGTATCGCTGTGGTGTACTCATGCCCTTCCTGCGCAAGTTTTTCATGTGCAGATCCACGTACCGCGACTCAGACTCATCACGCTCGAGGCGAGGCATTGTAGAGACTCCGAGGTATATCTGTCGCATCCTCAGACCAAAGAGTCCCTTTCTTCTCTTGCTTTACGTATTAGCCCTTCTATATTTTCCTTCTTTGTTACATATTCTGGAGTTAGATATTATTAGACATTCAAAGGCTTGTGATCATGAGATTCCGGGTTTTGGGAATAGTATTAGTGTTTGAGAGTTGATATTGTGTATGCCGATCGGCACTATTAAACACTGTTTTATTCACTATTTCGGGTTTTATTTGTTTTTCTTCCGCAAATTGGTTATTTTTCCGCATTATTAGGCTTACCTAGTCGTAGGGACTAGGTACCGTCACGATGGTTCACGGAGGGCGAATCGGGGTCGTGACATATAGGTTATGACTCGCATTTAAATGGCATGACATCTTCAGGTGTCTGGACTGCTGGTCCGATCCTCACAATATTTCACAGTATTGTGCACTATATTGTATCAAATATATCATCGACGGTCATTTTGTATCGGTTCGCAAGCGACATAACTTGTTGATCTCGTCACTTTCTTTATTTTCAGGTACCTAAACTTCTTCTGGAGTTTCATGAAATGTTATGTCGTGGGCTCTTCTAGAGCTCATTTCCTCCTCATTATGATCATTTTGATCATTAGCTCATTATCATTTTTCAACGATTGTTACCTTTGGAATCAAAACGTCTACCACGCTTCATGCGTACAATGAACTCTATCCTTCACGGACTTTAAATTTTAATAGGAGCATTTGCAGCTGAAATATGATATTTGATTTTGGATCAACAAATGCTTCTGGCATTTGACTTGAATTATTTTCTAAGTGAGGATCATATTAATGATAATTTGATTCATATGGCATATTTTTCAATTGTTTGTTACATCCCCCAAATACCAGAAAAACTAACATATATCCTTAATCTTCTTTGAGAAATATATCTTTGAACATTGTGGTAGAGAAATTAATCATATACCACACATCAAAAGATAGTAAGATATTTGGTTTCTGATCCTAAACCAATTGTGAGTGGAGGACTTATCATATATTGTTGATCTAATGCATACAAGTGCTGCTGCATGCAATTTAGAAAATCTTAGACCAACACATGAAGCTTTATTCTCATAAACAATAGCTTAGCCATTAATGGTAGCTATTCACTACTAAACTAGCTCGTATATAAACCAGCATTATCAAGATGAACTGTCTTGATTTCAAAATCTGAAAATTATGCTCTTAAGTGAGAAAAACAATTTCAAATGCCAAACTGCAGGTTGACAATAAACATACATGTAACCATTTTATGTATGCATCTATAAGTGGTTCACATGATAGGTAAATGGGCACATATTCACCTTTTATATATTTCAGAATCAGGGGTCTTAGTTCCAACATTAGCTGGTATAATCAATTTATTATGAGAACAAGCAACACAGGAGAATTCTTGAAGAATCTTCTAGTTCTTTAATATATGCTTGTCTGAATTCTCAAATAGCTCATTTAAAAATGGCAAATGAAACTTCAAGGTTATTATGGCGTGTGCTATCTCTTAGTAAACTTCTGGTTTACTATGACATAAACTTTTGCATTAGTAAACTTCTGATTTACTGTGGCTACTTTTTTATTAGCAAATTTCTAATTTACTGTAGCTACTTTTGCCTCGGTAAAACTTCTGATTTACTGTGACTGCTTTTGCATTAGTAAACTTCTGGTTTACCGTGATACATGATGTTTACAAATTTAAGAATAAGGCGGGTAACTTCTCACATACATATTATTTTACCCCCTATGATTGTGATGAAGATTTTCAATCTTCCGATCATGTATAGACTCAATATGATAGCCATTTGTTTTAGTAAATTTCGGGTTTACTACAACATATGTTTTGACCATAATCATATAATATGAATGACATATTTGTATATAAGCTCTTCGAGCCTTCATTTATCATCCACAATCTAATATTTATCGGACACTACTGGTGTCATGTGTCTTCTAGACAAACAGTTAGCTCTTTAGGAGTTGTTGATACATTTCGTACTATCAAATATTGCTCAGACACTTCTGGTATCATGAGAAAAAATCATAATCAAATGAACAATATAAAGTCAATTCTAAATTAATAAATGATAAAAATTAAAAAATTTAATATTTCTACCACTAACTTTGTGACAAATATCTCCTTCAAGGAGAAATACCATTAACATCTGAATATTTTGTATCAATGCGGCAGCCACATAGTCATTGCATTATTGTATACGGCTAAAAACGGAGAGTCCGATTTTATGATCATTATGGCGAGGTACAGCTCGAGGATCGACCCCAAGGATCCCTATGCTCGACCTCGAGGCAGCGCAGATCGGCGACAATCGTGGGTAAGCGGGGGATTCCCAAGGTGAATGGTTAGGATTGACCAAGTCTGCGAAAATAGTACAAGTCCGTATCGTGGCGTTAAATAGTTGTACCAGCTGTAAATCTTTTTAATAAATGCATATGTACTATATTGGGATTCCCCCTCCTATATAAAGGAGACCCTTATCATTTCTTTGGATTACAATATTCAATACAAGAACATTCTCTGCTCTCTAACTTAAACACATTCTCCCATGATTTTATTGCTTACATTTCTTGCGTTTCATTAATTGTTATTCATTTATTAATCAACATTGATCATAAAGAGCCATCGTCAAAGCTCTTAGAATTGTTAGCCCTTCCTCGGCCATTCACAGCCTAACGCTTAGCTCGACCTCGAGGCCCAGCATAGGCCAGCTCGAGGCCCCGATTATCAGGCACTCGGTTTGCTTGACACGCTACCTTCAAGCTCTTACCTTATTTTCTAGTCTCACACTTATTATCTACTGCCTAACAACTAGCATAAAAACAAATCACATATTTTTAGAACAACAAAATCAAATCTAATTGTAATTACCATTTTCAAGGTAAACAGTTTGGTGCCCACCGTGGGGCTAAAAATAATAGTGATTGTTTTCGTGCTGATTTACTACATAACGCAAGTTATCTTTCACACTTTTTCTTGTCCAAGAATCTTTGATTTCAGGTCAAAATGTCTAACTCAGTGAATGCACATGAAAACAACGGTCCTGAGGACCATGGAGAGAATGGTGTACTCGTTCCAGGTATTGGTGTATCACCACGAAACCCTGAGGATGCACCAAAACCAATTCCCGTGGACGTGGTCTCATGCAACGCCCAACACGTCGACATAAGCTCCCACACCAACAGGAGTATACGCCAAGAAAACCAACAAGAAGCTCAAAAAACCCCGGCTCGGGAGGAACAAGAGGTTAGACTTCACGTCATATTCGAGATGTTACAGGCACAACAGTTGGCGATTGCTCAACTGCAAAGCCACCAAAAAACTCCAAGCACAGCAGCACCGAAAACGGCTCCTCAAGCCGAACAGGTACCAGAAAGATCAAGCAACAACGGGTTAGCAGCCGATCCTGCCATCATAAAGATACTTGAGGACCTCACAAAGAGGATCGAATTGGGCGAAAAGAAGATAGAAGCCAATGACAAGAAGGTGGAGACCTATAATTCAAGGGTCGATTAAATTCCAGGCGCACCCCCGATCCTGAAGGGTGTAGATTCAAAGAAATTCGTACAAAAGCCATTCCCATAAAATGTTACTCCAAAGCCCATCCTGAAGAAATTCAGAATGCCCGATCTTCTGAAGTACAACAGAACTTGGGACCCCAACGACCACGTCATTGCTTACAATTGTGCGGTAAAGGGCAATGACCTGAAGGACGACGAGATTGAATCCGTCCTGCTAAAAAAGTTTGGAGAAACACTTTTGAAAGGGGCCATGATGTGGTATCACAACCTAGCCCCAAATTCGATAGACACATTTGCCATGCTGGCAGATTCTTTCATAAAGGCACTTGCCGGTGCCATCAAGGTAGATACAAGGAAATCCGACGTCTTCAAAGCTCTGTGGCTTCGAAGCAGCTGAAGCAGAACTTGGTTGAATATCCCGCCGTGACTTGGTCGGATGTCCACAACCGATATCAATCGAAGATTAGGGTCGAGGAAGACCAACTTGGAGCCCCCTCGGACTTAGTATATCTTAGCAGGCTTTTGGAAAAGGAGCCAAGGCCAAACAAGGAAAGGTACCAACCATATACTGAAGATAGAAGAAACGCCCCAAGTCGTAACATACCCCGAAATGACCAAAGGATAGATCGAGGTCAGAATTCTCGGGGACTCGAGAGCAGAGCCGGGTTTGACAGACACACAGGACCGACGGAGGCACCCCGCTTGTCTGAATACAACTTCAACGTTGACGTTTCTGACATCGTATCTACCATCGGTAAATCAAAGACACCAGGTGGACAAGACCCGTACTATCAGATCCGTCGCAAAGGAACCCTAACTTGGTGTGCGAATTTCACGGCACACATGGTCATAGGACCGAAGACTTCAGACAGCTCCGAGAAGAAGTAGCTCGACCACTCAACAAAGGGCACCTCCGAGAGTTCCTCAGCAACCGAGCCAAAAATCAGTTTCGGGAAAGAGAGGCGAACAGGAAAAATGAAGGAGACGAGCCACATCATATCATCCACATAATCTTAGGAGGCATCGACATCCCGAAGAAACCCATTGTCAAAAGAACAAAAATATCCATCACCAGGGAAAAGCGAACTCGAGGTTACATACCCGAGGATGCTCTCACATTCAGAGGACATCGAGGCCCTGTCTCAGCCTCATAACAACACATTGGTAATTTCTTTTCTTGTGAATACATTTCAAATTAAGCGTGCGCTTGTGGATCTAGGTAGCTCGGCCAACATTATCAGGTCGAGGGTGGTGGAGTAGCTCGGACTGCTCGACCAGGTCGTGCCTGCCTCTCAAGTCCTAACGGATTCAAGATGACGAGCGAGACAACAAAAGGGGAAATCACCCTCCCAGCCAACGTGGCCAGCACGACCCAAAATGTCAAATTTCATATCATCGAAGGAGACATGAGGTACAACGCCTTGCTCGGAAGGCCATGGATACACTGCATGAGAGCAGTACCATCAACCCTTCATAAAATGATGAAGTTTTCGATGAAGGACGGAATAAAAACCGTGTATGGGGAACAACATGCAGCGAGGGAGATGTTCGCAGTGCACGATGTGGCACCGGCATCGACGCCTTCAACATCGAATGAGCCAAAGGATAAGCAAACAATGAAGTAGCAATCACGAGATACATTCTCGGCTACACCCGAATAAAACGAGCAAAGGACCGTGCCGCGTCCTCAGAGCAAACGTTTGAAGCATATCGAGGCTCGAAGCGCCATCACCACTAAGGTATAATTGTCTCCCTTTTTATTTACATCTTACACTAACCTATGTGCAGGTGTTCGATCAGAATAGTCGAAGCACTGTCCAGCTTGAAAACCTTAGGTTTCAAAGCATGCGTTGCACTCTTTTCCTTCGATCGGATTTTATCCCAAGAAGGGTACCAGCAAGGTTTTTAAAAAGGCAACATCTATATGCTACCTAAGGAGAACTTAGCAAGTATTCAAAGGCTTCTCTTCAATCAACGTCGAATACTGGGGAGCATCCCCCCGGGAGATCACCTTCTCGGACAAGCCAAGTTGAGCCAAAAAGGGTCTCGATAGGAAAATGATGTATCGGGCCAAACGGTCGAACGAACCGTGTCCGCATAGAATAACCGAGCCCTTGACAACGAAAACATGTATGCTTATGACAAGTAATCAAAGAATATTTTTTCCACCATCAAAATGCTTTGCGCTTCAAAGAAGTTTGCTATTTTTACAAGAAACGGCTCCAGAGCTAGAAATTTCCCGAACACCCGGGGACTGACGTCAAAAACTCGAAGCCATATGACCTCCGGGTCGGAAACTTCAAACTCATAAGCCCTCAATGAGCCAACACCAAGTTTACAAAGAACGGCTCCAGAGCCAAAAAAAAACTTTCGATGTCTCGGGGACTATCGCCGATTGTTCCCATTGAGCTATCAGAAACTCAAGGCCTTAATACCCCAAGCGGGCAACCTCGAGCCCGAAAGCCCTCCATGTGGCAATACTAGAAAATGTAAGACCTCCATGAGGCATTATCAACAGTATAAGACCTCCTTAAGGCAACACCAAATCTGTAAGACCTCAAGCAAGGCATGAATTGCACCAAAACTGTAAGACCTCAAGCAAGGCATGAGTTACACTTGTACCAAGTAACCAAATCTGTAAGACCTCAAGTAAGGCATGTTAAAAATTATAAGACCTTACATAAGGCATAATCCCGATCTTAAAGTTAAGGCTATATATTAGAACCTGTAAGACCCCTAAAAAGGAATACCCTCAATGTAAATGCCGAAACTACTTCACTCGGGGACTGAAAGGCTACAGCCAAACACAATGACTACGGTTACAAGGCTCCGGCCAAACTTACGCGACTCGGGGACGCTCGACCGTCGCTATAAAATCACAGGCCTTCAAATTACTTCGAAAATACTTTGAAAAGAACCAGTTAATCAGGCTACCCTCGGCATAAGCAAAAGAGCTTCGATCATATCATCTCCAAACAACATGCTTCGAAACAATTCAGCCATCGAGCGAAACCTCCCGAGGTGCTCATTTATCGCTGCATAACAACTCACAATTGAGGTTCTTATCGAACCGTCAAAGATTCGGGCGAACACAAAAACTTCAAAAGGTCTTTAACGAGGTAAGAATAAAGCCTACATAAAAGATCGTACCGACCCAATGCGTAAGAGCCTAAGCGCCAGCCTATATTATAGGTCGTACCAACCCAACGCGTAAGAGCCTAGCGTATATTAGAGGTCGTACCGACCCAACGCGTAAGAGCCTAAGCACCAACCTATACTAGAGGTCGTACCAACCCAACACATAAGAGCCTAAGCGCCAGCCTATATTAGAGGTTGTGCCGACCCAACGTGTAAGAGCCTAAAAGCCAGCTTAAAACTCAAAAACTTAAAGGTCAATGAGCTCGAGTCGAATTCCGACTCGAAGACTGAGCCCGAAACAGTTAAGTAAAAAATTCCTAAGGGCAGATGCGTAAGAGCCCATGAGCCAGCCCAACAAGCCTCAGGGCCGATTTATAAACCTAAGGGTTTTTACCTCGAAGTCCAGTCCACCTGGCCAAACATTGACAAACGTATAAATTCAAAACGAAGAAAGAAGTACACAAGCAAAGGGAAATGCATGAAAGATGAAACCAAAAGGCTTGATTTTATACGTATATGTGAAAAAATACAAAGCTCCATTTACAAAGTTCTCTAAGAACATTGTACAAAGAATCAAAAAGAAAAAAGCCTAGTCTATTTTCCCCTCGTGGACTGCGACCCCATCGACCTCTTCTCCATTATCTTCGGCGTCGGATACGAGGAACTTGGCATCGTATTCATCCGCCTTGTCCTGCGCTATATCTTCCGAGAGATTGAAGCCCCTAGCGTGGATCTCTTCAAGGGTTTCCCTTTGAGATTTTCACCGGGAATACTCATTGCTTCTGCTCTCTTGACCGGAAGCCCCTCTCAGCTCAGCTCGAGCGTCAGCAGCGTCTTTTAAATATACGGCCACTTTCTTATCAGCCTTAGCTCGAATCTCTTCAGCTTCAGCCCGGGCGTCCACGACCTCGGCCTTCATCTTCAAAAGGTCGAACTCGAGCCTTGCAATTTTATTCGTCTGGACCAAGCTGTTTTCACGAGCATTTCGGAGTTGCACCTCAAGGGCAGAAGCCTTGACCAAAGCATTCTTCTTGGCCACAACTTGGGCATCAGCCTGAGTCTTTAGCTCATCACACTCGCACTTGTCCTGGCCAACTTCGCCCCAAAGGAATTCTAGGTACTCCGTCTTTCTCTGCAACTGAAGTGTCAAAATATTAATCTCAGAGGGTAGAAGAAGAAACATGCACCCCCTCAAAAAAGAGGTTACCTGTTTCTCAAGGTAGCTTTCGTACTTCTGGCTCCGACTCGCCTCGTACCGCAGGTATGCCAACTCTTCTGCCCTTTTATCACAAAGAAGCTTGAGGGATTTCTCCCCGTCCAAGGCTTTTCGCAGCCTGGCTTCACGGCGAAGCAGCTCGGACTTAAGCTTGTCAAAGGCCTATGAAAAAGGAGTTCAATAAGAAAATGAAAGAGCAAAACTGAAAAATTAGTACAATCGGCCAAAACTCACCACAGAATAGAGCCGCTAAGCCTCCTCAAAAGTCGAGCGCACATCTACCGGCCTGGTCTCACCGACCCCAGTAGACAATAGGAATGTGATCATTTGAGACCTCGCTTGAGTTAGGCGGCCCCTAGCCTCTAACATCCCTCGAAGTACCTTCGATGGGAGAAGAAGACGGCGGCAGAAAATCCTTGTCCCTCGAAGTACT
Source organism: Nicotiana attenuata (assembly GCF_001879085.1). Classification (NCBI taxonomy): domain Eukaryota; kingdom Viridiplantae; phylum Streptophyta; class Magnoliopsida; order Solanales; family Solanaceae; genus Nicotiana; species Nicotiana attenuata. The sequence goes on from NC_031995.1 coordinate 30,573,114, forward strand.
TTCGACGGGAAAAAAAGACTGCGGCAAAGGAGGAACCATGTCTGAGGCCAGAAGCCTCGGGTGCTGCAGGCTCAACTGATACATCTTCTCTGAGCCTCTGGGCAGGACTTGTCTCGCTATGAGCACCTTCGCCCTTCGAGGGTTCCTTCCGTTTGTTATTATTCCTCGGTCCCGAAGCTGTCGATCCCTCCTCCTCTATGAGGGGGCACGGTCTCATCTCAGAAAACTCCCCAATGCCTACGGTGACGGAGTTAGTACACATAAAAGAAAGTACCTTTCAAAGAAAACAAACCACACAGCACGTACCGTCGTGTTTTGCCTCCCATCTACCTTTGGATAGATCTCGCCACTTACGCTCATCATAGGTCAAGCGGGCTGTCAGCTTCCACGCCCAATCCATCAGGTCGGGGACCTCGTATGGCATCCATGATTGCTGCAAAAAAGAAAAGGAAGGCGTCTTTACAGAATCCGCCTCCATCGTGAGCAAAAATGATAAAAACACAAGTGTACCACTTACGTGTGAAATTCCATTTCTTAGGAAATGGTAGGAACTCCACGGGGATAATATCGGCAGTCTGTACTCGGACGAATCGATTCATCCACCCTCGGTACCCATCCTCTTCATCATCGACAACAAAGGGCCTGGCGGATCGACATCGCAAAGTTATCAGGCCTCGGTGATGAAAGGGCCAGTACAGCCTAATGAGATGGCTAAGGGTGAACTCAAGCCCGGCTTCCTCCGCAAAGAACCTCATCATCAATACTATCCTCCAAAACGACGGGTGAACTTGTGCCAGGGTAGCCCGTTATCTTCGGTAGAAGTCGAGCACGACTCTATCGAGAGGGCTCAACATAAAGGGGTACGTGTATACGTTCAGAAACCCCTCTACATGAGCCATGATGCTCTCTTCCAGAGAAGGTACCTGCAATACCACCTTTTCTCCCCATCCACAGTATCTCCTCACTGCCTCGAGGTGTCCCTCTCCTATTGATGAAATGAACCTCGATTCAAACTCCCAATGGCTCTAAACATTGGGAGGTCTCTCTAACGTAAAGTCCCCCCTCTAGACAAAACCTCTCGGGGTTAGCTCACCAGATGCCGGCGGTGTACCACCAACCGAGCGGGAAGTAGAGGCAGAACTTTCCTCTTCTTGGTGAACAGGTTTGGTCATGGCAGCCACAACTGTGGTGGAACAAGAGAAGGGAAACGAGAACTTAAGCGAAAGCTTTGAATTAAAATGGTGAAAGAGTTGACGCAAGAAATAAGAACTCTATGAAAGAGGATAGCTGCTCAAAATGGCGGAATCCTCAGAAAAGAGGGAAACAAACTCATATATAGAGCAAGCAACGACTGTCCGCCTACCCTAAAGGCCAATTAATGCTTACTAGGCCATTGTCACTTTCGGGGAGGTGTATCGGCGGGATCACCTCGATCATTTCATGGCCGTGTCATACGATTCACGCTGTCGTACAACATTCGAGGGACCAAAGACCCCTATATCAACCTAGCCTCGAGATGGTACCCGATCTCAAGGATCTTTGTTGCTATAACGATAGGCTCTAAGGAGCTACCCACATAAGCCTAGCCTCGAGATGGTGCCCGATCTCGAGGATCTTTCTAGGTCCGAGTCAGTTCCCACTCGAGGGTTATTAATAAAGCCTCAGGGCTATTTGCGCCTTCAGTTCAATTTAAACACTCTTTCAGTTACTTTAGCCCAGCGGCCATCCGAGTTTGAGCGTATCCTCACTCAGGGTCTATCTATAAGGCCTTAGGGTTATCTTCATTTTAAGTTCAAAGCAAGTTTTCGAGGCCGCTCGAGTTCAAGTTAATTCTCACTCGGGGACTATTTGTAAAGACCCGAGGGTTGTCTTTATTTTCAGGTGATCGAGCAAATTCATCTCGAGGACTACCAACGAGGCCTAAAAAGGCTAAGTTCTGGTCTAAAATTCGAGGCCCCACTCTCACTCAATTCGAAGTCGGAAGTCCCGGTGGCCTAAGTTTGTATCAGGTAAATCCGGACATAGTCCGAGGGATGTAAAAGGGTTTTTCAGGAAATATCGTATAAACCAATCAAAAACCAAGGGAATGCTCACGTCCGGGTCCAGTATTCGGACCAATCGATAAAGTCACATGCTCGGATTTTTTACAAACGCAGGCAAAAGGAAATCCAGCACAAGTCAAAGACAAATTGAAGAAACATTTTTTATATTAATAAATGAAGATTACAAAAGCCCACGAGGGGTCCTTACAAAGAAACAAAGAAGCAAAAAATAACAGCTAGAAGTCTAATCTACTTTCGGAGGCACATCCTCGAGAGCGACATCTGCGAGAACCATTTCCTCGGGGATCCCATTTCGATCTTCAGAGCGACGTCTTCGAGAATCTCTTCCGAAGCAGCAATAGATGAGGAAGAACGCTATAGCCTATCAAAAAGCAAAAGCTTTTAACAGGAGGGAAAAATTGTGGCTTGGTGAAAAATTTGGCGAGTATGGGTCTCACCAGCACTACTATTGTGAAGCCACTTCTTGGGACATTGCACCAGTGTAGGGTGAAAAAGTTAGTAGATGGCACCACTTCACTCCATGGAAAGCAAAAGGATTGAAGCGCCACACCAGGTTGAAGTTAAGAAAGATGAGCAGCAGTTCACGGTCTATATATTCTCTGATACGGGAATAATTTGGAGCCCCTATATCACTATTTCGGGCCAACAACAACAACAAATCAGTACGATCCCACTCAATGGGGAAAGGCTCTGAAAAAGAGCCATGGCATAACTGGAAAAACCGCTGCCATGTGACCTTACGGTCACGGGCTTGAACCATGGAAAATAGAGTTTGAATGAAGATGAAGAGAAGAAAAGTGTTAAAGGCTGTTGAAGAATGACTGGATGGAGTTTTGGTTCAAGAAACCTCCTATTTATAGAAAGGCAGTAGCGTAACAGACGACGCAATCAATGCCTTTGGGAAACGTATCGATAGGCACAATCAATGCTTTTTGGGAAGCGGATCGGCGGCGATATCACTGCTTTTGGGAAAATAAACCAGCAGTGCATTAAACGCTTCTGGGAAGATGAACTGATGGGATGTTTCCGTCATCACAAAAGCTTACGTCATAAGCATGATGTCATCACGAGAGGATCAAGGAGATCGATGCCAAAATCATTTCATATCATTCTATTCTAAGAAACGCGAGGACTATCTGTATACAACTAAAAACGGAGTCCGATTTTATGATCATTATGGCAAGGTACAGCTCGAGGGTCCCTATGCTCGACCTCGACGCAGCGCAGTTTGGAGGCAATCGTGGGTAAGCGGAGGATTCCCAAGGCGAATGGTTAGGATTGACCAGGTCTGCAAAAATAGTACAAGTACTGTGGCATTAAATAACTGTACCGGCTGTAAATTTTTGTAATAAATGCATATGTACTATATTGGGATTCCCCCTCCTGTATAAAGGGGGCCTTATTATTTCTTTGGATTACAACATTCATACAAGAACATTCTCTGCTCTCTAACTTTAACACATTCTCCCTTGATTTTATTGCTTACATTTATTATCTTGCTTACATTTATTGTGTTTCATTAATTGTTCTTCATTTATTACTCATCATTGATCATAAAGAGCCATCGTCAAAGCTCTTAGAATTGTTAGCCCTTCCTCGGCCGTTCACGGCCTAACACCTAGCTCGACCTCGAGGCCCAGCATAGGCCAACTCGAGGCCCCGATTCTCAGCCACTCGGTTTGCTTGACACGCTACCTTCAAGCTTTTACCTTATTTGTAGTCTCACACTTAGTAGCTACCACCTAACAACTAGCATAAAAATAAATATCATATTTTTAGAACCACAAAATCAAATCTAATTGTAATTACCATTTTCAAGGTAAAAAATCATTTAAGGAAAGATATACGAGTTGTTATTTCCTTCGGGGAACTCAATGACTAACCATAATATATTAATGTGCTTGTAGTAGAAAGCATTCTACAAGAATGCTTTTGCCTTAAAATAATAAAATTATCCTAGATGTTTTACTTACAACAGGTACGTGCGGTAATGATCTTTGTGCCACAAAAATAATATTTATATCCTCTGTTATTCTAGATCTTCAGGAGGTGAATTGTGGTATTTTTTCATTCACTCCAAAGAATGAAAATGTGCTTCAAAAATAACTTTAGATAGCTCATTATTTTATTTAAGCACAGAAAGACATAGTTTCATAATATTTTCCTGCTTCAGGAGAAAAATTCAATTGTGTTACTTCTTCAGGAGCAATTTTAAAATACATAAAATTGAGTATATATTATCTCAATCATATTACCTCTTCTGGAGGTGAATTGTAATATATTTATATCAAAAGCGCATTCATATTTACGAGCTTTATTAATATTGTCACATTCACTTCAGGGAATCGATTAATATTTATCAAAAGTTCTCATCCTTCAGGGAACGGAACATAATTATCTGAACGTGCACTAATCACATCAAATTGTGATGCTTCAACCACTTTTAAAATATCTACTACTTCAGGTGCAAATCGAGGCGGGCATGTAATATACAGAATATTTATGTAGCTTATCTTCAATTATAACCATAGAAAGCCTAAATTATTACTTCTGGTGGTCATAGGCATATACCACTTCTGGTGGTTACCAAAATTTAGTTACAATGAGATATATGAAACATAACCACTTCTGGTGGTTGTATATTTCTTGTAAACTCTGCTGGAATTTAAGTGGATCACAATGTTATCCACTTTGTAATCCTTTATTAAGATAATAAGGATGAAAAAAAAAAACCAAAATAGGTATTGTATACGTAACACATAACCAAGCAGGCGATAAAGATATTAAAATATAAGAAAAAGGCTCAAATTAAATTACAAAAATTTGGCCACTCTAGATGTAAGTGATATCTACATCACTACTGCCAAGAAGAAAAACTCACCACCTCAAGGATATATTCAGCCTTATGATGCTCGGAACCAACAAAATCTAACCACGAACGTAAGAGCGTCGCCTTACATCATAGATGAACACCAAAATAGAATTTAAATTCGAAGTAAGTGCTCAAAATGGCAGAGTCTGGTGCTGATAACGTGTTATAAAACTAAAGAGTGCAAAGCAAATAAACCAAAGACATGTATAGAGAGAGATTGATATATTATTCAACTTCAAACTGATGTACATAATGAACTGAAATCTCCTCTATTTATAGAAGAAAGGAAGCTGCTATGTAAGCTGCTACTACAAGTTGTTGTGTAAGCTGCTACTGCAAGCTGCTGTGTTAGTTGCTTGTAAGCTGCTACTGCAAGCTGCTGTGTAAGCAGCTTGTAAGTTGCTACTGTACCAGATAAAGATAACCTTCTACCGGGGGTAATATTTATCCATAACAGAGTACCGATTTGATAATCTTCTTTAGGAGGCTTATTTCCAATAAATAACTAAATAGATAAACATATTTACGGTGGGGTCCCATATGGATACGCTTCTTCAGGAAGCTTAATTACAACGGAGTACTAAGTGAACTTCCATAATATAATATATTTTTATAACATAACGAACATTGTATAAATTAATATTACTTACGGAAAAGTAAATCTTCAAAAACTCTGACCAAACGACTCCTTAGGTATTGGCCACAGTGGATTGTGTTTAGGGCTGCTTACGGATTGGACGGTTATTTACTCTTAACGGTTTGGTTTATCGATTATCGGCTTTTAAATGTATTAATCCGCTAGCCACCCGATAAGATATCGGGCGGATAGGTATTGATTTAGCTCTTATCGGGCGGTTTATCGGCCTAATTCAATCAAAATAAAATAAAATTTAGTCTCTGTATGTTTAAATAGGTGGTCGACGTACTAAGAGTGACGAAGCAGAAGAGACACCGTGATGGGTAAATCATCTGTCTAGAATCTATTTATGTTTATGCACATTGGACTTAGTCCATGTGAAAGATTTTTGATTGGCCGTTGTTAAAACAAATGTTCATCATGCTTAGACTTCTAGGATGCCTTAAAACCCAGGCAAAGTTGATGAAGCAGTGGTATAAGTGACTGGTGTTGTTATCTCGTTTCAGACAACAAATTCTGTCTGTTGCCACAGTTAGATGACTCCTTTTATTTGGCTTTCTTTTATTCTAATTCACTTTGATAGGGTACTGGAGGAAGAAGGATTTTTGATTATTTAATATATATATGGATAAAAATAAATTTTATATATATATATATATATATATANTAATATGGATAAAATTAAATTATATATATATATTCTCTTAATGGGTTAACGGATTATCCGTTAAGAAAATTGAATAATCTGCCCCCAAAACGATAAACCGTTAATAAAAAAAATTCAATCCGTTCCCTGTCCGTTAAACCGTTAACCCGATACCAATAAGCCATACACTTCGATTTCGATTCGGTTTTCAGTTTCGATTCGGTTTTGAACACCCTTATTTGTGTTTGTAAATGGAGTAGAAAAATATTTTATCATAAATTTCGTATCATTTTCTATCATGTGCTTTTCTTAATTTTTACTGTATTAATATAAATTTATATCACAGAGTAGGTATTATTCTATATTATATTTATAGTTTTATATGGCGGTATTTGGTTGGGTATAAAATTTAAAAATAAAAATTAATACTTTTAACATATATCAAAAGAATCCTAAAGTTTTGCCTTCAAAAATATTATGATATTTATATATAATTATAAGAGTATATCATTAAAATTGAAATAGAAAATAAAATGTTAAAAAGCTTCCAATTACACAAAAATGTCATTTTTTTCCCAACATAGTTTAAAGGGATATATCTATTATTTTTTGATTTTTTCGTCTATTATTGTTCGGTTTAATTTATTTATTTTCATTTGCCTCAGTTTTTAGTGTATTCTGTTTTATTAGTCATGGGATACGCAAAATGTAATTAGAAAATGATTATTTTGGTCCAAAATAAGTATTCTTTTACGTAATTGAGAAGGATTAACTTTATTTTTTTAAAATTGCTCTTATTTACATATTCTAATGAGTCAAGTTAACAATATACAAATTTTAATTAAAGGTAATTTAGCCAAAGTATCTTTTTTTTTTCCTCGAGGAATTAGCGTTTTCTTAAGGGTGTGCAAAAGACAAAAAATGTCACTTATTATGGACATGAGAGAATATTAATTTAACACCAAATCATACTAAAACCAAACTTCATATTGATTTTCGTATTATGATGGATGTTACGTTTTTGTTTAGTGTTTTAATTTCTCAAGTAGTTTCGGAGAGAAGAAAAAGAGAGGAAGAGAATGGCCAGCGAGGAGGTTTTGTCAAGTTGTGCAGACGGCGCCGGTGGCATTTCGGGAAATGCTTAGCATCGGCCGAATGTTCACACTTTTACTATTTTTCTGTTCTTTTGGCAGAAACAATTTTTATGAATACAGACGTAATATAATACTACATCATATTTTATTGCAACATAATCATTTTCGAGGCTAGTGTTTTCTTCACTTATTTATTCAGGGTACCCGCATCTTTTGAAACAACATAATTGATAACCAAAGAATATGCTAAAAAGGAACTTACATCTTTTAACAAAACTGAAAATGGTGACAATGCCAAATTCGCTTTATTCCCAAAATAAAGTGAACAAACGGTTATCACATTCTAAGGTTTTATTCCTTTTCGGATTTTTTTTTTGTATCAGCTATAATTCTGTTCACCTGGTATTTGTACTTCTGTTCAAATTTAAACAAAAAAATCATGATTCTCAACTCATTTTATTGATAACTAGGCTACACCCTTAGATACTTCGTTATTATTTCTTATTCCTTCAAATATTACTCAGAGTATATATATACAATAGACGCGCCTTGCTTAGAATCTCACTAGTTGCGTCAATGCCCCAAGTGCAAAGATAATTGCCGGACTCCAAAATTATGTTATGTACCCTTAGGTCCATCTTATTTGGATCTAAATAGAAAGAAGAATTAGTTAATTTCACACTCCGAAAGCATTTACACCTAATGATTTAAGTCATTGTTACCATTTCCTATATATTGAAACGTGGAAAAGGTTTCTTCCCAAATCCCTACTTGAAAAAGCAATTACTTTCACCTTATTATCTAACAAGATTAGTTTCTAGAATACTGCATATCATTATTAAGTAGAAATAGTTTTAGAGAAAAACATTAAGAACCAAAACAAAAATTAGAAGATCATAGTTTCGGAAGAAAAAAAATATATTGTATCGCCGTTTTCAAAATAATAGCGAAAAATATATATTTTACATGTGTATATATATACACATACGTTCTGTATGTTATATACAAAAAATATATAAATTTATAACTTTTTCGACTACCAAATATAAATAGTTTCTGGCGCAGGCTAAAAGTAAAAAACTCAAAAATATCAAGAAGTTCTTGAAATCCCAGAAATATTTTCAATAATATAAAAAGACTTTCGATCCCCGAAATATCTTTGCTTTTTTCTTTTTCTCCAATTATTGTGGATCTCCAATTGTCATCGACCTAGTGAATAAACTAAAACTCCCAGATTAATAATTTAATCAGAATTAGGAAAAGACGAAGGTCTCAATCATTCTTTGAAATGGGGATAGTCGTTGTTAACTGTCAGATTGTCACGTAGCATTAGTGTAATAATTAGCTAAATGTTGAGATTCCTTGAGGACTATAAAGGCAACCAGTAACCTTTTTGCCTGGCACAAAGAATTGGCCACGTGAAATCTATCATCACCCCTCACCAACGCACAAAGAAAAGAAAATATTTCCTCAGTTTCCTTCTAAACAAGGATTGTTTGCGCCCTAAATTTAATTTAACGAGAAAGGAAAAAAGATTTAACACAAAATATAAAAATATTCTTAAAACTTGTGATCTAACAGGGGTGTACATAAGTCGGGTTGATTCAGATTTTTCAATTATCAAACCAAATCAATTATGTCGGATTTTTAAATGTATAAATCAAATCAAACATAAAACCAACAAAAGTCGAATTTTTCAATCTCGGGTTTTCGACTTTTTTGGGGTGAAATCTTCCTAGCAGAAAATATATGTTCGACCAAAAAGTGTTAGGCTTTTTTATTGAACTAATTAAACAAGAATATTTGAGGCAAATCCTAGCCAAAGATAATTTTTCCTAGATCCAAGATAGGAGATAAGAATAAGCATGCATAACTAAACATAAAATTTAATTATCACAATGAACGAATCCCGTCGCATAAGAAAAAGATGATGATTTTGATGATATTAAATGATAACGAAGAATACATAGATAAAATGGGTCACCGTTCTTGAATAAGGTTGACCCCAACACGTTCGATATAATGCAACTAATGATGGACAATGAACATCTAAGCTTCCTTTCTCCTTTCTCCTTGACCAGGAGCCAGAGATGAATTATCTCTCCTTCTATCTTAAGATATGTCTACCAGTCTTTTTGAGTTTTTGCCAGCCTCTCCCTTAAGTTACTCTCTCCCATGATATTTATACCAAAATACTTTCTTTATCCAATGGTCCTTAACCGGAATACTTAAGTTCTTGGAATATCTAGGGGAATATTCCTCTAGAAATGTCTAAGGGTTGAACTAGCCGTTCAGGCTGAATGGAGTACTCGACCTCGACTGCAACCGAATCACTCGTTAGTGTATTGCTTCTCATGCGTGCCCTCGGCTCGGTTAGCTCTTGGTCGTCCTCCCTTAAGTGAGATCCTTCTGTTCAGATTTCGACATATACAGTTAGTCCCTCCGGCCGTCGAGGTTGCCTTTGGGCGAGCTTGGTAGGCGGACTATGCCAGTTACATTTTTTGAGGAATTTGAGAACATGGGCCAAAGGGTGATTCCCCTTTGTTGGCGAGTGGCGTGGTGACGCTTTAAAAGCCGCACCTGACCGTTACGTCAGTTTGAAATGACACTTTATTCATGCGTAATTATGGCGCACGTTCCCCACACGTTACGTCATTTCCCTCGCTTCTTCCATTTCAAAGTTAATGAGGTGGCGTTTGGGCTTTCTCGATTGGGGTGCCTGTGTCCTTATAAATAGGGATAGGCACTCCTCATCTGAATTGTTGTGTTTTAAAGCCCTTGAAGCCCGGTTCTTTTCTTCTTCGAATTTTCAGCTTCTGTGTTTTCTTCCTCTCCTTAGTATCCTTTGCTACTACCTTCATCTTTGTACTTCTTCTTCCCGCAATCAGGAAAATGGCCAACGCCCCTTCTGACCCTGTGATGTTGGCTGCGGATGCATCTCGCCATGAGGAAGGGGTGGCCATGGCGGAAGATGAAAACTTTCCCAGCGTGGACGAGATAATCCCACGCTCCGGGAAGGTTAGATCAAACTTTAAAAGCTTGCCTGAGGATGAACCTGAGCCTGTCATCTCTATGATGGACGCGGCGGCGATCACTGCGTTTAGAACTAAGTGGCTAATCCCGGCCCATGTTGAAATAGTTCCCGCTGATAGTGATGTAGTCGAAAACTCACCGCCCCGGGTACTGCGTATTTTACGCGCACCCGTTTGTCGTCAGCTACACGCTTCCTCTTCCCTTCTAGGCAGAGGATTTTTGCCGCTTTTACAATGTGTGCCCGGATCATCTCTCTCCGTATATATACAAGCTTTTCCTCATGCTTATCAAATACATGGAGTTGTCCAGCCGTGGTATTTCTCTACGCCATGTACTTCACCTCTTCGCCCAAATTTTTATAGGGGCATGATGATTCATATGCGCCACTAGGGAACCAAGGGGTTGGTGGTTAAGATGGACAATAAAGCTAATCGTCGCTTTTGGGAAAACTTCTTCTTCGTGAAGACGACGCATGTGGTATAGGACCCCAGGGGGTTCCCCGAGGAGTGGAATTTTGCTCGTAAGTGTTTCCCTTCTAAAATGGCTGTCGTTTACTTTGAGGGTAATCTGATCGTTCTTTTTCTTTCTTTGCAGCCCAATGGGATCCTTCACCAATAGTAAACATTCACGACTGGGTGAGTCGTGTTTTGCCACATACTATGGGGATTTGCGAATGGTCCCATTTCCATGAGAGGTTCGGACGTAAGCCTATGGCCGATGAGTCACATTCGGCTTTGATTGCTGGCTCTTATACCGTTATTTCTATCCTCTTATCTCTCTTTTTTGCGTACACGTCGGAGGGCGGCAAGGAGAGCGAGGGCTCCTACGCTCGCTTTCCGCCAGTTGGGTATCTCGGCCGAGTCCGTTCTTACTGTGGTTGCAAGTGAACCCGCTCAGACCTCCACTGTCTTGTAAATTTTAACTTCGCGCCAGCTTAGCCGCCCGACTGCCTCTCCCTTGGCGGGGGTTCCGGCTCCCGCAATTCATTTGTGGACGAGTCGTTGGAGGACGAAGACGATGAGGCCCCTTTGAAGAGACGGAAGATAGTGGCTGAGACCGAGGGACCTTCGAGAGGTGGACTCGCGTTGGCGATGTCCGAACCGGACGGGGGTACTGGTTTGGGCGTTAAGACCGTGCCTTCTCCGATCGTGGAATTGGCTTCTTTGGAAGGGGGACAGAGCTCGGATGTCGATGCAATCACTCTAGGTGGTCCGTTGACTTCACAACAGGCCCATGCCTCCTCTTCAGCCAATGAGAGGGCGAAAGGCGTGGTTGTAGATGACTACAAGTCCGGTTCGGACATTGACCCCGAGGACATAAGAATGTCTAAAGAGGGGTTCACTCGGGTGGAAGCGGGAGCGGACAGTTCCTCCAGCATAATCGAGATTTCTCCAGACTTAGGTTTGTTGGAGGACACAGTAAGACTGGTGCCCCAATTTGCCGTTCTTTGTTCTGGTACCGAAAACACGGCCCTTCAGGAGATCAGCGATGCTGGCCGGTTACGGGGCGTAGCCGGAATGGCTTTGAGGGTGAGTTCTTTATTACTTTCTTTGTTTCACATCTTCTACTCTCGCTGACTTCTATTCGTCCTCTTTTCTTTCTTCAGACTTTTATTTTGGAGACTGAGAGTCTCCGCCACAAGAAGAAGCGGGCGGCCGTCTTCCAGAAGGTGGTTTCAAAATACTAACGGTACCGTGACAAGTGCCGCGAGATGCATACACGACTTAGGGAAGGCGGCGATCCTCAGTTCCTTAGGGAGGAGTTGGAGAGAAAGGACGAGGACCTGATGCGGTCCATGGGCAGATGCAGCAAACTTGAGGGGCTGCTTAGGGCTAAAGAAGAAGAGCTCAAGGTGGGCAAGGGCATTTCAGCTGAGTGTGCTGATCTTCAGGCGAAGGTGGTCGCCCTACGGGTGGAGCTTGAGCGGAGTGATTCTAGGGTCGCCGGTCTAAGTGTTGAGCTGGTGGAGAAGGCGACCGAATTGGAGGGAAAAGTGGCCAAGTTGGAAAGAGTCGAAGGAGTCCAGGTAGCGACCTTGGCGAAGGCCGCGACATTGAAGGATTCTATCCGCGCTCTCGGGCTGAGCGCGCAACTGAGATGGGGACGACTACTCTGAGGGAGGAATGGTTTGATGAGAGAATTGGCGAGCTTGAGGGAGAGGTCTCGACCTTGGGTGATCAAATTGCTGCTCTCGAGGATGAGAGGGCTCAATTGTTGGCTTCGACTCCTTCTGTGTCTACCTTTACTGACGTTCCTCGCCATTTGTATGAGATGTGGATCCATGCTAAGGTTCAGCGGGATATATATAAGGGCTTGTTAGCAGCGGGGAATGTTCCCGAAGCCGCTTTTGAAGAAGTTCATGTGAAAGCGCGTGAGGTTGGCTTGCCTGCGGCTATGATCCCACGACACCGGAGGCCGATGAGGCTGAGGACGGACATGCCTTTGATGATGACCGTTCTGATGGAGAGGGTGATGGTGGAGAAGACGTCGCTGAACCCAGCGGAGAAAGAGATGATGACCTGGATGGGGGTGATGCTGAGTGAAACCTTTGAACTTTTAACTTGTCCTTTTCCACATAGTTCTTTTGTACTTCGTTGGTTGAGCAGGGGTCCCCTTTTGGCCCTTTTTAAGGCACTATCTTTTTTGAATAAAACAGTCGGTTCGTCTTTGATTTTATGTCTTTGGATCTTTCTTTTCTTTTCAAATTACTTGGATTTGCTCGCATTAAGTCCCTGACTTTTGGTCATCGATTCGAGCGGGATCGAATTTGACCTGCTTATTCGGTCGAGGTCGAACTTGAGTTATTAACTCGAGCGAGATCGTATTTGGTATGTTAATTCGAACGAGGTCAAATTTTGACTCATCCATTCGAGCGAAGTCGATTTTTGACTCGCTAGTTTGAGCGAGGTTGAGTTTCAACTTGTAAATTCGAGCGAAGTCGAATTTTGACTTGCCAGTTTGAGCGAAGTCGAGTTTAGACTTGTAAATTCAAGCGAGGTCAAATTTTGTCTTGCCAGTTTGAGCGAAGTCTATTTTGACTTGTAAATTCGAGCCAGGTCGAATTTTTGGGCGAAGACGAGTTTTGATTTGCCAATTTGGGCGAAGTCCATTTTGACTTGTAAATTCAAGCGAGGTCGAATTTTACTTGCTAATAAATTCGAGTGAGGTCGATTATTTTTCCTGTGTTGGCGTGACATGTAAACTTGGTGGAGTTACGTAAGAATTCCGTATGTTTTTTGCTTATTCATTTATTGGAGAAGGTTACATGTTACTGTACGATCCGTAGATACGTTCGAGGAGTTCCAGTCTATCTAGTTCCTCCATCGCTCCGCCTGGAGAGGTAGTCGATGAACTAGGTGATGAGTGTCACACTCAAGCCGGGATCGCGTGTGGGCAATATCAAATTTAACTGGTTGTGTCATCGTATAGTTGCTTTGGCGAGTGCGTGGATGGGTTTTCACACTTGTGTTCCTTCTGAGTACTGGAGAGATTCGTATGTCCTCCGAGCTGGTAATTCGGTCCCAATCTATTCAAACTTTTCCCTTTATGGCGTTAAGTACCAATTTGTTGGAGAGGTGGCTTCACTCATCCATTGCCTGCAGGATGATATGGCGTGGAGAGTGTTGTTTGGATGACGTTTGTTCTCTTGTTCGTGTAGTTGGGAGAGTGTTCCTGATCCTACCCCACTCATAGAAAAATAGCAAGTTAAACCCAAACAAAATTGTTCGTTACCTCGTCCTGATTGGTTGACGAATGGAGAGGGGCGCTGTAATATGACTCGTTTTGACCCATACTTGAATGATGGCTTCAGATTTGATCCTGACCCCGTGCTTAGCTTCGCCGTTAGTCGAATCTGGGAGTCTTGTGGAATGACTACTTATTTTTCCCGTTGGGATCTCGAGTTTGAGTCCCGGCCCGATCCAGTCCCAGGTATACAAAAATAAGGGGAACATAAGTCATACTGCAAACACACGAGTAGGGTAAGCTTGCTATTTCAAAGAATTACACAATAGGCTATCGTTCCTTCCTAAGAGAGAGAGGGCAGTGTACATAAAGTGTAGATTGGTATCTGATGTTAATATAGCAATAAGATGGAGGACGTTCCTAGTGCGTAATGACCATAATCCTATTTTGACAACTCACGTTTACGATATACCTGTTTACCCTCGAATCCGGATAACAATTGAATTTATATGGGGTTTTAAGGATCCGTGAACTAAAAGATACAAAAGGTTTTTAGGTTAAGGAAAATAAAGATAAAGACTCAACAATTGCTGTTAAAGTAAATAATCGCAGAATGTAATATTGCTTAGAACAATTGTGCTTGATGATCCACAAGAATTTAGAGAGATACCCATTTATACATTCTGATTAAGGGTAAAAATAAGGTAGGTAAATTGATTACATCGTGGATCCCTGTAATTACGCCTTAATGGCCTGAAGTGGTTGAGAAAATCACGTTTGGGCGAGATATCCGGCGACGCTTGGTTATCCGTTACGAGCCCGGCTTCCGACCTTGTGTGTTTCTCCATCCGGTGGTGATTCCTTTCGAGCTCTGTAACGGTCTCGAAATGACTCGATCTCGGTTGTAGACGTGGCCGTCGTTCTACCTTGCATCCAGGTCGGGTTCGATGGCCCCGACTTGCTCCGGACCGGATCCAACCCGGTCGGGCTCAAGCAAAAAAAAAGGGTATCACCCAATACAATACCAAATTAACCCCTTTAGCAAGATGTGGTTTTCACGTAGATATCAAAATATAATTTTGTTTTCGTGCAAAGATCTGATCTGGGTTTGTCCGGCTATTTCAAGAGCTTGCCTTAGATCTAGAGGAGACTAAAACTTTGGCTAGAAAATCCCCATAGACAGCGCCAAATTGTTCGACCAAAAAGTGTTAGACTTTTTTTATTGAACTAATTAAACAAGAATATTTTAGGTAAATCCTAGCCAAAGATAATTTGTCCTAGATCCGAGATAGGAGATAAGAATAAGCAGGCATAACTAAACATAAATTTTAATTTTAACAATGACCGAATCCCGTCGTATAAGAAAAGAATGATGATTTTGATAATACTAAACGATAACGAAGAATACATAGATAAAAAAGGTCACCGTTCTTGGATAAGGTTGACCCCCACACGTTTGATACAGTGCAACTAATGATGGACAATGAAGATCTAAGCTTCCTTTCTTCTTTCTCCTTGACCAGGAGCCAAAGATAAATTATCTCTCCTTCTTTCTTAAGATATGTCTACCTGTCTTTTTGAGTTTTCGCCAGCCTCTCC
The DNA here is from genome assembly GCF_001879085.1 of Nicotiana attenuata. Classification (NCBI taxonomy): domain Eukaryota; kingdom Viridiplantae; phylum Streptophyta; class Magnoliopsida; order Solanales; family Solanaceae; genus Nicotiana; species Nicotiana attenuata. The sequence continues at coordinate 30,588,742 of NC_031995.1, forward strand.
CTTTAGTTACTCTCTCCCAAGACCAAAACACTTTCTTTATCCAATGGTCCTTAACTGGAATACTTAAGTTCTTGAAATATCCTGGGGAATATTCCTCTAGAAATGTTTAAGGGTTGAACTAGCTGTTTAGGCTAAATGGAGTGCTCGACCTTGACCGCGGGCGAATCACTCGTTAGTGTATTGCTTCTCAGACGTGACCTAGGCTCGGTTAGCTCTTGGTCGTCCTCTCTTAAGTGAGATTCTTCCCTTCAGTTTTTGACCTATACAATATATAATGCTCAAAGCATATTGTAGTCCTAATAGGATACAACTACATAAGGTGTTACTCAAGAAAATAACACAAAATAATGTGAGATGAGTCATGACATTATACTAAAATTTTCAATAATAAAGATAATGCATAAAAGATATATAACTAATTAGTAAGTCATAATGAAAATAAACATAATCTAAAAGTATTAAGTCAAGCTAAATAAGTATGACTAATATAAGTAGGACTAATAAGTACTAAGTATTATTTACATGACTAAACAATAAAAAAAAGTATGTATTTTCACTATCTAAACGATGCAAAACTAATTTTTTTTTATAGGAGGAAGAAGCAGATGGAAGACAGGGTCACTTGTGAAAGAACTAGCCGTCCAATACTATTATCATTCCTACAATTGAATTAATTTTTTCTGTTGGCATTACTATTAATATGGTTTTGCTTTGGGTTTTATTTGAGTTACTAACATTTGTAAGCTATATAACATATTGGACCATTCAAATATTCTAAATCCAAGCTTGAAATAATGGGAGAAATTAAAAAATAGCTAGATTTACAAGTGGTCATTCAAAAATAACCACAATCTCAAAAGTAATCGAAACTTAGCCACTTTTCATGTAAAGATAAATCTGATCGAAAATACTGTTCAAAATCCGGAATATACTCCAGCATATTATACTGGAATTCCAGTATAATATACTAGAACTCTAGTATATTATGCTAGAATTCCAGCATAAGTAATTAAGTATATTGGAACTTCAGTATATTATACTGGAGTTCCAGCATAAGTATATTGGAACTCTAGTATAATATACTGGACTTCCAGCATAATATACTGGAGTTCCAGTATAATATACCGGTCCAGCATAATATGCTGGAAGTTCATACACAGGTGCTCCAATCTCTAGTATATTATGCTGGAACTTTCCGCATGTTGGAGTTCCATCATAATATGCTGGAAGTTAATACACAGGTGCAATGATCTCCAGTATATTATGCTGGAACTTTTCGTGTTGTAGCAAAATAATGGCTGTTTTTCAATGACTTTGCAAACACTGCTATTTTTTAATGACCAGTCCGAAAACTGGCTAGCCCGTGCTATTTTACTTAAAGGGAGAAATTCAAAAGTCAGATTTACTAGTAGTCACTCAGAAATAGCCACACTTTCAAAAGTTATCGAAATTTAGCCACTTTTCATGTAAAGATAAATCTGAACAAAAACACTGTTCAAAATCTAGAAAATACTCCAGCATAATATTCTGAAATTCCAGTATAATATACTAGAACTCCAGTATATTATGTTGGAGTATACTGGAACTCCAGTATATAATACTCCCTCCGTTCCAATTTACGTGAACCTATTCCTTTTTGGTCCGTTAATAACTGTGGATTTTAGCCTATTATTTGCTCTCTTTTTGTGTTTTGGGCCAAAAATGTGTGAAGGTATTCCCGGAAACTAACTTAATATGCTTGCTTGCAGGGATTATTTAAAATGAGCCAAAAGAGCCATACTCAACTCATAGGAGTCAAAACTGGAACAAAAACCAAGAATGTGCCAACAGATGAGAACGGGCGAGGATTGTGAGGCCGCAAAAGTATCAATGCGGCCACGTCCACTATTTCAAGGTCCGTGAAATGAAGAATCGTAGAGTGCATTTTCAGGCCAAATGTTAAGCGAGGTCCCCGCAAGAAATGTGCGGCCGTGAAAGTCTCACCGCGACCGCGATGGAAATTATGCGGACCGCTGTGCATGAAGTTCAGAGAGCTTACAACTTGAGCAAAAGAAGGAAGTGTGGTCCGCGTTAGAATTACGCGGCTGCAGAAGTCCACTACGCGGCCGCGATGGAAATTATGCGGCTCGCGAAACCATGCTCAACCCAGATCCTGAAGTTAAAAGCGCGGACCGCGGTGAGAATTACGCGGCCGCGAAACCTCCACATGGGTATTTTTGTTCGGAAATTTCAGCTTTGTATAAAGATCTTTTTAACATTTTTAGGTTAAGTTATATTTTTGCTGAGCACGTGAGACGGCTAGAAATTCCATTTTGGGCAATTTTGTACTAGAATTATCTCTCAACATTAGATTTTCATTTTATAATATAGTATTAGGAATTTTATCTTTATTTCTTCTTTAATTTCTGTGATTTCGATTAGTTGCTAAACCCATAGCTAGAGTTGTGACCCAACCCAATGTGGGTATTTGACGGCTCTTGAATTTTAGGGCTTGAATGTGTATGAGTTAGTAGTATTTAGCCTAGTTCTTGCTAGAACTATGAAATTAGTGGTTGCAAACACTGATTCACGCCTTTATGACTTAGTCTCTACTTGAGAAAGAGGGACTAAGTCTAAGAAAACTAGGCTAACAAGGAATTGGGGTGAACTCAAGAAATTGATAGCCCCAATTAAAGGGTTAAACCTAGGAAGAGTAATACCCGACTTGAGCTAATATCATTTGTATTGCATGAATACCCATTTGGACTTGAGAAAGCCAAATTAGGCAAAATCACTCAAACTACCGAGAGGTATAGAGTAAGTACCCGGGTGTGATAGCTATATTACGACCCCAATTAATCATATGATTGCCCTAGATTCTTGCTACCCGTTAGATATCCACCTAGGTTAGCCACTACCCTAGTCCCTTTAAACCCTTGAAAATCAACAATAAAAGCATTGTACTTAGTTTCAAATATTGCATGTTATAGAATCGAAGTAGAAGTAGAAAACAAACCAAACATTTGTAGAGGTGTAACTAGATTCAAAGCCCGCATTTAGCTTAGATATAAACCTAATTCCAATTATTAACTCCATGTAGATTTGATCCCGACCTAGTTGGGTTAAAACTGCATCGACCATCCTCTCTAATTAATAGTAATGTAGGCTTGGACTCGATCAATTTTTGGCGCTGCTGCCGGCGAGTTAGACGGTTTTAGCTGTATATCTGAGTATTTGTGTGTTTTGTTTTTCTATCCTTCCATTCTTTTTTCTAACTTGTGTGTGAATTGCTTTTAGGTAACAACGAAGCTCTCGGAAATTTGCCATTAGGGGAGGAGGTAGATGATGATCACATAGATGAGACTCAACCTGAACCTCAAGTACAAAGGAGAGGCCGACCGCCTCATGATAATATTCCAAACCCTCCCTCACCTCCTCCAAGGGCAGCACACCGGGTGTTGCCCAACGAAGGCTATACAAGTGTAATAGTCCCACTCCGAATTAGGGTGGGCAACTTTTAAATAACCAATGTGATGCTTACACTCTTGGAACAGAGGGGTTGATTCACCGGAGCTCCACACCAAAATGCCTAAAAGCATCTCAAAGGTTTTGTTGACACGTGCTGGGGGAGAAAGCAAACTAACGTCTCTGAGGACGCATTGAGGTTAAGTCTTTTCCCATTTTATCTAAGGGGGGACGCTTTGGATTGGCTTGAAAGGTTACCCAACCATTCCATCACCACTTGGGATGAGTTGGCCGAGAAGTTCATCGCAAAGTTCTTTTCTCCGGGACATATAGTGATGCTAAGAGATGAGATACTTGCTTTTAAATAAAACAATGAAGTTACGTGAGATTTGGGAGAGATATCAAACAATGGTAAAGGAGTTCCTAAACAACGATATGACTGAGGCCATGATCCAACAGACCTTCTACAGGGGGATCAACACTACAAACCAATGTTTAGTTAACGAACTTGTCGGGGGGAACTTCAAGAACACGCCATATGCTGCAGCGTGTGAAATACTTGATGAGATGGTGGATACCTCTTTGGCGTGGAAAAGTCGAGCTAATGTTCCACAAGGTGATCCTAATGATATTCACCTACACAAGGAGCTCCATGACCACGGCTAAGCTATAGCCGAGTTGACTACTACCGTGAACCAATTGGCCAAAGCTCAGTTGCAACAAGTTTAAGTGCCTAAACAAGTGAATCCATGGTAGGAGTGAATATGATGATCAACAAGAGAAGGCAACGAGGTCAACAAGTTCAAAACAATCCAGACCAATTTGACCAAAGTTGTAGTGGGTACAATCAAGATGATTCATATGATGATCAAAGTGATGAGGTTCAATATGTGAACAATTATTAGGGTCAACGGGGCAATGCTCCGAATCAATAACAGTGGAGATCCCAAGGAAATTGGGAAAGTCATTGTCAACAAGGAAATTGGAATAGTGGAAACAACAACAACCAAAGAAATTGGGGGGAACAACAACAATCAAAATTAGGGTAACCAAGGAAACGAAGGCAATTGAGGTGGAAACAATAATAGTAATTGGGGAGGCAATAACAATCAAGGGGGTTGGACCAACAATAATCAAGGGAATCGGGGGTCGGGCTTTCAAAGTCCTCTGATGTATCAACAACCGAACAACCCGCCTCCATATCCATCACAAGGTCCTAGCTCTTCCAAGAATGAGATGGAATGGATTGAGACAATGTTTGAGCAAATGATGAAGAAAAATGTCGACTCTGATTCCCAATTAGCTTCCCACAACACTTCTATCCGCAACTTGGAAGTCTAACTTGGCCAAATTTCTCAAGCTTTGAACACTCGCCTTAAGGGGGAACTACCAAGTGATACGATAGTAAACCCAAAGGGTGAGAACAATACGGGCCATGCTATGGCGGTGACTATAAGAAGTGGTAGAGGTGGAGTTGCTAGTACCCCTAATCAAAGAAAGGTTGTGAGTGATGATGTGATGGTGTAAGATGATGATGAGCCGAGCAATGATGTGAAAGTGAATGATGAGAATGTGAATGAAGAAGTGAGGATAGACATTGATGACAACGTGGAGGAGACACAAAATGATGTGAACCCGTCCAGGGAATATGTGATAGACATACCAGAAACGGTAGTGCCCAAAGCCAAGGCTCCTTTGCCAAGGCCTCCTCCACCATATCCTCAAAGTCTCGGAAATCAAAACAATGAGAATCAGTTCAAGAAATTCATTGATATGATGAAAATTTTGTCCATAAATGTGCCTTTGGTTGAAGCTCCAGAACAAATGTCGGGATATGCCAAGTTCATGAAGGACTTGGTAACTGTTGATACCCAATTTTTCCCTATGTATTTTACACTCAAAATACTTTCAAAATAGCATGTGTATGCATATATAAGCAAGAGTTTTGGTATTTTTTCCTAATTTTTTAAGATTTTCAAAATCAATTATTGTCTATTTTGGCAGTACAAAATCCAATAATTGTTCCCAAAATTATCACTTTGGTGAATAATTTATTTCTATTCTCGTACTTACACCAAAATATAATTAAGGTGATTTTTGCATATTTTTATAAATTTATTTGGTATTTTTAAAGCTAAATTGCATATAATTGCAATTATAGCCTATTTTACGATTAACAGCATTTTACAGTTACAAAATCATTCCCAGTATTTTTAGATCAATATTTATATATTATTAATTAGTTCAGTTCTTATAATTTGTTTTTAAAATCATTTAAACTATTTTTATAAAATAAAAGGGGGAAAATTGGCTATTTAACACATAGCCATTTCTATTTCAATTACAGCCTCAATTTAACCCCCAATTCTACCCTAATTAAATGACCCAACTTCAAATTTTAACCCAAACCCCACGACCCATTTTTAGACCCGCCCAGCTTCTCTTTTAATCCTAGCCGTTGATCATTTTGATCAACGACCATGATCCGTTCTTTCCTTTTTAATTCCCATACCCCCTTAACCCTAATTCACTCTATTAGATGTGCCACCTTCAAACTCTCTTCACCTCCCAAATTCTCTCAAGGCTCCCCGGAACCCTAGCCTCCCCTACCTTGTTCCACCATGTTTTCACCGGCGTCCATGGCTTCTCAGGCCATGGACAGCCTATACCCACCTCCTATGGCTCCTGCATGCCTGTTGTTCGAAGGATCGAGGCCAGACCTCGAGGGTCTTCACCCAGGCCTTCACGGATTCGAAGATTCCGGCCATCTCCGGCCTTGCTCCGGTGGCTCTTAGTCATTTGAGCCTGTTTATGACATTATCCGACTTAGATCGGGTATTTTCGAAGCCTTTCTCATCTCTAGGGTTCATCTGGAACCCTAAATATCGAGGTTCTCTCCGATTATTTTAGATCTGTTACATGTTTGCACTGTTGCTTAAGTTTCTTAAACCTTTTTTTCGATTTTCTTTCAAAAAGCACTTCTTTTCGATTAGGGTTTCTGGAAAGTCCTTAAAGTGTTTCTGACTCTTCTTCTTCTCTTTTCTTGGTGTGAATCGATCCCTGCTATGTTCTTACTGGCTCTTTTCTGACTCACATGCCTTTTGTGTGTTCTTATATTTGCTTTGTTATGGAGTTTATTTTGTTATGCTCCGTTCTATCTCATACTGGTTTTTCACCATGCTCTCTCATGTCTATCTTATGTGTTCCTCTACTGTGTTTTCCTAATGAGTTTTGATCCTTTGTTTGCCTTTACCGGACTTCGCCTGGATTCTTTCTAGATGTGTTTCATCGACTGTTTCTTTAAGTTTACACTACCTGAACTCATTTAATTTTCAAGCTTTCTTGAAATTTGTTTCCTGTACTGGTTCCTATGTTCTACTTGCTATTGTGCTTGTATGCTTCTCATGAGACTCTGAAAGGGTCTCTGAGCTCATCTCGATAGTTTGCCTCTTCATCTCTGTATCAAATTCGAGTTTAAAAACCCTAGGATTTGGGGGTTTTCTTTGGCTAAATTTGGTTTTATGTCTGGACAAGGGTTCTACTTTGAAACCTTGAACTCTCAAACTCACTTCGAGTTTATGAATTGAATTTGAACCTTTTTCTGCGTTTGTGATTTTGAAACCCTCTTGCTTGACATGTCTATGTGTTTTATACGAGAGCTTCTCTTTCAAAGGTATTGCCAACTGTTAATTGATTCTGAATTCCTTTAATGTTGCTTATTTGATTGTTACTGATTTTTCCCTAAATTAAAACTTTCCTTTTACCTCTTTTCTGACTCGAGCAAGGCTTTCAATGGGATTCTTTACTGGTTATTTTACTGATTCCCTTTCCTTGTTTTACAAATCAAGTACCACCATGTATTTACCCTTATTTGTCTACCTTGCACGAGGTATTTACTTGATTTTCTTCCTTAAATAACTTCTGCCCATTACCGTTTGAATTTGGACTCCTTAATTAAAGGAAGTCTATATGCTGATTGATTTTAATTGGTACATAGTTCCTTAATTATTACTAAACTGTGATTCTTGCCTTATTTGCTACACCTGTTTGCAATTATAAATACCCTGCTCTTTCATTAACACACACACGATTTTTAATCATCACAACTCTCTTCTAAAACTTACACTCTTGCTTCTTGATTGCAATTTGGCTTCCCTAAATCTACTGTTTCTTCCTACTTGCTCTTCTGAACTGGTATGTCCTACTTTTGATTCAAGCATCAAAATCCAATGTGTTTACTTACAAGCTTTTATACCCATGCCTACTTTACTGCTTTGTAGAGTTCAACTTTAAAGTAATACTTATGTCTTGCTATCTGTTGCTGCAATGAATCCCTATCCCCATCCCCCTTTTATGTGCTTGGGCTGTAGTTTAAGACATGGCAATATACAAAGTTATTGTCATGGATTAAGACTGGGTCCTTTGGATCCCCAGCCTCTTTCAGTCTCCCATAACCCCATTTCCCTTATGTGTATAGAGTTAAGGTATAGCCTGGCAGCCTATAAATTGTTGTCCATGGCTGAACCTGACCCTCAAAGGGTCCTAACTCTCTAATTTTTAAGCTGACAAGCTGGTCAGGGTGTGCCAACATTCCAGTTGCTAGACATGACCACCAGCCTGCCCTGGCTCCCCCTAATTCCTTTTCATTGCACTTACACTTACTCCTAAGACCTTAAGTCCTTCCCCCCTCCTGTGAGCCATGCCTTGGGACCTTGAGTTCCTTTTGAACTTGGACACTTGAGGGCTGGCCCTTCCACACTGCACTATAATCTGTTCTGCAATAATATTTGGGGTGTAAGCACTTCCTGGAACTCTTGAAGTTCCTTGGAACTTTGACACATCCCAAATAAGAGAAAGGCTTTGAAAAATCCAATCCTGGAAGTTGGTTTATCTCATATTATTAGACTTTGAGTCTGGATTAGGCTTATTAGATGTAGATGTAATCATTGATGTATTTTCATTTAATCTTTTGATTCACTTGGTCTGTCATAAGCTTTGTAATGAACCTTGTAATAACTACTGGGGTATAGTGAAAAGGGATGGGATAGAATGCATGCCAAAGGGGTAGATACCATGCCTATAGGGTGTATATTTTCTCAATTCTGCATTTTCACGTAGATACCATGCCTATAGGGTGTATATGTTCTCAATTCTGCATTTTTCACGTAGATACCATGCCTATAACATGTCTATAGGATTAATACTTTAAAATGCTGCATTCTTCACATAGATACCATGCTCATAGGTTTTCTGCACTTCGCAATATATACCATGTCAATAAATCACTGCTAAAATTCTGCACATCACGTAGATAATATGCCTATAGGATTTTCCTGCATTTTTTGCACGTGCCTCTGTCATTAGGCAATTCAACTTATAGGGCCTAAAATAAACCAATCATATCAATGACCTGCTTAGAAGATCTCTGCATAACAAGATTCGTAAAACCTAGAAAGCATGCCTATAGGAGTAATCGATTAAAATCTGAAATTGCCCACTCATCTTTAAAATCAGTAGTAACTCGTTTAAAGTGCTCGCAGAACTTACGATGTTGTAACTTAAATATTTTTTGCAATCAGTTCGTTCTTCCCCCGTCTTTGAATTATTAGATATCATGCATATAGACCCTGTTTAATGCAGATAGGCAGTTAGATAATTAATTAACGGTCAGTTTTTCTGCAACTACATCTAAGCAGGACTAATTCGGACTCCTATCTAGAAATATGTGGTAGATCAATTCTTCCTACGCTAATTTTAATCAAGGACCTAAACAGTATGTGTAAGACGTGCTAAACAATTCGTTTCTCTAAATGAGGAGGCCTACTTGAGCCTTTAACTGTTTTATCTCCCCATTAAGTGTATTATGTGTTTTTGATTGTCGCCTTAGAATTTTATCCTTTTAAACCTCTGAAAATCCAAGCTTCCTCCCTTTAGGATTATTAGTCCTAAAAGCCTGCAGGACTGATAGTTGGGATGGGTAATAGCACGCTGTAGGTAGCGATACCATTCCGCGATTAATACCTTAACGGGGTGGGAAGGGTAGACATGGAGATGATGATCACACGATAACACTATGCGTACGATTGGTTACCGGTGTTGTGTGGATGATCCATGTGATTTATAAACCTAGGACCCCTTTCCTTATGTTACTTTGTTTAGTATCAAAAAAATTCTGTCTTTTCAATTACCCAAAACTCCCCTTTAATTTTTTTTCACTGCATTATTCCTTTTCCTTTTTAACTTTTTCTTCTTTGTTTATTCAATGTCTTGATTAATTCTTGCACTTAGACTCTCCCTCAAACAAATTATAGATTCCAACATGCTTGTTTGCAACCCTTATGTGTAAATTTATCTGTATACTTGTTTACATTAAAGTCACAACATAGCATGGACGGGAACCACACTAGTGGATCTTGAGGGTGCCTAACACCTTCCCCTCGAGATAATTTCTAGCCCTTACCCGAACTCTGGTTTTCCAATTCAAAACCCTTAGTGTCCTAATGCACTTAATCATTAGGTGGCGACTCTTCAATTCCCAAACGGGAATAGAGTTGTCTTCCCAAATGTTGTAAACCCGATTTCGCTTTAGAAAAAGGGGGTGTCGATAGCATGGCGACTCTGCTAGGGATTCTTTAGGCTTTTACCACTTCATGTTATATGTGACTTTACTGTTTTCTTTATTGCTTTGTTTAATACCTTTATTCGAAACTAACTTGTCTTTTGTTTCTTTTTCTTTAACGCTTTCATTTACTGCTTTCCTTCAATACCGTTGTAATTTCTGAGCAATTATTGTAATCATTATGAACGTGAAAATACGTGACAATTTGTTTCATTCTTGTAATTGCATCTTCAACATCATATTCCACTCGTGCCAAACAAATACCATAGCAACGCTTGATGAGTTGTTGTGCTCTTCCGATATTATTACCCCCTAAATTTGACAAAGGCATATTTGCGATAAAACTAGTCGATCAGCGGTGCAGTCGACGGTTCCGTGCCTTTCCCTCTTGAGTTATCCGCTCAAGGGTACCGGTCTAGCACCTCATAGAAACCTTATTCTATTTAATTGTTCATGCATCACTGTCAAACCTAGTCGAGTCAGTTATGCTGTCCACATAATGACTCTTTAAGATAGTCCAAAGTCCACTGGGTTCCCCTGGAACCCAAACGGACAACACCATTGTTCTGTGCATTTATTTGGAGAACTAAATGCCATTATGCTAATTATTGATTTAAATAGTTGAGTCCGGTTGGGTAAGGGACTAACACTTTGTCTAGCAGAAATGAGGCACGAAATCCCCAGATTCGACATGGTAAACAATATTTACCCGAGGTTGCTAAGTTGGTGGGAGGACCTTCATTCCAGTGACCGGACTCTCGTCCGAAAATACTTGGGAAATTTGCGCTCTCTTTTGGAAATTCAGCCGGACAACAAAATCATAGAGGCTGCAACTCTATTCTGGGATGGTGACAGATCTGTGTTCCGCTTCGGGGACCTTGAAATGACACCTTTGCTGGAGGAAATAGGAGGTTTAGCCGGTATTCCTTGGGAGACTCCGGGTTTGCTCATGCCAGAAAACCGCAAGGGTAGGGGTTTCTTCAAAATAATGGGGTTGAAGAGAAACTCAGATTTGACTTGTTTGAAGGACTCCTATATTCCTTTCGACTATCTGTACGAGAGGTACGGTCATAGCAAGTCCTACCGCACCTATTCAGATGAATTCGCCCTCACATCACTAGGGCATATCCACATGAGGGTTTTCGTCTTTATGTTCTGCTTCTTGGGAATGATAGTGTTTCCTATGAAGAAGGCTAGGATCCACACCAGACTAGCCATGGTCACCAAGACATTGATGGAAGGGATTGGAGGGCAGCCTTTCAGCATAGTGCCCATGATTGTTGCTGAGATCTACCGAGCTTTGGAGAACTGTCAGCGAGGAGCCAGTCACTTTGAGGGTTGCAACTTACTACTCCAACTATGGCTTATAGAACATCTCCAAAGGGG
>NC_031995.1:30601359-30613339 GCF_001879085.1 Nicotiana attenuata
TAACGTTAGCGACTTACTTACGTCACTACGTCCATACCTACCTACCACCAACGAAGTCTAACGGGACCGTCCCCAACCTCCTCCTCCTCCAAGTCCTATAAAAAACAGGGGCAAAGCAAAAATGGAAGATTTGAACAATGCCAGAAAGGAGAATTCGGTTGAAAGGGTAGAGGTTCCTCAGGGTATTCAGGTATCCAAAGAAAGTGCCGCTCAGCTCGAACAGAAGTTACTGAAATTTCAAGAAGAACTAGACCAAGTTCGGAACTTGGCGAGTCTGTCGTTCTCCCTCACTACTCCCGACAGCAACTTTCAACACTCCATGCCTCTACAGAACATCCCGAAGACGCAGAAACAACCCGCTACTCATCAAAATTGCAACACATGCCACAACAACACTCCACTCCTCATCCCTGAACCATCGAATGATTATCCCCACCACGCTCCATCTATGTGGAAACCCTACCACAATACACTCAACCCATTACAAACACACCGGAATCTGATAACAAAGACTCTCTCATCAAAAACCTGACAGCCGAGCTCAAGAAATTAACTAGCCGAGTCCAGGGCGTTGAAGGAAACAAAGGCATTGAAGAGCTGAATTATGAGGATCTTTGCATTCAGCCAGACGTCGAACTTCCCGAGGGGTACAAACCTCCCAAGTTCGAAATATTTGACGGCCCGGGGGATCCCAGAGTCCATCTGAGGACATACTGTGATAAGCTGGTCGGCGTAGGAAGAGATGAGAAGATTCGCATGAAACTCTTCATGAGAAGTTTGAAAGGCGATGCGCTATCTTGGTACATTAGCCAAGATCCCAAGAAGTGGACGAGCTGGGTTGGAATGGCGTCCGATTTCATGGACAGGTTCAGGTTCAATACAGAAAATGCACCAGATATCTTCTACATCTAGAATCTGAAAAAGAAACCCACTGAGACATTTCGCGAGTATGCTACTCGATGGTGATCCAAGGCTGCTAAGGTTAGGCCGGCCTTAGAGGAAGAACAGATGAACCGATTTTTCGTTGGAGCTCAAGATACGCAGTATTATGAGAGGTTAATGTTGATAGAGGGCCAGAAATTCTCCGATATCATCAAGCTAGGAGAAAGGATTGAGGAAGGCATTAAGAGCAGTATGGTCACTAATTTTGAAGCACTGCAGGCTACCAACAAAGCCCTACAATCTGGTGGCGCGTCCAAGAAAAAGGACGTGAGTGCCGTGATGGTTGCACAGAGAACTAAGACCCCAGTAAAATACCAAGCCTACCCGGTACCCCCTCTCACATACCAGCCTATCCCCAATTACCAAGCACCTCCGCCCTCTTACCAAATTCCTGCCTACTAATCATTCCCCTCCCCCACATATCAACCTACCTCACCAAGATATTCCCAAACTGCACCCGTCTACCAAGCCTATAACGCTCACTACCAATCACCTCCTGGCCGCCAAAACTTCCCTAGGCCACACCCTACCTTAGACCGTAGACCTCCCAAGTAATACACCGCCATCGCCGAGCCAATCGACCAACTATATGAAAGACTCAAAGTAGTCGGTTATGTCACCCAAATCCCTGTTATAACTGCAGAAAATCCTTCCCAATGGGTCAATCCAAATAAAACCTGTGCGTACCATTCTGTCATGAAAGGGCATACCATTGACGAGTGCCGATCTCTGAAAGACAAAATCCAAGCTCTAATTGACAACAAAATCATCGTGGCCAAGGAACCTGCTCCTAATGTTCGCAACAATCCTTTGCCTGATCATAAGGGTGGTGGTGTGCATATGATCGAAGTAGAAGATGATTGGGACCCCAAAGGGTCAATTGGATTAATTGCCGAAGGTGACGAGCCCAAGAAACCAACAGTCATACTAAATCCAATCGTAGTCCAGATCCAGCCCTCTGGGGATGCTGAAGTAAACATGTCCGTGCCTCTCGATTTTGAAACATCGTCCTCCATAAAGACTGCAGAGCCAATTAAGGTGGAGTTTGGGTCTCCAAAAGCACCTGCACCATTCGAAGTTGCTGTGTTGCCTCCCAAAACGAGAGTGCCCATTCCTGTGGCAATGTCAGCCGTAACGCCATTCCATACACAGGCCATTCCTTGGGATTACACCGCCGAGGCAAGAAGGAAAGGAAAGACTAGGTCTGGAGAAGCAATTGCAGCGCAGGGTATGACCAGGACTGGCAGAATTTATACTCCGGAGCACTTAGTTGAATCAAGTAAGCAGGCCTCTGGACGGCCTATTAAAACTGGGCCCGATGATCTCTGGCGGAAGATACAGGCAAAAGAATACTCAGTTGTCGACCAATAAAAAAAAACACCAGCACAGATCTCCATTCTAGCTCTACTGCAAAGCTCCGAGACACACAAGAACGCCCTGATGAAGATACTGAGCGAGGCATACGTACCCAGCAATATAACTGGAGGAGAGATGGCAAACATGGTCGGGCAGGTATTGGAGAGTCATAAAATCACTTTCCACGAGGATGAGTTGCCCCCTGAAGGTTTAGGCCACAACAAAGCGTTGCACATCACTATGCAATGCGAGGACTATTTCATCACCAGGACTTTGATTGACGGAGGGTCCAGCCTCAACATTTGTCCACTGGTGACCCTCAGAACATTAGGGAAGAGTCTGCATGAAATCAAGGATGGGGCTATCAACATCAAAGCTTTTGATGGCTCCCAAAGGTCCACTATTGGGGAAATCAGTTTATGTTTGCAAATGGGGCCAACTTGGTTCGATGTTGATTTTCAAGTAATAGACATCCCAGCATCCTACAACTTACTACTAGGACGACCTTGGATCCACGCCGCTGGAGCCGTAGCCTCAACCCTGCACCAGGCAGTGAAGTTCGAGTGGAATCACCAAGAGGTGATTATTTATGGTGACGGGAGTAACCCCATATACAGTCGTCAAACCATCCAAGCAATTGAAGGAAGAAGGAAACTAGGAGGAGAAACCTACCACCAGATTGAGCAAGTCAACGCCGTGGACAAAAATAAGTGGTGGGATGACAAGATAGAGAGTATACTAAACTGGAGCGGGTATGAACCTGGCAAAGGGCTCGGCAAGAACCTCCAGGAATCACCAAGCCTATCAAACTGAAGAAGCATGGCACCACTTTCGGGTTAGGGTATGGATACACTTGGCAAGAATTCAGGAACTGGTCGCCACCATGGCGCGGCCCTTACTATCCGCTGGAGCACCCGATACCCCGCCTGGAGCAGACTTTCCAGCCGGCAGACATCTTATATGGGTCAGAGGAAGATGAAACATTGGCCGCAATGAAGAACCTGTTTTTGGAAGATGACGATATGGACTGTCACGTCATTCTCGAGGAGGAAGGGGAGGAAGGCCCTTCCATACAGGCGGTGAGCCGAGGGGAGCGCCTCAACAATTGGTCCATAAGAACCACCAAGGCCCAGAGAGCTTCGGGGTAGCAAGGATGAACAAAGCATTATCTTTTACTTTTCGCTAGTTGATTTCCCTTCAGTATTATCTTTAAATTTTGATAAAAAAGCTCCGATGTTCAAAACAATTTTGGAATTTATCAAAGCATTTCAGTTTCTTATATATGTCTCGCTCTTATTATTTTTTGTCATTTATTTTACTTTTACACAGCATTACTATTACTTATATTGATGAACCGATGAATGTGACATGCGATGAGATAACGCAACAAACGGATATAGACTCAGAAGAGGATGAGATACCAGAAGAGGTCATTAAAAAGGTCGAAGACTTTGAGAATAGACCTAAGTCTAATCTGGACGAAATCGAGGTCATCAACTTGGGGGATACAGAGAATGTCAAGGAAACGCGCATCAGTGTTCACGTATCACCATCAGAAAAGGAAGAGTACACGGAGTTCTTAAAAGAATATGAGGACATATTTGCCTGGTCATATGATGATATGACCGGTCTCAGTACATCTATTGTAGCTCACAAACTGCCAACAGATCCGACGTGTCCGCCGGTAAAGCAGAAGCTCAGAAAGTTCAAGCCAGACATGAGCTGAAAATCAAGGAAGAAGTCACCAAGCAAGTCAAAGCCAAGGTCCTCACCTCAGGGTAGTGGAGTACCCGACATGGTTAGCCAACATTGTGCCAGTGCCAAAGAAGGACGGGAAGGTCAGAGTCTGTGTCGACTACCGGGACCTCAATCGGGCCAGTCCGAAAGACGACTTCCCCTTGCCGAACATACACATCCTGATTGACAACTGCGCCAAGCACGAGCTGCAGTCATTCGTCAATTGTTTTGCTGGGTACCATTAGATATGGATGGACGAAGAAGACGCGGAGAAAATGGCTTTCATTACGCCATGGGGAATGTATTGTTACAAGATGATGCCGTTTGGATTAAAGAATACTGGTTCCACCTACATGAGGACCATGACTACTATTTTCCATGACATGATACACAGAGAGATCGAGGTGTATGTAGATGATGTCATCATTAAATCCAAGAAAGCCACCGACCACATGGAGGATTTAAGAAAGTTCTTCAACGGATTGAGAAGGTATAACTTGAAACTGAATCCCGCTAAATGTACATTCGGGGTTCCAGCCGGAAAACTGCTTGGGTTCATCGTATGTCGACGAGGAATAGAACTGGATCCGTCAAAGGTTAAATCCATTCAAGAATTACCACCTCCAAAGAACAAGAAAGAGGTTATGAGTTTCCTGGGGAGACTCAACTATATCAGCCGGTTCATAGCTCAGTCCACTGTCATTTGTGAACCCATCTTTAAAATGTTGAAGAAGGACGCTGCTACCAAATGGACTGATGATTGCCAGAAAGCATTTGACAGAATCAAGGAATACCTGTCAACGCCGCCCGTCTTGGTTCCGCCCGAACCAGGTAGACCTCTATTGCTCTACCTTGCAGTATTGGATGGAGCATTCGGTTGTGTTCTGGGACAACATGATGAAACAGGGAGAAAGGAGCAAGCCATCTACTATCTCAGCAAGAAGTTCATTTGAACTACGCCTGACCCGATTCCCGTTTAATAGGGAATACGTAGGCAGCCCTATGGGTTCGGTCACAATTCAACAAAATTTTCATTTCCCCCGACATTGGAAACTGGGGCAGAATTTTGAGGAGGACCCTCAAAATTCCGAAGTTGATTTTCAGCCATTCGTCGCACGCAGCCGTCAGAGGCACCAGCCCAGTAAACTGGGGAATTTTGAGGAGGACCCTCAAAATTCCGGAGCAAAAGAGGTTGCAATATCTTTAACCACGTCACAATCGTCGGTTCTTCTAAAAAAAATCATTTTGTTTGTTATCTATTATGTATTTACATCATATTTTTATCATATTTTACTAAATCACGCATGGCTACTATCAAATTGCTTTGTTTAGCGATGCTACCCCAATGAAAACGAGCCGAGTAGGACGAGCAAAGGCCACGGGAAGACGAACTAACCTTCCCCCTTTTACAAAACTCACGATTTTTCTTTGGATGCAGGCACTCAATTCGCAATGTCATTAGATATATTTATGCACTCATACTTTCTCAAGAATGCAACATCTCAGAATCATCACCTATTTACAATTGTTATCCGTACACAACATCCCCAGCAGCCACAATGATGCAAACAGCTATCAGCTATCATCTACCAGCTAAGAGATTTCATTACTATTCGCCCTTTTAATTCCTGCATTTTTGCATAAGGCTACTTTTCTGCCTTTCGAGACTAAGCATTGTCTCCGTCTGCATTCCTGCATTTTGCATAAGGCTACTTTTTTGCCTTCCGAGACTAAGCAGTGTCTCCATCTGCATTTTCTTGCATTGCATAAGACTACCTTTCTGCCTTCCGAGACTAAGCATTGGCTCCATCCTGCATTTTCTTGCATTGCATAAGGCTACTTTTCTGCCTTCCGAGACTAAGCATTGTCTCCATCCTGCATTTTCTTGCATTGCATAAGGCTACTTTTCTGCCTTCCGAGACTAAGCACTGTCTCCATCTGCATTCTCTGCATTGCATAAGGCTACCTTTTTGCCTTCCGAGGTTAAGCTCTACCTCCATCTGCATTTCCTGCATTGCATAAGGCTACCTTTCTGCCTTCCGAGACTAAACATTGTCTCCATCTGCATTTTCTTGCATTGCATAAGGCTACCTTTCTGCCTTCCGAGGTTAAGCTCTACCTCCATCTGCATTTCTCCGCATTGCATAAGGCTACCTTTCTGCCTTCCGAGGTTAAGCTCTACCTCCATATGCATTTCTCTGCATTGCATAAGGCTACCTTTCTGCCTTTCGAGACTAAGCTCTGTCTCCATCCTGCATGGCTGAAATATCGCTACTTTTATTTAAATCCTGCATCGGCTGAAATATCGCCATCGTTATTTTAAATCCTGCATGGCTGAAATATCGTCACTTTTATTTAAATCCTACATTGGCTGAAATATCGCCATTTTTATTTAAATCCTGCATTGGCTGAAAGATCGCCACTCTCTGCATCTCATGGGCTGAAAGATCGCCACCTTTTGCATTTCATGGGCTGAAAGATCGCCAAAATGTCCAAAGGCGTCATTGTTCGGAGGCACCATTTTCATAGCCCGAGAACGCCATGCCATGGCCCGAGGATCCCGCTTTATATTCTGCACATCATTATTCAAAGGCATCATTGTTCGGAGGCACCATCATCATAGCCCGAGAACATCATTTCATAGCCTGCGAATCCTTTATTATGCGCTTCACGGCCCAGGACGTCATGGTCTAAGGATGTCATTCTAACCGTCCAAAGACAGCATTCATGGTCCAACGGGAACTTGCATCACGTTTAAATTTTGCACGATATGCTTGTATTACTCAATTGCAGGTACATCAGCTGGCAACGACCATTACAGCAGGAGCGATCTCGCTCCGGTTCTCGCAACCCATCAGTCCCTGACCACCCTTCCTAACCTAAATATTGCATCCGTCTCTTCAAAAACCTCCATCGGCATACTCCGTCGATGTACCCTGAACTACATATGACCTGATTCCTGTAAAACCAGTGATATGTAGGCAGCTTAGAAACCAGAGCTCGGTCAAAACCTTTGCAAGTCGTCTCTCTCGGTCAAAAATTGGTCATCATATCTTTACCTGACAACTCTTTCATCCTTCCCGGGTAAAGAGGGGCAACTGTTGATACCCAATTTTCCCCTATGTATTCTATATACTCAAAATGTTCTCAAAATAGTATGTACATGCATATATAAGCATGCCCAAGAGTTTTGGTATCTTTCCCTTATTTTGAAGGTTTTTAAAATCAATTTGTTGTCTATTTTAATAGTACAAGATTCAATAATTATTTCCGGACTATCATTTTTTGATGAATAATTTATTTTTATTTCATATTTACACCAAGATATAATTAATGTGATTTTTTGCACATTTTTATAAAATTTATTTGGTATTTTAAAGGCTAAATTGCTATAATTGCAATTATAGCCTATTTTTCAATTAACAGTATTTTGCAATTACAAAATTGCTCCCAGTACCTTTAATTAATATTTATATGATTATTAATCAATTTAGTGCTTTTAACTGGTTTTGGAAATTATTTTAACTATTTTTAAAATAAAAAGGGAAGAAATGGCTGTTTAACATTTAGCCTCGTCCATTTCAATTATAACCCCTTTGCAATTTCAATTTTAACCACAATTGAGCCTAATTGCAACCAGCCCAAATTTTAAACCGACCCAATCCATAAAAAACCGACCGGATCCCCCCTTTTAATCTCAGCCGTTGATCTAGAAGATCAACGACTCAGATTGATTATTTGCTTTTTAATTCTCAGACGACCCCTAACCCTAATTTATTTTCCTCCTTCAGCCGCCCTTGAACTCCCAAATTCTCTCAAGGCTCCCCGGAACCCTAGCCTCCCCTACCTTGTTCCACCATGTTTTCACCGGCGTCCATGGCTTCTCAGGCCATGGACAGCCTATACCCACCTCCTATGGCTCCTGCATGCCTGTTGTTCGAAGGATCGAGGCCAGACCTCGAGGGTCTTCACCCAGGCCTTCACTGATTCGAAGATTCCGGCCTTGCTCCGGTGGCTCTTGGTCTTTTGAGCCTATTTATGACATTATTCGACTTAGATCGGGTATTTTCGAAGCCTTTCTCATCTCTAGGGTTCATCTGGAACCCTAAATATCGAGGTTCTCTCCGATTATTTTAGATTTGTTACATGTTTGCATTGTTGCTTAAGTTTCTTAAACCTTTTTTTTCGATTTTCTTTCATAAAGCACTTCTTTTCGATTAGGGTTTCTGGAAAGTCCTTAAAATATTTCTGACTCTTCTTCTTCTCTTTTCTTTGTGTGAATCGATCCCTGCTATATTCTTACTGGCTCTTTTCTGACTCACATGCCTTTCGTGTGTTCTTATATTTGCCTTGTTATGAAATTTATTTTATTATGCTCCGTTCTATCTCATACTGGTTTTTCACCATGCTCTCTCATGTCTATCTTATGTGTTGCTCTACTGTATTTTCCTACTGAGTTTTGATCCTTTGTTTGCCTTTACCGGACTTCGCCTGGATTCTTTCTAGATGTGTTTCATCGACTGTTTCTTTAACTTTACACTACCTAAACTCATTTAATTTTCAAGCTTTCTTGAAACTTGTTTCCTGTACTGGTTCCTATGTTCTACTTGCTGTTGTGCTTGTATGCTTCTCATGAGACTCTGAAAAGGTCTCTGAGCTCATCTCGATAGTTTGCCTCTTCATCTCTGCATCAAATTCGAGTTTAAAAACCCTAGGATTTGGGGGTTTTCTTTGGCCAAATTTGGTTTTATGTTTGGAAAAGGGTTCTACTTTGAAACCTTGAACTCTCAGACTCACTTCGAGTTTATGAATTGAATTTGAACCTTTTTCTGCGTTTGTGATTTTGAAACCCTCTTGCTTGACATGACTATGTGTTTTATACGAGAGCTTCTCTTTCAAAGGTCTTGCCAACTATTAATTGATTCTGAATTCCTTTAATGTTGCTTATTTGATTGTTACTCATTTTTCCCTAAATTAAAACTTTCCTTTTACTTCTTTTCTGACTCGAGCAAGGCTTTCAATGGGATTCTTTACTGGTTATTTTACTGATTCCCTTTCCTTGTTTTACAAATCAAGTACCACCATGTATTTACCTTTATTTGTCTACCTTGCACGAGGTATTTACTTGATTTCCTTACTTAAATAACTTTTGCCCATTACCGTTTGAATTTGGACTCCTTAATTAAAGGAAGTCTATAGGCTGATTGATTTTAATTGGTAAATAGTTCCTTAATTATTACCAAACTATGATTCTTGCCTTATTTGCTACACCTGTTTGCAATTATAAATACCCTGCTCTTTCATTAACACACACACGATTTTAATCATCACAACTCTCTTCTAAAACTCACACTCTTGCTTCTTGATTGCAATTTGGCTTCCCTAAATCTACTGTTTCTTCCTACTTGCTCTTCTGAACTGGTATGTCCTACTTTTGATTCAAGCATCAAAATCCAATGTGTTTACTTACAAGCTTTTATGCCCATGCCTAATTTACTGCTTTATAGAGTTCAGTTTTAAAATGATTGCTTATGTTTGGCTATCTGTTATTGCAATGAATCCCTATCCCCATTCCCTTTATGTGCTTGGGCTGTAGTTTAAGACATGACAACATACAAAGTTGTTGTCATGGATTAAGACTGGGTCCTTTGGATCCCAACCTCTTTCAATCTCCCATACCCCTATTCCCTTATGTGTACAGAGTTAAGGTATAGCCTGGCAGCCTCTAAATTGCTGTCCATGGCTGAACCTGACCCCCAAAGGGTCCTAACTCTCTAATTTTTAAGCTGACAAGCTGGTCAGGGGTGTGCCAGCAGTCCAGGTGCTAGGCATGACCACCAGCCTGCCCTGGCTCCCCCCTAATTCCTTTTCATTGCACTTACACTTACTCCTAAGCCCTTAAGTCCTGCCCCCCTCTTGTGAGCCTTGCCTTGGGACCTTGAGTTCCCTTTGAACTTGGACACTTGAGGGCTGGCCCTTCCGTACTGCACTATAATCTATTCTGCAATAAGATTTGGGGTGTAAGCACTGCCTGGAACTCTTGAAGTTCCTTGGAATTTTGACACATCCCAAATAAGAGAAAGGCTTTGAAAAATCCGATCCTGGAAGTTGGTTTATCTCATATTATTAGACTTTGAGTCTGGATTAGGCTGATTAGACGTAGATGTAATCACTGATGTATTTTCATTTATTCTTTTGATTCACTTGGTCTGTCATAAGCTTTGTAATGAACCTTACTAACTACTGGGGTATAGTGAAAAGGGATGGGATAGAATGCATGCCAAAGGGGTAGATACCATGCCTATAGGGTGTATATTGTCTCAATTCTGCATTTTCACGTAGATACCATGCCTATAGGGTGTATATTTTCTCAATTCTACATTTTCACGTAGATACCATGCCTATAGGGTGTATACCTTCTCAATTCTGCATTTTCACGTAGATACCATGCCTATCGGGTGTATATTGTCTCAATTCTGCATTTTTCACGTAGATACCATGCCTATAGGGTGTATATTTTCTCAATTCTGCATTTTAACATAGATACCATGCCTATAGGGTGTATACTTTCTCAATTCTGCATTTTCACATAGAAAACATGCCTATAGGATTAATACTTTATAATGCTGCATTCTTCACATAGATACCATGCTCATAGGTTTTCTGCACTTCGCAATATATACGATGTCAATAAATCACTACTAAAATTCTGCACATCACGTAGACAATATGCTTATAGGATTTTTCCTGCATTTTGCACGTGCATCTGTCATTAGGCAATTTCACTTATAGGGCCTAAAATAAACCAATCATATCAATGACCTGCTTAGAAGATCTCTGCATAACAAAATTCGTAACACCTAGAAAGCATGCCTATAGGAGTAATCGATTAAAATCTGAAATTGCCCACTCATCTTTAAAATCGGTAGTAATTCGTTTAAAGTGCTCGCAGAACTTACGATGCTGTAACTTAAATATTTTATTTGCAATCAGTTCGTTCTTCCCCCGTCTTTGAACTAATAGATATCATGCATATAGACCCTGTTTAACGCAGATAGATAGTTAGATAATTAATCAATTATCAGTTTTTTCTGCAACTACATCTAAGCAGGACTAATACGGACTCCCTATTTGGAAAATATGTGGTAGATCAATTCTTCCTACGCTAATTTTAATCAAGGACCTAAAGAGTATGTGTAAGACGTGCTAAACAATTCGTGTCCCTAAATGAGGAGGCCTACTTGAGCCTTTAATTGCTTTATCTCCCCATTAAGTGTATTATGTGTTTTGATTTTCGCCTTAGAATTTTATCCTTTTAAACCTCTGAAAAGCCAAGCTTCCTCCCTTTAGGATTAGTAGTCCTAAAAGCCTCCAGGACTGATAGGTGGGACGGGTAATAGCACGCTGTAGGTAGCGATACCATTCCACGATTAATACCTTAACGGGGTGGGAAGGGTAGACATGGAGATGATGATCACACGATAACACTATGCGTACGATTGGTTACCGGTGTTGTGTGGATGATCCATGTGATTTATAAACCTAGGACCCCTTTCCTTATGTTACTTTGTTCAGTATCAATAAATTCTGTCTTTTCAATTACCCAAAACTCCCCTTTAATTTTTTCACTGCATTATTCCTTTTCCTTCTAACTTTTTCTTCTTTGTTTATTCAATGTCTTGACTAATTCTTGCACATAGACTCTCCCTCAAATAAATTATAGATTCCAACATGCTTGTTTGCAACCCTTATGTATAAATTTATTTGTATACTTGTTTATGTTAAAGTCACAACATAGCATGTCCGGGAACCACACTAGTGGATCTTGAGGGGTGCCTAACACCTTCCCCTCGAGATAATTTCTAGCCCTTACCCGAACTCTGGTTTTCAAATTCAAAACCCTTAGTGTCCTAATGCACTTAATCATTAGGTGGCGACTCTTCAA